>NC_068335.1:11453098-12140842 GCF_000147395.1 Oryza glaberrima | reverse complement strand
ACGCTGGTTAAGATTAATCTATGTGATTTCTCCGTGTGTGATTGATGAGAAAACAACAACCAGCTTAGGCCAATTCCCAACCCAAGACATTAGGTATAATTTCTATAAACTCCACATCATCAAGAAAACTAGTACTAGATACACTTTTTCAATACAAACACCACTATTCCATACTTTAAATTTAATGCTATTATCTCACGTGATGTTTTTGAATATGGTGTAGAAATATATCTCATGTAAGATATGGTTTCTTTCTCTTTACTCATTTATTCAATTACCACATCATTTTTCATCTTAGTTGGCAGCTTATTTAATGCTACAGACACCATCCTAGTCATTGAGTTGGGAATGGTCTTAGTAGCTTGAACAATAAAAGAAATGGTTAAGACTCGATTACGCTACTCCCCACTTCTCCATGACCACCTGACACATCGGTATACCTTACTACATGTCTTTCCTACGTACTCGGATTGTCTAATCATCATTAAGAGAAGATAATCGCTGGGAAAAGTATATATAAATTCTAGTTTCTATTTAAATTTTTAGTTTATAATATTCTTTCCTTGAGCATCGGTCATGATCATGAGAAAGATTATTTTTCTCCTAATCTCTCCTCTCCTCTTTTTTGGTGTGTTGCCCAAAAGGCAGATGCAGCTGCAGTTGGACAGGTAGCAGAACGAGGCCTTGTGGTCGCACAGTTTTAATTTCCCAATGCGCAGTGGATCCAGGGGAGGGTTGTTTGACGCGCGCGAGAGAGTTGGTGAAAATGCTGTCTCTAGACTCTCTCTCTTCTCCCTCCCCGCCTACTGTTACCGCCACCGGATCAGGGCGCAGAAAGCAGCGAAATAAAAAGGCGGCTCGTGATTTGCGACATGCCGCAGCGCAGGCGATCGTCGTCCGTCCGGTGGACTGGACGATTGGTTCATATGAAAATAAGCATTGATGCCAAAAGTATGAAATTAAGCAGCCGCAACAGGCAAGGCTACTGTACCTAGAATTTACTACTAGTACTAATAACAGTAGCGCTATAAGGGCAGTCCCAACCCATAACACTGGACCTAGTTTCCATAACTCCATATCATCAAGAAACTAGTGCTAGACACTACTCTTCCAATGCAAATACCAATATACCATACTTCAATTTAATGCTAATTATCTCACATGATGTCTTGGATGTTGCGTAGAAACCTTGTGACATGGTTTACTTCTCTTTCCTCATTTACTCATTTGCCACATTATTTTCTATTCTAGGTGGCACCTTATTTAATGCTATGGACACCATCCTAGTCATTGGGTTGGGAATACCCTAAGTAGATAATGTATACATATACGACCCCTAAAATAAAACCTTGTTAGTTCGCGAAAAGAAAATTTTTAGATATCACATCGAACGTTTGATCGGATGTCGAAAGGGTTTCGGGTACGAATGAAAAAATTAATTTCATAACTCGTCTGGAAGCTGCGAGATGAATCTTTTGAGCCTAAATTAATCCATCATTAGCATATATAGACTAATCATTGACTAATTAGGCTCAAAGATTCGTCTCACAATTTCCATGCAAACTGTGTAATTAGTTTTTTATCTATATTTAATTCTTTATGCATGTGTCTGAAGATTCGATATCATATTTTGAAAAAATAAAATTGAGAACTAACCGGGCCAAATTATGCCTGACCAAAGGCACGCTTAGTATTATATATACTTGTGTCCTTCACTAAAAACAAATCATGCCTGATCAAAGGCATGTATGCTAGTACGACTCCTACTCCTACATCAGCTATTGATACAATTTAATTTTAGGGGGGTGTTTAGATTTAGGGGTGTAGAGTTTTGGTGTGTCACATCAGATATACGGATACACATTTAAAAAGTATTAAATGTAGTCTAGTAACAAAACAAATTACAGAATCCGTCTGTAAACTGCGAGACGAATTTATTAAGCCTAATTAATTCGTTATTAGCAAATATTTACTGTAGCACCACATTATCAAATCATGCAATAGTTAGGCTTAAAGATTCGTCCTGAATTAGTCGCAATATTTGTAATTAGTTATTTTTTAGCCTATATTTAATACTTCATGCAGGTATTTAAACGTTCGATGTGACATAGCGAAAAATTTTAGGGTGAGATTTAAACGGGGCCTTAGTTGGTTTGCACCGGATGACGAGTTTAAGATTAACTGAGAGTCGGATGATTATATAGTCATGCAGGCATATGGCCTCCCTGTTCGTTTCTTCTAAAAGTGGTGATGAAAATTTGGATTTTTATGGCACGTTTTTTAAATTGTTAAATAGTGTATTTTGTGCGAAAACTTTATATATGAAAGTTGTTCTAAAATATCACATTAATCCATTTTTCAAGTTTATAATAATTAAAACTCAATTAAACATAAGTTATTACCACCACGTTTTGTGTGAAACACTTAATCTTCATGAGATTCAAACACCACCTACCGATTTGACATGCGCACTCACGCAATCAATCACTGCCTCACTGGCATCCTTGTGTTCGTCTACGATTTACCTCCCTCCGTCCCAAAATAACTCAATTCCTGGGTTTCTGTGTCCAACGTTTAACCGTCCATCTTATTTGAAAAAAATTATGAAAAATTTTTAAAAGATAAGTCACGCATAAAGTATTATTCATGTTTTATCATCTAGCAACAATAAAAATACTAAACATAAAAAAAATTATTTAAGACGGACAGTCAAACGTTGAACACAGACACTTAGAAATTGAGGTTTTTTTTACGGAAGGAGTAGACCTTATGAGTTATGAGTGTGTATGACAATCCAATGATTTGTGGATAATTAATGCAGCAAAATGTTTCTACATGGTGTGGTTTCGTTAGCGCCACTTAGGCGCTTTTTGGTTTTGATTTTTTATCGTACCGAAATTTTTTAGTACTCCTAGTAGGGCATTTCTTTTGACACTGCAAATTAAATTGAATGTTTGAAATTATTTTTTCCCGAAGAAAATATAACTAATACTAGGATCCTACTATTACCTGTTTTATGCTTAGGGCACAGTACTAGTACTACGTATGGATATATTGGTCTGAACCAACAGGGAAACGACACGTGTCAGCTGTTTGTCCAACGCGATCAGTGTGTAACCGGGAGAGGGAACAATCCGATTAAGCAGCAGCGCTAGCTGTTAATACATGGATTAATTGGGGACCGTCCGATCACTGTTTCTGGAGCATACTAGCTGCATAGCCACCACGTCTCTCTGATCACAGGGGCGCATGGAACTATATGGAAGCGGTGGTTGGCTTGTGGTCTGTGAGACTGTGAACTAGTACGACGACGGTTACAATCTTTTTTGTTTCCTTTTGGTTCATCTCCTCCCAATTTTCCATTTTTATTTACTGTCTCGTTGCCCCAGGCAGCTTTTACAGGATTCTTGCCTTGCCCCCACTTCTTTTTTGCATTTGGATTTTTGTGTCTCGCACAGTAGGTGTTCTTCTGATCTACAGCTGTCCTTCCAGCTCTTCGAAGCGATCACGATCAGGCGGGGCTTCTTGCTGGAATTTTGTTTCAGCATTGGCTTCTTGCTTATCTATAAAATTGGCGAATTGTTTTGGTTATTGCTTTCCAATCCTACAGAATATGCAAGAAAACAATTTTAATTAGTGCCATACAAAACCAAGAAGCTACTTCAAAAGTTGACTGAGCATATAACACACGAGGCAGAAAATCGCTTATATGAATCAATCTAAATTGTCCAGTAGTAATTTAAGTGTCATTACCAGGAAAGACATGAGAACTACCTTCAACTATTTCACTATACATACAACTATAAATTAAAGGTACCGTCTGCAGGGATATAACGTACTGAGCAAGCTAGTATATAGTGAAATAAAAAGAAAATACAAATCAGTAGTATTGTATAATTTCTAAATTTTTACGCTAGCTAACTCTAAGTTTGAAGCGTGTAAATATAGACCCCTTCTTGAGACCATGCCCAAAATTTGTTGTATGTCTGTTGATTGAGCAAAACGCCCAAATTAAAACTTAGTGCTACTACCATATATATACACATGAACTTACCTATGGGGTTATATATGTACCATATACACTACTGCCACTGGCATTTTTCCATGCAGCCAAAATGTATTTCTTTTCTCCATGCGGTTGAAATGCCCGTCTGCTCGGAATTAAAGATTTGTGAAAATAGCGATTTTTCCATGTGGGTGGCGCACCCGTATGCGAAAATCCGATTTTTCTCATGTAGGTGCTTATGTGGGCCGCATAAAAAATAAAAATCCAAGAAAAAAAAATAAAAATCTCAAGATTCAAAAACCGAAACCCTAGCTAGCCCGGTGCCTCCCGCCAGCCACCGCCAAGCCTGGCCGCTCGCACCTTGCTCCACCTCCCGTCGACAGCGGCAGCCCGCCAGGCGAGCATGGCTGCTCTTGTCATTGATGGCGGCGGATCCAGTCATTGCGCCCTCGTGGGGCCATCGGATCCCGCCGCCCGCCCAGCCTGTCTCCCATCTTCTCCTCCTCCCATTGGCAGCAACAACCCACCTGCCGAACCTGGCCACTCTTGTTGGCAGCGATGGCGGTGGAAGTGTGGATCCGGCTGTCACGGGACCGGTAGTGACGGATCCGGCCATTGTGGGGCCATCGGATCCTGCCGCCCTCTGAGCCACCGTAGCGCGCGTACTCTTCTTTACTGAGCAAGAAAGACTCTATCCAGATCTATGGATCTTCCCTGCATCCAGTCTCCCGCTCTGCTCCTCCTCCTCCTGTCACCTGTCGTCCACCCCCTTCCGCGCTTCTCCTCCTCCTCCCGTAGTCGGCAGAGGGCCACCTGACGATGGTAGCCCATCGTGGGGGAGGAAGAGGGATAGGAGTAGAAGAGAAAGAGAAAGAGAGAGGAGATGAGATGAAGAGGTGCCAGTGTTGGTATTTTTCTTATGATCACAGATAAAATCCGCAAAGCGCACGGATAAACCACTATAGCACTTCACCCGGAGGTATTCTAAGTATCGAATTTCCACAGATTCATTTTTCAACTCTTCAACAAGTTCATCCAAGGACACAAGTTAACATAGGTAGAGGGTAGAGAGGATTTTTTAGTGAAGTAATAGACAAGGTACAAAAAGACTTAGGGAGAAATACTGACAACTCCAGAATTTCTCCGATCTTTCTCCCTTACTCTCACCGTATTCTAAGTATACATAAAGTGTACAAATAGCCTCTTATAATTCAGCTCAAGCTTGATGTGTATTGGAATGAAACACTTGAGCTCCTTATATAGCCTTCATATGACGGTTTTGGCAGTTGGAATTGTCCTAACTACCCCTCCACTATCATTGAGTCTTTATCTTGAGCGTCTACGTGGAAACTAATGGCGATTGGTGCCAAGGTCGGTTCGGCCGAACCGTGGCTAGCCCATCTGGCCTAGCTTTTTCTCCTGAGCTCTGGTGGAGGATTCCTCAGCCTATATGTATGGTGAGGGCCAATTTGAATGTGCTGAGTGAGGTTTGTGGGCCCAAAACTCCATAGACATGAATACGAGTTTCATTCTCCTCCTTCTTTATGTATATTTCATCTCAACTTTATTGATTTATCACCTGCATCCAAATTTACACCAATGCTGTGGAAATCACTAATTTAGGGTTAATTGGATCCATGCCATTGTAAATTTGTCTATTTAGAAAAATGCTATTACAACTCATCTATTTGTAACCGTGCCATTAAAATTTTACAAAATTAGGATTGTGCCACTGTCGTCACATTTTTCATCCATCTCCTTTTTTCCATCCTCTTCCTTGTCTTCTTTCTTTGCATCCTCGCAGCTGCACGCGGTGCCTGTCTACGCCCACATCCCCCTCCGCGTCATCGCCACCTTCGACGGTATCCTCACCGGCGCAGACTTCACCATCACTGTCGGTGAGGCCGGGGGCGCGGGAGGCAGGCCAGAGCGCGGTGGTAGAGTCGAGAGGGGCTCCGAGGCTGTAGAGGGCGGTGGCAGTGATGGCGGCACCCATGGAGAAGAGGACGAAGCCGTGCAGCGGTAGTAGTAGAGCACGACGAGGACGCAGGTGACAACGACGACGAAGATGACGGCATCGAGGAGTGCATCGACGATCTTCTGCGTCAGAGTGTCGATGGGGCTCTCGAGGTAGACGAGCATCGTGGCGATGAGCGGCAGCGCGGCGAACCACTAGGAGGGTGACACGAAGAGGGAGAAGAGGAACACGACGAGAGCCATGCAGATGGAGACCGTTGACATGATTGTGAGCACCTCCGTGCCGATGTTGTTGAGGATGGTCACTGCCATGGAGGAGGTCGCACCCAGCATCGGCGCCGGCGCCGGATCTGGCAAGACGGCGACTAGACCTGTGCGGTGGTGGAGGAGGAGGAGATAGGGAATTTAGGGATTTCACTGTCTCGAAGTCGGGACTCCGACCGGGGTCAGATGGGGAAGAGAGGAGGGTGTCACATCGACAGGCCGGCGCAGCAGCAGTAGGAGAACCCTCGTCGCGCGCGGCGCCATGGGTGCAGCGTGGCCTAGGGAGGACATGGATGCAATCCTTCTTCACCTGGTTGTTGTAGTCGTGGTATGTGGCCGTCCCAGAGCCTCCAGGGCCGATGCCACCGTAGTCCAGCATGGGGAGCGGCTTCTTGTCGGCAGAGCCTCCTACTCCAGTGGCCGTCGTCGGCTACGACTGCCAGAAGTGGATGGCGCTCCCAGGCTGCCCCCCGTCACTGCCGCGATACCCGACGACTTGGCAGTGTCGAGCGTGCACTGCCCCATCCCGAGCAGCGGGAACACAGGCTCTGCTCTGTCCGCCGCAGCTCTGTGTTGATGATACGAGCGGCTGGGGCGACGAGCACCATCCCAACGTTCCCACCGCCCGCGGCGGCTATCCCATAGTTGAGCGTGGCCGCCTAGCGCGACGACGCGGCGATGACAGGGCCCTAGAGAGATGCCGCCGATGCTGTAGCGTTAAACCTAAGCGACAGGTCGTCCCTGCCACCCCCGCCGGCCGCTTCGAGCTAGCCCGCAAACACGCCGGAGTCGGACTGGAAGCGCCGCCCTGCTGACGACGCCACACTTGCTCACCTCTATTCGCCTAGCTTCTCCGGCTAGCTAAAAACCAGAAGAAGATGGGAGAAAGAAGGAAGAAGACGGAAAAGTAAGAAGATGGATGGAAAAGATGACGGCAGTGGCATGGTTCTAAATTTGTAAAATTTCAGTTGCATGCTACGAATAGACAAATTGTAATGACATTTTTCTGAATTGGCAAATTTATAATGGCATGGATCCCATTAAACCTTAGATTTAAGCCCTACCACTATGTTGCATATTTTATGTGTTCAGATTCATGCAGGTATTGACGGCTTATGATTTGCAGTTAATAACCATCAACAAACCCCTACACGTAGCTTTTTAGTTGTCCCGAGTAAAGATTGAAGATTATCATGGAGTAAAATTTCCTAACGGTAGATAAATGTATACAACCTATTCTGAGCCATACATGTACTTATGAACTTTTTAGAGTGTCTAACTTACCATCTTGAGTAATTAATGAATGAAATGGTCGTAACTCAAGCCACTCCTTTTCTGCCTGTCATGTACTTGGGTTTTTCATTTATTTTCACAAAATAGTTATACTCCTCAAATGACATACTCTTGAATCACTCTTTTTTATTTTCGTATCCTCACCAAGGCATGTAGTGCCGATTTGTCCCTAACTTACATGGCTAGTTTATGTGGAGTTCGGTAGGGATCAAACGAGCACAACTACATTACATGTGTTGCCCAGCCAAAATATCGGATTTAGGAGATAGCAAATCCTACTTTCAGATCAACACTGTGCATGCGTGTAGTATGAAGATGTGTAAAGAAAATTTGAATACTCCTTTTGTGCACCTATTTCTCCATTTTTCTTTTGAAAAATTTGAGATAGTGCATGGCTAAATTAGAAACCGGAATGACATGTGTGACCCAACGTCCCACGGTACACTAAACACAGACAACTATACGTATAAGGGCAGAGTGAACGATCCGAGCAGTCCATGACACGAAGCAGCAAACCCTCTCAAAGTGGCACAAGAGAGAGGGGGGTCTGTACTATACGTTGCTTCGAATCTTTGTACATTTCCCTTTGGTTTTATTTGCTCATTTTTGTTTGCTCTGTATCGTTTTTGCCTCAGCTTTTGCTGTGGCTTCTGCTTTTTCCCATTTTGTTCGATTTTTGTATTCTTCTATCCAAATTGCAGAGTTCTGTAGCACATCTGTTTCCCAGCTGCTCTACTGCACACTGCAGGCGGTCAGACGAGGGGGTCAAGCGAACGATCGAATCTTTTTCGTGAGTTGTACTACTTTTCGCGACAGAACGAGAAGTGTCCCATTATCCATCAGCGCAGCATTCCTCCTAGCCCTCCTCTATCTGCTAAAGGTCATTCTCTTTTAAAAGTTGTTGCATTAATAAACTGTCTTTACTTTAGAAGTGGTATTACTAGTGATTTCCTTGCCATTTTGTTTACTTTAGAAGTGGTATTACTAGTAATTTCCTCAGTTTTTTATTTGCTCTGTCGTTTTTGCCTCAGCTTTTGCCGTGGCTTCTGCTTTTTCCCTTTTTGTTTGATTTTTGTATTCTTCTATCCCTTGTAGAGCACTGTAGCACATCTGTTTCTAGCTGCTCTACTGCACACTGCAGACGGTCAGACGAGGGGGTCAGGCGAACGACCGAAGATTGCCTACTGAATCTTTCTCGTGAGGTGTACTACTTTTTCGCGACGGAACGGGAGTACTACTCATTAAAATTATAGGTGCCAGCGGTTATACGCTGGTCGCTTGCAAAAATCCTACCACGAGCGACACACTGGAAAACATAAACGCACACCCATATCAACTGTGCTGTTGCAAGGAATGAGCTTTCTTAGGGCGTTCACAATACGTCACGGGCCTAGATCAAACCTGAAATGCCACATTGGCTAAAGCTCGTCTAAAGCAACTCACCTCACAGTGCAAGATATAAATGGGCCCCATCACCAAACACTTTTTCATCTTCATTCTCTCTCCTTTTGCCTTTCCAACCCATCTCTCCGACTTCCCCGGTTGATCCCTTCTCTGATCCACGTGTGACCCCATCGGCGGCGCCCGCAGAGGGGGCAGTCGAGTAGCCCCACGGCGGTGCAGGCGATGAGCTCCCCGCAGACCGCCCCTCTCTGCCCCTTCCGACTTCCCCGACAAGCTCCACGCAGCGACGGTGGTCGAGGAGCTCCCCGGTGGCGCGGCACCCCCACGCCTCTTCCTACTTTGGTGTTCTCCCTTGCGCTACCCTGAGCTCACACGGCGGCGACGACCTCCCCGAGCTCACGTGGTGGGTGAGAAGTGGAGGCCGGGCGCCTCGTCGGTGTAGAACCGCAGCGCCGCCAGCGGTGAAGGCGTGGCGGCGGTGCATGCTGGCGGCCACTACGGCCGTGCCGTGGGGGCCAACGGTGGCCGGGCGGGCAGCCCCGGCGGCGATGCCGACGAAGGACTGGGACTGGGAGGAGGAGCGAGCCATGGCGATTTGGTTGGCGATGCGATACATGGAAGAGAGGGAGACGACTCACGATGACTAGATCTCGTTTGCTCGCTTGCAGTCACTCACTCTTTCCTCCGTCTCCCTCTCTCCCATGCAGCATGGGATGTGGGCCTGATTCTGACGAGGAACCAGTAGCAAAGTTTGGCTCCCCGGTCCTCAGTTAGTAACGGCACATGCCGACGTAGCATGGAATCTCCTACGTGGATTGGTGAGGCTGAATGCCACGTAGGCGCACTGTGAACGCAGAGCAGCTACAATAGCATAATACAAGCCAGTTATAAATACATTTTGAGAATATAAAAGATGAGAGAGAAGAGCAGCGGGCTACAAATTTGTAACCAGCTGCAGCACGAACTCCAAAATACACGTGTGTATGACATGTGGGACTAAATACTAATTATGCATATAGATAACTATCTATTATATAGTAAAACCATTAAACTTCCTACAAACACTCTAAAGCCGCCATGTGTACTTCTACAAACGCTCCTAGGACGCCATGTGGCAACTCAATAAATTAGAGAAATCTATCTATTATATACTAAAAGCCCATTAAACTTTCTATAAACGTTCTAAAGCCGCCATATGTACTTCTACAAATACTCCTAGGATGCCATGTGGCACCTCAATAAATTAGAGAAATTCTAAGAAAAAATAATATATCTAAACCGTTGGTTTTTATTTAATCTTGTGGACCATTATTTTTAACCATTAGAGGTATATGTTAGATTAGATGGAAAAATAACCGCCTCTCAACCCCACGGCCCCACCCGAAACGGACTGTGCGTGAATGATGTACGTACACACCCACCCTCATTCTCCTCTTCCTATTCCCTCCATGCCATATTAGTTAGTTAGGAAGCATAACTTTTGATAAAAAAAAATTAAATAACTATAACATCTCAGTCATACGCTAATTTATATGTAACCAAATTATTTGTGACTAAATTTACATTTAAATTAAGACCCATATTCATCATATTTCAACTTTAGAAAGAAATATGTCATTTTTGGTTATATTCTTTTACTTTTACATGCCATTCAAAAAAAAATAATGTTATAGATTTTAGAGTAAAATACATAGCCGGTCTCTAAACTTATGTGGTGGTATCACTTAGATCAGTGAACTTGAAAATTGCATGTTTAGATCCGTGAACTTGGTTTAATATACCATCCTGGTCCAAACGTCCTTTGACTGTGTTTAACCGCCAACGTGGCATGCCACGAAGGCAACACTTTTGCTCTCAGCTCCCTCCACATCACAACACATTGCATATATCTCCTTTTAGCTAGAATCCCAAAAAAAATCCTCAAATCGTTCTTTCCCTCTCATTCTTTTCCTTACATGTATAGAAAATACGGCCCCGATTAGCAATTGCATTGCTCTGCGCTCCAAAATATCCTTATCCTTGCACAATGGGCATTTGATCAACAACACCTTCTTCTGACGACTTCGAGACGAGGTCGAGCTTGGAGAATCCATAGGGATGCCTAGCGTGCAAGCCGCATTGTGCTGCCTCCCGCCGCTAATCCGACAGCACTGTGCCACCACTAACCCCGCTGCACTGCGCTGCCTCCTGCCACTAATCTCACCACCGAGGCCGCCACAGCCACTACCTCTCGGCCTCCTTCCGCTAACCTCACCGTTAAAGCCCTAGCCGATTTAGGGATATTTTGGGGGATTTGGATTGAAATGCACTGGTCAGGGCAAGTTATGTGCGAAGATATATGTGAAGGGGGCTGAACACAAAAGTGTTGCCTAACTGGTATGCCACGTTGGTGGTCAAACATAGTCAAAGGACTGGAGTGGTACATTAAACTAAGTTCACGGACCTAAACGTGTAATTTTCAAGTTCACGGACCTTAGTGACACCACCCCATAAGTTTAAGGACTGGCCATGTATTTTACTCTAGATTTTATCATAGTACATAACTTCATAATAAGTTGTTATTCTATTTTCAGTTAATAAAGTAATAGTAGCTAAAACACATTCAGTTTGTAAAACAGCACCAAAAAAAATCTAATAGTAATATATTCCTTTAGCAAATTTCACCTCATATGGTGGACCTATTATTTTTTATAATTAGATCTTAGTAACTCAAGCTCATTGGATCTAGCTTAAAGGAAACAAAGTCTCCTCCTCCCATCCCCTCCTCTGTTATATACACATGTGTCATATCGCCTCTAGCTCACCCCTCCTTTCCTCTCCCATTCAATTCCTTTCTCCCATATCTTTTAACTAACAACTTAATATAAAAATAATCAATAATTAAAAAGCTAAATGATCATAATTCCTAAATATTATTTTTTGTTTATTTTCAACTATTTTTTTCTTATAATTAATTAAATTATCGAAGATGCATATTACACATATTATATTGGATAAAAACATAAACATGTTTTTAAACATACATAAAAATATTATATCATCCTACAAATAACAATAATGGAACATTATGTCATCTTAAATCATTCTACATCATGTATAACACACTTAAGTCACCATGTGTTATGACTTACAAATTAGAAAGACTCCAAGGAAATTCTAAGGAAAAAAAACATGTGATCATCGGTTTTTACTTAAATTGGTAGTTAACCGTTATATATACTTTTAGAAAAAAAATAAGCCATCATGTGTCATGTCTTAAAAATTAGAAAACAAATTGAATTTTTTGGAAAAAAACAAACATTTGATCATCGGTTTTCATTTAAATCATTTAGAAAGTTTACGAAAACAACCTCACATCCACCTTGCCTGCCCCTTCAAATGCGCACAGCACAGCCCAGCCCCTCTCCTCTCGGCTCTGGCTCTCTACTCCCCACTCCTCTCCCCTACCCTACTTCTATCAAACTAAAACAAAAATAATCAATAATATTAAAACGACTACAATTTTTACGCTATACATCTAATTTCTAATATAACTATTTCTCTATTCGTAATTAAAGATCCATGATGCTTATATTTTGAATTTAAAATAAGACGTGAGTTGGTAACAAAAGTTTTGAATGTGTTTGGAGAAAACAGAAAATAGAAAAAGTAAATAGGGATTAAGTTGAGCTCTTTGGAGAAAATCTAATAAATTGGTAACAAAATTTGGTAATAAATATTTTTGAGTGCTTAGGTATTAATCGCCTTCCATCTATCCTATATGGTGACCTTACAATTTCTTCGTATATTATTGCACATATAAGCCACACTAAGGCAACATTACATAGTTGGTTTAAAAGTTATAATTAATACTCTTTAATTTAAATTTTAGAAGTCATGTTGACTAGTTTTTCTTAAGAAAATAAATTCTATATATCACACATATCATAGGAAATCGAGGTATAGGATATGTATATCTCCTCTGGCTTTAGTAATAACTCATATATAAGTACGTAACAAACCGCGTCAATGAAGAATAATTAGAAGGTGGACTTGATCGTACAAGTCAAATACATTTATTAGAAATAATTGTTTTTCAAGATTTGTTAAAAAAAGAGAACCCCTAAACATTTAATTAAAAAAAATATCTTACTTTTAATTTGCTACACATGTATGCTAGAAAAACTAAGTCTTATCTTCTTTCTTTCTAGATAATGAAGAATATTATGGATAATAGCTTACAAAGATAAATTTAATATTATATAGTTTAAAGCTAACAAATAGCTTAAAAAATTAGTTAAGTAATTCCAATGAAGAAAATTTGTGGAGTAATAGTACTTTTCAAGGATGGTTGTTGTAATCCAGTTGATATTCTTCCACTCTTATGACTTTCTCAAATGCATCTTATAATACATGACCGCGCGAATGCGCGGGCTATCTTCCTAATTATATACTTAAAAGTCCATTAAACTTTCTACAAACACTCTCATGCCGCTACGTGTCACTCCGACAAACGCTTCCAAGCCGTCATGTGGCGTACTGATAGATTAAAAAAATTTCTAACCCTCGATTTTCATTTAAATTAGTGGATCCATTGGTTCTGACCATTACATTAGATTGAATAATGAATTTAGTGACTATCCTCTCTCGCGTACGTACGTACGTCTCCCTCCCCACACGTACGTACGTACCCCTCACCAATTTTTCTTTCCATTTACCCCTTTATTTTTTTCACTTGAGATACCCCTATAATATATTTATTTATATTACCTTCATTTTTTTTATGGTATTGACTTTGAGTATATATTTGATCATTTGTCGGACTAAAAACATACGTAATTATAACTTATTTTGTTATGATTTTACATTGATGACTTATGTTGGTTAATTATGTTTTAGTGCAAAATAGGTTGCAATGGATGACGTTGACATGTGATAACTAATTCCATAACAACTTTTTAAAAATAATTCCCATCATATTTATGGTTTCAAATATTACTTAACAAATATAAAGCTAATTTGAATCTATGGCCCTGTTTTGTTCCCAAACAAAAACTTTTCACCCTGCCACGTCGAATGTTTGGGCACATGCATGGAGTATTAAATATTAAAAAAATATTAATTACACAGATTGCGTGTAAATTACGAGACAAATCTTTTAAGTCTAATTGCGCCATGATTTGACAATTTGGTGCTATGGTAAACATTTGCTAATATGGTGGAATCTATAATTTGTTTTGTTATTAGACTACGTTTAATACTTCAAATGTCTGTCCGTATATCCGATGTGACACGCCAAAACTTTTCGTCTCGTTAAATAAACAGGGCCTATATATGTAAAAATGCAAACAATGTAATTAGTCGTGTGTGTTTTCTCAAGTAGATATGGTGTAAATTTTAATTCGGGTGAGATTAAAGCTCCTAGGCCGCAGCGTGTCCCACTAATAAATTAGAATGAATCATAAAAATTTTAAGAAAAAAAGAAAAACATTTATATATAGATTTTCATTTAACTCGGTAGATCCATTATTTATAACTGTTAGATCAAACTTAAAAAAGAACAAATACTTTCCACCTCCACCTCCCTCTCTGTACGTGACAGATTAGATCAAACTTTAAAAAGACATATGTACCATGTCTCTCCTCAGGTATGTATATACATACTCTCCATCCGTTACAAGTGTACAATTAGATAGTTCTGCTGCCATAACTTTTAAGCAATATCTCTGTTTTTTAATTTATTAGAACTATTATTAAATTTATTATTAAACCAATGGGATCAATATTGCTCATATTATGATATATACGAAAATACGTCACCTGGATTACACCTATTCTTTGCACGCATGACAACCAAATACAACGAAACACTATGAGATCAATGTTACTCATAATATATGCTATACACGGAAATACGTCACTTGGACATATTACTTCCGTTTTTTAATATAGGATACCGTTGACTATTCGATAAATGTTTGATCATTCGTCTTATTCAAAATTAAATATAAAAAATTTAAAGTTATGCTTAAAGAACATTTGACGATAACTTAAGTCATAAAAAATAAATGATAATTACATGATTCTTTTAATAAGAGAATAGTTTGCAGCAAGTAGTTACCATCGAGCGAGGAATAAGAATGGTGACGTGCCGAGGTGTCATATGTTCGGTAATAAAGATTGAAGATAATAATTAATAACATCATTTCTGGTCAGGGAGCATCGAGATGTAAAGCTCCTGGAGCTTGGCTTAGAATGGTGATTATCAAAGAAAATCTTAGAAAATTGAACTCATTTAAACCGATTGTCCCATACTTACTTTATGACCATTTGATTAGATTGATCTAAACAAATAAATTGGATCGTAAGTGATCAAGTCCAACCTCTGCTCCTCCTTTACAAACCGACTTTGAATATCGCTGATTGGTGGGTAATGCTAAGTTGGACTTTGGTCCCATGAAAATAGTTCAGCAGTGGAAAGATGTCATTTTTCTGCGTATGTGCTTTGCCTAAAAAGATATAAATATACTTTTTATCGACTGATTACATGTGAATATAACAATTTTTTAAAAAATTAGAGAAATACAGATTACTCGCCTGGGAGAACGGGAGATACCTGATATACCATGCTGGCGCACTGCCGTCGCCACGATGAGAGGCGAGACCAAGCTATGGGGCACGCGCCTTGATGTGGTGTTGCCTCAAGGGCACACGACACCAGCATGGTGTCACCGGCTTGCCTAGCGCGAGCGACCGACGTCCACTCACTGTTTAACCCGTCATTTCTCTCTATACACGAATA
Organism: Oryza glaberrima; assembly: GCF_000147395.1. Taxonomy (NCBI): domain Eukaryota; kingdom Viridiplantae; phylum Streptophyta; class Magnoliopsida; order Poales; family Poaceae; genus Oryza; species Oryza glaberrima. Next base: position 12,125,117 of record NC_068335.1, on the reverse strand, counting down.
ATCACCTCACTCTAATTAGAAATAAATAGATTGATATGTCTAATATATTAGATGAAACACCTAAAAATTATTAGTATGTCCTAAAATACGTAAAGACATCTATGGTATACAAGAAAAAGTTTACTTGAAGTTTGAAAACTCAAAGAAAAATAAGATATGCTAAATATTTTTTAAAAAAGAAACATATCGTAGAAAATAGATAGGAATCAACTTCTTTATTGTAACATAATATATTTTTTTATAAATTCAAAATTGCACGGTCCTAAATAATTTTAGTTTAAAATTTATATGTCGTAAGGGTAATTAGCAGAAAATCATGGCCAATGCCTAAACAAAGAACTAATAAATACATATTAAAAAAGGAGTCAAAAGAATATTTAGAAAAATATCACCCGCACATAAACCATCGTAATAAAAATATAAGCAATATTAAATAAGATGTCCGCGCAAGTGCGCGGGCTAATTTCCTAGTTGTATGAATTAACTATAAAATTGACTATCATTCATTTGGAGCCAATAGTTTGGCTATACTATATTACTATTAAACTTGCTCTTAGGTCTTGTTCTGTAACATCCTTAAAATTCGACCAACAAAATCGAAACCCTTAAAATGAGGACCTTCAAAAACTTTTAAAATAAATTGCATCATGCCGGATTTATTCACCTATTTTGTTTGGATTTTATTGCGGAGTTCAATTAATCATGAATAAGAATAATTAATTAGGAATAAACCCTAAAAATAAATTGGCAAAATAAATAATTAAAATATAATTTAAAATAAAGTTTAGGTAAGGTTGGAAATAAATAAAATATTATCACGACCATATTGGTAAAATTAAATTTAAGTGCGATGGAATAAGAATTAGCCCTAATTAAAATTCAAATAAGTTGTATTAAAATAAAATATGGGTAATATTAATCTTGGGTGAATCCTCTGATTAGAATAACACAAATAGTGGGTAAACTTCATTTGTGTGAAAATTAGAATTTATGGGACAAAGATTTGAATAGGAAATCAATCAAAATAGGTAAAATAGAAAAAATCACTGTTCATTGCCCCCTAGGTGCATGATGTGGTCCTAGCCTAGCCCTTCCCCTCCCTGTCACCATCGCTGCCTTCCCTCTGCCGCGCCGTGCGCCCTAGCCAGCCTCGCGCCCCACGCCGCCCGTCGCCACGCCGTCCGCCGTCGCGTCGCCGCTGCCGCGTCGTGCCGCACACCATCACCATCGCTGCCGCGCCCTTGAGCCCCGTGCCGCCGTGCGCCGTCGCTTCGCCTTGCGCGCGCCGCTGCCGCACCCCCCCTCGCGTCCTGTCGCGCCGCGCACCGTCGTCGTCGCCGTTGCGTCGTCATCATCACCGCGCCGCTGCTGCGCCGCGTCGCCCGTCCCGTCGCCGCGCGCCCGTCGCCATCGCCGCCTCGCGCCCCGCGCCCCTGCCCTGCTACACGCTCGTCGCCGTTGCTCGTCACCGTCCCGCACGCCGATGCCCAGCCGCGCCGAGCCCTGTGCTGAGCCGCACCGAGCCCCGCGCCGCGCCGCCCGCCCGTCGCGTCACCATCACCCTGAGCCCCGTGCGCCGCCGACGCGTCGCCATTAAGCCGGCCACCGCTCCCTGCACCCTATAAAATTTCCCACGTCGCCATTCCACCCCACACCCCCCCTTCACCTCCTCTTCCCCTCCTTTTACCCCTTCTTCCCCCACCGCTGCCGCCGCGCCGCCGCGCCGCCGCCTGGTGTCGCTGCCGCCGTCGCCGCCGCCGTGCGCCGCCCTGCCGCCGCGCCGCCGCCTGGTGTCGTTGCCGCCGTGCGCCGCCCGAGCCGCCGCCGCCCACCGGTAAGCTGAGCCGCCGCCGCCCTTTCTTCTTCCCCAGCCGGTCTCGGTAGGCAGTAAGAGGGAGAGAGGGAGAGGAAGCAGGAGCAGAGAGAGGGAAGAAAGAAAAAGAGAGAAAAAGAAAGAAAAGGAAAATAGAAAATAAGAGGAGGAAAAGTAAAAGAGAAATTAGGGGAGAGATTAAGGAGGTTTGGAAACTAAAATAATTTGGATTTAATCTAGATTACTTTTAGTTGTACAATTACAAAATTGCATATAATTATAGATTATTTTTGATAATTTCCTATGAGTAATCAATTTGCGGTAGAAATTTGGATTTATTTATTAAGAGCTATATAATTGTGTTGGGTTCTTAGGAGGGTACTTTTAAAATCACAAAATACCTTAGGTTGAGTTAATTAAAATCGGAATTGTCATATTTCGCGAATAATGTAATATAGAAATCACCTCTCGCGCTCGCTTTTTGATTTGGTTTTTATTGGATTTTATTTGAATTCTAATTGAATTCAAATCGTTTCTCCGCACGTACTTTTATACCTCGAGGGAGTTGCGGATCCGAGCAAGGATCAAGACCTGCAGGATTACGAGCAAGGCAAGTCATCACTATTCGTTGAACGTGTTGATCCCAATTGCGAAATTATTTTGTTTACAAATAAAGTTGCATGCAATGATGAACATCCTACTTGTGATTTTGCCATGCATTGATTATTGTTTATCCCTTAAATCCTTGTAACCATGATTACGTATGAGTCCCTAGTCAATTATGACAAATACTTAGAAATGCTACTCTAGATTCATGCATACTCATATTTATCAAATGCTATATGCTTGGACAATTAGTACCTTTGGGAAGGTAATTGAGATGTGGCATGTGGAGACATGAGCGCCACATTGCCATGATATTGATGACATGATTTGTAAAGGAGAAATAAAACCAAACAACTGTTTTCGACTGGGGCGGCAGGAGGATTTGGGTGGTGTCCGGAAAGGCTAGTGCCGTCCCTGGTCAGTTAAGGACCGAGCCATGAAGTTAAGCATGAAACGACCCTCGTACAACTATGCTTCTCATATGGGTATAGACCTAGTGGAGTAAATAGCCGAGCGGAGGCAGTATCCTTGCATAGTGGGTTTCTTGATGTGTGAGGCAGGGGCTCTACGGTGGGGCAGCCATTGGTAGGACCGGGAGGCGGGTGTCTACAGTGGTGTCGCCATCGGTAGGACTGCCACGTGTAACGCATGTGTGAGTATTCCCTTCCCGGGTGCGCTAGAACTCCTCTCACTGCTAGAAATCGTATTACGCCTAGAGTGCACGAGGATGTAAAGTTCATGGAGCGGGTACTGTCAATGCGAGGTTATCGAAAGGCTTTGCCGTGACGCATCTCATGTGTTGGGACGAGTCTCATGTGTTGGGTAGTCGCGGAGTACGGGTAAAGTGTACATCCATTGTAGTGTGAGTAAATTAAATCTATTCGAATAGCTGTGCTCGCGGTTATTGAGCACCGGGACGTGTATTATAATTGGCTAGACTTTAAATTCTTAACTTGTGTGGGATGGGATATTACATGATGATTTTTGTGCTGATGGAGCCACTTCCTAAGAGGAGGAAATGTGGACGTCCTCAGAAAACCATGACGACCCAATGACGGGAAGCTATCCTTGGGATCAGAATGGATGGTGGACAGAACCGTCATTGTTTAATGTGAACACTGGTACTAAAATTTGGTCTGTCTATGCTAGGTCGTCTATGCTAGGTCTTAGGCTTGTGAAAAGAATTACAAAACTTGCTTTGCACAAAAAGAACCATAGCTATTCCTTGAATACCCTGTATCATGTGCATTGTTGTTGTGGTGACTTGCTGAGTACGGTTGGTACTCACCCTTGCAATATACAAACTTAACTAGAGTTCAGAGATGATGCTTCGGAGGATCCCTATGCTTATTACCAGGAGGGTGATGAAGATGATGGCGCTCAGTAGGTCTTAGTTACGGTCGTTGCCTGTGGCAATGACGTGGCGCTGCCTTAACTCCGCTGCCTTATCTGCTTCTGCTTTTGGAATGTATTCCGGACCATTCGGTCCTATGGTCTAAGACTATGCCTGCGGGCCTATGATGTAATAATTCGCTCTAGACTCTCGTGTATGTGCACTTGGTATTTCAGCTATAAACTCGTGTGTACCAGACTACTTGATCTACGGAAATGGTACTGTTTACACGATTGATTCCTGTTATAAAAATAGAGGTCCACATGTTCTTCCTTCAACGAGGCATCCATCGAGTCTTTAGATCTATTACATGATACTACTACCTCCGTCCCAAAATATAATAACTTTTAGCTGTCCAGATTCATAGCCAAAAATGCTTATATTTTGGAACGGAGAGAATAGATGATAGTGATACCATATCGTAAACAAAGTTTGATTTTTTTTTTGGGTTGCCGTGCATACCCGACAAGCCCTAGTCCGCCCCTGAAGGACGGTAAAATTCATATGGAGCTACAAACAAATAGTAAAAGACTTTGAACTATCTACTGTGCCATAGCACTAGTACAAAACTATCACCTCCCTTACCCTATTTGATTGTAAATTAAAGATCTTGCTGCAAGCATTTGTGAGACACAGTAGTCGAATTCAGGGAAACAAGTTTTGCATTTTTGTTATGGAATGTTATATCTGCTTGGATAAATTCATTTTTCGTGAACCAATCTGACAGCGGCAGAGGCGATACCGGTGGCGTGCCGACTGTTCCTCACTGCTGGCTTGGCGGCACAATTTAACTTCAAGATAGTTTGCATCAGATGGTGAGTTTAGATCTGGGACGGAGCCACAGCCCAGGCTCGCTGGCGCAAACTCTACTAAATTTTAATATTAATAAGTAAATTGATAATGAAATTTTATAACAACTACTAATTATATTGAAATTTGCTAGGCTTCTTTCTGGCTCCGGCACTGGTTTAGATTACACTATGTTGAATTCTAATGGGCTATTAAATCAATTAATCTAGTGTGTTTTTGTCAATTTTTGGCGCAAGATTAATTGTGCCGCAAATGATGCCTTTAGATCACCTTATGTTTCTCAAACGTGCGCAATCTTTTAAAAAAAAGTTAAGGCATTTATTTTTGACATTGGAAATTGGAATGCACGTTTAGAATTATCTTTTTCGTAAGAAAATACTAGTACAATAAAATCTACTATTATATACTAAAAGTCCATTAAACTTCCTACAAATGTTCTAAAGCCGCTATATGGCACTCCTATAAACGCTCTTAAGCCACTATATGTGACTTGTCTAATCTCACCGTTAATTTTCACTTAAATTGGTGGACCCGTTCTAATCTCACAGTTGACTTTCACTTAAATTTGTGGACCCATTATTTTACACCATTAGATTAGATTTATTATTTAAAAAATAATAACTTCCCCCTCATGTAAACATTGTTATGAAACAACAGGGTGATCTCATCCATATAAAACGATGGATCGCAACCGAAGGCAATTGCGCCTCTTCCCTAGGCCTCCTTGGCAACGGACGCGATGGTTCCCAACCATCGCGTCTCCGGTTGCCACCCCTTCCACATCTATATATTGTACCGCATTGATCAATAAAGTGATTGGCTTATTCTTGTGTTCAATTCTCTCTCTCGCTCAATCTCTCTCGCTATAATCAATTCCACTTGTAACACGTTATCAGCACTTTCGCTCTCGTGAAGGAGATCGCGAAGTGAAAGGAGGAAGAAACAATCGCTTTTGATCTCAAGAAAAGCGAAAAACAGAAGGTACGATGCCTACCTTTCATTGGATTATGGATGCTGTTCTCGGCCTAGCTCGCAATCAGCGCGCCCGTCGTCTTCGCCATCTTCTCCGTCGATCGGAGAGGACTCGCCGCCACCACCACGGTCGCCACCAACACCATGAACGTCGGGCTAGGGCTGGTGGCCGTCACCACCACCCTCGTCGACGCATCGTGGTGGCCACTACTGCGGTTGCTCCTCCTTCCCCGCCTCCGTCTTCGGTTGCCGCAGGGCCTCGCCGTATCCATGTGCAGGGGGTGCAGTACTGCGACCACCATGGATGGACGGCAGTGGTGACACTGCCCGGCGAGCCATGCGATCTTCCCCCGGAGATGGAGTCGCTGCCGGCCCCATTTGTCGACGCTTCTCCACCATCAACCGCTCCTTCACTACCTCCACCGACACCAAGCCGACGCCGATGCCGTTCCCCAACTCCGGCGCCACCGGGGTTCGGCCGGACTGGTACCCTGGCTACGCGCACGGGGGAGCCGCCCTTCTTCAATCCGTCCTCATCTCATCGTCACACCGGTGAAGCCGCCGCTCGCCGTCCTGGCCTCCACCACACCTTCATCGCCGTTCCCCATGGCTCTCCTAGCCGTACACTCCCTAACGGGGTGCCAGGGAAAGGCGTTTGGGCTCGGCCGGCTTCCGACTCCGACAAGGATCGGGAGCCATCGGCCTAATCCGGCCGGCCAACCGCCGGCGGATGGAGGGGCAGCCGAGGCGGCAGTGGATGGTGGATGGCGACGGCGGTGGGCGGCGGATGGTGGATGCAGGCGGTGGCGGCGGCTGAAAGGGGGTGGAGACGTGTGGCGGTGGTGGGAATGGAGGTAGCAGCGGCGGCGCATCCCGCGTCGGTGTCGCACAGGGAGATGGCGGCGACAGATGGCGCGGCGGCGGGGGAAGGGCAGCGGTGGACAGGTGGCATCATCGGCTGCGTGCCCCATGGCGGCGTCGACAACGGAACGGCGGCGGCGGCGGCGGCGGATATCCCACGGGGGGCGGTAAGGGTTCTAACCCTAACTCCCCCCCCCCCCAGCGCCCCCCATGCCTTTTTGGTCACGGGCCTAATGGGCCGCGACCTGGCACCCCCCTGCCCCTTCCTTGCCGGCACAATGCCGCATGGTGGTGGGCCGAATCCTTTAGATTTCGGCCCACCACCCAATTTACCATTTAATTTTTAGTTTTTTTAAAATTTATTTTCAGCAGCAATTACATTTTAGTCCCTATGTTTTATGTAATTTAGTGGAAACAGTTCATCAGTTGTACACATTATTATGTAATGGTCCTATAGACCGCTGATGTTATGTGTTTATTAACATAGGTGTTTATTTAAATACCCTGTTTCACTAAATTTATTTGTTATCTTAATAACATGCCTTTTGCATATTATTTTAAGACACGCTCTACTTTCTCGCTTTATTAATTTACAAAATTCTATAAATTTTGTACTTTGATTTAGCAAATTCTCTTAATTATGTACAACATAATTAATGGAGGATTTAATGCATGTTCCACTTCACAATTTGACTTGGAAATTAATCACATGTCGATGGGACTAACTATCCCATCTGGGCTTCCGATATCAAAATCAATTTTGCCTCTCGTGGGATTTTAAATACAATTAAGGAACCCAATGATGGGGACCCGCCAATGGAGAAAAGGAAGTTAAATACAACCCTTTTCCTTTTAAGGCTCTACATTCACAAGGATCTCAAACATGAATACATGTTAGAGATGAGCTCTCTCAATCTTTGGAAAGCTCTGAAAGAGCGTTATGATCAGCAAAAGGAACTCATTTGGCCTGAGGCTAATTATGAGTGGGTTCATTTACGCCTACAGGACTTTAAAACTGTGGCAGAATACAACCATGTTGTTCATAACATTTGTTCCAGATTGAAGTTTGCAAACAAGAGCCAATGAAGGCAGAGAAGATAGAGAAAACAATATCAACTATGCTTCCGGAGGACAGGATACTGACTCAACAGCATCGCGCTAACAATTTCTCTTATACCAAAAATCCCTCAAGGACAAAAAAATCTTCTGAGAACACAAGATTTGAAGCCCACTTCAATCTTACACATGAAGAACGCCCCGAGGTTGCAAGTTCTCACCAGGCTCCTGTTGAACCAGAGAGAAACCTCAATGTTCTCCCAGAAGATGTTGCCCCACTCTCTACGATGGATGATATGTTCATCGAATACTGCTCAACGGACCCACTTGGAGATTTGCAATAATCTCGGTACGTCCTACTTAGAGATGAAGCTGCTCTTATCTCAGTGTGCTTGAAACAGTATATTGATATCCTATAAGTTTGCCAAACAATATTGGTTGTAATAAGTAGATAAGTACGAACTCCCTTATATTGTAAGGTTGTATGGCTTGCTAGTCATTAGAGTATGTACTTTTAACATATGTAAACGTCATACTATGTATTTGATGTTTTAATTATTGTATGTATGTATATATATTGGATAAAGAATTCTTAACCAAGCAATTCTTCTTTCATTATAGATGTCTAAGTATATCGCTCCGATTGGAGAGGATTATGTCTTGTGGACAGTGGTACCACAAACTCTATACTTAGGGAGATCAAATACTTTCAAACTCTCAAAAAGAGAGAAGGCAAAGTTTTGACTATATTGTTTATTATTAACCCTATAAGTATTTATGCACAAGAAAGCAAAGCCAAATAAAGCACAAGTCAATTATTAATTTCTACAATGTAGATTACAAATTGAATGTTAAATACTCGATGCATGTTGACAAGTGTCATGACATCTAAGTACACATAAAATAGTCGCCACTACAATGATCCTATATATAAAGGAGTGTCCACTGGAATAATTAAATTAATATTTATAATGTTCATCAAGTCTCTCATGAGTTATATTCACTCATGTAAAATAATTTGTCATGTAAATAAATTGAGCTCTCTATATAAAATAGGTTTATAGGAGTATTCGATTCAATGTATAGACCAATATTGCATCAAGTCTCATAATACCTTCATAGAATAAAACTTAAATAAATTAAACCTATATGTGTAAAATATATTTGCTAAACAATGAACAAGATCAATGTGCCATCGTATTGATAGGGATACATCGGAATGTTTAATCCATTATTATTCTAAGTCTGAAAAATATATAAGTCACCTTGGGTCAAAATCCAAGTTTATCAAAACAATTCATTTGTGGGAGAAATACATAAATATTCAAATCAAATATTTGAATTCTCAAAATCAAAGTGTATAGGTTACATCTCAATTCCAAATCAAATCCCATTCACTTTTGCAGATTAGCCCTTCCCCTTTCTCTTTTTCCTTTTCCCCCATTCCTTTTCTTTTTCAGTCGTCACTATTCATCGCCCATGACCTGTTCGATGTGGGCCCAAGCCGCTCCCTCACCTCGCGCCGCATCCCTCCGCATCTGCGCTCACGCCCGTGCTGCACCACACCCGCGCCTCCTTTCCCTCGGCCGCGTCCGACCCTAACCCTACCCGCGCCGCGCCGTTTGCCGCGTCCGCTTCGTACCTGCCTTCCGTGCGCCGCACCACGGCACGCCGCGCCCGCGTCATCCCTTCCATACCGCGTCGCGCCAGGCCTCCAACCGCTTCCCCGTTTCCTTCCAGGAAACACGGAGATGCGCCGTTGCTATCCCGTCGCCACGACAGATAACGGCCACCACGTCGCCCTTTCGTCATCATTGTCCTCTCACCATCTCCTCGCGTCACATCGTCCCACGTCGCGCCCATCGGATAAACGGCTTCTCCTCTATCCGTCTAGCTGCGAGGCCTGCAACCCTAGCGCCACCATTACTCCATGGATCCCCAAATCCCCGAGGCAGTGAGAGAGGAGGAAGCTTAGCCGCGTCAACCTCCCTAAATCTGGGCGGTAGATAGCCATCGAGTGCGCCAACTGCCGACCTTATCCTCCACGCCATCTTAACTTATCCCCAAGCCAAGCCCGCCATTAAAACCCTCTCTTCTCTGTGTCTCTTCCTCGAACCGTAGCCGGACCTCCAATCGAACACCTTGTGTGCATACCTTCACTACCACTGGTAGAGCCAAAGCCGGCGTGGCTGACTGCGGGAGCCGTGGCCTGGGTCGCCGCCGCCGTCGCCGCTACCTTGGGTCGACGCCGGAAGCCGCTGGACGTCGGGGAGAGTGCGTCGAACACCTGCGTGCGCTGCCGACGTCGATTCGCCTCTGCCTCACCCGCACCGTGCCACGCATCACCGACCTACGCCATTGCTCCACCGCATGGTAAATCCTTGCGCTCTTAGCACCCTCTGGTGACCTAGAAACATTTGGCCCCCTCGATTTGAGGTGTGTGTGCCGCTGCTAGCCTGCCGACGGGCCGCCATTGCGCCGCCGTTGAGCTCACCGTAGACGGCACTAGTTCCAAACTAAACTAGGCCATATTATTGCATGAATTGGTTCACTAGAGACCCTAGATGGTTAAATCGAAGTCGTCTGCGCTTGAATCGACACCCATTGAGCCACCGCCGTTCTCGCGATCTCGGCACCGCCGCGCGCCATCGCGCCGCGCGTCGGGTGGCCGCCGTGCCTCGCCGCCCCCGCCGACGGGTTTCCGGTGATGCGCCGCCACCTTTCCCCACCGCGCGCCGAGCTGTCCCGGCTAGAGCCGTCGGACCGCTGCGCGCCGTTCCTCTGTTTGGCCGCGAGCGAGTGGTAGAAGACGACGGGAGGAAGAAAGAACGAGTGGAGAGAGAGAGAAATCGTGTAGGACCCACATGTGATTAGCGCACAGTAATCCTATCCCTAATGGTTATTAGACCACTCAATGGCAGTTGGGTCCCTATAGTTAAAATCTAAGAAAACACAATTATATATTTTGACCATATGACAGGCAGGACCCACTGGTTATTAAGCAAGCCGGTTTGCCCACATGTCAGTCACTATAGTTATGGATAATGTTGGATTAAAAATAAATCAGTTATGAATAGTACCCTTTCACAATTTCCCGAATTAATTCAAACTTCAATCTTTAAACTAGCATAACTCGCTCATTTTAACTCGGATTCGAGTGAAACTTGAACCTAAATTCATATAAATTCATAAGCTTTCCAATAGTATATAAATAAATTTTTAATAAAATATATTTATAATTATTAAATAATTAATATCAAAAGATTAGATAATGGTTAAACTAAATAATGTGTTAATAAATACAATTGATATTGTACAGTAGAGTAGATGTCAAATAATTATATTTAACATGTTTTGTCACTGTAGCAACCACATAAACTAATTATGAGTGATGTTTCAAATTAACGGATGTTTAGGAAAATACTAGTATTATTTAATATTCAGTGGCAGTATAATTAAAAGTAAATTACGCTCACGGTACATAAACTTGTATGGTGGGTGCAATTAGGCACAACAACTTGTAAATTGCTTATTTTGGTATAATAACTTGGCTAGTCCATGCGAATCTAGGCCAAAACGATCCACACAAGCAAAATTGATCTAATCTAACGCATACTGATATGTAATTATTATTACACATAGAAATTTAAAGTTACAAAATATGTTGTTATTATCCGCATGATACTTTTAAGATTTAGATTGATAAAAAAACTGAAATAATTAAACATGCCCGGTCATAAAAATAAAATTTCAATAAAATGGAGCTTCTGAACATATAAATTAGAATGAATTTCCTGGTGTTACTTGCACTATGGCATGCCAGAAATTGTCTTGCCCTAAAGATATAAATAAACATAAGATGAGTTATAAAGGAACGAAAATTCCTGAGAAATGAAATGAAATAAACTTTTGCATCACTAATTTCTCCTTTTATTTGGATTGCAAATAAGATCTCCAAAACATAATCAAGCGTGTAAATTAAACTGCTACCTCATCAGTACGTGCTAAGTTCAAACAATTTTGCTTGTTTGGATCATTTTGGTCCAATCCGCACAATTTAGGCAAGTTATTGTACTGAAATGAGCAATTTGTAAATTGTTGTACCTATTTGCACCCACCACACAAGTTAGTTCATGTACCGTGAGCATAATTTACTCATAATTAAACCATGACTTATAAAAGTTTAGCTTTATAATTGAGTAGATAAACTAGGAAACACATAAAAAAATCCTAAGCTTGCTTAGGAGAAATAATAACAGAGCTAGTATGATTAAATCACCTAAATAAGTTTACTTAATACAATATCATCTGGAATAGTCTATAATTAAGTTGGTTACCATTTATTAGTAACCCAGCGGTACTGCAGGTGCTTTAACTCGCCCTATCACACATATTATATCGCTTGTACAAACTAGGTCGTGTATAATAATTAAACTACAATATTATGGACCACACTAATCTAACCTACAGAGCACGTAATTCATTGGAACCCTTATACAGTAATGTTTGTAGAGCGATGCTTATACAATCCATCCCGTTAGAACTCCTGTTATGATTAAATCATCCACTGAGCCTTGGTAAATCTCCTGTAGGGCGTCACCATTTAATTTACAATCAAAACTAGTTTAGCAATGAACTCCCCATAGCCATAGTTGATAGATATTGAGCCGTAGACCCGTAGTCCTGAGTATTGAGTTCTGTATGTGAACAGCCCATAGTTTAGACTTCGTAGCACCTTACAATCCAGTAGCAAGCACGAGTTGTACGAGCAGCCCTAGGTATATCCCCAACATTTATATTTTGTTTGTGCATATGTGATTGTTGCTTGAATATTGGTTTTTCTCGCGTATTATAGAAATTGTATATCGGTTAGTCGTGAGGCAACATATGCAGCTTCCAGGAGGTGAAGGTTGATCAAGATTATACCAAGAATAAGGACTATCCTGAGTAGGCAAGTCATCACTAATCTTTGAGCATGTTGAACCTATTGCGAAAATTATGTTGATTTAAATAAAATTTGCATGCTATGTATGAATATGAATGTCCTGCTTGTTATCCGCCATGCCTTGATATTGAATAACTGTATGACCATTGTAAACCATGCTATTGTGTGTCTTTAGTCAATATTTGACAAATGCTTAGTCATGCTAAACTAGAATCATGCATTCTCATATTTATCAAATGCTATATGCTTGGGCAACTACCTTAGGGGAGGTAGTTGAGATTCGGTATGTGGAGACATACGTGCCACATTACCATGACATGGATAAAATGATTTGTGAAAGGAAAATTATTATTCACAAATGTTTTCGACTGGGGCGGCTGGATGACTTGGGTGGAGTCCGATAAAGGTTAGTGCTGTCCCTGGTCAATTAAGGACCGAGCCATGAAGTTAAGCATGAAACGACCCCAGTACAACCGTACTTCTCATGTGGGTATAGACTTAGCGGAGTAAATAGCCGAGCGGAGGTGGTACCCAAGCTGTAGTGGATTTCTTGATGTGTATGGGAGGCAGGGGCCTACGGTGGGGCAGCCATTAGTTGGACCGCGAGAGATTAAGTGGTGTCACCATCGGTAGGACTGCCATGTGCAAACCTAAACTTAACTATAACTTAATGAATGTGTGAGTCTTTCCCCCTCGGGAGCGCAAGAACTCCTCTCACTGCTAGAAACTTTGGAGGCCTACAGTGCATGAGGACTAAAGCTCATGGAGCTGGTACTGCCAAAGTGAGGTTATTGAAATGCTTTGTCGTGACGTGTCTCATTCGTTGGGACTTCGGCTCATGTGTTGGGCAAGTCACGGAGTACGGGTAAAGTGTACATCCACTGCAGTGTGAGTAAACCAAATCTATTCGAATAGCCGTGCTTACGGTTATTGAGCACCGGGACATGTATTACACTTGGCTAGACTCTAAATTCTTAACTTGTGTGGGATGGGATATTGCATGATGATTTTTATGCTGATGGAGCCACTTCCTGAGAGGAGGGATGGTGGACGTCCTCAGAAAACCATGACGACTCAATGGCGGGAAGCTATCCTTGGGATCACAATGGATGGTGGACAGAATCGTCGTTGTTTAATGTGAACACTGGTACTAAAATTTTATCACTCTATGCTAGGTCTTAGGTTTGTGAAAAGATTTGCAAAAATCCTTTACACAAAAGAACCTGAAGCCATTCCTCGAAATACCCTCTATCAAATGCATTGTTGTTGTGGTGGCTTGCTGAGTACGGTTGGTACTCACTCTTGCTATTTACATATCTTTTAGTAGAGTGTTGAAGAGAAGGCCTTGTCGGTATGCTTGCGTATCCAACAAGATGATCAGAGTGCGGTCTTGTTCTAGGTCTCGTTCCCCAGTCGTCTGCCTGTGGCATGTTAACCGGGCCCTTATATTATTTTGCCTTCCGCTGTTATTCTCTGATAGTTGTTGGCCTACCTAGCCCTAATGTAAGTATTTAACTCTTTTAGCCTGAATTCATTCGTGATATGTTGTGATTCAATTATGTATGTGTGTACCAACTACTGATCCATGGATTGGTACGGATAAACACAGAAGATTTCCGATTTCCAAAATCGGGGGTCTATAGAGCTGGTATCAGAGCATATCGACTGTAGGTTGAGACCCTAGATAGAATGGTCGTTAGTTTAAGGACCCTATATTTTACAAATATATTTTTAAAGGCAAAAAAAAGGGAGAGTTGTGAAAACATTCAAATACTGTTGACTCATCTTACCTCTCTTGAAAAATGTCTGATTCCGATGCGTCGAAAAGAAAAATTATTTTGATACCTTACATCTCAACCTTTCCTTTGAAAACACGATCTTACCACTTCATTTGTGATTGAAAAATATTGGTTCTATATTCTTACCTGTAATTCAAAATTGTAGGATAAGGCCGAAAGAAATTAAGACGCTATAGGAATATTATTGATTGTTGCCGAAACCTCACCTCACCCTCGAATGTAGACGATTGCATCATATGGCATGAAAACCAAAGTGAAGAAAAAAGAAAAGATCAGAAACTAACTTATCGATCATGACAACTTACCATTTTTAGAACTAGTTTCCTCTAGTTACACTCTCGTACAGTAGAAGTGAAGTCTTGACTAAGCCGTTAGTAACCACAAATGTACTACCTTCGGCATGGGAATATCACAAATAACAATAAAAATAAGAGAAACCGACTGCGTATCTATGAGAAAGCTATGCAAGATTGGTAGTTGTTTCCATAAGCATACAATGGTTTGAAGGGCATGAATCCATGGAAAACTCAAGATGATATGCTGATCTGGGAGTTTGATAAAAGGAACCCTGTATTGGATAAGAATACATAGATGAAGGATAAAAGAAATAGGAATTTGTTGGATTTCAGCTCCGGGTTTTTTAAAGACCAAATTTGGTAAGATACAAACCAGGTTCGGCATTGGAATCAAAGTGGATGCGGTAAAGAATCGGATTCGAAGAACAGAGTCTGCATCGGCTGCGAGGGCATCGGGTGGGTCTGCATCGGGTGAGATGGATCGGACAGAGGGCAGCCGATACAGCCGATACTGCCGATTCTAGCAAGATCAGTTATAGAATTGCTTCTAGAATCGGTCAACGTGCTTCACAAGGATTGCTATGTTGGAGATAAGCTCTCGGATAGGCAACTGTATCTAGTAATTAGGATACTTTATGTAATTTCCTTGGAGATATGATTAGGCAAAAGTCTGCCGTAAAGACTTATGTGTATCTTAAAGTTTATTAGAGATAAGAGTCGTGTCTGACAAGGACATGTTATGTATCTCGGGTATAAATAGAACTTGAATCCATGTAATCAAACTAACGACAAGTTCAATAACACTTTCGGCGCATCGCCACCCTTTTCTTACGTTTGTTTCGACGAGTTCTTGCTTTCGGGTTGAGCTGCATCAGTTTCGATCTTCAACTAGAGGTAAAACTTGTTATGGCGGCTTGCATTCTCGGGATTAGTGCTTCCATCTTTATGACACTCTAATCTTGTTTATGTAATTCGTCGAGTTATCAAATATGCCTTATAATCTTTATTAGTTTCCTTATCTAACTTATAATCGGCTGGTTTTTATTGTGAGAAGTTAGCCGATAGAGTTAGGTCTTGTTATTGATCTAGATTATTTAGCATATCTACCATCTGCTGGAGATTTTCATCATCTTGCCTAGATCTTACATTTATTTTTATGCTTAATGCTGCATCGGTTGAGTTCGATCTATTGAGTAATATCTATAATTGTAATATCTAGCCTGTTTTATGTTTATCAATAGAGATAGTGTCGGAGTTTCAGCCGACCTTACCTGATTTAGCTATCTTTGAATTATATGTTTGATTGTTATGCTAGATTTGTCCTTTGTGTTAAGATCTTATTGCATTAAAGTATATTAGGCTTTCTGTTTGATATATTTTGCTTGTTTTGCTATCTTAATATAGAGTGGTATCGGAGTATTAGCCGATACATGCTAGATCTATATGATCGGCTATGCTATAAACGTCTATATAGTCATTACTTTAATATATGTTTCGACTTCAGTGATTTATACTGTCTCGGCATGGCGACCGATCTATCCCAATCACTTAGTTTAAACATATGTCGAAGGAAAGATTATATGATGTTAATATCTACAGCCGATCGAGTAGATTTAGTTTTATCTTATTTATTCAATACTGCCGATCGATTCCAACATGACATCGGCTCAAAGATAAATGATATGTCATCGGCTCCTAG
This sequence comes from Oryza glaberrima, assembly GCF_000147395.1. Lineage (NCBI taxonomy): Eukaryota > Viridiplantae > Streptophyta > Magnoliopsida > Poales > Poaceae > Oryza > Oryza glaberrima. The sequence goes on along the minus strand of NC_068335.1, from coordinate 12,108,867 downwards.
CCGATCGGCTATCGTTTGTGGATTTAACTTCGCTTTCTTGTCTTTTATTCTTGTTGATTGCAGGATCAAATCAACTGGCACGCTCACGAACCTAAAAGCAAGATTTTGGACCTGCACAGGAGTTAAGCAGATCTTACAGGCCAGTATGTGTTTTTCGCATCAACACGCTTGTGGCACGCCCAGTGGGACACGAGTGCAATAGTTTTTTTTTCAACATTTCGGACGGCAAGCAAAAACCCCCGTCTACCAAACCACCACCAACGACAGAAGTTATCCCGGAGAACATCATCCCGGTAACACTGGAGAAGCTGACGCCCGAACAGATGGCAGAGTATGAGCAGATGATGAAAAATCTGAAAACTCAGTACTTGCACTCATTCAAGCAGACACGTTCAGGCACAGTTATCCAGAGGTACAAGCTGAAGGTAGTTTCTACCGATGAACCTGAGACAAGATCAGCTAAGGGCGGCAAGCCCAAGGACGATAAAGGTGTTGAGGGAGGTAGAGGTGACAATGATGAGGAGCCCAAGGAGGATGACACTGAAGAGCAAGAGACCTTGGTGTTCAACAACTTCCAGGATCGGGTTGATTATGCTGTTCATCAAGCATTGATCAATCAGTCAGGAGTGCTTGTCAATACTTTGACCAACATGATTAAATCTGTGGTTGATGGTACAATTGCTGAGCATCAAGACAAGGGACCAGTTTTTCTGCCAGAGGGTGTATTCCCACAATACAGGAACTTGGTGACCGGCAACCAGCAGCACAATGTACCCCTAGGCCAACCGACGGTGACAGCTTTGGGTGCAGCACCAGGAGCATCATCGTCGGCATTGAGACAGGCGGGTAACCCTCATGTGTTGATGAGAGAGCAACCCCAGCATGCCGGTCAAAACATCAATCGGCTGACTCAGGATCAGGTGGCAGCAATGTTTGGGTCACCTCAATCAGGTGTCGAGCCGATTCAGCCGATCAGGCAGTAGATAGTGCAGCCGATTGGGCAACAGACAGGCCATTTGATACTTACTAGGCAGAGAACACCTATTTGAGCTCAGTTTATGTCTGGACAGCAAATGCGTAATGTGCAATAGCCTCTTCAGAGTTATCCTGGTGGCAACTTGAATTTTCAATATCAACCTCATTCACCTCAGGTTCAGTACCAACCAGGGGGATCACCTCAACCTCAGCTTCTGCAACAGTTCAATCAAGTTGACCCAATCCAGCGGCGGATGAAAGGAGTGCCCCAGTAGAAGCCCTAGGCCGATATGATTGCAGATGTAATGAAGGAGCAGTTCGGCCTCAAACCGAAGGACACTGGAAACTTGTATCGGCACCCCTACCCTGAGTGGTTTGAAAGAGTACCACTGCCAGGCCAATACAAGGTCCCTGATTTTTCAAAATTCTCAGGACAAGACAATGTGTCAACTTATGAGCATGTCAGCCGATTTTTGGCTCAGTGTGGTGAAGCATCGGCTGTTGATGCATTGAGGGTTAGATCGTTTCCCTTATCCTTGTCTGGATCGGCATTCACATGGTTCTCTTCGCTACCTTACAATTCTGTTCATAGCTGGGCTGATCTAGAAATACAATTTCACAGCTATTTCTACAGTGGAAGTCATGAGATGAAGTTGTCCGATTTGACATGGTGAGGCAAAGGCATGATGAAACTGTACAAGACTACATTCAAAGATTCAGAGATATGAGGAACATATGTTATAGCTTGGCTTTGACCGATTCTCAGCTAGCCGATCTTGCCTTCCAAGGTTTGATAGCTCCGATCAAGGAAAAGTTTTCGGCTCAGGATTTCGAGAGCTTGGCTCATCTTGTCCAGAAGGTGACTTTGCATGAGCATAGATTTGCAGAAGCCAAGAAGAGCGGTTTCAAGAAAATTAATCATGTATATCCTTATATGTATGAATCTAAGGAGGATGATGACTCCGAAGTGGCAGCAGCTGAATGGGCTAGGAGCAAAAAGGTTGTGTCATGCCAATGGGTGAAAAATTCCGGAAAGGAGGAGAAATATGATTTTGATGTCACCAAGGCTGACAAGATTTTCGATTTGCTACTTCGGGAAAAACAAATTCAACTTCCTGCTGGCCATGTGATTCCATCGGCTGAAGAGCTGGGAAAGAGAAAATATTGCAAGTGCCATAATTCTGGAACTCATACCACCAATGATTGCAAGGTTTTTAGGCAGAAAATCCAGTTGGCAATTGAGGGTGGAAAAATCAAATTTGATGACTCGAAGAGGCCGATGAAGGTTGATGGCAATCCTTTTCCTATCAACATGGTACACACATCTGGGAGAGCAGCCGATGGGGGAAACCGTCGGAACTCACAATTAAATTCAACAAGAATTATTAACAAGTACCAGAGAAGATATGACAAACAGCAGGAACAGGAATATTTTCATGGAGATAATGATGGTTTCGATCCTCATTGGGATTGTGAGTTTTTCAGATTTTGCTGGAATGAGGGTATGAGACTGCCATCAATTAAAGATTGCCCAGAATGCAGTGATATTGCAGGGAGTTCGAGACGATCCTACAACATGGAAAATCGGCTAAATCAGAAAAGGCTGCCTGTTCATCAGAGATTGGGACCGATTCATCAAGATAATTTGCAAGAAGATGATGATAATGAGGCCAGGAAATCATAGTGGTTTCCTTCTGGTATTTTCACAAAGAATCAAAAGAGAAGGATACAAAGGTTGAGGAACAGGGAGCGATTTCAAGAAGTGCAACAAGAGATCAACCATCGGCTCAAGAAGACAAAGACCAAACAAGAGTGTCGTGTTAAAAGCAAAGTGCTTTCAGCCGATGAAGTTGAAGCCGATGAGGCAAAGATATTGCTTAAGGGTAAAGCTGTTGCATCTACATCGGTAAATATGGTTTTCATACTGCCCGCTGAGTATGAAGCTAGGCAGGCCGATGTTGATGAGGTAGAAGAAGACTCTGTTAGGTTGATTTTGTCACTAGAACAAGCAATTTTTGAGAAACCAGAAGGGACAAAAAATCGGCACCTTAAACCATTGTATGTTAATGGGTTCGTCAATGGGAAGCCGATGTCCAAGATGATGGTCGACGGTGGGGCTGCTATGAATTTGATGCCATACACTACATTCAGGAAGCTTGGCAAGAATGCCGATGATCTCATCAAGACCAATATGGGGCTTAAAGATTTTGGTGACAATCCATCGGAGACCAAAGGAGTTTTAAATGTTGAGTTGACAATCGGCAGCAAGACTGTTCCTACCACGTTTTTTGTCATCGATGGGAAGGGTTCCTATAGCCTGTTGCTTGGAAGGGATTGGATTCATGCAAATTGTTGTATTCCTTCGACCATGCACTAGTACTTAATTCAATGGCAAGGTGACAAGATTGAAATTGTGCCAGCCGACAGGTCAGTTAATGTTGCTAGTGCCGATTTAGCTCGTTGGGAGATGGACGGGATTGATTGCCTGTCTGGAAAAGTTTGGGAAGGAGATTTTCTAAAAGTGTCCGATTGTGATATATAGCTAACTGAAGATGGAGAGCCCAAATTATTACTTTGAGGGCGTCGTGGAGGGTTCAAATTTCTACACCAAGGACACGGTAGAAGATCTCGATGGCAAATTAGGACAGGGTTTCATGTCGGCTGATGATTTGGAAGAAATTGATATAGGTCCAGGAGATAGGCCAAGGCCGACATTCATCAGTAAGAATCTTTCTGCAGAATTCAAAACCAAGCTAATAGAACTATTAAAAGAATAACGAGATTGCTTTGCTTGGGAATATTATGAGATGCCAGGACTCAGCCGATCGATTGTTGAACATCGGCTCCCTATTAAGCCAAGATTTAAACCACATCAACAACCACCTAGGAGGTGCAAAGCTGCAATGTATGACGCTATCAAGGCTGAGATAACTAGATTATATGATGCTGGTTTTATTCGGCCATGCCGATATGCAGAGTGGGTTTCTAACATAGTTCTAATCATCAAGAAAAAAGGCAAGCTTAGGGTATGTATTGATTTTCAAGACTTGAATAAAGCTACCCCTAAGGATGAATACCCAATGCCAATTGCCGATCAATTGGTTGATGCTGCTTCAGGGCATAAGATTACAAGTTTTATGGATGGCAATGCTGGTTATAATCAGATTTTTATGGCCGAAGAAGATATTCATAAGACTGCTTTTAGATGTCCTGGTGCAATCGGCTTGTTTGTGTGGGTTGTGATGACTTTCGGCTTGAAAAGTGCTGGAGCTACGTATCAAAGAGCCATGAATTATATATTCCATGATCTATATATTCCATGATCTGATCGGCTTGTTGGTCGAGGTCTATATTGATGATCTGGTAGTTAAATCAAAGGAAGTTGAAGATCATATAGCCGATCTGAGGAAGGTTTTTGAGAGAACCAGAAAATATGGTTTGAAGATGAATCCTACAAAGTATGCTTTTGGCGTATCGGCTGGACAATTTTTAGGACTTCTTGTTCATGAGAGGGGAATCGAGGTAACTCAGCGGAGTATTAATGCAATCAAGAAGATTCAACCTCCGGAGGTGTTGACAGAAAACACGTGGCCTGGAAGATCTACTTAACTCCAGTGCAGGTCCAAAACTCGCCTTCGGATGTGTTAGCGTGCCAGTTGATTTGATCCTGTAATCAACAAGAAATAGAAGCAAAGAAATCGTAGTTAAATTTATAAATGATAGCCGATCGGCTAGATGCCGATGACATATCATTTATCTTTGGGCCGTTTCATCTGTGTATCGATCGACAGTTATAAATAAGTAAAGAAGAACTAAATCTACTCGATCGGCTGTAGATATTAACAATATATACTCCTTATATCGATATATACTTAAATCAAGTGATTAGGATAGATCGGTCATCATGCCGAGACAGTATAAATCACTTAGATCAAAATATATGTCAATAACAAGATTATATATGCTTATAGCATAGCCGATCAGATAGATCTAGCATGTATCGGCTAATACTCCGATACTACTCTATACCAAGATATTAAAGCAAGTATAATATATTGAGCAAAAGCCTAACATACTTAGATACAGCACTATCTTAACATAAAGGGCAGATTTAACATATCAATAAGGCATATAGAACAAATGAAGTTAAATCAGATACGATCGGCTGAAACTCCGATGCTATTCTAATCGGCAACTAGAAAGCAGGCTAGAGATCGATATTCTAAGCACGACTTAATAGATCAAACTCAACTGATGCAGCATTAAGTATGAAAAGAAGAATGATATCTAGACAATCAAGCCGCTAGAAGTTTCATAGAATGGTGGATATCTTATATAATCTAGATCAACGTCAAGATCTAACCTAACCGGCTGTCTTCTGCATACAGATATTGGCTGATAGTAGTCTAGATGGCGATATTGCTAGAGATTATATAAGATATATGATAACTTGACGAATTACATATCCGAGTGATTAGAGTGTCATGAAGATGGAAGCATTAATCCTAAGAACGCAATCCATCACGACGGATTTTACCTCTTGTTGAAGATCGAAATCGATGCATCCCAACCCGAAAGCAAGAACTCGTCAAAATAAAACTAAAGCAAAAAGGGTGGTGATGCGCCGAGATTGTATTGAACATGTGTGTTAAAAGTTACATAGGGCTCGGGGTCTATTTATACCCGAGGATTACAAGATATGCCCATACCGGACATGACCATTATCTCTAACAAACTCTAAGATATCATAAGTCTTTGCAGCAGACTTTTGCCCACACTTATCTATAAAGAATTTACATAAAATATCCTAACTAATAGATACAATTGCCTTCCCAGGACTCTATCCATGCGTGGCAATCATCTTGAAGTACATTAACTTGAACCCGATGTCGCGCACAAGTCGTATTGTCAGAATCGGCTATACCGGCTTATTTACCTCGACTCAGACTCAGCCGATCTTGTCGTAGCCGATCTGGACATCAGCCGATTCCTGCCCTGTTTTCAAACTCGATCTCTGTTTCTGACTTTGCTTCGATTTAATCTTCTCTCCGACGCTGATGTTACCAAATTTGGTTGTTAACACATGCCCCCCAAGTCCGGAATATTTGATAATGTTCCGGATTTGCCATAAGCCGACTCCGAACAAGTTTCGCACTCCGCTACTTTTAACCGTTATTCCAACGCTTTAAATACTAACCGTTACCCCCGAGAAATCTCACGCTGTGACTTCCGTTTTCAAGCAAAACCTTTTCTCTCTCTTCTTGGCGATTGCTCTGGCGCAAAGGTGATTCCTAGGTGACTTCCTTCCCGGTGAGATCTCCGCCCGCACCAATGTTCTCCGACGCTGATGTTACCAAATTTGGTTGTTAACAGGAGGACAAGACACAGCTACAGTCATTGATCGGCAAGGTTAATTTTGTTCGAAGGTTTATATCTAACTTATCTGGGAGATTGGAACCTTTTACACCTTTGCTAAGGTTGAAAGCCGATCAAGAATTTACTTGGGGGGTAGAGCAACAAAAAGCTTTGGACAATATTAAGGCATATTTAAGTTCCCCTCCAGTTTTGATTTCTCCATAAAAGGGAGTACCTTTCAGGTTATATTTATCAGCCGATGAGAAGTCAATCGGCTCAGTTTTGATTCAGGAGTTAGAAGACAAGGAGAGAGCTATTTTCTATTTAAGTCATAGGCTCTTGGATGCAGAAACTAGATATTTCCCGGTGGAGAAATTGTGTTTGTGTTTATATTTTTCTTGCACCAAGTTGAGGCACTATTTGTTATCCAATGAATGCACTATAGTGTGCAAAGCCGATGTGATCAAATATATGCTATCGGCTCTAGTGTTAAAAGGAAGAGTTGAAAAGTGGATATATGCCTTAACAGAATTTGATCTCAGATATGAGTCACCCAAGGCAGTCAAGGGGCAGGCTATAGCCAATTTTATTGTGGAGCATCGTGATGATTCAATCGGCTCAGTTGAGATTGTACCCTGGACCTTGTTTTTTGATGGATCAGTTTGCACTCATGGTTGTGGTATCGGCTTGGTTATAATTTCTCCTCGGGGGAAAAGTTTTGAATTCGCTTATACCATTAGACCTTATGCCACTTACAATAAAGCAGAGTATGAAGCAGTTTTCAAAGGGTTGCAGTTGCTTAAAGAGGTTGAAGCCGATGCTGTAGAAATCATGGGGGATTCATTATTGGTGATCAGTCAATTGGCAGGAGAATATGAATGCAAGACTGATGTATTAATTATCTACAATGAAAAGTGCCGAGAATTAATGGGTAGTTTTCGGCTGGTGACTTTGAAACATGTCTCTCGAGAGCAGAATATTGAGGCTAATGATTTGGCTCAGGGGGCATCAGGATACAAGCCGATGGTGAAAGATATTGAAATAGAGATTACCGCGGTTACAGCCAATGATTGGAGGTATGATGTATATCAATATTTGAAGAATCCTTCTCAATCGGCTTCACGAAAATTGCGCTACAAGACCCTAAAATATACCTTGTTGGATGATTAGCTGTATTATCGAACGATTGATGGGGTATTGCTCAAATGTTTGAGTGCCGATCAAGCTAAGGTTGTGATGGGCGAGGTGCATGAAGGAATTTGTGGTACACATCAATCGGCTCACAAGATGAAGTGGTTGCTTCGGCGCGCAGGGTATTTTTTGGCCGACAATGTTAGAAGATTGCTTCTGATACTACAAGGGATGTCAGGATTGTCAGAAATTTGGAGCAATTCAAAGAGCACCGGCATCGGCTATGAATCCTATCATCAAGCCATGGCCCTTCAGAGGATGGGGTATTGATATGATCGGTCAAATCAATCCACCTTCAAGCAAAGGACATAAGTTTATATTGGTGGCAACCGATTATTTCACCAAGTGGGTAGAAGCAATTCCTTTAAAGAAAGTTGATTCTGGAGATGCAATACAATTTGTCAAGGAGTATATTATCTACTGATTTGGGATTCCTCAGACCATAACATTTGATCAGGGATCGATCTTTGTGTCCGATGAGTTTGTTCAGTTTGCCGATAGCATGGGTATCAAGTTGTTAAATTCTTCACCATATTATGCACAGGCCAATGGACAAGCTGAGGCATCTAATAAGAGTTTGATCAAGTTGATTAAAAGAAATATCTCTGATTTTCCTCGACAATGGCATACAAGATTAGCCGAAGCATTGTGGTCTTGTTGGATGGCTTGCCATGGATCAATTCAGGTTCCTCCTTATAAGCTTGTTTATGGACATGAAGCAGTTTTGCCTTGGGAAACTACAATCGGCTCAAGGAGAATAGATTTACAAGATAAGTTAACAGCCGATGAGTATTACAATCTTATGGTAGATGAAATAGAAGATCTAGTTCAATACAGATTAAGAGCTCTTGGGAAGGTGACTAAGGATAAGGAACGAATTGCTCACCATTACAACAAAAAAGTGGTGCTTAAGTCCTTTTCTGAGGGAGAATTAGTTTGGAAATTGATTTTGCCGATAGGAACTCGTGATAATAAATTCGGCAAGTGGTCACCGAATTGGGAAGGACCGTTTCAAATCTACAAAGTTGTATCCAAAGGGGCTTATATGCTGCAAGGACTTGATGGTGAAGTTTATGGACGAGCACTTAACGGAAAATATTTGAAGAAATACTACCCAAGTGTTTGGATTAATTCATGATCGTCTGAGTGTTGCCGATACATGTTAGCCGATGTGTTGACATCGCCTTTAGATGGCCGATATAAGTTATATCGCTCTTAGCAGTTTTTTTTATTATCATAATCGGTTGTGGTTTGCCGATGTATGATGGCCGATATGGTTATATCGCCCTTAGTCTTTTTCATTATTATCATAATCGGTTGTGGTTTGCCGATGTATGATGGCCGATATTTGACATATCGCCCCTAGTCCAAAAAATTAATTTTATCAATGTGTCCAGCATTGCAAAATTAGGGGGGCAAATATATATGAGAAATAGAAAAGTATGGATTTCAAAAGCATGGATTTCAAAAGCAAATTCGATTGCAAATTTCACAAGTGAATCAAGCAGTTCCAAACTTAGAGTTAATTACAAGCCAAAAGTTTGCAAATTTAAGAAGAAAAGGTTACAAGTCCAGCTTATCCAGATACATACTTTTGGATAGCTGATATTGCCTTCTGCCTAATTTGATCTACTTCATCTATGATTTGGGCATCGGCTGCATCTGTTCCAGGGATTGTCTTCAGAGATTTTGTCAGATCGGCTAAGTGCTTCAATTTGGATCTTTGGTCTTCTGTAGCTTTTGGCAGATCGACAATTCTTTGCTCTTCAAGTGCAATCTGGGCATTACATTGTTCAAGCTCGGCTAAGAGTTCTATTTTTCTAGCTTGGAGCCAATCAATGTTGGTTTTGATAGAACTTGGACCAGCTTCCAGTTCATCGAGTTTAGCTTTCTCTTCATTGATCGAAGTTCTGCTGGCTTGGATAGTGGCTTCAAGGCTTTGTCTCTCACGACGATCAGCAATCCTCTGCTTAGCCTTCTCAAGCTTGAGCCGATGCTGTTCAAGATATGCTGCTGGTGTGATAGCATCGGCTAGTTCATTAGGAATCTTGTCATGGATCTGAAGAAACCTGTCTCTGACGGATCCACAACTGGCCACTAGGGTTTCTAGAGAGCCTTCAAGCCTGGTCAAGATGTCCAGCAGGATGGACATGACGTCATCGGCTAAGGGTGCCAAAGCTTTGCTCATGGTATCTTCTTACTCATCCAGAAACTGCCTAATGTCAAAAGAGAACATATCGGCTAAGACCTGAAAGGAAAGGAATCAAATATTATTCAGAGGTAACCTGATAGCTGATATGACTTTAGGATTTAAGATAGGCACTAACAGGGATAACTGGAGCTGGTGCTACTTCTTCCTCTTCCTCTATGTGATGGCTTCCTGCAGCCGATGGAGTATGCTCACTTGATTTAGGAATCGGAGTTGGAGGGCGAGGAGGCTGAAAAAAAAAGTTAACTATGAGTCAGCATCGGTTGTTTAAGTATAGTTCAAAGGTATAAGGATTCTTACCGATGGAGCTGGCGCTGGTGGCTTTTTGGAGGCCAATTTCTTCTACAAGGGTAAAAATAGGTATCAGCATATGAATGAAATAAATTTTGACAATGGAAAACAAATACATACCCTTGGTTGATAAGTGGGGCGAGTTGGAGGTGATGGAGTAGCCTGAGGATGTCACGCCCGGAATTTCTATCCAAAATTCCAAACGCTTACATGTGTGTGAACCCTCGTCCAGGAATCAGCCGAGGCACACAATAACAAATTGATAATAGAGTACAATTATTACTCTAATTAATAAGCGAATAAAATGTCATTACAGAGGTAGATAGTTCCTCTCAATCAATAAAGATCTAAGCAGCGGAAAAATAAGATAAACAGCGCAGACGAGTCCACTCCACAGGCAGCTTGACCAGGGCTACACCTAATCCTCCACACCATCAGCATCACTGTAGAACTCCTCCTCTGATGAATGATTGCAAGGTGAGTATATGATATACTCAGCAAGCCACGCAGCAAATATGCAAGTGCACAGGATAACAAAGGATGGCATAGTAGGGTTTCATTTGCATAAACAGCATTTAATAAACATTTCAGAATTTAATAAAACAGTTAAGTAATAGTTAAACAATATTAATCCAACGCTATACAACATACCCTGTTGCATAGGCCCAACCATTCTGAACAACCATCCCGGCTGCACAGTTCTATCTCCAAACCAGGAATATACCATTCCATACCAGGAGCTAATCAAATTATTACCAGTTATAGCATCTTTTATTATGGTGAGAAGTGTGAAACTAATCACAAAAGACATTGTTAGACCCGCCCATAACTGCGGGCACGGCTATTCGAATAGTTTTACTCTGGCCAGAGGTGTACCACTGTACCCACAAGACATAGCCCCACAACATGTCACCATGTGCCTCAATACCACCACGGTACCGCGGAAAGGAGCTGTGACAGTACCCCTCGCAAAACACAATCCACCAGAGCGCACCGTTCCTGGATCATAATCACCCCCTTATAAACAAGGTATGGACTCCCCAGCGACCCCCGTGGGCTTATCTCCGCCACTTCTCAGTCTGGTGCCCCGCAATGAACCATGCTATACAAAAGGTAAAGCCGTTGCCCACGCTGGCTTGTGGTTGGCACGGTTAATGTTTCACAACCGAAACTCGTGAACCGGTACTTAATTGTCATGAGCACGACCATCAAAACCATGTGCTCACAACCCACCATTATCAAGTTTTAGTAGGCACATTAATTAATTAACCAATCACGATCGACCATCGTGAGCTATCATTAAGCCATCATTAAATAATAGTGAGTCATAAGTTATTCCAATAGTGTGCTAATGTTTCTAAGCATGGCTAAGCAATCATATCTAATATCTAGCTGAACCAATATATAAAGCCCAACTAGTCAAGTTATAATAACCCAAGGTATCAAGGAATAAAGTAATCAAGAACAAAAGGGCTATAACAAACAATAGGTTAATTCCACCCAATGACATTCGAAAATAAATGCAATAGTTGAATAGAAACAATAGCTTTAAACGGGATCAACATGCTCAAAGGGTTGTTTGGGATCTGTGTGACTTGCCTTGCTGGCCTTGGAACTCTTCAAATTCTTCTCCTGCGAAAACGGATTCTCCGGAAACGTCGGAATCTAAAGAGAAAAGAACAAAATCACCAAACAGCACATAAACAAGCATGAACAGTACATGTGGATATATTTAGCATGAAGATCTCAATTTTAGAAAAATTTAGAGACTTGAACCAACTAAATCCGAGCTAAGATGAATTAGTTATGAATTTTCAAAGATTAAATCAGTTTAAATCATTTATATGGATTTTAATTGAATTATGACGCAATAATGAATTATTTTTTAAAAGGAAAAGGGAATTATTGCATCAGCGGCTAGGGTTCGCGGTGAACCGGGTGCACGGCGGCGGCTCACGGAAACGAACGGCCGAGATTGATCCTATCCACAACGGACGGCCGAGATCGAACGGATCCACCGCGGCTCACGGATGGACGACGACGATGACGTCAGCGACAGCGTCACCACCGGCGGCGGCTCGGGCGCGCATGCTCGCCGGCGAATTACGGCGTGGCTGCGCAAACGGATGACACCTACGCGAAGCGGGTGACGCGGCGAACTCACCGGTGACCAAAGCGACGGCGGACGATGACCGGACGACGTCGGCGACGAGGAAAAAGGTGGCGGTACTCTTCGGCTTGACGACGACGGCGGTGCTCCGGCGGTCTACAGCAACGACGGAGGGGCGGACGAGGACGGCGACGCGACGGCGATCACGACGGCGGCCTTCCCGAGCGACGACGACGACTGCATCGACGGCGACGCACGGCTGGAGCGGCGGCGACGAACGGCTGGAGCGGGGTCTCACGGGGCTAGGATGCTACGGACGACGAGAGACGAAGGCAAGGGTGGCGATGGGTAGCGGCGGGCTTGGGGGTCCTTTTATAGGGGTTGGAAGGCGGCGGCGAAGGCCCACGGCGACCGGCGACGAGAAGGAAAGATTAGGGTTCGGGGAGAGAGATGAATCCGATTCGAGATCGAATCCACGGATTTCAAAACGAAGTTAGCCGACGATTCCATAAGAGAAAAGATAGAGGGGATCCCGAGGATCATTTCCCCTCTATTAATTTCACCGGAAACGGAAAGGGGCGGCTAGATTTTGAAGGAGACGATAGCGGCGTGGCGCTAGGGTTCGGGCGGCGGCCGACCGGAGCTAGACGACAGGCCTGATAGGTGGGCCCCACCTGTCAGTGGCAGCGAGCGCGCACGCGGGCGGCTCGGCTTGACTTGGGCCGACTTGGGCCAAGGAGGAGAGAGAGAGGGGTTTGGGCCGAAAGCCAAAAGAGACTTTTAAAAACCTTTTTCCATTTAAATTATTCATGAAATGCAATTCCATTTATTAAAAATACTTCCTTAACTCAAATAAATCCCAGAAAAATCTAGGAATTATAGAATTAAGCAAAGTATTTAATGAAATTTTATCTGGCCTCATTTTATAATGGAATTTATTATTTAAAATTAGATCTTCTTTTAAAGGCTTTTAAAATTATTTCTAATAATTCCAATTAAACAACAATTTATATATTTAGGATTTTTAGGGTGTGACAGAGGAGCAGGGATATTGGCCGATGGAGTTTGTTCTCCTACTTCACTATGTTTTTTGGCTGCTTCTTCAACAGCTTCTGCCATTTCTTCACCCTCCAAAAATTCTTCCACATCTGGATCTATGGCTGGCAGATCATCGGTTGTGATTTTCTGTTTCTTAGATTTCTTCTTTGCAGCCAATGGTGCAGCAGCCGATTTGGTCTTCCTCTTCTTGCTAGCGTCAGGTGCAATCGGCAAACGTGGTAAAACATGCAGCAACAATGAAGTCTTGGGGGCATGGTAGCCGATAACTGGAGGACTTAAGCCGCCACCATTGGGCAGGAGTCCTGGAGCATATTGAATTTCTACACCACTATTGCTATGATGAGGAGGAGAAGATTCTGTTGTCTGCAGAAATGATTTACATAAGTTAAGATTAATGCATTGGTTTGCAGTTAGCAGAATTGACAAAGAATAATATTCTTACTTGAGGGACAGCTTCAGAGAATAGATCTGTCAGGTACATTGAAGCCGATTGGTGAAATAGATATTTTTTCCATTCCACCCACCATCGGTCAAAAGCTGCACTCCTCAACATCCTCAGTTTAATATTGTTGATACTGCCTAGGGGTGGTCTTGAAATGTTCAGCAGCCGATCCATCATGAGTGTTGATGTGATTTCTCCTCTACTTTGGATCTTGTCGGCAAAGAACAAGCTGATCGGCAGTTGACCCATGCCGAGTTGCCTTGCAGCACTTGTCGGATGATAGAATTCATAAGTTATTTGGATATTCTTGCCCTGGTGGATGCCGACAAGAAGAATACAAGGTCTTATGGCTGTTGTGAACACTTCTCTTGATTTTTCATATCTTTCGGAATTGATCTCCTCAAACTGAAAGTCACCCGTTAGTTCAAAACTAGCAGATCCTTCATAAGCAAACCAGATCCTGGTGTTCCTGGGAAATCCATCATAGAAATTATTGAACCATTCTCTAAAAGGTTCAGCCGATAGTTTGGATGCGGTACTGACAGATGCTGCTTCTCCAAAAGACATGCATCGGCATGTAGTGATTTCTTCTCCATCATCGCCGATGATCGGCTCAAACCTTGGAAAGCTGGCATTTGTTAGTGGTGGCTGGTTGACAACCCTCATGGTATGTAAATTGAGCCAAATCTGAAGTAACCACCATGGACCCCCTATGCCGATTGATAATCCAGAAACCATCTTGGTTATTGCAGTATTCAGAGTTTGATACAGATAGCCCAACAGATATTTCCCAAGAGGAAATTGTTTCTTTTCACAGACCTAGTATGATTAAATCACCTAAATAAGTTTATTTAATACAATATCATCTGGAATAGTCTATAATTAAGTTGGTTACCATTTATTAGTAACCCAGCAGTACTGCAGGTGCTTTTACTCGTCCTATCACACATATTATATCGCTTGTACAAACTAGGTAGTGTATAATAATTAAACTATAATATTATGGACCACACTAATCTAACCTACAGAGCATGTAATTCATTGGAACCCTTATACAGTAATGTTTGTAGAGTGATGCTTAGACAATCCATCCCATTAGAACTCCTGTTATGATTAAATCATCCACCGAGCCTTGGTAAATCTCCTGTAGGGCGTCACCATTTAATTTACGATCAAAGCTAGTTTAGCCATGAACTCCCCATAGCCATAGTTGATAGATATTGAGCCGTAGACCCGTAGTCCTGAGTATTGAGATCTGTAGGTGAGCAGCCCATAGTTTAGACTCCGTAGCACCTTACAATCTAGTAGCAAGCACGAGTAGTACGAGCAGCCCTAGGTATATCCCCAACATTTATATTTTGTTTGTGCATATGTGATTGTTGTTTGAATATTGGTTTTTCTCGCGTATTATAGAAATTGTATATCGGCTAGTCGTTAGGCAATGGAGGCAGCTTCCAGGATGTGAAGGTTGATCAAGATTATACCAAGAATAAAGACTATCCTGAGCAGGCAAGTCATCACTAATCTTTGAGCATGTTGAACCTATTGCGAAAATTATGTTGATTTAAATAAAATTTGCATGCTATGAATGAATATGAATGTCCTACTTGTTATATGTCATGCCTTGATATTGAATAACTGTATGACTATTGTAAACCATGCTATCGTGTGTCTTTAGTCAATATTTGACAAATGCTTAGTCATGCTAAACTAGAATCATGCATTCTCATATTTATCAAATGCTATATGCTTGGGCAACTACCTTAGGGGAGGTAGTTGAGATTCGGTATGTGGAGACATACGTGCCAAATTACCATGACATGGATAAAATGATTTGTGAAAGGAAAATTATAATGAACAAATGTTTTCAACTGGGCGGCTCGATGACTTGGGTGGAGTCCGGTAAAGGTTAGTGCCGTCCCTAGTCAATTAAGGACCGAGCCATGAAGTTAAGCATGAAACGACCCCAGTACAACCGTACTTCTCGTGTGGATATAGACCTAGCGGAGTAAATAGCCGAGCGGAGGCAGTACCCAAGCTGTAGTGGATTTCTTGCTGTGTATGGGAGGCGGGGGCCTACGGTGGGGTAGCCATTAGTAGGACCGCGAGGGGCGGGGCCTACAGTGGTGTCGCCATTAGTAGGACTGCCATGTGCAAATCTAAACTTAACTATAACTTAATGAATGTGTGAGTCTTTCCCCCTCGGGAGCGCCAGAACTCCTCTCATTGCTAGAAACTTTGGACGCCTAGAGTGCATGAGGACTAAAGTTCATGGAGCGGGTACTGCCAAAGTGAGGTCATTTAAATGCTTTGCCATAACGCGTCTCATTCATTGGGACTTCGGCTCATGTGTTGGGCAAGTCACGGAGTACGGGTAAAGTGTACATCCACTGCAGTGCGAGTAAACCAAATCTATTCGAATAGCCATGCTCGTGGTTATTAAGCACCGGGACATGTATTACACTTGGCTGGACTCTAATTCTTATCTTATGTAGGATGGGATATTGCATGATGATTTTTATGCTGATGGAGCCACTTTCTGAGAGGAGGGATGGTGGACGTCCTCAGAAAACCATGACGACTCAATGGCGGGAAGCTATCCTTGGGATCACAATGGACGGTGGACAGAACCGTCGTTGTTTAATGTGAACACTGGTACTAAAATTTTATCACTCTATGCTAGGTCTTAGGTTTGTGAAAAGATTTGCAAAACTTGCTTTACGCAAAAGAACCTGAAGCCATTCCTTGAAATATCCTCTATTAAATGCATTGTTGTTGTGGTGGCTTGCTGAGTACGGTTGGTACTCACTCTTGCTATTTACATATCTTTTAGTAGAGTGTTGAAGAGAAGCCCTTGTTGGTACGCTTGCGTATCCAACAAGATGATCGGAGTGCGGTCTTGTTCTAGGTCTCGTTCCCCAGTCGACTGCCTGTGGCATGTTAACTGGACCCTTATATTATTTTGTCTTCCGCTGTTATTCTCTGATAGTTGTTGGCCTACCTGGCCCTAATGTAAGTATTTAACTCTTTTAGCCTGAATTCATTCGTGATATGTTGTGATTCAACTATGTATATGTGTACTAACTACTGATCCAGGGATTGGTACGGATAAACACAGAAGATTTCCGATTTCCAGAATCGGGGTCTACACTTTCTTAATTTTCTTTCTTTCTTAAGGATACTAAACATTCGTTAGGGCAAAAAGATTATGTTGATAGAAAGAAAATAACATGCAGTTGATAAAACTGATAGATAAAATTGTAGATAAAAGTTGCACTGACATGATAAATCCCCTAATGTTTGAGAATAGTATAATTGTGCGCTATAACAAAGAATATCCTTTATATTCTGCTCTGAAAGAAGGGAAAGATGAAGAATTAAGTTACATCCATCACAAACTGTAGCTTATAAACCTGATTGTTAAGTAAGAACATCATATAGCAAAGAAAGTTAGCGTCGACAGATTCAAGGACCAAAATTGACCTAAGTTAAGTTCTCAGTCCATGATAGTCTGCAGGTGAAAAAAAAATGATAATGTTCTTATCGAAGAAATTGATTAATACCTGTTGCAAAGCAAGTAATGTACGATGGGCACATAATAATATATGGAAAAACATGACCATGAATGAATATGAGGAAATTAAACATTTCCAAGGTATTATTGATATTTGGTTGATAGAGGATTCATATTGGAGAAATTTATACTGTAACTGCTGCTTTGGATGGCCATGGTGACTGACCTCACAGGTAGCCCAGATGCTGCTACGACGACAGTATTTTTTTAAGATATTGGAATATAATCCCGGTCTTTGCTAGAGCTACAGCTAATTATTACACCAACTATACAAAAACTCACACCTGAATAAACAAAAGCACAGACGAACTAATAAAAACTAACACAGCATAAAAAAATCACAAAAATTATTGAATTCTATTTGTGAATCTCATCCAAAGTTAGCGAATAGCTGCATAACCAATGACTCAAGATTACGACATGCAGCTTTCACTGACTTGATTTCTTCATCACACTTTAGTAGCTGAGCCCAGGACCGGAGCTAGTATGTTGCCCTGAAAAGAACCTGCATATAGGACATAGATGGTGATTTATCAAAAACCATATCATTTCTATACAACCATATAGCCTAACATATAGCGGATGCTCCAACAAGAATAAGTTTGGTAGATTTTTTATTAACTCCCACAAGCCAATTCTCAAAAATATGAGATATACTATGAGCAGTATATAAACCAGTAGTAAACTGTAGTGCTCTCCAAAGAAATTTTGCATAGTGACACTCCACAAACAAATGTTGAATAGTCTCATTTCTTATGAAAAACAACATTTCAAACTACCATGCCAATTTCTCCTAGATAAATTATCCTTTGTTAGAAACCATTTAAGTAGATACCACATAAAAATCTTAATCTTGAGAGGCATCTTAAGTCTCCGTATAATCTTATTGCTCTCGATGTTGCCATTATTAATTAAAGCTAATTACATAGACTGATCCGAGACACTAATATATCTCTATGTACGATTTCATGGGTCCAATCCCAGGCCTCTCATTGAGCCACGTGGCATCACGCTCATGCTTGTGCTCTGTCCAAATTCTGAGCAGGAGAACATGCCACGCATTCAAACTGTCCCGTAGCCGTTCTATGACATACGAACGGTGAGAAAAAGATCCAGCGGACCTAAATATAAAATGCAAGTTTTAAAAAGGTTTTTTAAACAAAATGCACAATCTTATCTAGAAGAGTCCAGAGTAGAGGAAAAAATCCCACAACCAAAAAAAAATCCTCCTAATTGTGGGAATTACGGGTACCCCATATCTACACACATGGGAATCCGACTAGGTTTGGGGATGCCATATCCCGATAGAATATATTTAGTAAAGGACACAGTCGTTATGTTAACTTGTATATTAAGGAAACATCCGATAGTCCTACTCGATAACAATTGTAATTTATCTTTATATGCCTATTCCGTTAGGAATATGGGCTGTATCTTGTAAATCCGGCTCCTCCCCCTATATAAGGAGGGGTCCGGGTGCCCCTAGGGGCATAACTTTTCTCTCTGATCATACGATCAATAATACACTCGGCGGATCAATCCCCGGATAGGAGTAGGGTATTACTTCTCATTGAGAAGGCCTGAACCTGTATAAACCTCGTGTCACCTAACCCATCCACTTTTCTTGCTTGATTGCCACCCCTTTTAATATTGCCAAAATCTTGTTTCGACACTAATCAACATGCCGTCACGGAGATGATAATGATAGGGACGATGACTCGAAGAGCTCGAGCTCGATTTACCACCGGGAGCTCCTTGTGGCTTGTTTGGTTGGAGGGAGTTTTTAAGAGGGTTTAGGAGTTTAGAGGGATGAGGCTATTAATTGTTTTGTTTGGTTGGGAGACATGGGAATTTTGGTGGGAAGGGGATGGGGAATTGAGGAAGGAACTCCCTCCTTTTCAATACCTGGGTAGGAGGTGAGAGGGAATTCCTCCTTTACTTTGCCTAAACAAATCTCAGCCATCCATTTTCATTAATGACCTAATCTTCAACTAAACTCCCTATCAATTTCCACCACCTCTACCAAACAAGATATTGGGATTAAAAATCAAATTTCTATCTTACTCTCACCATCAATTCCCTCGTGTCAATTCCCAATCCCCTTCCCACGAGTTGCCAAATAAGCCGTTGGCCCCGCCCTGCCTTGATCCGTGCCATCGGCACTTGCTTCTAGTGACGATAAGGTTGTGGTGGTGGCTCCGCCTGCTCATGCGCCTGTACAAGGTGAGGGAAGCAGAGGATCCAGCGATGGAGTTGTTGATGACACTGGAGGGTGGCAAAGCCGGCAGAGATGGAGAGGGCCAGAGGGGATACCTCCGCGTCGGTCCTAGAGCTCGACAGCCCGCGCAGGGCCTCGATACACACTTTCTCACTAGCCATCGTCGCCTTAGAGAGACGAGTATAGACGACGGCAGCGGCGGCGGCGCAATATGCGCTACCCGGTGGAGGTCCACGCCGTCGCCAGATCCACGGGGAGTGGCTCAGCTCAAGGCCACCCTACTTGTCATCAGCCTTCTTCACCACCTTTGCGCCAGATCAATCGCTCGCATTGTCTCCTCGATACCCTCCTTGGTTCCTTGTCGCTTCTGCCACCACCGCCTCACCGCTTCCGCCACTCACACCGCCCCCTCGCCCACTTTCGCAACCACCGCCACCTCACCTTGGCTCACCTCATCGCCAGCCCGCTCGTCGCCGGAGATTGGAAGCGGAGACGACGACAGAGATGGTGGTGGCAGGCCAGCCGACGGCGAAGACTCTGTCCCCTTTTAACCCGCCGCCGTTCGATCCCCACCACCTCCGCTGCCTCCGTCATGCATGTAGAGCTAGCCAGCTTAAACCTAGAGACCAAAGAAGCCAGTCGCCTCTACCATTTGAAATCGGCCTCATCCATCGGTTCTTTCTCAGTGCAAATCAATGGTGGTAATCGGAAAGCACAAGCCACAACCATGGTGCATGTATAGATGGCCATAAGGCCCGAGGCCCGACGGCTCGCCTCAAGGCACGATATATTGGCTCGGCCCAAGCACGGCACGGCCCGATTGGAGGTCGTGCCTATGCCGGCCCGGCCCAGCTCGACCACCGGGCCGTGCCTAGGCTTCCCCACCGGTACGCTGGCCGGCACGGCCAGGCCCGGTAAGAAGTTCAGGGATGCATAACAAACTTATTTTCAATCATATGTAAGGCACGACACAAAGAATAGGGACAAGAAATAGACATATTATATGGTACGATCAAAAGAATAGGCACATAAAATAGACTTATTTTAGCTATATATATATGTCACAACCCAAAGAGGAGGGAGGGGAAATAGACTTCTTTCAAATAAGGCACGATGGGCCACCAGTGCCTTCTGGTCGGTACGGCCCGGCTCGACTGCTAGTGGGTTGTGCCTGGGCCTGAGGTGTAGCACGTGGGCCAGCACGGCCTAATTGTTCTCGGGCCGTGCCTAGCCCGTGCATGGGCCGAGCCGTGCCGGGCGGGCCGAATGGCCATCTATTGGTGTACGAAAGAAGACGAGTGAACTGGGATTGAAAGCAGAGGCATATGGATGAAGCAGGTCACAGCTCCCCATTCCCAAAGGCCACCTGCTAACTCCTAGAAAATATTCATTTTCACCCATAATAGTATTTTTTATCCTATACTTCACTAAATACAAAATATTTTCGAAAATACCCCTAGGTTAGTACTCACGTATTTATGTGCAGGACCTTCGAAGTTTTAACTTTTCAAGACTGGTTTGGTCTGATGTACAGAGAGTAACCTTTTATGACTCCATATTAAGTTGATGATAGGAGACATTTACTTTAAAAATATGTATTCTATTAATTACGTAATTTTCATGTAATTTGATAAATTTTGTAAATCCTACTAATCTAAAAGACATATCTTCCAAAGTATTTGTTAAAGGCATACATATACGCTTAAAAAAGTTAATTGTCCGTTAACAAATCCGTTTTTAAAAGTTGAAATATAATTTACACGGGACAAGTACAACTATCTAAATACAACACAGAAGAATTAGCCATGCATAAACTGACCGTATTACTCTTTTTGTAAGATAATAGAATAAAATATCCCGGCATTTGGTCAAACAAGCTACAACCAATTATTACATGCGGCACTTCTCCTTCTTGTGAGGTAGATGCGGCTAGTCGGACCTCTTCACGGCTGAGTGTTTTCTCGCGGGTTTGGGCCATCCCGCAGCTCCCCTTGTCAGAGGTGACAGTTTGCTTGATGTCACTGCGCAGAGATATGACTCCCCATGGTTCTGACATCTTCATCATCATGTAGGTGTAGTGCGGAAGTGCCATGAACTTGGCTAACACCGGTCATCCAAGAATAGCGTGATAGGCTGTCTCAAAGTCGACGACCTCAAAACTGATGTTCTCAGTACGAAAGTTCTCCCAAGTGCCGAAAGTAACAAGCAGAGTAATCTGGCCGAGTGGTATAGGTGACAACCCTGGGATGACTTCGTGAAAGGGTGCGTTACTCGGTTGTAACTTAGTCCTCAGGATCTGCATCTCGTCCAGAGTCTTGGCAAAGAGGATGTTAAGCATGCTTCCACCATCGATGAGGGCTCGCTTGAGCTTGACGTTGCGAACCACTGGGTCTAGTACCAGGGGTACCGCCCCTAGGTGAACCACTCGGTCCAGATGATCCAAGCAGTCGAACCGGATTGCAACCTCGGAGCAGCGCAAAAATTGTGGTACTTCTAGGTTGACTGCATTGATCTCCCTGTCGGTCAGCTTCTGCTTTCTCTTGAACTCGTAGACGAGCGGGCCTCTAAAAATATGGTTGAGATCCTTCCTTGGGTCCTGAAAAGCACCTTGTCATGGTTCTGCATTGTCCTTCTTCTGAGTTGATGGACCATGTTCTCCTTCAGTCAGCTTCTTTAGTTGGGAGGCGTATTGCTTAGCAAATAACTTGTAGATGAAACAATCCTTGGCGGCGTGCTTGGAGTTTGGATGATGGGAACAAGGGGCATTCATAATCTTGTCGTAGGTGCTGACACGGGGTCGTTGATGTTGAAAACTCGACCTGGCTGTCACTAGATCCTCGGGCTTACGCTTGCGATGTCTCGTCCTGAAAAATTCATCCGAAATTAAAAATCATTCTCTAAAAGGGATAATAGTATTAATTAAAATTCGAAAAAAAATCGGCAAACACTAAAATACGTACAAGAAAAATTCGAATGTCAAGCCGAGCGGCGCCAATGTCCCTCCTCTCCTCCCCGGCCCAGCCTCCTGGCCCGATGCCAAGCCGAGCGGCGCCCTCCTGCCCGTGTCACGCACGTGCGCGCGCTGACCGCGCGGACCCGTGGGTCCCACCCACCCGGTCGTCGTTGTCCTCCCGCGCAGCTCCTCTTTCTCTCTGGTGAACCTAGTTCCTTTCTCCCTCAAATCCACTCGATTCAAATGGCTCATTCCAAAATTGATTAGGGGGAATTAAACCCCATTGATTCCTCTCTCTATCCCTCTAATTTCCCCCTTGATTAGCGCCATCAATCGACCGGAACGCCCGCGCCTTTTTCGGCCACCTTCCATGGCCGCCGGCCGCCATTCTCGACGCCGTTCCGCCCTCTCCCGTGGCCGGCTCGCTTCCCTCCGCTATAAAATGGAACCCCATCCTTCCGTCCTCTCGTTTTAGCCTCCTCCCGCGTCTCCCTGCGGCCGCACCACCTCTCCCCGCCGCCCTCATCTCTCTCCCATGCCGCCGGCAGCCTCCCGCCACCCCTGCCGCTGTGCCTATGCGCCGGCCGGCCGTTCCGTCGCCACCCGCGACGTCGCAGCTGCCTCCTCTCCCCCGGCGTCACCTCCATTTCGCGGGGAAATCACCGGAGGCGCGTCCCCGCCGGCAACCAGTGGCGTTGCCGCCACTGCACCGCCTCTGGCCGCCCCGATCGCCGCGCCAGAGCACCGGCCGACGTCACCGTCTCCTCCTCCAGCATTGCAGCGTCGCCCTCTTCCCCGGCCTCGCCTCTGTTTCGCCCAAGGCTAGCTGGAGCACCATGAATGTCGACATCCCGTGGCGCCGCCGCCTCCTGCCGCCCATACCATCTCGCCGGCTTTTGTCGTCGTCGTCCCTGGCCGACCGTTCCTCCTAGGCAGCCCGCCGACCCACTGTGCTGCACGACATCGCCGTCCTCCTCCCCAGCCATCATCTCGTCCTCGTCCTCGTCCTCAGCCCCGCGACGTCATCGTCGTCCCCATCCGGCCGCCGTTCCTGTCAAGCCGAAGCGCAGCCCATCGTCATCCGCCTCTTCTCCAAGCCGAAGCCGTCCGCGTCGTCAAGGTCGTCTTCCTTCGGCCGCAGTTCCCGTTCGTTGTCGTTGTTCCCACGACTCATCGCGTGGTGGTAAGGATCTCTCCTTCACTGCCCCGTCCTGGCCTTCTCGGTGTCTCCACC
Organism: Oryza glaberrima; assembly: GCF_000147395.1. NCBI lineage: Eukaryota > Viridiplantae > Streptophyta > Magnoliopsida > Poales > Poaceae > Oryza > Oryza glaberrima. The sequence continues at coordinate 12,085,256 of NC_068335.1, read as the reverse complement.
GTGCCCGTTGGGCGGTTGTCGACCCCGGTACCCATGTACCAGTGTCGGTCATTGTTCGTGTGTGCGTGTGGCGACCATGTTTGTGTGCCCGCTCGGTAGCCGCGTGCTTTCCACGTGTGCAGCCCGCGTGGTGTCTAGTGGGGTCCGTTTGTCGGCCACTCACGTCGGTTGATACACGGGGTCCACTTCCGTTGACTCGTGAACCGTCTCTGTGTACTCGGTCCGCCGTGGTCCCTTAGGTTGACATGTGGGGTTAGCGCAGCCTTCATGTCTTTTCCATGCTAGCGCTTACACATGTTTTATAGTTGCAAAATTAATTACATTAATCCGTAAATCTCCATATAAACATCATTAAACTTCGGATCATCATATCTTGATCATACGAACTCCGAATCGATCTGTTCAAGTCTCTTAATTTTTGTTATAACCTAAAGAACCTTGTGCTTTTCTTTTTATGTATTGTTATTGCTTCTTTATAGGTTTGTAGCTTGGCTTGTGTGCTTCGCGTAGCTCCTGTCGTTCCGGAGGTTCCCGGAACGTGGGTCGCGGTCATCGTTGAAGGTTCGGAAGACCGTTCTTTTTGAGCAAGGCAAGTCGCATCATCCTTGAGCATTTTGAATCCCAGTTAATAAAATTATTTTATTTTAAATTATTGCATTACCGCTTTATTTAAATTCCCACGTTATCACTGTTTTATTTAGCATTACCTATTAATCCTTGTTATAGCCTTGTGATTGATATTGTTAGTATCACCTTGTTTACCTTAGGAAAATAAAACCCCAACTAGTGGGTACACTATTCATGGTTCCACTAGTATAAATTTAGGTAGATGCTTTGCTGGTTAATTAGGCAACACTAGGTGGTTTTATAACTTTAGACTTTGGGAATTCTTATATCACTTGGACACTATCGATTGGTTGGCTTACGGTGGAATTGGACACACACCTCCCCCTCTATTCAAAACCCCCAAAATGGTTTTAGGCTAGGCTCGAGGTGTGAGGTTGGGATTTGATAGTCGTACCTCGGGTACTGTAAGGATTAAGCTCGGGCCTCTGTTATAAAGCACTACCGTAATTCCACATGTCTAGTGGGTAAGGCGTAGTTTGTAGCTCAGTCTAGTCATGAACAAAAGTACACAGATAGAGATGGAACAAGTTGGGGATCAATGGACATCTCTAGGGCAAATAAAGGCTACATGGGCGGGTGTCCTATAGTCGAGATGTCGTGGCACAGGACACTCCCGGTGGATATTCTGCTGCTAGGGGCTCAACCATAACCTACCTGTCCTAGGGGTTCCGGCCGTAGGCGGGTGTTCGGTCGGTACTCTTGTTTATGGCTACGATGGGTTAGAAACTATGTCACGTCTTCCGCCCGTATGCCGTGGCGGTATGTGGCACGTGGTGACACGTGAGGAAGATGTGTCTTGTGGGTAAAGATGTATACCTTTGATCAGAGTATAATCTATTCGAATAGCCGCACCCTCGGTTATGGGCAAGCCTAGCAATGTATCCAAGTTAGTGGTTTAATTCTTAAAACTTGCCTAACAACTAAAATGTGGAATGGTTGGCCAGGGTTGGCTTGGGATGAGCTGGGACCAGGGTCAGTTGCCAGTTCGGTCTAAATCTTCGTAGGCCTTGGATTAAGGCAAGTTTGAGTGAGTTCATGACCTTGATTACTGATACTGTGCAGTTCTAGGATCGTGTTACAAAATAGCTTTGGGAACTAAGTAACTTTTAAATGCTGTTTACTGCAAAACCTAACCCCTATATTATTACCCCTTGTACCCCCTTGCATTAATCATGCATCTCCCGGTGTGACTTGTTGAGTACTATGGTTGTACTCATTCTCGCTCAATCTCCCCCCCCTTCAGTAAGAGAAGATTTGGAGAAGAAGTGCTTGGTGGAATCTTGGCTTATACCCCAGTTGAGCGCCTGTGAAGATAGAGCCGTATGCCCGCTACTCCGCTGCTGTTTATTTATGGTTGTTAGGCCTGAAGTGCCTTTGTAATAATGTAAATATTATTGATATAATAAAGATGTGTCATTAGTATCATGCTTTTCCTGGGACGGGGATTAATACACTAGTGTTAAGGAAAAGGTATTTTTTCCAGGCGTGACATGCGATCCTTGTGGCTTGTGCCGCTCCCGCTTGCTCCAATGTTGTCGCTGTCTTTCTTGGATTTCTAGCCGCTGCTCGACTGCTTTGAAGCCTTGATCGCGTCGTCCGACTTGGCATATTTGTTTGCCTTCTCGAATATTTGCTTGACTGTCCTAGGAGGTTTGCATCCAAACTTGCTGATTAATAGCTTGTTGCGAACTCCTTTAGTGAATGTGGCGATGATGTTGTCGTCGGTGATGTCAGAGATCTTGTTATGCTTTTCCGAAAAGTGCCAAATGTAATCCCTCAAAGTTTCATCGGGTTTTTGGATCACGTTGTAAACCTCGAAGTGAGTTCCTGGTCGCTCGAAGGTCCCTTCAAAATTAGCCATGAAGTGGTCGTGGAGCTCGCCCAAAGAACCAATTGTGCCTCGTGGTAACCCAGCGAGCCAGTTCCTAGTTGAGTTAGCTAATGCTACTGGCAGATAATTCGCCATAGCTTTGTTGTCTCCTTCTACTGTGCAAATTACGAGTGCGTAGACGGTGAGCCACGACTCGGGGTTAGTCTTGCCGTCATACTTCTCAATGCCAGTCGTCTTGAAACCAGCCGGCCAATTCACTTGATGCATGTCGCTTATAAAAGCAGCAATTCCTTTATCATTGCCATCATTGCGATCCGAAGAGCGGTGGTGTCTTCGATCATACCTTTCTTGTTGTCGGCAATTCAGGGTGTCACGGAGGTCGACGGGTGCTTGAGGCAGAGCCCAAGATGAGTCCTGGTAGTCTGAATCTGAATGATGACCTCTGTGACCGATGGCTGGTGAGTGGATCAACTGCTCTCAGTGAGCCCTACCCAAATGATGCACATGAGAGTTGGTTTTGCTGCTCTTGGTCTCACGGTAATCTCCAGATCGACGAGGCGGTAGACGGCTTCCCAAAAGTGTATGCGCCATAGTGGTGGGTTGTTGACCACCTCCCGAGTCATCCGGAATCATGGCGGCAATCATGGTCTTCATCTTGTTGAGTGTCGGACGAGGAGAGTGATCGCTTTGACTGCATTCCGTTGCAGCGTAAGAAACACATTGGTATCGTCAATGACGGTTTGGCCAATAAGGCGCTAAGCCCCGTGTCCAGCTCTGACCAGATCTCGAAGTTTGCATTCCTCGTCCTCCTTCTGCCTGCGTTCTTGCTCCTGGCGCTCTCATTCCAATCTGAGTCATTCTTGTTCCTAGTGCTCCCGCTCCAACCTTGCTCGTTCCTAGTCCGTGAGTCGCGCAGCTCTCTGTGCTTCCGTCTCGTTGCCGGCCATGAAGATGCCGAAGTAGAGCGGGGTATAGTTGTCATCGAAGTCGTCGTAGCAGGCGAAGTTGTCGAAGTCATAGTTGTCGTTGATCTCCGTGCCCTCATGAGAACTATTGGTTGAAGAGCTGAGAGAACTGGTGATTTCTGTAGATGAGCAAGATCCGAGTGGTGGAAGGATGACGCCAACCTCCCTGAAGCTAGATCCAATCTGGGCCGAGAAGTCAGATTAGATCGAGACCTACGGGGGGATGGCGCTCTTGGTCCAAATACTGAGGCAAGGTCGTCGGGGAGTCGCATGGTGACTGGCGGGTAGATCGGCATGTCATGAGCAGAGGTAGGCGAAGAGGAGGAAATCTTGGGGCTCTCGCCCGAGTGGTTTGAAACCGACTCGGTAGAGAGGATTTTGGAGTAAATCTTGGTCAAGTTCGGCAGACCAAACAGAGCCAAGCCGTCGTGTCCTCCCGACTGGTTCGAATCCGAGTCGAGAAGAGAGATCTTGCATAAGCTGTCCGTGATGAAGTCAAGGCTGCCGAAGGGGAACGTCTGCCCTGGAGGGAAGACGAAGTCGTCGATGCCTGATGTAGATCTCATCGCACTAGTCGGCGAGAAACTTGACGCTTCCCCTACCTGGCGCGACAACTGTCGAAACTAGATTTCGGCTATTCTAAAAGGGGTAGCGAACAAGCAGGAAAATGGATGGGTTATGAGACTTATAGGTTCAAGCCTTCTAGATGAGAAGTAATACCCTACTCCTGTCCAAGGAAATATTCCGCCGATTGTGTTATTGACCTGACGATCTGAAGTGTAGTTATGCCCTCAAGGGGTACCCGACCCCTCCTTCTATAGGTGGAGGAGTCAGGATGACAAGATAGAGACTTTATCCCTTACAGTCTGAAGCTCTAGAGATACTTTACAATTGTAACCAGTTAGGACTACAGGATATTTACTTGATACACAAGTTAACATAATTTCCTAGTCCTTATCTATACATATTCTACTCATATAAGTTATCCCCTATAACCAGTCGGATAACCTAGTCCTGTGTGGGTATATGGTACCCATAATCTCCACATGGCTGAAGATGCATCTTGTTGGTCGGAAGCCTAGCATCGATAGGTGCACGATAGCCCTTAGATTCGATACCATATATCTGATGGCATTTAGCACTAATAAGAACCGGTGGTACAGTATGTACTCTGGATTCCCAATTGCTCACACCAAACTCCCCTATGCTGAGGATTACTATGCTCTTGGCTGGGGCAAAAGTAATCTGGTTACTGTGGCATTAGGAAAAGAATTAATCTGCGCTGGATGTCTGAATGCAGTACACACCCTTGCTACATTCGATGGAGATTTCAGTCTTGTCAATGATTTGAAGATACCGCTGGTGAAGTTCATGATAATGTTCTTAGGAGCCCTTAGGCTAAAGCCAGTGCGTTTAGCCTTTCTAAGGAAATTTATAGAACTGAATCTTCATTTTTCATACTGCCTAGCTGGTCTTTCCAAAGATCGAGTACAATTACTTCTGGAAAAGCTGGCTGTTACACATACTACTGCAGAGGTATAAACGGTCAATGTTAATATGCGAATGCAGGTTAAGTAGGTGAAAAACGTGGCATCGCTTTATTTTTGCAGACGCCGAACGTGCAAGCATGAATTGGGCATCCATATATGACCATATATATATCCCAACTCGTCTCAAAATTCGTACACCGTATTAGTGATTGTACAAACGACAATATGACGAAGTTCAGGTAGAGTAAACAAACACTATTTTTTACATTTTTAGATATTTTCAAAAACTTATTTTACAAATAGATCTTTGAAAAAACTTATTTCGGGAATATACCCTTTTCACTTGGTGCCATGGTCTATAACAGCGCCAAGAGAATATATCAATTTCACTAATATGAAAGGGGAACGGCATCAATGTCATTGGTATTGAGGACATATTTGTTAAAAAAATATTTACAAATAGGTCCATGACACCAATGACACTGACACAAGAATATATTTGTAAATATTTTTATTTTAAATAGGTCCTTTTCAAATTTTTTTTTGCAAATAGGTCCATGGCCTCAAAGACAATGTGACGTTGTCCCCTCTTCACATCAGTAGTTTAGCTTCCGCGGTGGGAAAGGGGGCAACACCAGTGTCATTTACACCATTACATATTGGACTATAGCACTATTGACATTGGCACTGCAAAAAGGGTTCATTCCCAGAATAAGTTTTTTCGAAGGTCTACCTTTAAAATAAGTTTTTGAAAATGCCTAAAATGTAAAAATGCTGGCCAACCTGATAAGATAACTTGGAAGTTCAAAAGCCATGGCAAATACACCTTCTCTGCTTACAAAGGCTGTGTTTAGTTCCCTTGTGGACGAGCAGTTCGCTCGTTTTGTTGAAGTCCTTGTGGACGAGCAGTTCGCTTGTTTTGTTGAAGTGATTCAGAAAATCCACATCAATGTGCCACGGTTGGATGCTATGCAAGTACCAACATACGCACGTTACCTCAAGGATATCGTCAACAACAAGCGACCGCTCCTGACAACGGAGGTTGTCAAGCTGACAGAGCAGTGCAGCAACGTCATACTCCACAAGCTCTCGGAATAGAAGAAAGATCCGGGGTGTCCTACGATCACCTGCTCGATTGGGGCATAGCAGTTCGACCAAGCCTTGTGTGATCTTGGAGCGAGTGTCAGCGTCATGCCCAAGGACGTCTTTGACAAGCTCAACTTCACGGTGTTGGCACCAGCACCGATGCGCCTGCAGCTGGCTGATTCATCAGTCCGTTACCTGGCAGGGATAGCGGTGGATGTGCCGGTCAAGATACGCGATTTCTTTGTCCTAGTTGATTTCGCGGTGCTGGACATGGACACGGGAAAAGAAACACCGCTCATCTTGGGGCATCCGTTCCTTAGCACCGCAGGAGCCAAAATTGACGTGGGAACGGGAAGCATCCGTTTCCATATCAACGGGAAGGAAGAGAAGTTTGAGTTTCAGCCGAGGACGGAACAGTGCTCCATGATCAGAATCAAGTACGGGCCAAACCCGCAAAACATCCAAGTGGTCGAAGTAGAACCACCCAAGATGGACAGCTTGGTGAAATTCATGCAGAATTTCCTGGAAAAGGAAACAACGAGTCCCAGGAACCATTATTGGAAGGCGCCAGTAAAAATCTAGTAAACTGGCCAAGAAGCTAGAGCAGTCGGCTCAGAGGAAGCCGTCTCCCGCACTGAAACCAAAGAAGGTGTGGAAGGAAAAGCCAAAGACGCCCGCTCCATCACCTCCGGAGACGGGTGGAAGATCCATGAATTAAAATGAAAGGAGGTACGGTCTTGCACATCGGACCCAAAATGACGCGACCTTCGCCAACAGGTAAATTGGTATGTTCCACATATTTATTTCCAACAATTTGAATTCTTGCATCAACACATGTTTGAATTTCAAAATTTGCATTTAGCATTTTGAATTGTGAATAAATTATTTCAAATGAATTTTTCAGAGCAACAGTTACCTGCCACTTTTGGCAAGGTAACGGCTAATGGGGCCCACATGTCATTTCTGACCGTTATGGCTACCCTATATGAGCCAGCCGGGCGAGAGAGGGAATTCCACCCCATTTCAACACATTTTCATTCCCTCTCCAAACTTTGGTCTCAAATTCATTCAAGCTTTGATCGTTTCCCTCAAATTCAAATACTTAGTTGCATACGTATAAGTTGCTTTGGTAAAACTAACCGGCGGGTGAAACTTCTTGCTATTCTAACCCCAACCGAGTTAGTCCGTTCTTGCTCCATTGTGCAGAATGAGGAGGCGATTGTCTCGTTTGTTCAATGGATTCGGCTCCTCATCAAGTCATCATGACGAGTCTAGTGCTCGTTCATCAGCTGATGTCTCGATGGAGGATGCTGACGCTCCGCGACGTCTCCGCGACACCGACCTCGACCTTGTCGACGATCGGGAAAGACAAGCCTACTACATGCTGAGTGACTGGGAGTATGCTCACACGTGAGAATACTCACCAGAACTGCTAAAAAAGAGAGGTATGGATATTGACTTTCATGCTATTTGGAAAGCTGTTGGTTGGCAGAGATTCGCTCTGGTAGATAAGCCTGGTTCTCGTTTGCTTACTTTGCAATTTCTGTGCACTTTGAAAGAAACAGAAGATGGAATTTCCTTTTGCTTTTTCCATAAAGAATACACACTTTCATGGAAAGGATTAAGTACACTTCTTGGCTTTCACGATTCCTGTAAAATCGATCTTCAGAAAGGAATTTCTGGGTTCGAGAAAAATAGGTTTCGGGAAGATATTTCTGGTGCTCCAATTTGCAAGAAACCTACGACGAATGATATCCATAATCCTACACTTAGGCTTATGCACAAATGTATTGCTATGACCTTGTTTCCTAGAGGTGATCTTAGACCCATTAGGGGGATGAATTAATTATCATGTTTGCCATGGTGAGAAAGATCAAAGTTGCCCCTGTGAAATGTATGATAAGGCAATGGTTAGAAAGTACAAGATTTTCTGCTCCTATTGAGTGCCCTTCCTTGATTACTCGGATAGCAAAGGGACTGGAGGTCGTCGGTGACCAGATTGTTTTTATCTCTACCGCTCGTCCCTGTATTGGTGAGAATTAACTAGTGCAAGGGAACATTCTTAAACATGGAGTAGATGGATCTTTGATATACTTTTCCCCAGTTGTAGAAATGAAATCTCGTTGCCAAATATGGGGTATCATTCGTACAACTGCCATGAACTAACCATTCTCCTGCAGACCATAGAAGAATCTCGTGCAGGTGGAACATACAGGGAGACATGCAACATGGCAAGAAATGAATGGGAAGGTTCATTATCCTCAATACCCGTGCAGATGTATGAGGCAGGTTGGGAGCCGACTGGGGATGCACCCGGATGGACCCAAGCTCCACGCCATAGCATCGGAGTCTCAAGTTGGGCAAGTGCCAGTGAGGACCGGTGGCGTGCGCTTCATGACATACTGTGGGGGGACATGAGCAACCAACTCCCCAGATCGAATGGCATGCCTCCATCTCCAGGAGAATGGCGCTCAAGTTCCTCTCATTGGGAGTTGGGTGAAATCACCAGGAGAATGGATACCCTTGATGTGCAGACGGGAGAGATCCAATACAACCTCAAGGAACACATAGCACAGACGCAAGAATGGCAACAGACCACTGATGCTCAGTTCACCAACATCAACAACATGATGCAGTAACAGCACGGCGACCTGCAAGCCTACTTCCGCTTTCAGGGGTTCAATCCTTTCCAAGGACCCTGAGCAAAAGCCAGGCTTGGGGAGGAGACATCTCTTCCCCCCACTAAGGTAACTTGTATCACATTGCATATTTCCCTTTCCAATTGCATCTTATAAACATGAAAACAACATAAAAATTTGCAAAATAGAAAATACCAAAAAAAATAGGATAGGTTTTGTCATGCTAGGTAAGACAAACTAGTTCTCTTTGTTGAAATGATGAATAGTTGCTCTGTTTTATATCTCTTATATATGGGTTCATAGGTAAGTGCTCTCTCAAAAATTAAATATAAGTAGCCAATAATTATCTGGGAACCTGAGATAAATGAGCTGCATTTGCTAATCTGAGTCAAAGTTGTTGCGAGATATGAGATAGTAAATAAGAGTTGCTATGATTCTAGTCCTAGTTTGACTTGAATTCCGGATGCTTTGTTTTTCAAAATGATAAATTTGAAAAGTTCCTCATTTGATATAAATTCCTACCAGAGCCAAAAATGTGCCATCATGATTTAAACCATATACATTTTGGTTACTTGCAATTCCATTGAACTTTGTCAAATTCTTGTGACTTGTGTTGATACTTCTCATGCTCTATAATCAAGATCATACACCCACATATATGCACTTGCTAAACTCCTACACTGGGAGCTAGCAATTATCCATTCCATTTCCATACTATCACCAAAATAAATTCTCCATGTTTTTATGTGCTTTCTTCTCCTAAAAAAGAAAATCATTTTTTTAAAAAAAGAGAGAAGAAGGGAGGGAAAGGCATGGTTATGAAAATAATAATAAAGTTATGCTCTCTCAAGCATGAGCATGATATTGAAAAGAAGAAAGGAAGAAGGAGAAAATGTAGCCATGCCCTCTCCTTACTAATAAAAGAAGGATTTTTGGAAGAAGGACGTAAGCACAAAGGAGAAGCATTTTCTTTATTTTTCTTCATATTCCATTTCCACCATATATCACACACACACTTTGCACGATCTTGATCTCGAGTATGTTTAGTCATCTATTTTAGTCTGAGTTTTTAACTTAGTAATAAATGTGAATGCAAGTATGCCATGTTTGATCCCTACCGAGCTCCACATATCAAACCTTAGAGTAGGAATCAAAACGGCAAAAAATGGTGAGGAATTCATATTGATACACTTAGAGAGACTGAGTGAATCATTTGGGGAATGGTAAATCAGACGATAAATCAATCGGACGATGTCGAGAATTAGACTTATGCATGAATGGGAACTTAGAATTGGGCCAAAATTCTCAAGTCTACGAAGAGAAGTAATGGAGGAGGCCGCCAGCCAAAACATGGGTTGGTTGGGCCGGCCCCTGGTTCGGCCGAACCCCCTGGCGTCGTTGGATGCAGGGTTGTGGGTGGACGGTGTGGATTAGCTCCCAATGACGGTTGGAGGGTATTTCTGACCATTCCAACCATCACAACCGTCATTGGGAGGCTATATAAACCCCTCACTCTCTTCACTTCAACACACACCTCAAGCAAAGCTCTTTTATATTCTCTCAAGTTTAGTTTAGTGTTCTTAAGCTAGTGGAATAGGAATAACTAGGAATCGGAGTCCGGAAGCCTTCGGAAGAGTTCGGGTATGGCTCTAGTAGCTCTTCTCTTCTCTTTTGTAAGCTTTATACTTTTACTAGAATACTCTTCTTTATACATTTATGGTATTGAAATACTTTCCGAGTATATGAATGCCAACTTTACATTGTATTCATGTTATACTGATTATACTGCTAGCTTATCTGGGAGATGCATCGGTACGGGTATAATGTTTGCTTATGCAATTACTCTATGTCGTGACGATGATATTAGAGTAGTATCTGGTAGTTTAGGCGTGGTGTCTAGATTACGGGATATCATTATTTGGGGTTATATGCTGCGGATAAGAGGTGGGCCGCTGATGGTGACAGCTCAATACGGGTATTCCTCCGCGCGTGTATATAGTCCTAAGTTAATTTCCTGGGGAGGGTACTCCTCCGTATTTAGCCCCGGTTGTATGGTCATGACGGGCCGTCGTAAGGAACTCGGCAGTCAGGGGTGGCTTCTCGAAGTACCAGGAGGGCATCGGATAGTGGGTATATGCTAATATGTTAGATAACTAGAATGTATGTATACTATGTATACTAGAAGTATAGGAATAGATTCTCTTTCTCTTTTCTTTCTACTTAGCTTAGATATTTTAGTATGAGAATGAGTAGCTCCTTGCTTGTGTGTCATTCTACCCTTGGATTATCTTAACCCCTACTTAGACTATGATTATTACAAGTAACATATAAATTATTAGTCAGGTTCTCTCTACTATGATCTTCCCACGGGATTGAATAAATACGATACCCTTGGAATACTCTCGGGTGAAATGCTACAATGGTATATCCGTGTGCTTACGGATGAACTTTGTAACCGTAATATACCAAACTACCCTCTCTCTTTCTCTTAATTCTCTTCCTTAACCAGATATAGATCTAAAGTGCACAAAACAACCGTCGCATATAGATCTCCTACAAATAAACCTATCAAAACATTGTGAAATCTATGTTACATTGATCATGTACAACATTTCATAAAAAGTTTGACCGTCTTGAGCTCCACAAAACAAATAAAAACAAACATGCCTTGGAAACTTGACCTTGCGAAATATCAACATAGAACGTATAAAAATGGAAAAAAAATTAGAAAAATAGAGTAGTATAAAGTATAACTAACCTTTGGTACAAAAGATCTATCAAACCATTCGAGTTCAAAATCTTCTCCCCTATGTTTGGGTTTATAAGAGAGAGAAAATCGTGCTCAAATGGCATGGCAGCTCGGGCTTGGCCTTATATAGGAGAACATATTTTTGCTGGCGGACTGCTTAAGCCACCGCCATAGAAAATAATAGAGGTGGCGGTGACTTAAGCGAGCCGCCAGCGCAAATAGGTTCATCTTCGCTGGCAGTCCACGTCATCACTCCGTCAGTGAAGATAATTAATTTTCGTTAGCGGCGCTCCTAATGGACCACCAGCGAAAATGGATATATCTTCGTTGGCGGCTCGTATAACTCGGCCGCCAACGAAGATCCTTTTACGCTGGTGTTAACAACCAAATTTGGTAACATCCGTATCAAGAAAGAAGATTGGATCAAAGCAAAGTTGGAGGCGGAGATCGAGTTCGGAAACAGAGCAGGAATCGACTAGAGTCTAGATCGGCTACGATTAGGATCGGCTGGGTCTGAGTCGGGTTGAGTAAGCCGATACGGCCGATTCCGACAATACGACTCGTACGCGACATCGGGTTCAAGTTAATGTACTTCAACATGATTGCCATGCACGGATAGAGTCCTGGGAAGGCAATTGTATCTATTAATTAGAATATTTTATGTAAATTCCTTATAGATAAATGTGGGCAAAAGTCTGCCGCAAAGACTTATGGTATCTTAGAGTTTGTTAGAGATAATAGTCGTGTCCGGTATGGGCATATCTTGTAATTCTCGGGTATAAATAGACCCCGAGCCTTATGTAATTAATAACACACACGTTCAATACAATTTCGGCGCATCGCCACCCTTTTGCTTTAGTTTTGTTTCGACGAGTTCTTGCTTTTGAGTTGAGCTGCATCGGTTTCGATCTTCAACAAGAGGTAAAACTTGTTATGACAGATTGTGTTCTTAGGATTAGTGCTTCCATCTTTATGATACTCTAATCTCGTTTATGTAATTCGTCGAGTTATCATATATCTTACATAATCTTTGGCAATATTGATATCTAACCTACTATCGGCTAACATCTGTTAGCAGAGGGCAACCGATTAGGTTAGATTTTGACGTTGATCTAGATTATATAAGATATCTACCACTCTATGAAACTTCTAGCGGCTTGATTGTCTAGATGTCGTTCTTCTTTTCATACTTAATGTTGCATCAGTTGAGTTTGATCTATTAAGTCCTGCTTAGAATATCGATCTCTAGCCTGCCTTCTAGTTGCCGATTAGAATAGCATCGGAGTTTCAGCCGATCGTATCTGATTTAACTACATTTGTTCTATATGCTTCATTGACATGTTAAATCTGCCCTTTATATCAAGATATTGCTATATCTAAGCATGTTAGGCCTTTGTTTGATATATTATACTTGCTTTAATATCCAGATATAGAATAGTATCGGAGTATTATCCGATACATGCTAGATCTATCTGATCGGCTATGCTATAAACATATATAGTCCTGTTATTGATATACATTTCGATCTAAGTGATTTATACTGTCTCGGCATGGTGACCGATCTATCCCAATCACTTGATTTGAGTATATATCGATATAAGGAGTATATATCGTTAATGTCTACAGCCGATCGAGTAGATTTAGTTCTTCTTTACTTATTCATGACTGCCGATCGATACACAGATGACATCGGCTTAAAGATAAATGATATGTCATCGGCATCTAGCCGATCGGCTATCATTTATAGATTTAACCATGGCTTCTTTGCTTCTATTTCTTGTTGATTACAGGATCAAATCAACTGGCACGCTAACACATCCGAAGTCGAGCTTTGGATCTGTACTGGAGTTAAGCAGATCTCCCAGGCCACGTGTTTTCTATCAACAGCTGGCGGTCGTTGCCCCCCACCCTTTGATACGACCTTGCTAGCGGTTTTCGCATTTTACCACCAAAGAAAATATTAGGCCAACGCCATGAAAAATCATTTTTCTAGTAGTGATATATATGAATGTGGGCAATGCTAGAAAATCTTATAATATGAAACGGAGGGTGTAGATACCATAGAAATGAAAAATATCACAAATACTCTACATTTATTAAGGAGATTGGCACGACGATTAACATTGGTATCATGGATGCTAATTAAAATTAACGCTATATGTTATAGCATTATTTTTCAGTCTTTGGATATTCTAATTATAAGAATATATTTGTAATTATTTTGTAAGACATTTTCTAAAAATTTTACGGAAGGATAATTTGTTATTACTATAATAAATTTACTGAAGGTGCGGGCTCTGAATTGTTTTGCTAAAATTTGCCTGAATAATTGGTACACATAATTATACAGAGTTATGGTATGTACGACGATAATTACATATAATTATACAGGGAATAGAAATTAAGTCAATCACAGAAACGTATGTACACATAATTTTAAGTATATTTTAGTGCTTCTTTGGAACTATGGACTATTCAAATCCTAAAATAATTTTATGGCGTAAAAAATCAAGAAGGAATAAATGTTTTATTCATTGCTGCTATCAAGAACCTTACGTGCAGCAGGGGTGCTCTAAAGTATATAATCAGGTGATTTTATGCGGTTATATGAGTCATTATATATTATGCTAATCTCATCAGCATCCCCTTTCTCATCATTATATTTTATTGAAAACTATCAACATTTTGCTCTTTGTTAGTGACTTATCTATACTTTCTATATAGTTGGTACCCACTAACAATTATTAAAAACTAAAGCTCAACATACAAGCATGCCACATCATCACCCACTAGCAATTACTATTCTAGCCCATTTAAAATCCTATACAAGCATGCCACATCTTTACCCACAGGTAATTACTATTCTAGCCTACTTTAAATCCCATACAAGCATGGCACATCATCAAGTGTTAAATCATCTTCTTCACATTATTTTCTTAACATTTTAACTTTCATCATTTTGACTTAACATATAATCGTCCATAAATCCCACAGCAAAGCACGGAGTATCACCTAGTTAAATTGATGGCTTATATGTAAAAAGAATTCTATAGAGGGGCCCAGTTGTAAATGACATCTATATCCTCACGCCGCTGCCTGACTGCCTGTTGCTCGTTTATCTCGTCTACAGGTTGACATCTCCACCTATTAAAAAGGAAAAATAGAGTCGACGTGTCTCTCTCTTTTTTTTCCTCTCTCGCTGCACTATCTTCTTCGCTCGCCACGATGCCAGATCCATGCCACCGCAACACAATTACTCGGCTCGCTCGCCTCTTCCGACCACCACCGAGGTCGATCAGGCAGCGCGCTGTCCTCATTCTTGGCCACCGTACTATCCCCTTCCCTCCCTCCCCAGAAAAGTCGACCCGCGTGCTCTCTTTTCCTCTTGCCTGAGTTTTCTCTCCCCTTGACAGCATCCAGCATCTTCTCCACCCTCACCACTTCTCTATTCCTCTCTCTCGTTGGTAATTGGTAGCCTTCGTCGTGCTCATCCCGACCACACGGGAGATTGAGGGTCGGCGGCAAGGTTGCACACAGGAGATTGAGTGTCGAAATAAGATTTCGGTAATAATAAAGGGGGTAGCTGTCAAGCTAGGAAAGTGGATGGGTTTGCACACAGGAGATTGAGTGTCGAAACAAGATTTCGGCAATAATAAAGGGGGTGGCTGTCAAGCTAGGAAAGTGGATGGGTTTGGAGACAAGGAATTTTATATAGGTTCAGGCCTTCTTATTCAAGAAGTAATACCCTACTCCTGTCCAGGGATGATTCCACCGAGTGTGTTATTGACTGTATGATTAGGAGAAAAAAGAATCGTCCCGAGAGGAACCCGGACTCTCCTTATATAGGGGAAGGGATCCGTATTACAAAGTACAATCCATATCCTAACGGAATATGGGATTACAGATAAAATACAATCGTAACCGACTAGGATCCCGGGTATTTTCTTGACATACAAGTTTAGAATCTAACCTGAATCCTTATAAAGATATTCTATCTATATTTGGTACCGTATATCCAGCTGGAATATAACCGCCATGTAGATATAAGGTAACCATAGTAGCCTCCGAGACCTTCGCAGTTGACCAAAATAGGCTTCTCGAAACAAAAAACAATAATCCGAGTGCTTCAATTCAACTTGCTCCGGCTTGCCGAGTGCTAAAAGACTGTGAAGGGCGAAAATAAAACATGGTGCATCGAGTAGATGCACCTAATTAGGTGTAGCTCCCGACTATGTGATTAGTTGAAAAACTAAACATATAGTCAAGAACCGAGTGATTTTATATCGAAGCATGCATGGTACTCAATAAAATACCCAGCCGACTGCTTCTCACTTGAATATATCAAGGATAAAAAATATGAAAAAGGCCGAATGATAAATACTCAAAAGGTGCAAAAATAGATATATTTGGTAGGAATCCGAGAAAGAAACTCTTAAAATGATCCACCAAATATGATAAAGATCATGGTAATTAAGAAGTTCATTAGCCTAGGCTATAACCCTTACCATAATCAAAATAAGAATATAACATGCTAGGAGAATGACTACTAATAAACCAGTCATCTCAAATTAACCCAACAGCTTTTGCAGCCTAAAAAAGCTTACAAAAAATGGTATAACACCTTTCTATCGGGCACCTTTTCATGTGCATCATAATAATTGCAAAGAATTATTGAATCGCGTTAAAAAGGATTTTAACAGCATCGGGCCGCATCATTGTGAGCACATATTGCCAAAGCAAAAAACGCTTCGAGAGTCCAGTTCACATTCATGGCGGAAGAAAGAGAAAGCTTCGAGAGTCAATGGGCGCCCTCCGATGTGACAGAAGATAATCTGAAGGAGATGGTGGCGCACGGCGTTCTCCCAGCGAAGGAGATTATCGGGTGGCGACCGGCGTTCGGCGAAGCATTCCCGATCCCCGGCACACACGAAATCGTGGTATTTGCTCATTTCTTCTATGGCAGATTTTCTCTTACAACCTCAAGATTCTTCCGGGGGATTCTGAACTTCTACGGGACTAGCTTGCATCACTTGAATCCAAACTCCATAGTGCATATTGCCAATTTTATCCATGCCTGCGAAGATTTTCTGGGCATTAGGCCTCATTTCGCCTTGTTCCGCTGCATCTTCTTCCTCAAGCCCTAGCCAAACAAAAGCAAACCATGCGTTGTCGGGGGAGCTGGTTTCCAACTCAGAGGAACCTTGAGCCAAAAATATTTCTCCATGCCCTTCAAAACCTCAAACAAAGGCTGGCATGCAAACTGGTTCTATGTTCAGAATCCTGAGCCTGCACTCCCCGAGTACTGCTGTCTTCCTCCGGTTTACCAGGACACATGGAACTCATTGCCTATGGGAGATGAAGCTGCTCAGGCAGTGGAATTGATGGAACGCATGCTAAAACTGAAGGAACAAGGTTTGCAGGGAGAACAGATCACTTAGCACTTCATCAAAAGTCGATTAGCTCCAATCAAAGAGAGATCCCGCACAGCTTTTGAGTTTGATGGCAAGCATGATCCAAATCGGGAAGATCCAAATTCTCTTGACTTTAAGGTCATGAAAGAAAGAATGTACAAGATCTTCTCAAACGCTATTGTTGTCAGCTATTCACATCTACTGCCCGTTGTGCCATTCAATGCATTCAACCATCCTCCACCGGTATGCACTCAAACATTTCAACCTTCCTCAAAAGTATGCTTTTACCCTCTGTTAAGCTAATTGAAAGTTCGAAATATCATGCCCAGGAATTCGCTTTGATGAAATCGGATCCTCCAATTGCTCAACGCCGATCACCTCGCCAGCAGACTGGTCAGGCGAGTGGAGGACCAAAAATTCGATCTTACGCTCGACCAAGTGCTTCCGATCCAGTCGGCCAGTCAGATGCTCGCAAGAGGAAGCTGGTTCTAAGCGACGAGGAAGGCGATGATACCGGAAGGCTCGGAGACAAAGGAGCGACCGGAAAATCCCCGAAGCAAACTAATCCGAAGAAGAAAACCTCCAGTCGTCCTTTGCCAAAAATCAGAAAGTCTTCCAGGCACAAATCATTTGGCCATCTTCCTTGTCTTGCAGCTTACCCACTGTTGAAATAATACTAACAGCATGACTCAAACTCATAGGAAGCCGTCTGACATAGATCCTTCTGAAAAAGACCCCGAGCCGGCTGACATAGAGGCAAACCCTTCAAAAGAAACCGGGCCAACTGCAGAGGATCGTCCGAGTGACAAACAACCGGCAACCGACAATGTAGAACCTAGCAACGAGCCCCCGACTGGGAACCAGTCGGCCGAAGCTGAAGTCGGTGCTAACCAGGAGCCCCCGACTGAAAACCAGTCGGATGCAGGGCCAAGCCAAAAGATTCCCGAGGTTGAAGCTCAAACGAACAGTCCTCTCGGGAAGGATGCTGACATTGAATCAGAAACCAGATCTCCTGTGAAGACACCAAAGTCCACTCGTCCCCGACCGGGAATCATCACAGGTAGACACGCTATCTGAAATCATTTTGATCCAACAGACTTTATTTGGCTGCTTCATCTTCATTCATGGATACACTAGGGCCAATAATTGGTGATGAAGAAGAAATACTCCGGATACAAGCAGCTAAGGATTCATGCCCTCCGATTCTGGTCAAGTGGTGGGACGACAACATGCAGCCTCAAGGGATCGTGATAAATAAGCAAAAAGAGGACGAAGAGTTATGCCTACTGAAGAAGGCACTTGGTCAGGCAACCCGCATTGTAAATGTAAGCCCTCTGGTACCTGATCTCAACCATCTTGTTTGCCATTTAATTCATGCGCTTATTAAACCGTCTTGCAGAGGATTCATCTTAGGAACGAAGCCAAAACGGTAACCTTGGAGAGGTTAGTCCCTCATCTCGGAACCCTCGAAGCCACCAGGAATCAACTGCACGAAGCGAAAGAACTTGCCAGGAAGAATGAACCTGATCTGACGGATCGGATCGTTGAGCTCCAGGAATCAAACTTTGAACTGAGTGGCTCATCAAAAGGTACGCACAAACTCTGCTCAACTGACTTATACTGTTATCTTTGCAATCTTGATTAACCGTAATCAATGTAGTGCAAGCTGCCAAGATATCTCAGTTGCAGAAGCAGATTCAAATTCTGGAAAATGACAAGGCAGAACTGGCAAGACAAAGAGACCTGGCTTTAAAGGAAGTTGAAGGTATCAACAATCAATACCTCAAAAACCATTATCCTCCATATGCTGACTTATTAATGTGAATCTGTTGATGCAAACCGCAAGATCAAATCTCAAGCTCAATTCGACGTCCTGGTTGGCAAGATCAAAAAACTTGAAGGAGCCCGGGATGAGGTTGCTAACGCTGCTGCCCCAATTGTTCAAGCGATGTTCTTCAATAACAACGGCCCGAGTGCACTTGATGCTTCTGAAATTTTCGACAAGCTGAGAGTTGCTCCGGATACATATTTCAAGAGCATCAAAGAAGCTGGAAGTATGGGAGCAAGTCTGGCGTTGGTGATGACCAAATCTCTTTATCCGAGGGTTGACGTTGATGCCATTGATGGCTTTGCAGACGGGACGAGCGAGGAAGCTGCTCTTGACCTCATCAGCGATGCACAAAAATCTGCTGATAAGATAGCAGTTGATGTAGTTGAGAGATTTCAGGACACCGATCTTCGACCGACTGGTCCTGATAATTCTGATTATGAAAAGACTGATACTGATTAATGTATCAATGATTTTGATGATTAATGATGATGGAGGCACAATTTGTACAATACTGATGAATTTATGTTGTGCTTGATATCTTAACTTAGTTCCTGATTTCTTAAAAGTTTTTGTCAAACCTTGTTGAGCCTAAAACCCGCAAAAGTTGTTAAAAAACTTTCAGTCCTCATTGACTAAGCCAAGAAATCAAACAGGGCAATGATACATCACGTAAGCAAATTAAATTGATAAAAATCACACTCCATTATTATTATAGTAGCCCCCTGACTGAAAACTTCAAGGAAAAACTTGAAGTTAGCAGTCAAAGAGAAAAGATACAAACGAAATGCCTAAGCGTAAAATCGACGAAGGTGTTCAATATTCCAAGAATTGTTGATGAGAGTACCGTCTTCGCGCTTCAGTCGATAAGAACCCGGCCGAGTGATTTCAGCAATTATAAACGGTCCTTCCCATAAGGGAGATAATTTATGCCGATCCTGTGTTGTTTGAATTTTCCTCAGAACCAGGTCACCGACTAAAAAGGCTCACGATCGAACATTCCGATTATGATAACGGCGCAACCCTTGCAAATATCGAGTCGACTGAATTAAAGCTGCTTCTCGGGCTTCTTCTAGTCGATTGATGTCGTCTACTCGGCCCTCTTCATAGCCCTCCTCGTTGAAGTTCCGAAATCGTAGTGATTCAAATTCCACTTCACTCAGCAACATTGCTTCTGCGCCGTAAACCAAAAAGAACGGCGACTGGCCGGTAGCCCGACTAGGAGTAGTGCGTAAAGACCAAAGTACAGACGGCAGCTGATCTACCCACTTACCAGCATAGGGATGTAGTCGGTCAAAAACTCGTGCTTCGATTCCTTGAAGTATCATGCCGTTAGCGTGCTCGACTTGTCCGTTACTCATAAGGTGTGCCACGGAGGCATAACAAATTTTAATGCCGAAGTCTTCACAAAAGTCTTTAAATGCTCCGCTAGTGAATTGAGTGCCATTAACAGTGATGATCCGATTAGGTACCCCAAACCGATGCACAATGTTGATGAAAAAATCTCTAGCTTTATCTGCTGTGATCATGATGACCGGTTTAGCCTCAATCCACTTGGAGAATTTGTCGATAGCCACAAAGAGATGGGTGTAACCGCCGACAGCCCTTTTAAACGGGCCGACCATGTCAAGCCCCCAGACCGCAAACGGCCAGGACAACGGGATGGTTTGCAACTCTTGGGCTGGCAAATGAGTTTGTCTGGCAAAAAATTGACAACCTTCGCATGTCCGCACAATCTTGTCCGCATCGGACACAGCTGTAGGCCAGAAAAAACCTTGCCGGTAAGCTTTGCCGACAATGGTCCGTGCAGCAGCATGATTACCACAAATACCAGAATGTATATCCTTCAACAATTGTCTCCCTTCCTCCAAAGATACACATCGCTGCAGTATTCCTGATGGACTTTTCTTGTACAGTTCAGCTTCATGAATAATGTAAAGTCTGCTGCGCCTGGAAATCCGCTTGGCTTCATTTTTGTCTTGAGGGAGTTCTTGTTTGGTCAAAAATTTTATGAACGGTTCTCTCCAGTCGGCTTCAATCACGCTTACGCCTTGAGTATCCATGGCTTCGATTGTCTCTTTTCTGGGCACGGTCGGTTCGTAAAGATGTTCAACGAACACATCTGAAGGAGCTGCTTCCCGTTTTGAACCAAAATTAGCTAGTCTGTCGGCTGCCTCATTGTTATGTCGGAGGACATGGGTGAGCTCGAGCCCATCGAATTTATCTTCCACCTTGCGTACCTCTTGTCGATAAGCGGTCATATTATCATCTAGACAAGACCACTCTTTCATGACTTGATTAACAACCAACTGAGAGTCTCCACGGACGATTAGTCGGTGAATGCCTAGAGAGATTGCGATCCTTAATCCATGGAGTAGCGCCTCGTATTCCGCCACGTTATGGGACGCAGAAAAATGTATCCACAATACGTAGCTCAATCTTTCTCCAGTCGGGGAAATCAAGACGACCCCAGCTCCAGTGCCTGTAAGCCTCTTCGACCCATCAAAATGCATAGTCCAATCTCTGGCATGTCTTCTTGGCACTCGGTCCACTCGGCAAGGAAATCAGCTAAAGCTTGTGACTTGATCGACGTTCGTGGTTTGAACGATATGTCCAAAGACATCAATTCTAAGGCACACTCCGCAATCCGTCCGTTTGCTTCGCGATTATGAAGTATATCCCCAAGCGGAAACGATGTGACCACCGTGACCGAGTGACTTTGCAAGTAATGAGATAATTTCCTAACGGTAATTAAGACACCATATAATAGCTTTTGAACCTGAGGATACCTTGTCTTGGAGTCGGCCAAAACTTCGCTAACGAAATAAATTGGACGTTGGACTTTTTGAATATGGCCTTCCTCTTCACGCTTGACAACCAGGACCGTACTCACAACCTAAGAGGTCGCCGACACATATAACAGTAGCGGCTCTTGTGGATGTGGCGAGGCCAAAACTGGTGGAGTGGTGAGAAGTTTCTTGAAGTCTTCAAAGGCTTTTTGTGCTTCGGGTCCCCACTGGAAATTGTCAGTCTTCTTCAGCAGCTTGAAGAAGGGCATCCCCCGCTCGCCGAGTCGTGAGACGAACCGGCTGAGCGCCGCCATGCAACCAGTCAGCTTTTGGACATCTTTTTGGGAGCTTGGCGGTTTCATGTTGAGGATGGCGTTGATTTTCTCCGGGTTGGCCTGTATGCCTCTTTGAGATACCATAAATCCGAGCAACTTCCCTGACGATACTCCGAAGATGCACTTTTCCGGGTTTAGTTTCATCTTGAAAGCACGAATGCTTGTAAAAGTTTCTTCTAAATCCGTAATCAGGTCATCCTTCTGCTTGGTCTTGACGACTACATCATCAACATAAGCTTCAACATTGCGACCGATCTGAGTTGAAAAACATGTTTGAATCATGCGTTGATAGGTTGCTCCTGCGTTCTTTAATCCAAAGGGCATGGTGATGTAGCAGTAGGCCCCAAAGGGCGTAATAAACGAGGTCTTCAAGCAGTCGGATTCTTTTAGTCGGATCTGATGATATCCCGAGTAACAGTCCAAGAAGCTAAGTAACTCGCAGCCGGCCGTTGAGTCAACCACCTAGTTAATGCGAGGTAACCCAAAAGGGTCTTTAGGACAAGATTTGTTGAGGTCGGTATAATCGACACACATGCACCATTGCCCCCGTCTTTTTCCGAACCAGGACTGGGTTAGCCCAGATTCCAAGGCGCGTTGCCGTCGATCTTCAGCCTCCTTTGCAATCCGTTCACGATCTTATTGCTCACGCTGTAGTCGTTCTCGCTCCTGTCGCTGTCGCTCTTCCTCCAGTCGGCGACGTTCAGCCTCTTGCCGTGCGCGATCTTGGTCCGCTTCTCGGGCTTGGCGCTGTTCCTCCGTTTCGTTGTCAGCCATGAATACGCCGAAGAAGAGGGGCGTGTAGTTATCCTCATAGCTATCGTCGAAGTTGTCGAGGTCGCCGTGGTCGTAGTGGTGGCCGAAATCGTCGTAGTCGAGGATCTCGGTTGGTCGAGAACTGACGCCGGGGGAGCTAAGGTAACCATCCAACTCTTCCGTCGAGACTGTCCCAAGAGGTTGGAGTATAATGCCAAACTCTCTGGATCTAGATTGGATCGGGGCCGAAGCCGGAGCTCGCCTAGATCTTCGAGTGGGAGATGTCTTGACAGTGAAGACAGCGGCCAAATCATCACGAAGTTTCATCAAGATTGAGGGATAGAACCTGTCGTCTTGATCTGGTCGTGGAAGAGTAGATTGGATCTCGTCCGAGTGGTTTGAAGCCGACTCGGGAGAGATGATCTTGGAGTAGGCCTCGGCCGAGTTCGGAATACCGAATGGCACGGGGACCTGGTCTCTCCCCGACTGGTTTGAATCCGAGTCAAGGAGAGAGATCTTGCCGAAGTCGTTGGTGATGAAGTTGAGGCTGCCGAACCGGATCGCCTGCCCGGGAGGGAAGGCGAAGTCGTCGATGCCAGAAACGAAACCCATCGCACTTAGTCGGCGAGAACTTGACGCTGCCCCTACCTGGCGCGCCAACTGTCGAAACAAGATTTCAGCAATAATAAAGGGGGTGGTTGTCAAGCTAGGAAAGTGGATGGGTTTGGAGACAAGGAATTTTATACAGGTTCAGGCCTTCTTATTCAAGAAGTAATACTCTACTCCTGTCCGGGGATGATTCCACCGAGTGTGTTATTGATTGTATGATTGGGAGAAAAAAGAATCGTCCCGAGAGGAACCCGGACCCCTCCTTATATAGGGGAAGGGATCCGTATTACAAAGTACAGTTCATATCCTAACGGAATATGGGATTAAAGATAAAATACAATCGTAACCGACTAGGATCCCGGGTATTTTCTTGACATACAAGTTTAGAATCTAACCCGAGTCCTTATAAAGATATTCTATCTATATTTGGTACCGTATATCCAGCTGGAATATAACCGCTATATAGATATGGGGTAACCATAATCTCCACATTGAGCGGTGGCGGCGGCGACATGCCGATGACCTTGAAGCGGAAAGCCGCTATTTGTTAGGAGTATTTTTTTCGCCGGGCATTCCTTTCTCTTTCTATTATCTTAATTTTGTAGTTTCTCAGATGGGATTCTTGCCTTGAATTGCGAAGAAAGCTCATCAACATTCCTGTGCACCTTGTTTTTATCCGTCTCTGTATCCAACGGTGTAGTTTGTTCCATGGTTACTATCCAACGGCTAATATTCTTTTTATGACGTGGTTCATCCTCGTTACGTTGTGAGATATACTTTTCACTTAGTAAGATATGAATAGAGTAAACACATAATACATAAAAATATATTTATGATAAATTTAGTAACATACTTTTGCCATATCAGTAATTTTTTTACGCTAGGAAGTGAGTATAATTTTTGAAAATTCTATCCACAGTTGAAGTTGTTTTTATTTTGAAAAATATATGTCTAAATTATCTATCACATAATCTATACTTTTAATTTATTTATATTTTTATGGATGTTTCGATGACATGCGCCTAATTTGAATACTACTCAAAATAGCATATATCATTTACAACTTAAAGCATTGTTAATATGGGTTTAAATTATTAGTTTGGTTTTCCATCAAATCTAAATGAGAAGAAAAAATAAGGATGTGGGATCCGACGTGTGTATGTACCGTAGAACATATTTTTTTTTCTGTATGTACCGTAAAACATTTTTTTTCTTAAGGATGAATACCGGTGTACGTACTGGATGTAGGTACATACTTTTCCTTAAGGAGGAATACCAACGTACCTACCAGCACGCATATTGGCCAGTAGTGACGTTACAATGTGGGTCTTTTTACAGATAAATTTAAATAGTAATTTATAAGATAGATCTTATAGTTGAAAATAATGGTCCACTAGATTAAATAAAAATTGATGGTCGCATGTTTTGCTTTTTTCTTGTAATTTCTATGATTTATTAAAGCACCATATGACGGTCTAGGAGCGTTTATAGGGTACTATATGTGGCGGATTAGAAGGGTTTGTAGGAAATTTACCCTCTTGATTACTTTTTATCCTTTTTTCTCTTTATGAAAATATTTGCAACAATAATTTTTAAATAACCACAACCTTCTAAATTATATATTTATTTGTAACAACATATTTTAGATCGACATAATTTTTAACTTTTAAATCATACATTCAGTTTTGATCTATTTGGACCATTGTGTTATTTATGATAAAAATCACAATTAGAATTTATGACATATGCTGTGTACTTCAGTTGTAAAATGTATATTCTTCTAACTTCTTTTTACTATCCCTTGAATGTCATTTAAACATGTATGAAAAATTATAAAAAGAAAGTGACTATATATTATTTCATCTTGTACCACTGGCATATATAAATAAAATAGAAAGTTTATTAGATCGATTTTTTAAAGCTTTACCAATAAGAAGGATGCCCACACAGCTGAAAACATGTATTTTTATTGTAAGTTTTTTTACCATATCTCTGGAGTAATAAATTTTGTTTTTCTACTATAGAAAATACTATTTTAAACAATCATCTATTTTTCTCTACCGACGTACATATATATTTTGGTCTTATAGTTTTTCTTTTTACTCGCATACGTACGTAATTTTTTCACCTTTTCAATAGTTTTTTTTATCGTGCATATGTATGTTTTTAATGAACAGTATCCTTTTTTCTCAATTGTGCGTACGTAAGTGAGATTTTCTTTTTTTCCCATGGTGCGTACTTACGTGAGATTTTCCATATCTTTTCCATTGTTCGTTCGTACGTGACATGAGATTTTCCTTTCCATTGTGCGTACATATGTAGGTGGTCCACTAATTTAAATAAAAATCGATGGAGGGATTATAAAATGCCACGGTAATCTAAGAGTATTTCTAGGAACACCACGTATCGGCTTAGGAGCATTTGTAAAAAGATTAATGGCCTTTTAGTAAATAATAGGTAGATTTGATCAATTTATACTTCTATATTACGATGCATATTAGATCAATTTATACATGTAATCTTGTTATGTTTAAAATATTTAAAATAAAAATATATAAATTGGATCACCCATATAAAAATCCTATATACGCCATCCTACCGCCGCGTGTGCGTCCCGACTCGCCGGCCGCTGACGACGGCGCGGGAGCGGAGCTGCACATCCGCGTGAGATGGCGATGCAGTGGACGGACAGACACACGCAAGCCACCCGTGAGATGCATGCGTTGCCTTCATTTCATCCTCGCGTCAAGTCGGACGAACGTCACAGAGAAAGGGGAGGTATACCGGTACATGCATGGCATTCCCGAAAAAATAACATCAAATCAAATAGGAATGTGGCACTAATTGAAGCTGCCAAATTTGAATGGGCAAAATTTGGCTCCAATATAAACAAACCAATTAATCGTGTAAGAAAGATGCTCATGTGTGTGTGTGAGCGTTCTGTACATTGGAAACATATTATATGTACAGTGGATTTTAGGGATATCTATCCAGATATCCAATCACTGCTGGAGAAACCATCTTTACTGGGTTGCTCAAAAACAACATTAGTGCTAGTTTGACTAAAAATCAGGACTAAAAAAGATCTTTAGCCCTGGTTGAAAAGCTCAACGTTATTTTATGATCTTTATTTCCAGTTAGTGTGTTACCAACCGGGACTAAAGATCATTTTTAGTCCCGGTTCAGATTTGCGATGTTTTGTTGATTTGTGATGTTTAGATCTATAAATTTGTGATGTGAATGGTAAATTTGTGATGTTAATTTGAGTACGTTCATTCGATCTATGAATTTGTGGAAGATTTTGTGATGTTTTTGTGTATGTGGATATTTGTTATTGAGTTTGGTTTGAAATCAATATGCAAACAGCAAAAGCAATGAAAAAAAGAAAAAAAATCTTTAGTTCCGGTTGGTGCTAATGATGCTAATATCTTTAGTCCCGGTTGGTGTTATCAACTGGGATTAAAGATAGTGATCTTTAGTCCCGAATTCGTAGCCTCGGTTTGTAACCGGGACTAAGGGGTTGCAAACCGGGGTTAAAGAGAGTTTGTGCAACAGTGAATTAATCTAGATGTATAGCGATAATCCCTTACATTTTTGGACCAAAGGTAGAAGGAATTAATGCTTAAACTCAAGCATAAATGCAGGCAAGTGATCTTATAGGTGCAACATGAACATGTCACAATTGAATTGAATGGGAAATTCAATTCATCCCTAAAGGGGATGTTTCCATGTTTTTAAATGTCGTTTAAAACATCATTAAATTTGTTTAAAAATTTAGTAAGAAGTATATTCAAATTCAACTTATATGAAGTAAGTAGAAAAAGGTAATAAATGTAACTCTAAATAAAACACGTAATTCACAGTTAAATTTATTGTTTTCTTTTTAATTATATAAATCGATTTTTAATTACATATTTTTAAATGACATATCGCATATTGATATATCCTAAAAAAAATATCATTTTTTATGACTTTTTAAATGAACGCATCTCCATTTGAATGTGTGCTAGATATTGCTAAATTTTTTTATAAACTTGATTAAATCTAAACAATAATATGAAAAGAGAAATGAGGTTGACTTGCACAAGGATTGTCACTTCTCCCCTGTGTGTGCTGAAGACGCTTGGATGATGAGTTGCATGGCCAGACAGAGACACCAAACCCAATACATCGGCATAAGACCAAGGCCTCAAAAGCTTGGATAGATGGATTTCTTTGGCCTTGGACGGGGGCAAACATATCTAATCATTCCCGTTATTATACGCGATTATATATTTGATCCTTAAAAGGTTAATTTGTTGGGGGGCGGCTAGGACCCTCCCTGTCCCCTGTCTCCGCAAAATATTACAAGTGGGTTAGCCCATGAATCCATGGGTTACCTATTTATTTGTTCTATAACTCGTAACCCGGTGAGTTACCCACATATTTGGCTCCAACCGTGCATCTGTGACATGCTGCTGCCGTCACGCCATGGAGTCTTGGTTTCTGCAGATCGATCCATGTTTGATCAGATCAGCAACCTCTGGCTGTTGTTGTCATTCCGCGCGTATATAGCTAGGTCACTCTCCACAAGCAGGGGGACTGGGGGAGTGGCAAACTGGAAGGCGCGAAGAGGCCGGTGCAAGAGATTGGCCCTCAATGAGGATTTAGGAGGCGCCCCCTGTTGCGTCTGCGCGTGCATTTGTTGGCAACTTGCTGCTTGATAAAGGGTACGAGTAAGTCGGGAGGGAGGGCGGGCTGGGTTTCGACGATAGAGGCAATAGCGCCGGCCCTCGGCGCCACGACGGCACCGTTTCTTTGTAAAATAAGTTTCTTGAACTGTTTCTTTGTAAAATATTTTTTGGAAGAGCAAAAATGTAAAAAAATCTAGCTGTAAAAAATATTCCTATCTTATTTTGACTGAATTGTTTTTTGCATTTTAGCCCTTAAATATATGATAGATCTAATAATTCTATAAATAATAAAGGAAAAGGTACGAATTGCCACTGTGGACTGTGGAGATTATGGTTACCCCATATCTACATGGCGGTTATATTCCAGCTGGATATACGGTACCAGATATAGATAGAATATCTTTATGAGGACTCGGGTTAGATTCTAAACTTGTATGTCAAGAAAATACCCGGGATCCTAATCGGTTACGATTGTATTTTATCTGTAATCCCATATTCCGTTAGGATATGGACTGTACTTTGTATTACGGATCCCTTCTCCTATATAAGGAGAGGTCCGGGTTCCTCTCGGGACGATTTTTTTCTCCCAATCATACAATCAATAACACACTCGGCAGAATCATCCCCGGACAGGAGTAGGGTGTTACTTCTTGAATAAGAAGGCCTGAACCTATATAAAATTCCTTGTCTCCAAACCCATCCACTTTCCTAACTTGATAGCCACCCCCTTTTATTATTGCCGAAATCTTGTTTCGACAATTGGCGCGCCAGGCAGGGGTAGCGTCAAGTTCTCGCCGACTAAGTGCGATGGGTTTCGTTTTTGGCATCGACGACTTCGCCTTCTCTCCCGGGCAGGCGTTCCGGTTCGGCAGCCTCAACTTCATCACCAACGACTTCGGCAAGATCTCTCTCCTTGACTCGGACTTAAACCAGTCGGGGAGAGACCAGGTCCCCATGCCATTCGATATTCCGAACTCGGCCGAGGCCTACTCCAAGATCATCTCTCCCGAGTCGGGTTCAAACCACTCGGACGAGATCCAATCTACTCTTCCGTGACCAGATCAAGACGACGGGTCCTATCCCTCAATCCTGATGAAACTTCCTGATGATTTGGCCACTGTCTTCACTACCAAGACATCTCCCACTCGAAGATCTAGGCGAGCTCCGGCTTCGTCCCGGTCCAATCTAGATTCAGAGAGGTTGGCGTTATACTCTAACCTCTTGGGACAGTTTCGACGGAAGAGTTGGATGGTTACCTTAGCTCCCCCGGCGTCAGTTCTCGACCAACCGAGATCCTCGACTACGACGATTTCGGCTACCACTACGACCACGGCGACCTCGACAACTTCGACGACAGCTATGAGGATAACTACACGCCCCTCTTCTTCGGCGTATTCATGGCTGACAACGAAACGGAGGAACAGCGCCAAGCCCGAGAAGCGGACCAAGATCGCGCACGGCAAGAAGCTGAACATCGCCGACTGGAGGAAGAGCGACAGCGACAGGAGCGAGAACGACTACAGCGTGAGCAACAAGATCGCGAACGGATTGCAAAGGAGGCTGAAGATCAACGGCAACGCGCCTTGGAATCTAGGCGCCGAGCGAGAGAGCTCATTGGGCAACAAGACGTCGATGGAACAGCGGTTTTTCGCACCCCCCAGCAGAACGCGGTTGCAGCAATCACTCTCCTCGACACCCTCCTCAAGGAAGACGCACTCAACCAAGCTGATCATGTTGTCAACATCTTGAACCAGACGAAGACCATGATCGCTGCCTCGGTTCCAGCCAACTCCGCAAGCACCCGTACCCCAACTGGTAGCCGAGTCCCTCACCTCCGATCTCATGATTATCATCAGCCAAGCCTTAGCATCACCGGCATAGGATCTAGTCGCAGGAGCAGGGGTCACGACGAACGATCTGTTCACTCGCCTCCCGAACGTCACAGCGAGCGCCGAGTCGAACGGCCTCGCTCTCCACCTCACCAGCGTCCCGTCGACCTTCACGACACGATCAACCAGCGCCGTGCAGCACGAGGTCACCACCATTCACCAAATCGCTACGACGACGACGTGGATGGAGTAGCTGCCTTCACTAATGACCTGCGTCGAGTGGATTGGTCAGCCGGCTTTAAGCCGACTGGAATCAAGAAGTATGACAGCACCACTAATCCGGAGTCTTGGCTCACCGTCTACGGACTCGCAATCCGCGCAGCAGGAGGAGACAGCAAGGCCATGGCAAACTATCTACCTGTGGCCCTAGCGGACTCCGCCCGATCCTGGCTCCACGGACTACCCCGTGGTACGATCGGATCATGGGCGGAACTTCGTGATCACTTCATCGCCAACTTCCAGGGCACCTTTAAACGCCCCGGTACACAGTTTGATCTCTACAACGTCGTTCAGAAGTCTGGAGAATCCCTTCGAGATTACATCCGACGCTTCTCCGAACAACGCAACAAGATCTCCGACATCACCGACGACGTCATCATCGCCACCTTCACTAAAGGCATTCGCCACGAGGACCTAGTCGGCAAGTTCGGATGTAAACCTCCCAGGACGGTTAAGCAGATGTTCGAAAAAGCCAACGAGTATGCCAAAGCCGAAGATGCTATTACCGCCTCCAAACAGTCGGGCACCACTTGGAAGCCGAAGAAGTACACACCTATCGCAGGAGGGAGTGGAAGTAACAACCACAAGGATCGCAAGCGTAAGCCCGAAGAACTTGTGGCGACCACCTCTCCATCTTCCCGACAACGTTTCCGCGTCAACACCTTCGACAAGATAATGAACTCCCAATGTCCGCATCATCTCAACTCCAACCACGTGGCGAAAGATTGCTTCGTCTACAAACAGTTCGCGGAGCAATACGTCAAGAACGCACGTAAACCTTCAGACGGAGATCAAGACACATCAAAGAAGAAAGATGATGAAGACGGTGCCCCGACTGGTTTTCAAGATCATCGCAAAGAACTTAATCACATCTTCGGCGGACCCCTGGCTTATGAGTCTAAGGGAAAACAGAAGCTAACAGGACGGGAGATCAATGCGGTTCGGCCTAATACGCCCCAATATCTACAGTGGTCAGAGATAGCAATTAAGCTCGACCGCTCGGATCATCCCGACCGAGTGGTCCACCCGAGGCGGTACCCCCTGGTACTAGACCCAGTGGTTCGCAATATCAAGCTCCGACGGACTCTCATCGATGGTGGCAGCGCACTCAACATACTTTTCGCTAAGACTCTGGACGATATGCAGATTCCTCGCACGGAATTAAAGCCGAGTAATGCACCCTTCCACGGTGTTATCCCAGGATTGTCAGCTACACCACTCGGCCAGATCACTCTTCCAGTTACCTTCGGCACTCGGGAGAATTTTCGCATAGAAAATGTTTGTTTCGAAGTTGCTGATTTCGAGACAGCATATCATGCTATACTTGGACGACCGGCTTTAGCTAAATTTATGGCCGTCCCACACTACACCTACATGATGATGAAGATGCTTGGTCCTCGAGGAGTCATATCACTACGGAGCGACATCAAGCAGGCCGTGACATCAAGCAGGCCGTCATATGCGACAAAGAAAGTTGCGAGATGGCCCAAACCCACGAGACTACTCTCGCCCGCGAAGAGATCCGACTGGCTGCGACAACGGCAAGCGAGGGAGAAGTGCCTGCAACCAAGCTGACGAAGTCTGAAGAAAGTGATGCCAAGACGAAAAAGATTCCCTTAGATCCCTCCGATCCTGATAAGACTGCTTTAATAGGCGCTGAGTTAGATTGTAAATAGGAAAGCGCGCTCATCACCTTTCTTCAGAATAATAAAGATATTTTTGCGTGGAAACCATCCGATATGTCTGGTATCCCCAGAGAGGTGATTGAGCACTCTTTACATGTTAAGGAAGACGCCAAACCCATCAAGCAACGACTCCGCCGTTTTGCACAGGACAGGAAGGATGCGATCAAGGAGGAATTAACCAAGCTGTTAGTAGCAGGCTTCATTAAGGAAGTCCTTCATCCCGACTGGCTGGCTAACCCAGTCCTGGTTCGGAAAAAGACGGGGCAATGGCGCATGTGTGTCGATTATACCGACCTCAACAAATCTTGTCCCAAAGACCGTTTTGGGTTACCTCGCATTGACCAGGTGGTTGACTCAACGGCCGGCTACGAGTTACTCAGCTTCTTGGACTGTTACTCGGGATATCATCAGATCCGACTAAAAGAATCCGACTGTTTGAAGACCTCGTTTATTACGCCCTTTGGGGCCTACTGCTACATCACCATGCCCTTTGGATTGAAGAACGCAGGAGCAACCTATCAACGCATGATTCAAAGATGTTTTTCAACTCAGATCGGTCGCAATGTCGAAGCTTATGTTGATGATGTAGTTGTCAAGACCAAGCAGAAGGATGACCTGATTGCGGATTTAGAAGAAACTTTTACAAGCATTCGTGCTTTCAAGATGAAGCTAAACCCGGAAAAGTGCATCTTCGGAGTACCATCAGGGAAGTTGCTCGGATTTATGGTATCTCAAAGAGACATACAGCCCAACCCGGAGAAAATCAACGCCATCCTCAACATGAAACCGCCAAGCTCCCAAAAATACGTCCAAAAGCTGACTGGTTGCATGGCGGCGCTCAGCCGGTTCGTCTCACGACTCGGCGAGCGGGGGATGCCCTTCTTCAAGTTGCTGAAGAAGACTAACAATTTCCAGTGGGGACCCGAAGCACAGAAAGCCTTTGAAGACTTCAAGAAACTTCTCACCACTCCACCAGTTTTGGCCTCGCCACATCCACAAGAGCCGCTACTGTTATATGTGTCGGTGACCTCCTAGGTTGTTAGTACGGTCCTGGTTGTCGAGCGTGAAGAGGAAGGCCATCTTCAAAAAGTCCAACGTCCAATTTATTTCGTTAGCGAAGTTTTAGCCGACTCCAAGACAAGATATCCTCAGGTTCAAAAGTTATTATATGGTGTCTTAATTACCGTCAGGAAATTATCTCACATCGTTTCCACTCGGAGATATACTTCACAATCGCGAAGCAAATGGACGGATTGCGAAGTGGGGCTTAGAGTTGATGTCTTTGGACATATCGTTCAATCCATGAACTTTGATCAAGTCACAAGCTTTAGCTGATTTCCTTGCCGAGTGGACCGAGTGCCAAGAAGACATGCTAGAGGAAAAGATGGAATATTGGACTATGCATTTTGATGGGTCGAAGAGGCTCACAGGCACTGGAGCTGGGGTCGTCTTGATTTCCCCGACTGGAGAAAGATTGAGCTACGTCTTGTGGATACATTTTTCTGCGTCCCATAACGTGGCGGAGTACGAGGCGCTACTCCATGGATTAAGGATTGCAATCTCTTTAGGCATTCGCCGATTAATCGTCCGTGGAGACTCTCGGTTGGTTGTTAATCAAGTCATGAAAGAGTGGTCATGTCTAGATGTTAATATGACCGCTTACTGAAAAGAGGTACGCAAGCTGGAAGATAAATTCGATGGACTCGAGCTCACCCATGTCCTTCGATATAACAATGAGGCAGCCGATAGACTGGCCAATTTTGGTTCAAAACGGGAAGCAGCCCCTTCTGATGTGTTCGTTGAGCATGTTTATGAACCAACCGTGCCCAGAAAAGAAGCAATTGAAGCCATGGATACTCAAGGCGTAAGCATGATTGAAGCCGACTGGAGAGAACCTCTCATAAAATTTTTGACCAAACAAGAACTCCCTCAAGACAAAAATGAAGCCGAGCGGATTTCCAGGCACAGCAGACTTTACATTATTCATGAAGCTGAACTGTACAAGAAAAGTCCATCAGGAATACTGCAGCGCTGTGTATCTTTGGAGGAAGGGAGACAATTGTTGAAGGATATACATTCTGGTATTTTTGGTAATCATGCTGCTGCACGGACCATTGTCGGCAAAGCTTACCAGCAAGGTTTTTTCTGGCCTACAGCTGTGTCCGATGCGGACAAGATTGTGCGGACATGCGAAGGTTGTCAATTTTTTGCCAGACAAACTCATTTGCCAGCCCAAGAGTTGCAAACCATCCCGTTGTCCTGGCCGTTTGCGGTCTGGGGGCTTGACATGGTCGGCCCGTTTAAAACGGCAGTCGGCGGTAACACGCATCTCTTTGTGGCTATCGACAAATTCTCCAAGTGGATTGAGACTAAACCGGTCATCACGATCACAGCAGATAAAACTAGAGATTTTTTCATCAACATTGTGCATCGGTTTGGGGTACCTAATCGGATCATCGCTGATAATGGCACTCAATTCACTGGCGGAGCATTTAAAGACTTTTGTGAAGACTTCGGCATTAAAATTTGTTACGCCTCTGTGGCACACCCTATGAGTAACGGACAAGTCGAGCACGCTAACGGCATGATACTTCAAGGGATCAAAGCGAGTTTTTGACCGACTACGTCCCTATGCTGGTAAGTGGGTAGATCAGCTGTCGTCCGTACTTTGGTCTTTACGCACTACTCCTAGTCGGGCTATCGGCCAGTCGCAGTTCTTTTTGGTTTACGGCGCAGAAGCAATGTTGCCGAGTTAAGTGGAATTTGAATCACTACGATTTCGGAACTTCAACGAGGAGGGATATGAAGAGGGCCGAGTAGACGACATCAATCGACTAGAAGAAGCCCGAGAAGCAGCTTTAATTCAGTCGACTTGATATTTGCAAGGGTTGCGCCGTTATCATAATCGGAATGTTCGATCGCGAGCCTTTTTAGTCGGTGACCTGGTTCTGAGGAAAATTCAAACAACACAGGATCGGCATAAATTATCTCCTTATGGGAAGGACCGTTCATAATTGCTGAAGTCACTCGGCCGGGTTCTTATCGACTCAAGCGCGAAGACGATACCCTCATCAACAATTCTTGGAATATTGAACACCTTCGTCGATTTTACGCTTAGGCATTTCGTTTGTATCTTTCCTCTTTGACTGCTAACTTCAAGTTTTTCCTTGAAGTTTTCAGTCAGGGGGCTACTATAATAATAATGGAGTGTGATTTTTATCAATTCAATTTGCTTACGTGATGTATCATTGCCCTGTTTGATTTCTTGGCTTAGTCAATGAGGACTGAAAGTTTTTTAACAACTTTTGCGGGTTTTAGGCTCAACAAGGTTTGACAAAAACTTTCAAGAAATCAGGAACTAAGTTAAGATATCAAGCATAACATAAATTCATCAGTATTGTACAAATTGTGCCTCCATCATCATTAATCATCAAAATCATTGGTACATTAATCAGTATCAGTCTTTTCATCATCAGAATTATCAGGACTAGTCGGTCGAAGATCGGTGTCCTGAAATCTCTCAACTACATCAACTGCTATCTTATCAGCAGATTTTTGTGCATCACTGATGAGGTCAAGAGCAGCTCCCTTGCTTGTCCCGTCTGCAAAGCCATCAATGGCATCAACGTCAACCCTCGGATAAAGAGATTTGGTCATCGCCAACGCCAGACTTGCTCCCATACTTCCAGCTTCTTTGATGCTCTTGAAATATGTATCCGGAGCAACTC
This sequence comes from Oryza glaberrima, assembly GCF_000147395.1. Classification (NCBI taxonomy): domain Eukaryota; kingdom Viridiplantae; phylum Streptophyta; class Magnoliopsida; order Poales; family Poaceae; genus Oryza; species Oryza glaberrima. The sequence goes on along the minus strand of NC_068335.1, from coordinate 12,049,950 downwards.
TCAGCTTGTCGAAAATTTCAGAAGCATCAAGTGCACTCGGGCCGTTGTTATTGAAGAACATTGTCGCGTCCCAAATCGACCCTAAAATACATCCTCTAAATTATGCCTAGAATAATTAAAATGCTTGTGAAAGCCTTCAAAAAATTAAAATGTGCAAAGTTAAAAGTCAAATAGGGCTTGGAGGATTTTTGTATATTTCCTAAAAGCCTAAAATGTGTAAATAAATTTTAGTGGAATTTTCAGAGCAAATAATAATTATTAAGAAATAAACAAAGTTCAAAAAAGGTTTTATAAAAAGAAAACCCTAAAAATCACCCTCTCCCCTCTAATGGGCCGAATTCGGCCCATCTCCCTCCCCCTCTCTCCTCTCCCCCGCGGACCACTCGGCCCTCCCCGCGCGCGCGCCGCTGACGGGCGGGCCCGCCCGCCACCCTCGCTGACGGGTGGGGTCCACCCGTCATCCCCTTCCTCCCGCCGCCCCCGCCGCCTCGCCCGCGCCTAGCGCCGCCGCCGCAGCGAATCCCGCCGCCTCCCGCCGTCCCCGCGCGCAATAAAGTGGGGGGAATTATTCCCCGGGATCCCCTCCCCCTTTCCCCCCATTTTTCCCTCCCTCTCTCCCTCGGATTCGTTTGGAAACCTCTCCCCTAACCTCGCCGGCGCCATTAATGGCGGCCGGGTCTCCCGCGCCCGTTTCCCCCTCCTCCGGCCGCCCTCTCTCACTCCCAACCCTATATAAACCCTCCCCGAGCTCCCCACCACCGTTTCCGCCACTCACCGCCCTCTCTCCTCGCCGGAATCGAGCTCGCGCCGTCGCTCTCTCTCTCCGCCGTCGCCGCCGAGCTCCAGTCCGCCGCCGTCGTCGCCCCGGACCACCTCCCACCTCCGCGCCGCCTCCTTCGGCTTCGCCGCATCCTCGCCGACCTCGTCCACCCCTCCGTTTCGCTCGCCGACCGCTGGAGCGCCGTCGACCCCGTCCACCCGAGCCGCGCCGCCGCCTTCCTCCGCTCCGGTTGCCGTTTCCGTCGTCGCCGTCGACCCGGGGTGAGCCATGGACCGCCGCTTCGTTTCCCCCTTTCCCTCCCCTCTCTCGGCCGCCGCTCCGCCGTGCCTATGGCCGCCGCCGGCGACCATAGGGGCGCGGGCGCGCCGCCTCCCGCCGGCCGCGCCGACGTGGCCGCCTCCGGGTGCGCCTAGCGGCTGCCGCGTGGGGCCCGGCCGTCAGCCGCCCGCGCCCTCGGGTGCGGCTGACGCGTGGGGCCCACGGCGCCGACCGGTGTGAGCCGGGTGCACCCGGTCCACCGTGGACCGTGAGGCTGCCGCGTGGGTCCCACTCCCGTGGACCCGGTCCACGCGCCCTCTCTCCCGGCTGACACAATAAATATATTTTTAAATTAAAATTTAAATGAAGAAATTCGTAAATATTCATTTAAATAGCATATAAACTTCAAATGGCCATAACTTGGCCATTTGAACTCGGAATTGGACCGTTCAAGTCTCTAATTTTTCCTTAAGAAGTCAAGAACCCATTTTTGTGCTTTGTTCCTGCTTGTTATATGGAGTTTATTAGAGTAAAAGCCCTTTTATTTTCCGTTGGTCGTGTAGACGCTGCAGCTTCGGAAGATCCGCTCTTCGTGGAGGTTGAAGCCGACGTTTGGGAAAGCGAGCAAGGCAAGTCACATCATCCTTGAACATATTGAATCCCAGTTTGTAAAGTTATTTTGATTTAAATTATTGCATTACCGCTTTATTTAAATTCCCGCGTTATCACTGTTTTATTTAGCCATGCCTATTTACCTTTGTTATGAACTTATTATTGTTATTGTTATTATTACCTTGTTCACCCTAGGATAAACAAAACCCCAACTAGTGGACATTTTATTCATGGTTCCACTAGTATGAATTTAGGTAGATGCTCCGCTGTTTAATAGGACAACATAGGGTGGTTTTATAACTCTAGACTTTGGGAATATTCATATCACTTGGACACCATGGAATGGTTGGATTATTGTGGAATTGGATTCACACCTCTCCCTCTATTCAAAACCCTCAAAATGGTTTTAGGCTGGGCTCGGGGTGCATGGTTTTGATGGTAGCACCTCGGCCATATAAGGACCGGTCTTCGGGCCTCTGTTGCAAAGCACTACCGTACTTCCACATGTCTAATGGGTAAGGCTTAGTTTGTGGCTCAGTCTGGTTATAAACAAAAGTACACGGATGGAGATGGACGAAGTCGGGGGTCGATGGACATCTCTAGGGCAAATGAAGGCTACACGAGCTGCGGCCCGGTAGTCAAGATGTCAAGGCACAGGGCCGGTGTCCTGCTGCTAGGGGCTCAGTCCTGCCTACCTGTCCCGGGGGTTCCGGCCGTAGGTGGGTTGGGTCGGTACTCTTGTCTATGGCTAGGATGGGTTGGAAACTATGTCATGTCTTCCGTCCATATGCCGTGGTGGTATGTGGCACGTGTTTGCACGTGAGGAAGATGTGTCTTGTGGGTAAAGATGTACACCTCTGATCAGAGTAAAGCCTATTCGAATAGCCGCGCCCTCGGTTATGGGCAAGCCTAGCAATGTACCCAAGTTAGTGTTTTTAATTCTTAAAACCAGCTTAATAACTAAAATGTGGAATGGTTGGCCTGGGTTGGCTTGGGACGAGCTGGGACCCAGGGTCGGGTTTCCAGTTCGGTCTGAATCATCGTAGGCCTTGGGTTAAGGCAGGTTCGTGTGGGTTCACGGCCTTGTTTAATAATATTAAATAGTTCTAAGATCGTGTTTTAAATTTAGCTTTGAGCAACTAAGGGTCTTTTAAATGCTGTTTATTGCAAAACCTAACCCCTATACTATAACTCCATTGTACTCCTTTGCATTTATGCTGCACTTGTGGGTGTGTCTTGTTGAGTACGGTGGTTGTACTCAGTCTTGCTCAATTTTTCCCAAGCCCAGAAGAGGAGCCCCTGGATGATGAAGGCTTTGGTGTCTAGCTCGTGCCTGCCGTCAAGCGCCTGTGGTCGTCGCCTTAGTATTCCGCTGTTTTTCGTTGTCTTTGAGTGTGCTGGGCCGTCGCTGCCCATGTAATAATTAACTATTTACGCTTCCGCTTATTAAACTCTGAATTGTATCAACTTCTGGTGTACCTTGCCTCCTGGGACAAGGAATAATACACGCACGTAAGGAACGCCCGTTGGGCTATTTCCGGTCGTGACAAGTTGGTATCAGAGCCTCCTTGACCCTAGGACGAGCCTTAGATCCCAAGCCTTAGCAATATTTTCGGAATAAAAATCCTCTCTTATTTGAGAAAATCCTTTAGTCTCTCTCTGTCTTGCTGCTTCATTTATCATCTAAAGCTGATCTCTAAAATATTTTCTCTCTTTTGTCCTTGCTTGTAGATGGCCGGCAGCATGAACCGTCGTGGCCTGGACCTGACCGGCTTTGTTCTGGAGCTGCGGGGCATGTGCGTTGTCCTGGGATATCCGCATGGAGTGGACTACCAGGGCAAGCAGCTCCCGGAGCAGGAGGGTGACGATGCCGAGCCCCACGCTGCTTGGGAGGTCACTGCAGTGATCCTCACTGGCTCTCCCGAGAGGACTTCGTTGGCAGTCACCGCGGGAGGAGATTCCTTCCCCGCCGCTTGCCAGAACGCCGCACTCCTCGCCATCGGCACTCTTCACTAGCGCTACCCGGACGAGTTGCAGCACTCGCCCTACCGCTACCACCCTCGTCGCGGAGGAGCCCGCGACTACGCCACCTTCCGGGATGCTAGCTCGGAGGATGACGCTACGATCATGCACCTGGCGCGCATGGTGGAGGCGTACGATGCGGCCCGTATCGACTTCCATCATATGGTGCGCCGTGGGATGGTCGAGAACAACATGAAGATCCTGGAGCTGCGTCAGGAGAATCTGCAGCTGAAGATGGACCTAGACGCGCTGGAGGCGCAGCTATGTCAGCTCAAGGTCGCCCAGGGAGAGGTCTGCCGTCCCAAGCGCCGCCGCGTCTGCCGCAGCCAGAAGATCACCGCCCGCAAGAGCACCTCTAGGCCTGAGCTTGTTCGTCAATCCCTAGCGTGGACCTGCTTCGTGGAGACCCCTCGTGCCGAGCCCGCGCCCGTGGTTCCTCAGGAGGGGGAAGCCTCCGGCGTTGGTAGCACGGAGGATGCGCTGCTGCTCACCTTCCGCCCTGGCCCGTCGCAGAAGTAGACGAGCAGTTAGTAGGCTTGCGCGTGTGTTCTTTCTCGTTTGTCTTCCTGTTGGAGTCGTGTGGGGCATGGTTGTACCGGTGTGTGGTATGACTGTGTCGGAGCCTGTCTTTATTTTATTGGCTTAAGCAACCTGAACCTTAATGAACCCATTTCAATAGCAGTAATAAGTTCAATAATTCTGGTAGTCGTGAGTGGTTAGTTTTAATAGTCTGTTCTCTCTGTTGGCTGGTTTGTTTTGGGGTATTTCAGATGGTGACAACCAGGAGAACTGCTGCTACCGGTGATGGCAACCAACCCGAAGGTAGCAACCCCAACATCCAAGGCGGCCCACCTCCACCTCCTCCCCCGCCACCACCACCACCACCAGACACCAACACCATCCTCACCCAAATCCTCGCCCAGCAGGCCAACATGATGGCTGCTTTCCTCCACCACATTCAAAATCCACCACAGCATAATGCTCCACCTCCACCACCACCCCCGCAGCATTCTAAGCTCGCCGAGTTCCTTCGCATCCGCCCGCCTACCTTCTCCAGCTCCAATAACCCCGTGGATGCCTTGGATTGGTTGCATGCCGTGGGGAAGAAGTTAGACACCGTGCAGTGCAACGATGAGGAGAAAGTCATCTTTGCCGCTCACCAACTGCAGGGGCCCGCATCTCTATGGTGGGACCACTTTCAGGCTACGCAGCCAGAGGGGCAGCCTATTACTTGGGCCCGATTCACCGCCGCTTTCCGGAGGACCCATGTGCCCGCCGGAGTCATGGCCCTTAAGAAAAGGGAATTCCGGGAGTTGAAGCAAGGCAACCGCTCTATGATGGAGTATTTGCATGAGTTTAACAACCTGGCCCGGTACGCCCCGGAGGATGTTCAGGAAGATGAGGAAAAGCAGGAGAAGTTCATGGCAGGAATGGACCCTGAGCTATCTGTGCGTCTGGTCTCTGGGGATTATCCGGATTTCCAGCGTCTGGTGGACAAGAGCATCCGCTTGGAAGCCAAGCACAAGGAACTGGAGTCGCACAAGCGTCGCTTGGTGAATTTCCACAATCAACAGGGGGCTAACCAAAGGGTCCGCTACACCAATCCCTACCCAGGGGATCCTCCTCGCAGCAGCAGCAGCAGCAACCTCGCTCTGCGCCCCGACCCCAATTCGTGGTGCGCGTCGCACAGCCGCAGCAACAGCAGAGTCAGCAAGGTACCCGTGCACCCCGTCCTCCTGCGCCCGTTGTGCAGCCTGGTCAAGGCCGCAGAGACGTTCAAGGTCAGCAGCGTCTGTGCTTCAACTGCTTCGAGCCCGGGCACTTTGCAGACAAATGCCCGAAGCCGCGGCGCCAGCAAGGCCAAGCGCCTCCCCGCCCCAACAACGGTGGTAAGGACGTCGCTCGGGGTCGTGTGAACCACGTGACTGCCGAGGATGTGCTGATGACTCCGGACGTCATCGTTGGTACGTTCCTCATTCATTCCATTCCTGCTACCATTTTGTTCGACTCTGGAGCTTCCCACTCGTTTATATCTGTGCCTTTCATGGGAAGAAATCAACTGGGGGTAGAACGGCTTAGAAACCCTCTGCTCATCACCACCCCTGGAGGGGATATGACAGCAAAGTATTATAGCCCAGTCGTTCCTATAGAAATCCAGGGAATCCCTTTTCCCTCGGATTTGATTCTTCTGGACACCAAGAACTTGGATGTGATCCTTGGGATGAATTGGTTGGCTCAATTCCAAGGTGTAGTGGATTGCGCAAGGCGCACTGTCACTCTGTACCGAGGGCCGGAACAACCAGTTGTGTTCTTTGCACCCCCAACCTCTGTTGGCAGTTCGGGACTTCATCAGATAGGACTGTCAGAAATCCCCATCGTCAGTGAATTCGGTGACGTGTTTCCGGAAGAACTACCCGGTATGCCGCCCAAGCGGGAGATCGAGTTCCGGATAGATCTTGCTCCAGGAACAACTCCTCTGTACAAGCGGCCCTACCGTATGGCCGCAAATGAACTTGCCGAAGTCAAGAAGCAAGTTGAAGAGCTGAAGGAAAAGGGGTATATTTGGCCGAGCACTTCCCCCTGGGGTGCTCCCGTGATTTTTGTGGAAAAGGACAAGACAAAGAGGATGTGTGTTGACTACAGAGCTCTCAATGAAGTCACTATAAAAAACAAGTACCCTCTTCCTCGGATCGATGATCTGTTCGACCAGCTCAAAGGTGCCACCGTCTTTTCTAAAATCGATCTTCGCTCCGGATATCACCAATTGCGTATTCGTGAAGAAGATATCCCGAAGACCGCATTCACCACGCGATACGGGCTGTATGAATTCACGGTGATGTCGTTCGGTCTAACCAATGCTCCTGCCTTCTTCATGAACTTAATGAACAAAGTGTTCATGGAATACTTGGATAAGTTTGTCGTGGTCTTCATTGATGACATCCTGGTGTACTCACAATCAGAGGAAGACCATCAGAAGCATCTCCGTCTGGTGTTGGGAAAACTGCGGGAACATCAATTGTATGCCAAGCTTAGCAAGTGTGAGTTCTGGTTGTCCGAAGTCAAGTTCTTAGGGCACGTGATATCTGCTAAAGGAGTTGCTGTGGACCCCGAAATGGTGACCGCCATCACCGATTGGAAGCAACCCAAGACGGTCACTCAAGTCCACAGCTTTTTGGGTTTGGCCGGGTACTACCGGAGGTTCATCGAGAACTTCTCCAAAATCGCTCGACCCATGACACAGTTGTTGAAGAAAGAAGAAAAATTTGTGTGGAGTCCGCAGTGTGAGAAAGCATTCCAAACTCTCAAAGAGAAGCTGGTTTCCTCGCCAGTATTAACTCTACCGGATACTGTCACACCCTAAAAATCCTAAATATATAAATTGTTGTTTAATTGGAATTATTAGAAATGATTTTAAAAGCCTAGAAGAGAAGATCTAATTTTAAATAATAAATTCCAATATAAAATGGGGCCAGATAAAATTTCATTAAATACTTTGCTTGATTCTATAATTCCTAGATTTTTTCTGAGATTTAATTGAGCCAAGGAAGTATTTTTAATAAATGGAATTGCATTTCATGAATAATTTAAATGGAAAAAGGTTTTTAAAAGTCTCTTTTGGCTTTGGGCCGAAAGTCGGCCCAAAACCTTCTCTCTCTCCTCGGCCCAAGTCGGCCTAGTCCGCAGCCGCCGTTCGCGCGCGCGTCCGCCCACTGACAGGTGGGGCCCACCTGTCAGACTCGTCGTCTTCCTCGCGCCGCCGCCGCCCGAAACCCTAGCGCCGCGCCGCCGTCGTCTCCTTCCAAATCCAGCCGCCCCTTTCCGTTTCCGGTGAAATCAATAGAGGGGAAATGATCTTCGGGACCTCCTCTACCTTTTCCCTTTTGGAACTTCGGCTAAAATCGTTTGGAAAGCGGAGGATTTGATCTCGAATCGGTTTCGTCTCTCTCTCCCGAACCCTAACCTTTCCTTCGCGTCGCCGGTCGCCGTGGGCCTTCGCCGCCGCCTCCTTGCCCCTTTAAAAGGATCCCCGGTGTCTCCGCTACCCGTCGCCACCCTTGCCTTCGTCTCTCGTCGCCCGTAGAGCCCTAGCGCCGTGAGCCCTCGCGCCGCCGTCGTCGCCGCCGCTCCAGCCGTGCGCCGCCGTCGCTCCAGTCGTCGCCGTCGCTCGGGGAGGCCGCCGTCGTGGTCGCCGTCACGTCGCCGTCCTCGTCCGCCCCTCCGTCGTCACTGTCGACCGCCGGAACTCCGTCGCCGTCGTCAAGCCGAAGGTTGCCGCCGCTTCTTCCTCGTCGCCGACGTCGTCCGGTCATCGTCCGCCGTCGCTTTGGTCGCCGGTGAGTTCGCCGTGTCGCCGCAACCCGTAGAGGCTTTCCGTTCGCGCTGTCGTGCCGTGGTTCGCCGGCGAGCTCGCGCGGTTCGGTCGCCGCCGGTGCTGACGTCATCGCCGACGTCATCGATGTCGTCCGCTGTGGGTGCTACATGTACTGTTCATGCTTGTTTATGTGCTGTTTTGGTGTTTTGCTCTTTTCTGTTTAGATTCCGACGTTTCCGGAGAGTCCGTTTTCGCAGCAGAAGAATTTGCAGAGTTCCAAGGCCAGCAAGGCAAGTCACACAGATCCCAAACAACCCTTTGAGCATGTTGATCCCGTTTAAAGCTATTGTTTCTATTCAACTATTGCATTTATTTTCGAATGTCATTGGGTGGAATTAGCCTATTGTTTGTTATAGCCCTTTTGTTCTTGATTACTTTATTCCTTGATACCTTGGGTTATTATAAATTGACTAGTTGAGCTTTATATATTGGTTCAGCTAGATATTAGATGTGATTGCTTAGCCATGCTTAGAAACATTAGCACACTATTTGGATAACTTATAATTCACTATTATTTAATGATGGCTTAATGATAGCTCATGATGGTTAATCATGATTAGTTAATTAATTAAATTGCCAACTAAATCCTGATAATGGTGGGTTGTGAGCACATGGTTTTGATGGTCGTGCTCATGACAATTAAGGACCGGTTCACGAGTTTCGGTTGTGAAACATTAACCGTGCCAACCACAAGCCAGCGTGGGCAACGGCTTTACCTTTTGTATAGCATGGTTCATTGCGGGGCACCAGACTGAGAAGTGGCGGAGATAAGCCCACGGGGGTCGCTGGGGAGTCCATGCCTTGTTTATAAGGGGGTGATTATGATCCAGGAACGGTGCGCTGTGGTGGATTGTGTTGTGCGAGGGGTACTGTCACAGCTCCTTTCTGAGGTACCGTGGTGGTATCGAGGCGCATGGTGACATGTCGTGGGGCTGTGTCTTGTGGGTACAGTGGTACACCTCTGATTAGAGTAAAACTATTCGAATAGCCGTGCCCGCGGTTATGGGCGAGTCTAACAATGTCTTTCGTGATTAGTCTCACACCTCTCATCATAATAAAAGATACTATGACTGGTAATAATTTGATTAGCTCTTGGTTTGGAATGGTATATTCCTGGTTTGGAGATAGAACTGTTCAGCCGGGATTGGTTGTTCAGAATGGTTGGGCCTATGCAACAGGGTATGTTGTATAGCGTTGGATTAATATTGTTTAATTATTACTCAACTGTTTTATTAAATTCTGAAATGTTTATTAAATGCTGTTTATGCAAATGAAACCCTACTATGCCATCCTTTGTTATCCTGTGCACTTGCATATTTGCTGCGTGGCTTACTGAGTATGTCATATACTCACCTTGCAATCATTCATCAGAGGAGGAGTTCTACAGTGATGCTGATGGTGTGGATGATTAGGCGTAGCCCTGGTCAAGCTGCCTGTGGAGTGGAATCGTCTGCGCCGTTTATCTTATTTTTCCGCTGCTTAGATCTTTATTGATTGAGAGGAACTATCTACCTCTGTAATGACATTTTATTCGCTTATTAATTAGAGTAATAATTGTTCTCTATTATCAATTTGTTATTGTGTGCCTCGGCTGATTCCTGGACGAGGGTTCGCGCACATGTAAGCGTTTGGAATTTTGGGATAGAAATTCCGGGCGTGACAGATACTCGTAAGGACTTCCTGGTGTACTGTGACGCTTCGCGCCAAGGTTTGGGGTGCGTATTAATGCAGGAAGGTCATGTGGTAGCCTATGCCTCACGCCAGCTGCGGCCTCATGAAGGCAACTACCCTACCCATGATTTGGAATTGGCAGCTGTGGTTCATGCTCTAAAGATCTGGCGGCACTATCTCATTGGAAATCGCTGTGAAATATATACTGACCATAAGAGTTTGAAATACATCTTCACTCAGTCGGATCTGAATCTTCGGCAGAGGAGATGGTTAGAACTCATCAAGGATTATGATGTGGGGATCCACTATCATCCTGGCAAGGCCAACATAGTCACCGACGCTTTAAGTCGAAAAAGCCATTGCAACACTCTTGGCGTCCGTGGCGTTCCACCGGAACTTAATCAACAGTTGGAAGCCCTGAACCTAGGCATAGTTGGTCATGGATTCTTGGCTACAATGGAAGCCAAGCCTACCTTGCTCGATCAAATCCGCGAGGCTCAGAAGAATGATCCGGATATGCATGGGCTCCTCAAGAATATGAAATAGGGTAAAGCCGCTGGTTTCACAGAGGATGAACACGGAACCCTATGGAATGGAAATCGGGTATGCGTTCCAGACGTCAGGGAACTTAAACAGTTGATACTTCAGGAAGCTCACGAAAGTCCCTATTCCATCCATCCTGGCAGCACGAAGATGTACTTGGACTTGAAAGAGAAATATTGGTGGGTTAGTATGAAGCGGGAAATTGCAGAGTTCGTGGCCCTTTGTGATCTGTGCCAGCGTGTCAAAGCCGAGCACCAACGACCGGCCGGACTTCTCCAACCTCTACAAGTGCCAGAATGGAAATGGGATGAAATTGGGATGGATTTTATCACCGGACTTCCAAAAACCCAAGGCGGATATGATTCTATATGGGTAGTCGTGGATCGACTAATCAAGGTAGCACGGTTCATTCCCGTAAAGACCACCTATGGAGGGAACAAACTAGCTGAACTCTACTTCGCTAGGATCGTAAGTCTGCATGGCGTCCCCAAGAAAATTGTGTCTGATCGGGGAAGCCAGTTCACCTCTCATTTCTGGAAGAAACTCCAAGAAGAGTTGGGAACCCGATTAAATTTCAGCACCGCGTACCACCCGCAGACAGATGGGCAGACCGAGCGTCTGAACCAGATCCTCGAAGATATGCTTCGCGCATGTGTCCTAGATTTTGGGAAGACATGGGATAAGAGTCTCCCCTACGCCGAGTTCTCCTATAATAACAGCTACCAAGCCAGCATACAGATGGCACCATACGAAGTGTTGTATGGCCGCAAATGCAGGACACAACTATTGTGGGACCAAGTTGGGGAAAGCCAAGTATTCGGGACCGATATCTTAAGAGAAGCTGAAGCGAAGGTCAAGACCATTCGGGAAAACCTAAAGGTGGCACAGTCTCGGCAGAAGAGTTATGCAGACAACCGACGCCGTGACCTGGAATTCGCAGTGGATGACTTTGTGTATCTCCGGGTAACGCCGTTGCGGGGTGTACACAGGTTTCAAGCGAAAGGGAAGCTCGCTCCTCGGTTCGTGGGTCCTTTCCGCATCATTGCTCGACGCGGAGAAGTTGCTTACCAATTGGAGCTGCCCGTTTCCTTGGGCAACGTGCATGATGTGTTCCATGTGTCGCAACTCAAGAAATGTCTTCGAGTGCCGACCGAGCAGGCCGACATAGAGCAGATTGAAGTTCGCGAAGACTTGACCTACATGGAGAGACCAGTGAAAATCCTGGACACCATGGAGCGCAGGACCAGGAACCGGGTAATCAGTTTTTGCAAGGTCCAATGGAGCAACCACGCCGAGGAAGAAGGTACCTGGGAGCGTGAAGACGAGCTGAAGGCAGCCCATCCAGATCTCTTCGCTAGTTCTTCCGAATCTCGGGGTCGAGATTCCGTTTAAGGAGGGTAGGTTTGTCGCATCCCAAATCGACCCTAAAATACATCCTCTAAATTATGCCTAGAATAATTAAAATGCTTGTGAAAGCCTTCAAAAAATTAAAATGTGCAAAGTTAAAAGTCAAATAGGGCTTGGAGGATTTTTGTATATTTCCTAAAAGCCTAAAATGTGTAAATAAATTTTAGTGGAATTTTCAGAGCAAATAATAATTATTAAGAAATAAACCAAGTTCAAAAAAGGTTTTATAAAAAGAAAACCCTAAAAATCACCCTCTCCCCTCTAATGGGCCGAATTCGGCCCATCTCCCTCCCCCTCTCTCCTCTCCCCCGCGGCCCACTCGGCCCTCCCCGCGCGCGCGCCGCTGACGGGCGGGCCCGCCCGCCACCCTCGCTGAGCAGTGGGGCCCACCCGTCATCCCCTTCCTCCCGCCGCCCCCGCCGCCTCGCCCGCGCCTAGCGTCGCCGCCGCCGCGAATCCCGCCGCCTCCCGCCGTCCCCGCGCGCAATAAAGTGGGGGGAATTATTCCCCGGGATCCCCTCCCCCTTTCCCCCCATTTTTCCCTCCCTCTCTCCCTCGGATTCGTTTGGAAACCTCTCCCCTAACCTCGCCGGCGCCATTAATGGCGGCCGGGTCTCCCGCGCCCGTTTCCCCCTCCTCCGGCCGCCCTCTCTCACTCCCAACCCTATATAAACAATCCCCGAGCTCCCCACCACCGTTTCCGCCACTCACCGCCCTCTCTCCTCGCCGGAATCGAGCTCGCGCCGTCGCTCTCTCTCTCCGCCGTCGCCGCCGAGCTCCGGTCCGCCGCTGTCGTCGCCCCGGACCACCTCCCACCTCGGCGCCGCCTCCTTCGGCTTCGCCGCATCCTCGCCGACCTCGTCCACCCCTCCGTTTCGCTCGCCGACCGCCGGAGCGCCGTCGACCCCGTCCACCCGAGCCGCGCCGCCGCCTTCCTCCGCTCCGGTTGCCGTTTCCGTCGTCGCCGTCGACCCGGGGTGAGCCATGGACCGCCGCTTCGTTTCCCCCTTTCCCTCCCCTCTCTCGGCCGCCGCTCCGCCTTGCCTATGGCCGCCGCCGGCGACCATAGGGGCGCGGGCGCGCCGCCTCCCGCCGGCCGCGCCTAGCGGCTGCCGCGTGGGGCCCGGCCGTCAGCCGCCCGCGCCCTCGGGTGCGGCTGACGCGTGGGGCCCACGGCGCCGGCCGGTGTGAGCCGGGTGCACCCGGTCCACCGTGGACCGTGAGGCTGCCGCGTGGGTCCCACTCCCGTGGACCCGGTCCACGCGCCCTCTCTCCCGGCTGACGCAATAAATATATTTTTAAATTAAAATTTAAATGAAGAAATTCGTAAATATTCATTTAAAGAGCATATAAACTTCAAATGGCCATAACTTGGCCATTTGAACTCGGAATTGGACCGTTCAAGTCTCTAATTTTTCCTTAAGAAGTCAAGAACCCATTTTTGTGCTTTGTTCCTGCTTGTTATATGGAGTTTATTAGAGTAAAAGCCCTTTTATTTTCCGTTGGTCGTGTAGACGCTGCAGCTTCGGAAGATCCGCTCTTCGTGGAGGTTGAAGCTGACGTTTGGGAAAGCGAGCAAGGCAAGTCACATCATCCTTGAACATATTGAATCCCAGTTTGTAAAGTTATTTTGATTTAAATTATTGCATTACCGCTTTATTTAAATTCCCGCGTTATCACTGTTTTATTTAGCCATGCCTATTTACCTTTGTTATGAACTTATTATTGTTATTGTTATTATTACCTTGTTCACCCTAGGATAAACAAAACCCCAACTAGTGGACATTTTATTCATGGTTCCACTAGTATGAATTTAGGTAGATGCTCCGCTGTTTAATAGGACAACATAGGGTGGTTTTATAACTCTAGACTTTGGGAATATTCATATCACTTGGACACCATGGAATGGTTCGATTATTGTGGAATTGGATTCACACCTCTCCCTCTATTCAAAACCCTCAAAATGGTTTTAGGCTGGGCTCGGGGTGCATGGTTTTGATGGTAGCACCTCGGCCATATAAGGACCGGTCTTCGGGCCTCTGTTGCAAAGCACTACCGTACTTCCACATGTCTAATGGGTAAGGCTTAGTTTGTGGCTCAGTCTGGTTATAAACAAAAGTACACGGATGGAGATGGACGAAGTCGGGGGTCGATGGACATCTCTAGGGCAAATGAAGGCTACACGAGCTGCGGCCCGGTAGTCAAGATGTCAAGGCACAGGGCCGGTGTCCTGCTGCTAGGGGCTCAGTCCTGCCTACCTGTCCCGGGGGTTCCGGCCGTAGGTGGGTTGGGTCGGTACTCTTGTCTATGGCTAGGATGGGTTGGAAACTATGTCATGTCTTCCGTCCATATGCCGTGGTGGTATGTGGCACGTGTTTGCACGTGAGGAAGACGTGTCTTGTGGGTAAAGATGTACACCTCTGATCAGAGTAAAGCCTATTCGAATAGCCGCGCCCTCGGTTATGGGCAAGCCTAGCAATGTACCCAAGTTAGTGTTTTTAATTCTTAAAACCGGCTTAATAACTAAAATGTGGAATGGTTGGCCTGGGTTGGCTTGGGACGAGCTGGGACCCAGGGTCGGGTTGCCAGTTCGGTCTGAATCATCGTAGGCCTTGGGTTAAGGCAGGTTCGTGTGGGTTCACGGCCTTGTTTAATAATATTAAATAGTTCTAGGATCGTGTTTTAAATTTAGCTTTGAGCAACTAAGGGTCTTTTAAATGCTGTTTATTGCAAAACCTAACCCCTATACTATAACTCCATTGTACTCCTTTGCATTTATGCTGCACTTGTGGGTGTGTCTTGTTGAGTACGGTGGTTGTACTCAGTCTTGCTCAATTTTTCCCAAGCCCAGAAGAGGAGCCCCTGGATGATGAAGGCTTTGGTGTCTAGCTCGTGCCTGCCGTCAAGCGCCTGTGGTCGTCGCCTTAGTCTTCCGCTGTATTTCGTTGTCTTTGAGTGTGCTGGGCCGTCGCTGCCCATGTAATAATTAACTATTTACGCTTCCGCTTATTAAACTCTGAATTGTATCAACTTCTGGTGTACCTTGCCTCCTGGGACAAGGAATAATACACGCACGTAAGGAACGCCCGTTGGGCTATTTCCGGTCGTGACAAACATCGCTTGAACAATTGGGGCAGCAGTGTTAGCAACCTCATCCCGGGCTCCTTCAAGTTTTTTGATCTTGCCAACCAGGACGTCGAATTGAGCTTGAGATTTGATCTTGCGGTCTGCATCAACAGATTCACATTAATAAGTCAGCATATGGAGGATAATGGTTTTTGAGGTATTGATTGTTGATACCTTCAACTTCCTTTAAAGCCAGGTCTCTTTGTCTTGCCAGTTCTGCCTTGTCATTTTCCAGAATTTGAATCTACTTCTCCAACTGAGATATCTTGGCAGCTTGCACTACATTGATTATGGTTAATCAAGATTGCAAAGATAACAGTATGAGTCAGTTGAGCAGAGTTTGTGCGTACCTTTTGATGAGCCACTCAGTTCAAAGTTTGATTCCTGGAGCTCAGTGATCCGATCCCTCAGATCATGTTCATTCTTCCTGGCAAGTTCTTTCGCTTCGTGCAGTTGATTCCTGGTGGCTTCGAGGGTTCCGAGATGAGGGACTAACCTCTCTAAGGTTACTGTTTTGGCTTCGTTCCTAAGATGAATCCTCTGCAAGACAGTTTAATTAGCGCATGAATTAAATGACAAACAAGATGGTTGAGATCAGGTACCAGAGGGCTTACATTTACAATGCGGGTTGCCTGACCAAGTGCCTTCTTCAGTAGGCATAACTCTTCGTCCTCTTTTTGCTTATTTATCACGATCCCTTGAGGCTGCATGTTGTCATCCCACCACTTGACCAGAATCGGAGGGCATGAATCCTCGGCTGCTTGTATCCGGAGGATTTCTTCTTCATCACCAATTATTGGCCCTAGTGTATCCATGAATGAAGATGAAGCAGCCAAATAAAGTCTGTTGGATCAAAATGATTTTAGATACCGTGTCTACCTGTGATGATTCCCGGTCGGGGACGAGTGGACTTTGGTGTCTTCACAGGAGATCTGGTTTCTGATTCAATGTCAGCATCCTTCCCGAGAGGACTGTTCGTTTGAGCTTCAACCTCGGGAATCTTTTGGCTTGGCCCTGCATCCGACTGGTTTCCAGTCGGGGGCTCCTGGTTAGCACCGACTTCAGTTTCGGCCAACTGGTTCCTAGTCGGGGGCTCGTTGCTGAGTTCTACATTGTCGGTTGCCGGTTGTTTGTCACTCGGACGATCCTCTGCAGTTGGCCCGGTTTCTTTTGAAGGGTTTGCCTCTATGTCAGCCGGCTCGGGGTCTTTTTCAGAAGGATCTATGTCAGACGGCTTCCTACGAGTTTGAGTTATGCTGTTAGTATTATTTCAATAGTGGGTAAGCTGCAAGACAAGGAAGATGGCCAAATGATTTGTACCTGGAAGACTTTCTGATTTTTGGCAAAGGACGACTGGAGGTTTTCTTCTTCGGATTAGTTGGCTTCGGGGATTTTCCGGTCGCTCCTTTGTCTCCAAGCCTTCCGGTATCATCGCCTTCCTCGTCGCTTCCTCTTGCGAGCATCTGACTGGCCGACTGGATCGGAAGCACTTGGTCGAGCGTCAGATCGAATTTTTGGTCCTCCACTCGCCTGACCAGTCTGCTGGCGAGGTGATCGGCGTTGAGCAATTGGAGGATCCGATTTCATCAAAGCAAATTCCTGGGCATGATATTTCGAACTTTCAATTAGCTTAACAGAGGGTAAAAGCATACTTTTGAGGAAGGTTGAAATGTTTGAGTGCATACCAGTGGAGGAGGGTTGAATGCATTGAATGGCACAACGGGCAGCAGATGTGAATAGCTGACAACAATAGCGTTTGAGAAGATCTTGTACATTCTTTCTTTCATGACCTTAAAGTCAAGAGAATCTGGATCTTCCCGATTTGGATCATGCTTGCCATCAAACTCAAAAGCTGTGCGGGATCTCTCTTTGATTGGAGCTAATCGACTTTTGATGAAGTGCCGAGTGATCTGTTCTCCCTGCAAACCTTGTTCCTTCAGTTTTAGCATGCGTTCCATCAATTCCACTGCCTGAGCAGCTTCATCTCCCATAGGCAATGAGTTCCATGTGTCCTGGTAAACCGGAGGAAGACAGCAGTACTCGGGGAGTGCGGGCTCAGGATTCTGAACATAGAACCAGTTTGCATGCCAGCCTTTGTTTGAGGTTTTGAAGGGCATGGAGAAATATTTTTGGCTCAAGGTTCCTCTGAGTTGGAAACCAGCTCCCCCGACAACACACGGTTTGCTTTTGTTTGGCTGGGGCTTGAGGAAGAAGATGCGGCGGAACAAGGCGAAATGAGGCCTAATGCCCAGAAAAGCTTCGCAGGCATGGATAAAATTGGCAATATGCACTATGGAGTTTGGATTCAAGTGATGCAAGCTAATCCGTAGAAGTTCAAAATCCCCCAGAAAAATCTTGAGGTTGGAAGAGAAAATCCGCCATAGAAGAAATGAGCAAATACCACGATTTTGTGTGTGTCGGGGGTCGGGAATGCTTCACCGAACGCCGGTCGCCACCCGATAATCTCCTTCGCTGGGAGAACGCCGTGCGCCACCATCTCCTTCAGATTATCTTCTGTCACATCGGAGGGCGCCCACTGACTCTCGAAACTTTCTCTTTCTTCCGCCATGAATGTGAACTGGACTCTCGAAGCGTTTTTTGTCCTTGATATATTCAAGTGAGAAGCAGTCGGCTAGGTATTTTATTGAGTACCGTGCATGCTTCGATATAAAATCGCTCGGTTCTTGACTATATGTTTAGTTTTTCAACTAATCACATAATCGGGGGCTACACCTAATTAGGTGCATCTACTCGATGCACCATGTTTTATTTTCGCCCTTCACAGTCTTTTAGCACTCGGCAAGCCGGAGCAAGTTGAATTGAAGCACTCGGATTATTGTTTCTTGTTTCGAGAAGACTATTTTGGTCAACTGCGAAGGTCTCGGGGGCTACTGTGGAAATTATGGTTACCCCATATCTACATGGTGGTTATATTCCAGCTGGATATACGGTACCAGATATAGATAGAATATCTTTATGATGACTCGGGTTAGATTCTAAACTTGTATGTCAAGAAAATACCCGGGATCCTAGTCAGTTACGATTGTATTTTATCTGTAATCCCATATTCCGTTAGGATATGGACTGTACTTTGTATTACGGATCCCTTCCCCTATATAAGGAGGGGTCCGGGTTCCTCTCGGGACGATTTTTTTCTCCCAATCATACAATCAATAACACACTCGGTGGAATCATCCCCGGACAGGAGTAGGGTGTTACTTCTTGAATAAGAAGGCCTGAACCTGTATAAAATTCCTTGTCTCCAAACCCATCCACTTTCCTAGCTTGATAGCCACCCCCTTTTATTATTGCCGAAATCTTGTTTCGATATGGACTATAGCAGTAGATCGAATTTACCCTCTGAACTCGAATACCAGATATTTCACACCCTAGACTTTTAAAACCGGACGAATTACCCCCTACTCCAAACCAGAACGGTTTTGGTCTTGGCATCCATGTGGAGCTAATATGGCACTCCAATCAGAAAAAAATAAAAATAATAACCAGGGCCCACATGTCATATGTAATAGTACAACTCTCTCTTTCTTTGTTTGGTGTCGCGGGCGCGGCGCGATAGGGCCGAAGTTGTACGCGGTGGTGGGGACGACGAGGATGGCAGGAGCTGAGGAGTCGTGCTCGCCGGTGAAGACCAAGGACGAGCTGCGCTCCAGTGGATGTGGAGGAGGAACCACGTGAGTCGGCGGAGCGGAGGACGATTCGTCGCTGCGGAGCTCGAGAGGGCAGTGGACTCGTCGCCGCGCGGAGCTCGAGAGGGCTCGAGAGGGCTCGGAGTGGGCCCGCGCAGCCGAGATGTCACGCCCTAAAAATCGCCTAAATTAATAATCCATATTTTAAATCATTTCTAGAAATTATTTTTAAAAAAAGCCCTCAAGTTAAACTCTAATAATCTAGGAGAAATTGTAACATAAAACTGAGTTAGATAAAATATCGTTAAATACTTTGCTTGTTTATCTATTTTCTAGATTTCTCTGGGAATTATTTGAGCAAGGAAAGTATTTTTAAATAATGAAACATCATTTCACGAATTATTTTAATTGGAAAAGTTTTTAAAATCCTCTCCTAAACCGTTGGGCTGATTTCAGCCCAACATCTCTCCCCCTCGTGTGCGTGCTGTGCAGCCCAAGCCGGCCCAAGCCGAGCTGCTCTTCCCCTTCTCAGCCCGGCCGAAAGTCTAATTTGCCTCCCTCGGCACTGTTCATCTTCTACCTCTAGCAGCCGAACTGAGACCGAATTGGCTCGGTTTTTCTCCTCCAAATCCAACCTTTTCTCTTGTGTTTTCCTAAAATTTGTTGAGGGGAAATATTTCCCTTATCTCCCTCTTTCGTATCCCCTCAAGAATCGGAGCAAACCGTTGAGTAATCTCTCTGAATCGAACTCGTTTTCGAGTTTATCTCCAAAACCGAGTTTAGATTTTCCCGGAGCGATTTCTTGCAGGAGGAGTCCGATCTCTTCAATCCAAGGCTATAAATAGGACCCCCCCCTAGTCCTCCTCTTTCGTTTGCCCCCTTTCCGAGCTCTCTAGTGCGCCGTAGAGTCGCCGCCGCGTCGCTTTAGCCGCCGCCGTCGCCGGCCAACCACCAGCCGCGCCGCGCCGTCGCCCTAGCCGTCACCACTGCCTCCTCTCGCCGCCGTCGGGTGCGCGTGACCGAGGGCTAGCCCGGCCGCACCTCCCTCTTCGTCGCCGGCCGCCGTAGCTCGCCGTCGCCGGTTATCCCGAGCCGCCGCCATCGCCCTTCGTCGCCGGCCGTCGTCGGTCGTCGTTTGGCACGAGGGTGAGTACCGTTGGGTTCGCCTCGTCGTCCTCTACGTGTATATGCCCTCCAAATTCGCAGCCGACCATCCAATCTCCGGCGAGGTCGCCATCTTGGTCCGGCCATTGATGATGTCATCATGACGTCATCATCGTTTTTCTTTTTCTCGTTTTTCCAATAGATTAAATCCTCAGAAAATCATAACTAAATAACCGTAGATCCGTTTCAGGTGGTTCAAGTTGCTAAATTTTTCTAAAATCAAGATCTACATGTTAAAAATATCGACATGTACTGTTTATGCTTGTTTTTGTACTGTTTTGTTGATTTTTTGTTTATTTGCTTTAGTTTCCGACGTTCCGGAGGAGAGCGTTTCAGTTGAGGAAGGTTCAGAGGTTTTTGTGGAAGCCCAAGGCAAGTCACACAGATCCCAAACAACCCTTTGAGCATGTTGAACCCGTTTAAAGCTAATGTTTTATTTCAACTTATGCATTATTTTCGAATGTCATCGGGTGGTGAGCCTTTTCCCATTTAATTATGGCCGAAGATGACTATATTTTCCTATGGGTTATAATTTGATTAGCTAGAACTTTATATATTGGTTTGGTTCAGCTAAATGCTATATATGTATAATTGCTTAGCCATGCTTAGAAACATAAGCTCATTAATGGGATGAGTCATACTACATTATTATTCACGATTATATTTGATGGTAGCTCACGATGGTTAATCGTGTTATGTTAATTAATTGATAATTAAAACCTGATTAAGGTGGGTTGTGAGCATATGGTTTTGATGGTCGTGCTCATGATAATTAAGGACCGGTTCACGAGCTACTGTTGTGAAACATTTACCGTGCCAACCACAAGCCAGCGTGGGCAACGGCTTTACCTTTTGTATAGCATGATTCATTATGGGGTGCCAGACTGAGAAGCGGCGAGAAGTCCGTGTGGGTCGCTGGGGAGTCCATGCCTTTGGTTGTAGACGGGGTGATTATGATCCAGGTATGGTGCACTGTGGTGAGTTGTGTTGTGCGAGGGGTATTATCACAGTTCCTTTCCGAGGTACCGTGGTGGTATTGAGGCGCATGGTAACATGTTGTGGAACTGTGTCTTGTGGGTACAGTGGTACATCTCTGGCCAGAGTAAAACTATTCGAATAGCCGTGCCCGCGGTTATGTGCGGGTCTAACAATGTTTTTTGTGATTAGTCTCACATTATTCATTGATGGTAATTGTGATAATTAATTTGACTCCTGGTTTGGAATGGTATGTTCCTGGTATGGAGGTTTGATTTGTACAACCGGGGTTGGTTGTTCAGATGGGGTTGGGCCTATGCAACACGGGTGTGTTGTATAGTGTTTACTTAATACTGATTAAGTATTCAACTATTTTACTACTCTCTAAATATTTATTAAATGTTGTTTATGCAAATGAGCTATATTATGCCATCCTTTGTTATCCTGTGCACTTGCATATTTGCTGTGTGGCTTGTTGAGTATGTCATATGCTCATTCTTGCAATATTCATTCATCAGAGGAGGAGTACTTCAGTGAAGGTGATGATCTTGAGGACTAGGCTTGGTGCGGGTTAAGTTGCCTGTGGAGTGGAGTCGCCATAACTGTTCCGTAGTTTGCTTTAGTTTAATTTTCCGCTGCGTAGAATTTTATTTTTTTGAGAGGAACTATCCACCTCTGTAATAATTTGCTATTTTGCGAATATTAATTAGTTGTTTAAGAGTACTCTATTATCAATTTGTTATTGTGTGCCTCGGCTGATTCTTGGACGAGGATTTAACACACATGTAAGCGTTTGGAATTTTGGATAGAAATTCCGGGCATGACAAGTTGGTATCAGAGCCACCTTGACCTTAGGACAAGCCAAATGGTAAACCTTAAGTAGCCTTCAAAATATTTTGGAAAATTAGAACTGCTCTTCTCTATTCTCTTACAAATTAATTAAGTTGGTAGCACATGCAAGGTTATGCACAAAAATTTATTTAATTCTATTTCTTTCTTATAAAGCAAAAAGTTGTTTTTTTCCAAAATATTTCTTTTCTTTACTGCTCAGAGTATTAAATAGTTTCCTGAACCTCATTGATTAGTCGGCACTGTACATCTATTATGGTATCGATTCAATCATGATAGCACTAGTACTACTCATCCCTCTTATGGTGACACTGTACCGTGCTTATAGTAGATCTTAAGTATTTTAGTTTTATTTTATTCACATGTCTAAACTGATTTGTCTCTGTCCAAATGTTAAATTCCAATTTAAAAAAAATAATAATATAATAGTTTTGTAAGTTCCTTTTCTTTTATTTTCTTCCTTTTCTGGGTCAAATCAATTAAGTCTAGTTTGTGCAGCTAACTTAAAAATATGCATTAATTACTCCTTTCCATGTTTCTTTAGATGCCGCCTCATTCACCAAAAAACTTGATCAAGGTGCTAGGATTTGTCAGGGAGCTGAGATTGATGGCTTTTGAAGTAGGCTATGAAGTTGCTCCCGAGTATCGTCAGATTCCCCATGACCCCAACGAGGAGAAGTGTCGTGTTCGTGTAACGTTGGCTAGTGATCGTGAAGATCTTCCATCCATAAAGTTCGAAGCTGGGGGAAGAAAGTACAGCCATGCTTGTCAAGAAGCAGCATTGGTGGCCATTCGAGAGTTGCGTCATCACTTTGAAGAGGAGTTAGATTCATCAGCTTTCCAGTACCATCCTCACAAGCCTCATGGTCAAGACTATGGAACTTACACCTGTCCTGATGGTGAAGATAGTGCCACTCTGACGCATGAAGTGCATATGCTTAGTGCTATGGATGCAGTAGGTGTGGAGCGAGAGAAAGCAGCTCATGACAGGGAAAACTGGAATCGAGGCAAGATTTGCAAGTTAGAGAGCAAGGTGTACCATCTACAGAAGGAATTAGCTGAGCTTAAGGGAGAAACATCGCCGCCGGCACCCAAGCTTCGCCTCACCGCAAGGAAGAGAACCTGTCCACCACCTCGTCTCCAGTTAGCTTCAAAGACTCGTGTGATAGGAGACGCTGTGCCTGATCATGCTGAACCTGTCATCCATGTCTTAAGTGATGAGGAAGAAGAGGAAGACCCAGAAGAAAGAGAGCCAGCTACTCCAGAGAAAGAAGATCCGTCTCTTTGTTCGGACGCAAGGCAAGAGTAGTTGCCTAGTTAGACCGTTGCCGTAGTTCGCTATGTTAGTTTGCTTGCTTAAGTTTTCTTGTGTGTGGGGGGGGTTTAGCATGTTGCTTACATCATTGGTGGGATATAACTGCATGAGTCTAGTTTTTTTTGCTTGTCAGTGAGTAAGATAGTTGGTGAGATAGTGTTAATGCAATTTAAATGTAATTCTACACAGTTAAGAGCAATATAGAATTTAAATTAATTAAAGACCTCCGTTCTAAGGGTATCTCTCTGTCGTTCTTTCCTTTTATCTGTGCTTACCTTTAGATGGTGAACACTCGCACCAGAAGTGGAAGTGGAAGCGGAGGTGGTAACAATGAAGGAGATCCCACACTTGCCCAGATTCTGGCCCAGCAAACTCAGTTAATCAATTTGTTAGTGCAACAAGCGCAGAACCAGCAGGCAAACAACCAGAATCAACCCCCACCTCCACAAAACAAGCTGGCAAATTTTCTACGTGTGAGACCACCTACCTTCTCAAGTACCACCAACCCAGTAGAGGCAGGAGATTGACTGCATGCGGTTGAGAAGAAGTTGGATTTGATCCAGTGTACTGAGCAGGAAAAAGTTTCTTTTGCTTCACATCAGTTGCATGGTCCTGCTGCTGAGTGGTGGGATCATTTTCGACAAAACAGAGCTAAGGGAGAGCCCACCACTTGGCAGGAGTTCACAGCTACTTTTAAGAAGACACACATACCGTCGGGTGTTGTGGCTTTAAAGAAGAGAGAGTTCAGAGCGCTTAACCAGGGATCCCGTTCCGTCACAGAGTACCTCCATGACTTTAATCGCTTGGCTCGCTATGCTCCAGAAGATGTTCGCTCAGATGAAGAACGCCAGGAGAAGTTTTTAGAGGGATTGAATGATGAGTTGTCTTATGCGTTGATGTCTATGGATTACCGGGATTTCTAGCAGTTGGTGGACAAGGCAATTCGCCAGGAAGACAAGTACAACCGGATGGAGCAGAAGAAGCGCAGGGCTGCCCAATTCAAGGCTCAACAGGGCAGTAACCAGAGGCCGCGTCTTGTTATGGGACCCCAAGCTGCATCATACCCTCAGGGAGGATCCTCGTCAGTTGTTCGCCCTCAACGCCAGTTCTACAACAACAACACTGGTAGTCGCAGCAACGACAATCGCAACGTGGTCGCCCGTCCTGCAGCAACTCCAACTCAGAGTCAGCCTGTCAGGAAGGAATAGGGAAGCAAGCCAGGGGTGTGCTTCAATTGTGGTGATCCAGGGTATTATGCTGATAAGTGTCCAAAGCCACGACGTGTGAAGAATGCTCCAGCCCCGAACAACTCCAATGCTCCAGCACCGAAGGCTCGTGTTAATCATGTTGCAGCGGCAGAAGCCCAGAATGCACCAGATGTAGTTTTGGGTATGTTTCCTGTTAACTCTATACCCGCATCTATGCTTTTTGATTCCGGTGCTACACATTCCTTTTTGTCTAAAAGTTTTGCAAGCAATCATGGGATGGAAATTATTAGTCTTGGGAGACCTTTACTAGTTAATACCCCAGGCAATCAAGTATCTTCGACATAGTATTGTCCTTCCGTTACTATAGAGATAGAAGAAATTCCTTTCCCATCCTCACTTATCTTGCTAGAATCCAAAGATCTAGATGTTATCTTAGGGATGGATTGGTTATCTCGTCACAGAGGAGTTATCGATTGTGCCAATCGTAAGGTGACTTTAACCAGCAGCAATGGGGAAACAATTTCTTTCTTTGTGTCCTCTCCTAAATCTCATGGTGTGACATTAAACCAAGCCGCTTTACAAGAGATCCCAATAGTACAAGACTACCCAGATGTGTTTCCTGAGGATTTGCCAGGTATGCCACCTAAGAGAGACATAGAGTTCCGGATAGACTTAGTACCTGGAACCAACCCTATCCATAAGAGACCATACAGAATGGCGGCTAATGAGTTAGCAGAGGTGAAAAGACAGGTGGATGATTTGCTTCAGAAAGGATATATCAGACCCAGTACTTCGCCGTGGGGAGCACCAGTCATCTTTTTGGAGAAGAAAGATCATACTCAGAGAATGTGTGTGGATTATCGAGCGTTGAATGAGGTCACTATCAAGAATAAGTATCCTCTACCCAGGATTGACGACTTGTTTGATCAATTGGAAGGTGCTACAGTTTTCTCCAAGATAGATCTCCGCTCCGGATATCATCAACTTCGAATTCGTGAGGAGGATATACCAAAGACCGCCTTTACCAGTCGGTATGGCTTGTTTGAATGTACCGTTATGTCATTTGGACTCACTAATGCCCCGGCCTTTTTCATGAATCTTATGAACAAGGTGTTTATGGAATATCTGGATAAGTTTGTCGTGGTGTTTATTGATGACATTCTTATTTACTCCAAGACAAAAGAAGAACATGAAGAGCATCTTCGTCTAGCTTTAGAGAAACTACGTGAGCATCAGCTCTATGCCAAATTCAGTAAATGTGAAGTTTCTTGGTCATGTCATCTCAGCCGGAGGAGTGGCAGTAGATCCAAGCAATGTGGAGTCAGTGCTAAATTGGAAGCAACCCAAGACGGTTTCAGAAATTCGTAGTTTCCTTGGACTTGCGGGCTACTACCGTAGGTTTATTGAGAACTTCTCGCCAAACCAATGACTCGTCTGCTTCAGAAGGAAGTGAAGTATAAGTGGACGGGAGATTGTGAGCAAAGTTTTCAAGAACTAAAGAAAAGGCTAGTGACTGCACCTGTGTTAATCTTGCCCGACTCAAGGAAAGGTTTTCAAGTGTACTGTGATGCATCCCGACTTGGTTTGGGTTGTGTTTTGATGCAAGATGGGAAGGTGGTTGCCTATGCATCTAGGCAATTACGTCCTCATGAGAATAACTACCCAACGCATGACCTAGAGTTGGCAGCGGTAGTGCATGCATTGAAGATTTGGCGTCATTACCTTTTTGGTAACCGTACAGAGATGTATACGGATCATAAAAGTTTGAAGTACATTTTCACTCAACCTGATTTGAACATGCGTCAGCGAAGATGGTTAGAGTTGATCAAGGATTATGATATGGAAATCCATTACCACCCGGGTAAAGCAAATGTGGTAGCAGATGCCCTCAGCAGGAAAAGCTACTGTAATATGTCAGAAGGACGACATCTACCTTGGGAATTGTGCCAAGAATTCGAAAAGTTGAACTTAGGAATAGTCAGCAAAGGTTTTGTGGCTGCTTTAGAAGCTCAACCCACTCTGTTTGATCAAGTTAGAGAAGCTCAAGTGAATGATCCTGATATTCAAGAAATTAAAAAGAACATGAGAAGAGGAAAAGCCATCGGTTATGTGGAAGATGAGCAAGGAACTGTGTGGCTAGGAGAAAGAATTTGCGTGCCTGATAAGAAGGAGTTGAAGGATACTATCATAAAAGAAGCTCATGAAACTTTGTATTCCATTCATCCTGGAAGCACTAAGATGTATCAAGACCTAAAGCAACAATTCTGGTGGGCCAGTATGCGACGAGAGATAGCAGAATATGTGGCTCTGTGTGATGTGTGTCAGCGAGTCAAGGCAGAGCATTAGAAGCCAGCCGGTCTGCTGCAACCGTTGAAGATTCCAGAATGGAAATGGGAGGAAATAGGAATGGATTTTATCACCGGTCTACCCAGAACATCGGTAGGACATGATTCTATTTGGGTAGTGGTTGATAGGCTTACTAAAGTTGCTCATTTTATACCTGTCAAAACAACCTACTCGGGAAATAAGCTTGCAGAGTTATATATGGCAAGAGTTGTATGTTTACATGGCGTTCCCAAGAAAATAGTGTCAGATAGAGGTAGTCAGTTTACTTTGAAGTTTTGGCAGAAATTACAAGTAGAGATGGGTACCCGTTTGAATTTCAGTACTGCTTATCACGCTCAAATTGATGGTCAGACGGAAAAAGTGAATCAAATTTTAGAAGACATGTTGAGAGCCTGTGTTCTAGATTTTGGTGGAAGTTGGGATAAGAATCTGCCGTACGCGGAGTTTTCATATAACAACAATTATCAAGCTAGTCTTCAAATGGCTCCGTATGAAGCATTGTATGGCCGAAAGTGTCGCACGCCGCTCCTTTGGGATCAAACCGGTGAGCGTCAAATTTTTGGGACAGACATATTACGAGAGGCAGAAGAAAAGGTGAAGATTATTCAAGAAAGGTTGCGCGTGGCCCAGTCGTGTCAGAAGAGCTATGCCGACAATCGTCGCAGGGATTTGGCTTTCGAAGAAGGGGATTATGTATACCTACGGGTTACGCCGCTACGAGGAGTTCATCGTTTTCAGACCAAAGGGAAATTGGCACCGCGTTTTGTGGGACCTTTTAAGATCGTGAGTCGAAGAGGTGAAGTAGCTTATCAGCTTGTCACATCCTAAAAATCCTAAAAATATAAATTGTTGTTTAATTGGAATTATTAGAATTGATTTTAAAAGCCTAGAAGAGAAGATCTAATTTTAAATAATAAATTCCAATACAAAATGGGGCCAGATAAAATTTCATTAAATACTTTGCTTGATTCTATAATTCCTACATTTTTCTGGGATTTATTTGAGCTAAGGAAGTATTTTTAATAAATGGAATTGCATTTCATGAATAATTTAAATTGGAAAAAGGTTTTTAAAAGTCTCTTTTGGCTTTGGGCCGAAAGTCGGCCCAAAACCCTCTCTCTCCTCCTCGGCCCAAGTCGGCCCAGTCCGCAGCCGCCGCTCGCGCGCGCGTCCGCCGCTGACAGGTGGGGCCCGCCTGTCAGGGTCGTCGTCTTCCTCCCGACGAAACCCTAGCTGCGCCGCGCCGCCGCCGCCATTCCAAATCCGGCCGCCCCTTTCCGTTCCGGTGAATTTGATTGAGGGGAAAGGATCCCCGTGATCCACTCTACCTTTTCCCTTTTGGAATCATCGTCTAAATCGCTTTGGAAATCCGTGGATTCGATCTCGAATCGGATCGGTCTCTCTCCTCCGAACCCTAGACTTTCCTTCTCGTCGCCGGCCGCCGTGGGCCTTCGCCGCCGTGTTCTTGCCCCTATAAAACGACCCTCGGTGTCTCCGCAACCCATCGCCACCCTCGCCTTCGCCTCTCGTCGCCGGTAGAGCCCTAGCACCGTGTAGCTCAGAGCCGCCGTTGCCGCCGTCGCTCCAGCCGTGCGCCGCCGTCGCTCCGGACGTCGCCGTCGCTCGGGAAGGCCGCCGTCGTGGTCGCCGTCGCGTCGCCGTCCTCGTCCGCCCCTCCGTCGTCGCTGTCGACCGCCGGAACTCCGTCGCCGTCGTCAAGCCGAAGGTTGCCGCCGCTTCTTCCTCGTCGCCGACGTCGTCCGGTCATCGTCCGCCGTCGCTTTGGTCGCCGGTGAGTTCGCCGTGCCGCCCGCAACCCGTAGAGGCTTTCCGTTCACGCTGTCGTGCCGTGGTTCGCCGGCGAGCTCGCGCGGTTCGGTCGCCGCCGATGGTGACGTCATCGCCGACGTCATCGATGCCGTCCGCCGTGGTCCGGTCGTGGACCGAGGGATCTTGGTCGTCCGTTTTAGATGGATCGATCTCGGCCGTTCGTTTCCGTGAGCCGCCGCCGTGCACCCGGTCCACCGCTAACCCTAGCCGCTGACGCAATAAATCCTCTTTTCCTTTTCAAAAATAATTCATTATTGCGTCATAATTCAATTAAAATCCATATAAGTGTTTTAAACCGATTTAATCTTTGAAAATTCATAACTAATTCATCTTAGCTCGGATTTAGTTGGTTCAAGTCTCTAAATTTTTCTAAAATTGAGATCTACATGTTAAAAATATCCACATGTACTGTTCATGCTTGTTTATGTGCTGTTTTGGTGTTTTGCTCTTTTCTGTTTAGATTCCGACGTTTCCGGAGAGTCCGTTTTCGCAGGAGAAGAATTTGAAGAGTTCCAAGGCCAGCAAGGCAAGTTACACAGATTCCAAACAACCCTTTGAGCATGTTGATCCTGTTTAAAGCTATTATTTCTATTCAACTATTGCAATTATTTTCGAATGTCATTGGGTGGAATTAACCTATTGTTTGTTATAGCCCTTTTGTTCTTGATTACTTTATTCCTTGATACCTTGGGTTATTATAAATTGACTAGTTGAGCTTTATATATTGGTTCAGCTAGATATTAGATGTGATTGCTTAGCCATGCTTAGAAACTTTAGCACACTATTGGGATAACTTATGATTCACTATTATTTAATGATGGCTTAGTGATAGCTCATGATGGTTAATCATGATTGGTTAATTAATTGATTTGCCAACTAAAACCTGATAATGGTGGGTTGTGAGCACATGGTTTTGATGGTCGTGCTCATGACAAATAAGGACCGGTTCACGAGTTTCGGTTGTGAAACATTAATCGTGCCAACCACAAGCCAGCGTGGGCAACGGCTTTACCTTTTGTATAGCATGGTTCATTGCGGGGCACCAGACTGAGAAGTGGCGGAGATAAGCCCACGGGGGTCGCTGGGGAGTCCATGCCTTGTTTATAAGGGGGTGATTATGATCCAGGAACGGTGCACTGTGGTGGATGGTGTTGTGCGAGGGGTACTGTCACAGCTCCTCTCCGAGGTACCGTGGTGGTATTGAGGCACATGGTGACATGTTGTGGGGCTGTGTCTTGTGGGTACAGTGGTACACCTCTGGTCAGAGTAAAACTATTCGAATAGCTGTGCCCGCGGTTATGGGCGGGTCTAACAATGTCTTTCGTGATTAGTTTCACACTTCTCACCATAATAAAAGATGCTATAACTGGTAATAATCTGATTAACTCCTAGTTTGGAATGGTATATTCCTGGTTTGGAGATAGAACTGTGCAGCCGGGATTGGTTGTTCAGAATGGTTGGGCCTATGCAACAGGGTATGTTGTATAGCGTTGGATTAATACTGTTTAATTATTACTTAACTGTTTTATTAAATTCTGAAATGTTTATTAAATGCTGTTTATGCAAATGAAACCCTACTATGCCATCCTTTGTTATCCTGTGCACTTGCATATTTGCTGCGTGGCTTGCTGAGTATGTCATATACTCACCTTGCAATCATTCATCAGAGGAGGAATTCTACAGTGATGCTGATGGTGTGGAGGATTAGGTGTAGCCCTGGTCAAGCTGCCTGTGGAGTAGAGTCGTCTGCGCCGTTTATCTTATTTTTCCGCTGCTTAGATCTTTATTGATTGAGAGGGACTATCTACCTCTGTAATGACATTTTATCCGCTTATTAATTAGAGTAATAATTGTACTCTATTATCAATTTGTTATTGTGTGCCTCGGCTGATTCCTGGACGAGGGTTCACACACATGTAAGCGTTTGGAATTTTGGATAGAAATTCCGGGCGTGACACAGCTAGAGTTGCCTCCGTCAATGGCGGGAATACATGACGTGTTTCATGTGTCGCAATTGAAGAAATGTTTGCGTGTTCCTACGGAGGAAGCAGATCCTGAGCGTATAGAGCTTCAAGAAGATTTAACTTATGTTGAGAAGCCAGTCAGAATTTTGGAGGTGAATGAGAGAAACACCAGGAATCGCGTCATACGGTTCTGTAAGGTCTAGTGGAGCAATCATTCAGAAGAAGAAGCCACTTGGGAGCGAGAAGATGAATTGAAGTCAGCTCATCCTCATCTTTTTGCCAGTTCTTCTGAATCTCGAGGACGAGATTCCGTTTAAGGGGGGTAGGTTTGTCACGCCCTAAAAATCGCCTAAATTAATAATCCATATTTTAAATCATTTCTAGAAATTATTTTAAAAAAAAAGTCTTCAAGTTAAACTCTAATAATCTAGGGGAAATTGTAACATAAAACTGAGTTAGATAAAATATCGTTAAATACTTTGCTTGTTTATCTATTTTCTAGATTTCTCTGGGAATTATTTGAGCAAGGAAAGTATTTTTAAATAATGAAACATCATTTCACGAATTATTTTAATTGGAAAAGTTTTTAAAATCCTCTCCTAAGCCGTTGGGCTGATTTCAGCCCAACATCTCTCCCCCTTGTGTGCGTGCTGTGCAGCCCAAGCCGGCCCAAGCCGAGCTGCTCTTCCCCTTCTCAGCCCAGCCGAAAGTCTAATTTGCCTCCCTCGGCACTGTTCATCTTCTACCTCTAGCAGCCGAACTGAGACCGAATTGGCTCGGTTTTTCTACTCCAAATCCAACCTTTTCTCTTGTGTTTTCCTAAAATTTGTTGAGGGGAAATATTTCCTTTATCTCCCTCTTTCGTATCCCCTCAAGAATCGGAGCAAACCGTTGAGTAATCTCTCTTAATCGAACTCATTTTCGAGTTTATCTCCAAAACCGAGTTTAGATTTTTCCGGAGCGATTTCTTGCGGGAGGAGTCCGATCTCTTCAATCCAAGGCTATAAATAGGACCCCCTAGTCCTCCTCTTTCGTTTGCCCCCTTTCCGAGCTCTCTAGTGCGCCGTAGAGTCGCCGCCGCGTCGCTTTAGCCGCCGCCGTCGCCGGCCAACCACCAGCCGCGCCGCGCCGTCGCCCTAGCCGTCACCACTGCCTCCTCTCGCCGCCGTTGGCTGCGCGTGACCGAGGGCTAGCCCGGCCACACCTCCCTCTTCGTCGCCGGCCGCCGTAGCTCGCCGTCGCCGGTTATCCCGAGCCGCCGCCGTCGCCCCTTCGTCGCCGGCCATCGTCGGTCGTCGTTTGGCACGAGGGTGAGTACCGTTGGGTTCGCCTCGTCGTCCTCTACGTGTACATGCCCTCCAAATTCGCAGCCGACCATCCAATCTCCGGCGAGGTCGCCATCTTGGTCCGGCCATTGATGATGTCATCATGACGTCATCATCGTTTTTCTTTTTCTCGTTTTTCCAATAGATTAAATCCTCGGAAAATCATAACTAAATAATCGTAGATCCGTTTCAGGTGGTTCAAGTTGCTAAATTTTTCTAAAATCAAGATCTACATGTTAAAAATATCCACATGTACTGTTTATGCTTGTTTTTTACTGTTTTGTTGATTTTTTGTTTATTTGCTTTAGTTTCCGACGTTCCGGAGGAGAGCGTTTCAGTTGAGGAAGGTTCAGAGGTTTTTGTGGAAGCCCAAGGCAAGTCACACAGATCCCAAACAACCCTTTGAGCATGCTGAACCCGTTTAAAGCTAATGTTTTATTTCAACTTATGCATTATTTTCGAATGTCATCGGGTGGTGAGCCTTTTCCCATTTAATTATGGCCGAAGATGACTATATTTTCCTATGGGTTATAATTTGATTAGCTAGAACCTTATATATTGGTTTGGTTCAGCTAAATGCTATATATGTATAATTGCTTAGCCATGCTTAGAAACATAAGCTAATTAATGGGATGAGTCATACTACCTTATTATTCACGATTATATTTAATGGTAGCTCACGATGGTTAATCATGTTATGTTAATTAATTGATAATTAAAACCTGATTAAGGTGGGTTGTGAGCATATGGTTTTGATAGTCGTGCTCATGACAATTAAGGACCGGTTCACGAGCTACTGTTGTGAAACATTTACCGTGCCAACCACAAGCCAGCGTGGGCAACGGCTTTACTTTTTGTATAGCATGATTCATTATGGGGTGCCAGACTGAGAAGCGGCGAGAAGTCCGTGGGGGTCGCTGGAGAGTCCATGCCTCTGGTTGTAGAGAGGGTGATTGTGATCCAGGTATGGTGCACTGTGGTGAGTTGTGTTGTGCGAGGGGTATTGTCACAGTTCCTTTCCGAGGTACCGTGGTGGTATTGAAGCGCATGGTAACATGTTGTGGAACTGTGTCTTGTGGGTACAGTGGTACATCTCTGGCCAGAGTAAAACTATTCGAATAGCCGTGCCCGCGGTTATGGGCGGGTCTAACAATGTTTTTCGTGATTAGTCTCACATTATTCATTGATGGTAATTGTGATAATTAATTTGACTCCTGCTTTGGAATGGTATATTCCTAGTATGGAGGTTTGATTTGTACAACCGGGGTTGGTTGTTCAGATGGGGTTGGGCCTATGCAACACGGGTGTGTTGTATAGTGTTTACTTAATACTGATTAATTATTCAACTGTTTTACTACTCTCTTAAATATTTATTAAATGCTGTTTATGCAAATGAGCTATATTATTCCATCCTTTGTTATCCTGTGCACTTGCATATTTGCTGTGTGGCTTGTTGAGTATGTCATATGCTCATTCTTGCAATATTCATTCATCAGAGGAGGAGTACTTCAGTGAAGGTGATGATCTGGAGGACTAGGCTTGGTCCGGGTTAAGTTGCCTGTGGAGTGGAGTCGCCATAGCTGTTCCGTAGTTTGCTTTAGTTTAATTTTCCGCTGCGTAGAATTTTATTTTTTTGAGAGGAACTATCCACCTCTGTAATAATTTGCTATTTTGCGAATATTAATTAGTTGTTTAAGAGTACTCTATTATCAATTTGTTATTGTGTGCCTCGGCTGATTCCTGGACGAGGATTTAACACACATGTAAGCGTTTGGAATTTTGGATAGAAATTCCGGGCGTGACATGAGACGTCAGTGGTGTCGGAGTGGGCGCTCAACTGCGGCGGCGGTGGCCCGGCGCTCGTCTCCCTTCCGGCGTCGTCGTTCTTCGCCAGCAACCTCGCGCGGGGGCTTCCTGCTCACGACGCTCGCCAACACTCAAATGGGACGGTCCCAGGAAGATGCTCGTCCTGTCACTGGAGGCTGCTGGTGCGCGGACGGAAGCAGGAGGCCAATGAGGCGTTCGGCAGATCACGTCGCTCAACGGCGGCGAAGACATTACAACGTCGAGCTTCACCATGCTGGACATGTGCGGTGTGGAGGTCGGGGACGGCGTGGCCAGCGGCGAGGGCATGTTCGCGACGCTGCGGTCGATATGTGAGCGGCAGTGGGCGCTCCAGAGGCTGGCGGCGATCAAAACAGCCAGCTTCGGCGTCAGCGTGGTCTACAATGGGATGCCGCTCAGCGTGGGCAGCCTGAGCTCCAACCTCTGCCCCGACCCCGACGCCGTAGCAGCCTCCACCGGCGAGTCTCCACCTGCAAGCAATTCGAGACCTGTCAGAAACCAACCCAACACAAAACACCCACACTCGCACGCATGGCTGAAGCACCAAGCGAAGCCATGTCACCTATCTGGCCATGAGCGGCGACACAATCGCCTCCCCTCCCGCTCATTTCCTCCTCCATCTCCATCCACTCACGAACCCTCCCTGCCGGCCTCTCGAGCGAGCTTTGCCTCCGCCGCCGGTCACCTAGTCCGCCTCCGCCTCCGCCTCGGAGGCGGAGCAACCGGCCGCCCGGGCGCCCCTGCCTTAGTCGCCCGCTGCTCCGGCGAGCTGTGCCTCCTCCGACATCACCAGCCACTCGGACATCTACGCCTCCGCCGTCTGCCGCCCTGTCCGCCTCTGCCGCCAGCCGGCAGGTCCGCCTTGCACGAGAGAGAGAGAGAGAGATTGGGGAGGGATTGGATCGAGGAGAAGTATGATATGTGGGCCAGGTAAATTTTTTTTCTGACTGTATTGCCACGTTGGCACCACATGTACAAGCTGAGGTCAAAACCATTTGAAACAGTGTTGCGAGGGGTTATTTGTCTGGTATGAGTAGTTGAGGGTCTAAAATATCTGGTATTTTAGTTTGGGGTGTAATTTGATCGACCGCGATAGTTGAGGGGGGTAATTCATACCTTTCCTAATAATAAATGCATGTAATAACTAAGTGGTTCTAATCAAATACTCCCTCCTTCCCAAATTAATTATCATGTAATGGAATTTAAATTTTCTCAAATTGATCATCATGTAACCGCATGGATACGTATTTCATCAGAATGCAATTAATGCAGCATGGAAGAATGAGTGCATGATAAGGGCCATGTTTGGAAGATTAGCTCATGGCTAATTTGAAAAGCTAATGTTTAGTCTTGAATTGGTAGGCTAAACATTGGCCTAGGGTGACATGTTTGGATCCATAAACTAAGGACCTGTTTAGTTTGCGAAAAGAAAATTTTTAGTTGTCACATCGGATGTTTGACCGGATGTCGGAAGGGATTTTTAGACACGAATGAAAAAACTAATTTCATAACTCGCTGGAAACCACGAGACGAATCTTTTGAGCCTAATTAATCCGACATTAGTACATGTAGGTTACTGTAGCACTTATGGCTAATCATGAACTAATTAGGCTCAAAAGATTCGTCTCGTGATTTCCCTCCTAAGTGTGCAATTAGTTTTTTTAATTTATATTTAATGTTCCATGCATTTGTCCAAAGATTCAATGTGATGTTTTTGAGAAAAAATTTTGGGGAACTAAACCAGGCCTAATTCAAGGCTAAAAGGTGGAGAGAGTAGAGAGAGGAGAGAGAGAAGGAGATAAGACTGCTTTTTTATAGTCCCCATAGAAAATTAGCCCCGTTAGCATCCTTTGAACGGCCTAATGTTTTCAGGGGGGCCCAAATTAACCCATCTGTTTGAATCCTTGGAGGCTAATTCAGGGCTAAAAGGTGGGGGCTAATAATTAGCCCATGGAACCCAATAAGGCTAAGATGTAATTGGCATGATATTTTAATAGATGCATACATTGTATAAGAATATATGTATGGTGTCTTAATTGATGTGATTTAAATTATTCTTAGTTTTGGTGCATAAATATATATATGATGATCTTTTCAGAAGGAGGGAGTAATGGATTTGTGGTTTGCCTTGTGATACGTGTCATTTTGGAGGTTCAACGTAGCGTTTATTTTTTTGTTGCATTGGTTTTATTGTGGTTTAGCCTATTTGAGTGGTTCAGTGGAGTTAGTTGGAACAGTGCTAATTGGCTGGCACCGTTCGTTAGGGGTGGAAAAAAGCTCGGGCTCGTGAGCGGCTTAGCTCGATTTTGGTTGGCTTGTCTTGGCTCATAAGCCAAACGAGTCAAGACCAAGCCTCCTTTTCAGCTCGTTGCTGAAAATGAGCCGAGCCGAGCTAGCTCGCGAGCCGCTTGTTTTAGCTCACGAGGTTAGGGCATCATGTATTTATATCGATTATTTTACTTTTTATAGCGTTATTACTTGTCAACTTAAAATTTATCATTAAGATTTTAAATAATTGAATATATAAACTTATTTAAATTTTACATGTTGATGATTTATTCTTGTCTTTTTTTAATAATTATAAAATATATATGAAGAGATGTTTCAACAGGAAGACTTGCAAGTCAGCTCGAGCTGCCTCGAGCCAGGAAACAAGCCGAGCCCTTGTTTTCCCAAGTGAGCCGAACCGAGCCTTTTCCACCCCTACCGTTCGTCTTCCTCCATGGCTCCTACGGGCAAAGGGCTACACAGGACAGAATCGAGAGCAAGGGCAGGGCTCCACCGAGAGAATGGAGGTGCCGGCGAGGGCTAAGCATCGTCCCACAGTGTGACTGATCCGAAGGTGACGGCTGCCGACAACGAGCAGGACAGGACTAGAATGACGGGAACGCGACCGGCCGGCAAGAGTCCCTGTGGCGAACGTGTGTCACGAACCAAGCACCACCCAACCAATTCTCAATGCACAGAGGCCTCAATAGATTGCAACTACTCCAAATATAAGTGTTTTGGGATACAAATTAAGGGGAACGAGAGGTATAGACTAGGAAGAGAAATCAGACAAAGAGGAAGCAGGAGATTGGGACTAGAGAATAGGAATTGAGAGGGAAGGTAGCAGCAAGGAGGAAGAAGCCAGTTTCATCCAATCTGTTCGATCCTTCTCCAACTACCAGTTGCCTCTTATCAGTTTCCCTTCCAGCCATTTGGGCCTAGGCCTGCCCTTGATGCTCGGCCCAGGAACCCCTGTAAGGCCCATATCGTGACAACGTGACCCGATTAGCACGTCAGAACGCGTTCCCGGAGGAGGGGAACCCATTTTTGTGTAGACAGAGAGGAATCCGGAAACTGCCGATCAAGAGCGTGGCTGGCACTGTGCTAGAGTGACGGACGGACCTAAGCGGCGATGGTCGCCAACTCATGTCCCGAAGAGTACCTCGTGTACGATCCGACCGTCTCACCGCACTATGAGGTGCTCTCCATCCACCACCTCGATGATTGTTTCCGCACCAATAGTACTACTACCGAATCGGTGGTTTGGCCGCCATCGCCATTTGTTGTGCAAGTCTACTCGTCAGCAACGGGGAGGTGGGAGAAGAGGTCGCTTGTCCGGCGAGGGGAGGCCACTGGGACCATTACCGACGTGCAAGACTCACATGGGATGGCAACTAACCACCTCTACGGCGTTTATTAGCGAGGTGCACTTTACGTCCAGATGAGAAATAACGATGTTATAAGGTACTAGCAACAAGCAAGAAGGCACTCATTTATACTCATTAATTGTCCTTCAGGCAATTCTCGTCAATTGAAGAGATCCATGACCTCGTGCGGCTAGGAGGCATGCTTCAAGATTTTCAACTCTCACAAAGCGCCGACGATCTAACCTGGAATTAGAACTCCGCAAGTTGCTACTCAAGTAAAAGTGCGTATTCATGCCAATTTGAAGGTTCTTTCACTTGCTTGGATTTTCTCTCTTTGGAAGGCGCCAGCTGAACCTAAAATGAGGTCCTTGGGATGGCTTATTCTTCACCATAAAACTTTAACAGCTCAGAATCTCCTTCGGAGACATTGGCCTTGCAATTGGATCTACTGCCTTTGTACCAACGCCTTTGAGGACACTAATCACCTCTTTTACGAATGCTCCTTTGTTAAAGAAGTTTGGGCGCTAGTTCACAGTTGGCAAAACTTGCTGTTTCTAATTTACAGCCGGCTGGGATCACTTCTTGGTGGGAAGAAATTCATCGACAAGGCTCAACAATCCAAAAGCAGTATATTAGAGGAGCTTTGTTAACCACTTGGTGGAATGTTTGGCTTGAGAGAAATCGAAGAATTTTTCAGAATATTTCTTGTACATAAGTCGAGGTTGCTTATTTTGTTAAGCAGGACCTAGATTTGCGGAGGACGGCCTTTACACCTCCTTGATTTTCCTTTTGGTTTCAGGACCTTTCGTCCCTTCACTGGGACTGTAATTTTTTTAAAACAATTTCTTCTATCAATTAAATTCCGGCAGCTCTCCTGCCGTTGTTCTCCTAAAAAAATGCTTAGTAACTTGAAGTGAAAACATTGATTATTTTTCTGAACGGAAGTAATGATATCATTTGTTCTTATTTATTTTTAGAAAAATAGACTAAAAACTCGGCCTCTACATCTAGATCAGATGTACGTAGCCAAATTATCTGTTCTTACTTACAGAAAGAAAGAAAAAAGAAGAACATTAATCTATTATCTGCCAATTTTGTGGGTTTTGCAGAATAACCTTATCGGATGATAAGTATCAAGTGATCAAATCACCAAGTGATATCAATATGAACAATAATCCTTATATCTACCTTGGAAGATCAAAGAAGGGTGTATACTGCGCATCAATTGATCTGAAACAACATCAGCGTCTTCAGGTTTGGCTGCTGCACGAGCTGCATGGTGGTGGTTACCACATGGAGTGGATGTTGATACACGATTTAAGTCTTAACCAGATCATGGCAGATTTCCGCTGGAATCCCGAAGCTGTTAGACCATGGATCGAACATGATATGTATTGCGATGACGCCAAGAATGACATAGAAATATCACAAGCGGAATCTACTGGTTGGGACTCAGAGGATGATAGCATCGTTTACACTGAGGACATGAATGGATATACTTGCATCCTTGCACTCCATCCTTTCAGAGAGATCATCTTATTGTTCAACAAATATCTGGACAGAGTATGGGCTTACCATTTACCCAACTCAAAGTTTGAATTCTTGGGTACATTATCTATAGGCTCTAGAGAGGAGATCGGACAATCCTTTTCATATACTCCTTGTTGGATTGGAGATTTATCCTGAAACATTTTACTACTAATTTAGAATCCATTATTGAACATTACTTTGTATACACATACATTTTTATATGGGTATAGGTGATGTACCTTCGTGAGTTCCATGTAATCATAAATGGTTTTAGTCATGTTGAATACTTAGGAAATCCCATCGTTTGCCTTTAAATTATAACCCGCCATAAAATTTTGAATTTTAACAAAAACTTAAATTTGGAGTTGTTTTTCATCGTTGTTAATGATACAACATTGGCTTTTAAACCGATAAGAACACATATATGCTATGAAAGGCACGTTTACTCATAACTTCTTTTTCATTCAGAAGCCATTACGATTTATAATCATGTTAAGCTAACTGGCTTGCCTACACATATATGGTCGTAGGTTGTGTTTGTGGCCTCAGCTTGCATGTATGGATATCTATGCGCATGTCACTGGCCGTTAATAACAACTAGGAAGAAAGCCCGCGCATATGCGCGGGCATCGTATTTAATGTGTCTTGTACTTAAAACCAAGAAATCTTGAATTATAGGAAACTATTGTGATGCGACAATAGAGTTGGTTCCTATGAACTACTCTTTACTCTTTGTACTATATATGTTTTTATTGGAATACTTAGCAAATCTTCCTTTTTGAGTTATATAATCTAAGAAATTCACATAGTTTTTAAAGAAGAGTTGTTGAAATTTGACCAAAAAAATATGAATTATAATATTTTGTAAGATTGTATTTATAAAAATCACATATTTCAATTATATTGGTCTTGCTAAAGTGGTTTTGATTTCTGCAATTTATATTGGGCTTTGGATTCAACAAAATTTGTTTAAATTTAGCCCAAATTTTATTCAAATTCCAGTTTTCCTTTCCATTTCTTATGGAACATTGGATATTTATGTTATATCAGTTGTTCTTGAAATGCTTTTGATCTCTAAAATTTGGGAAGAAAACATAATTGTATCGAGTGTACAACTCAGTATAGGGTAAAGGCATCCAGTGTTTTACTTCCTCCATTCTCTGTTTGGACATCAACACACACTCCAATATACATGTTTCATTATTATTGTTTTACCTATATATTTAGAAAAGCAATAAAAATATAATTATAGTAAAGCACTTTTCATGACGAATATATCAATATTACTTTTTTCATATAATCATAATTTTCTTATTAATTAAGATTTTGAGGTTTTACTGCACGATTTCTTGGACGACACATATGTGAGAACTAAGGTAGTAACAATCTATTAGTATCATTTTTTTTTCCATATCAAACCATTTTTTTATTTACTAACGACTTAATATTTCGAGGTTTAATTGCGCACATTCTAGTACAACATCTATTTGAGAACTGAGGTAGTAATAAATTACAACCAAACCGGAATCTGCTATTACAAATTCATGCTTCTCGAGTATCGTACGGTGTATACCACAAATTTAAGTGATTGATTTGATATGTCGCTAATGGCACCACATGGCTGTTTTC
The DNA here is from genome assembly GCF_000147395.1 of Oryza glaberrima. NCBI lineage: Eukaryota > Viridiplantae > Streptophyta > Magnoliopsida > Poales > Poaceae > Oryza > Oryza glaberrima. Next base: position 12,009,896 of record NC_068335.1, on the reverse strand, counting down.
ACTATCATGATTCATTCGTGAACCCTACGTGCTTCCTATTACCTATATATATCATGATGTTGAATGTCCATAATTGTATTTTAAATTTATTGGCTATGAAAGATAGATTCTGGATAAGGAACATAGTATAATGTAGAAAAATAATACTATTCTAAGATTTTTACCCCTCTTATTACCGACTTCACGTTTTGTATTAGATGCTATGACCATATTATGATTATTTATTTATAATAGCATGAAGATCCACACCAAGAATTTGTCACAACTCACAAGACACTACGTATAACACGCTAGTTGGTTCCCCTGAATATATAGCCTCAAGGTCATCCTCACTTCATAAGAAACGGCAAAAAGTAAACCGCCACTAACTAATTTCTTTAACTAATTAGATAATTAATTAAGTTTGTAAAAAGCTATTAGATGTCTAACAGTAACCGTATAGAGTAATAGTAATGTGCACAACAATTTAAATCACAAAAATATGGTTTGGCATTTGATTTTCAATGAGATTTTTTCTATTTCCTTTAATTCTACGGAGGCTATGACTGGTGGGTCCAACATGTAATAACTTTATACATTATTTCTAATTTTTTTAATTGTATACATGTTTTCAGAAAGAATTGTAAAAATATATCCGTACATGTTTTTTAATTATATATGCCGCAGGCTAAAAACGTGTGATCGAGTGTTCGACTTGGCGAAAATATGTGGGACCGACAGCACTGCGTTGGTCCTGCAGACTGGCTGCGCGGTACAGCACAATTCCGCGGGCTGGCAATGCGACACTAGCCAAGATGCAAAGAAATACAACGTGCATGCATGAGGCTCAGTCACGTGCAGCTGTCTCGCGGTGCCGCTTGGCTGACCCGTGGGACCGACGCGGTACTATTCATCCACAACGCAAGATTATTCCGGCTAATAGTCCCGCACCTTCGCGCTGTGCCAAACAACCGGTCATGCGTTTCCATTCCACGGCACACGTATATTTTTGCAATTTTTTCGAAAGCATGTAGATAACTGTAAAAACACTAAAGTTAATGTATATTTTTAATTTTTTCTTGAAAATAGTCAATATGAATGAATGTTATTTGCTTAAAATATACAATGATTTAAACAGATCATATATTGGATATATAATTTATAATCATTTAATGTTTGCTTATTTATTTATAAAGCCCACGAAGATCAATTCGTATTTGAGAATGTGTCTATGGAACATGCAAAAATTCTTTATTACCATAAAAGTGCACTAAATATATTCTAACTGCAAAAGAAAAAAAAAGCAGGGGAAGGAAAGGTGCATGTGTACGAGCGGGAGCCCAGGGAGAGGATTTCGGATTTTTGTTTTTGTTAGGTCTAGTGGTCTAGATGAATCAGTTTTGTTAGAAACTTTCTTACTAATCGGTGTATCTTTTAACTACCGTAGGAAAAAAAAACTCTGCACTTGTGGATCCTCGTCTTCTTTTGTTGTGCCACGTGGCAGCTTGAGATACGGATGGCTAAAGGGCCCGCCCGGCCTGGCCCGGCCCAGGCTCGGCTGGGCACGGCCCAGCAGCCATCGGGCCGGCACGGCCCGATAGGCACTTCGTGCCGGGCCGTGCCGGCCCATGGGTTGCACCTCCCACCCAGGCACGGCCCACCAGCTGTCGGGGTGTGCCGTGCCGGCCCGAAGGCATGGGTGGCCCATCGGGCCTTTTATAAAATAAGTCTATTTTTCGTCCCTCCTCTTTAGGCTATTTCATATGTATAACTAAAATAAGTTTATTTTCTGTTCCTCCTCTTTGGGCTGACATATGTATAGCTAAAATAAGTCTATTTTCCATCCCTCCTCTTCGGCTGACATATATATAGATAAAAAAAAGTCTATTTTAGATCCCTATTCTTTCATCCATGGCATATAATATGTCTATTTTTACTCCCATATTATTTTTGTGTCGGGCCTAGCTGTCGGCCCATCGTGCCGGTGGAGGGGCCCAGGCACGGCCCGGTGGTCGGGCCGGGCCGGCACGGGCCAAAATGCCGTGCATGGGCCGGGCCGTCGGGCCTCGGGCCTTTTGGCCATAGCTTCAGAGTGTTTTAGGAAGCCACGTGGCAGTTCGAGAGCGTTTTTAGGAAGTTTAATGGAATTTTAGTATATAATAGAAGATAGATAGATAGATAACTAATGTAAACGTTAAATAGACATGTATATGCATGTGCTCCGAGGGACGTTTGATGCCTCAACAATATTTTAGGGTGAATCGGAGTATATCTGAAAATGTACACTACCTCTGACTAATGAGGTTCGTAGCTACTTCACACAACTTTGGTCAGAAGAAAAAAAAAAAGAAGATGAGGCATTTCTACGAGTGAATCTTTAGAATTTTAAAAACTATCCCCTCCGTTTCATATTATAAATCATTTTGACTTTTTTAAGTCAAACTTGACTAAGGTTATAAAAAAATTTAGCAACATATATAACACCAAATTAATTTTATTAAATATAAAATTTAATATATTTTAATGATATGTTTGTTTTGTATTAAAAGTGGTACTCTATTTTTCTACAAACTTGATCAACCATAACAAAACTGACTAGGAAAAAATTCAAAGGGACTTATAATATGAAGGGGTTATAGGAGAATTTAGCAACATATATAACACCAAATTAGTTTTATTAAATAAAACATTTAATATATTTTAATGATATGTTTGTTTTGTATTAAAAGTGGTACTCCATTTCTCTACAAACTTGATCAAACATAAAAAATGATTGACTAGGAAAAAAACAAATCGACTTATAATATGAAGCGCACAGAGTAGATGATATCCCATGAGTTGATATGGGATGTTTTGACAAAAGTTTAGATGTAACTTCAAGATCAGATGATATCATTTTATTACAACAGATAAATTGTTGGAGTTCAAATTTGCATGCACGTTTGAGTTTAGTTGGTCCCGACCACATATTTAGGCCTTATTTGATGATCTAACAAGGGACATTAAGAGCCCTTTGACCCTATGCCTTAAAATTTCTTTTTATAACATAGCTGAACGTGAGGGCTCTTTATATTATTAATAATTATTTATTTATTTATTTATTTATTTATTTATTTATAGTCGATCCAATGGCTTTATTTTTATAATATAGCGCAACGTGAAAACTTTATATTATGATTAATTAATTAATTGTATATAGTGAGCTCTACATAGACCTTAATAACCTGAATGCACGGGCTATAACTAGCCGGCGCACCAAGGTGCGCGGATTTTCAAGTTTGATCTAACTACCGTACCAACTACCAAGTACCAACCCAACCAATTCATTGGCCATTTTTTTTGGCAAAATTATATACATTTATTCGGTTTGCTACCAACATGAAGTCAACATTTAGAGTGACTAAACGGAGCATTAGCACTGCTACCAATTGTTTGTCTTCAATCCAAACTAGCATAAATACCATTTAAGTTGCTAAAAAAATGATAGGGCACCATTCTCATCACGTCGCAATATGTACAGCACAAACTTGCCCTCATTTCCAAGGCCATTGGATTAATTCCACTTTAAGACCAGCAACAAAATTATGCGAACGGATTTCCCATCTTGCGCATTGGAACACCTACAAGCCCACAAGAATAGAACTCCGTAAATGCACCAAAAAGAACAGAGATATCCAGTTCCAGTAACATCATGTTACTGCCATAGTACTAATAATCATATTGTTACAGATTTTACAAGATGCAACACAGGCAATATACATGTGGTATTCTCATAGCCTACTAGCTGATGCCCTCAGCAATACATCATAAAACAAAACATAAAGACAAAGCTTTGGAGATCCTTCATTGCAACGATCATGATTGTTCATGATTTACTGCTGCGACGCAATCTTTTCATGCCTTGGATGAAAAGTGTGAACCAGATTATTTTTGTCATCGTTGTTTCTGTATTACATGGAAGAAAACGTAGTGGACAAAGGTACTGGGACGAGAAACCTAGTTCCAATAGAACTTCATATACAAGAAAAGTATGAACAAATAATTGATTTCTAAAACAAATGAAACGTATCTGATATTTACACAAAGCCCTATGAAAAGATCTGTTGGATGACTGCCTCGGCATTCCCACCATATTGCATAAGCAGTTGGATGGCGTCAGCCCTTGGCAAGGCAAGAAATTCCTAAAATAAAAAGATAAAACAATGAAAAATATGTAAAATAGATTTGATTAATTCCTTATAAGTTTACATGTGCAAGTTATTGATCCCATGCCAAACCTGGGAGTAAAACATATTCTGACTATGCCTATGAATATATTCTACTCTGAATATATTCAGTTTTAGATAATCAAAATCTGAACTAGTCCCTAGCTAGCTTAGATTATTATCAGGTATTACAGGATTAACCACAAATTAGTGCTAAATACTACCTCCGTTTCAGGTTATAAGACTTTCTAGCATTGCCCATATTCATATAGATATTAATGAATCTAGGCACACATATATGTCTAGATTCATTAACATATATATGAATGTGTGCAATACTAGAAAGTCTTATAATATGAAATGGAGGAAGTAGAAAGTAGTGTAAAGTGGCGGAAGGCTGAGAAGGAATATTTAGCAAGTGTTTATACCAAAGGTTATCCTAAGATTTATGTACATGGTGTGTGTCAAACAAACAAAAGCACCCAAAAGAATATGTTGCTTACCATGACCTTGAGTATGGCGTTTTCATCACAGGTAACTTCTGATGACTCCTGAGGGCTACTACCTTCATCTAGCACCTTGCCACTAGAGCATGTTGTTATTTGAGAAGATCCATTAGCACATTCATCTGTAAGAACCTTGGACATATTGTGACTCCCCGCAGATGGATCAACCTCTTTTAGAGAATCAATCTTCAAAAAGTGCTCAAAACGGTCCTTGCACATCTGAAGCTTAAACCATTCGCTGTGTGTGTGAAGTGTTGTTCTAATTATCTTCATTAACTGAGGTTCTTCAATACCAAGCCTCCTGCTCATTGCAATCTTCAAAAGAGACATGCATAAAGCCCACAATATCATTCAGCTTCTGGCAAGTGTCATAGCAACTGGCATGTGTAGCAAGTTGCAAGGCAGACACCGAATTACGTGGAATAAGCACAATGTGCACTAAAAAAGATCTGAAGTTCTGGATGATACTAGCAATCTACTATACTTTTATTTTAAGAAAACTGATGGAAGAATGAATAATTCGTAATTGGATTAACATGATCAAAAGCACTGGAACCATCAATTTTACATGACATAAGGGTAATTGCATTGCACCCAATGAACCAAGTACTCCCATAATAGTATACACAGATTTAACTAGTATTTTCACATCAAGTTCGCTTGATTGTTTTTGTTAAAAAGAAATTTTAGGCTCATCCAAATAAAATTATCCAAAATAAGAGCTAGAACTAGAAGTTCTCAACCAGGCACAAAATACAGACTAACAGAGTGGGAAATAATCCAGAGATAATGGATGGGGCACTGCCCCCAAGGTTTCCAAAGTTGACTCCCATGAATTCTGGTGGGACGAACAAAGTAGATAGGTAAATCCTAATTTAAACTGTTACATTACATAGATCAAAGTAAATAAATAAACCTCAAGATAAAAATAAATAAAACTTGAGAAAAAAATAAAGAATTAAACCTCAGGCCTTGTTTGGTATGCTTGGCCTTCACTGTGATTGTTAGTCCACCACAGGAATGGATTACATACCATATTTCTTTCATGCATTTCCACCAATAGTAAAAAAGTTGTAGTCTACTACCATGAGTATTCAATATAAATACATTAAATTGAGAGTGCAGAGCAATTCCACTTGCTAATAATAACAAAATCCAAACATTAGCCATACCTGGAGAGAACTTGCAAGAACGGGCAATGATACTGACTTTGTGAGTACATCTTCACAGGGTTGAATTAGTGTTACTAAAGTTTCCTTCAAAGGTTTCAGTAAAGCTTGGTTACTGGCAGCAAGAGGCCCCAGATGAGTGGATGCGACCTTGAGAGCAGCTCCGTGATCACCAGAAGCTACTAGCTTAAGAAATTCAACCTGAAATGCAAAACATTGGTGAGATATCGAAGGAATTGCTTCTTACTTATTAGACTTGCATGCTAGTTCTGATCATATCAGGGTTCCCTATCTTTTCTTTCCTGGTCCTGAGTCAAACAGGTCTCACCTGTTTCAGCTGAAATAGAATAATAGGGTTTTTCAAGAAGAAATCAGGATCCATATTGTTTATCTCTTCAACAACTTTTGAAGCCATTCCTTTGCGTGTGAGATCCCTCATCTCTAGAATAGCTTCATATTTCTGATCTTGATTACTTCTAGAATCAGGCAAACCAGTATCTGCCATCAAGTCCTAAAACAGGTATAACCATCAATAAACCTTTGTTTTGTGAACAGTATAGGATTCTGGCTCAGAATAATGAATATAAAACAAATCTTACTGGTTTAACTATCATATCATCTTCATCCATGCCAAGAGCAGAACATAAAATAGCATGTTTATTTGCATCCAATGGGATCTCACAACCATAATCCAGATCATCTACCCGTCCTCTCCATCTCTTCCGCCGTCGTTGCCCCGATGCACTGCTTCTAACCCTACGTAATCTCCTGGACCAGGAATCATGATGGGAAGTATCACTGGTGCTACAATTTCCATTCTGATTGTTAGTCATTTGAAAATCAATCTGTGTTTCAGTACTGTCTTCTTGCTTATCTACGAAATTGACATCATTACTTTGGTTATTGCTTTGCAATCCTACAGAACATGCAACAAAACAGTTTGCGTTAGTGCTAAATAAAACCAAGAATAGCAGTTAACTGAGCATAAAACACAACCAAAAAATTGCTTATATGAGTTGATCAAAATTGTCAGCTAGCAAGTGTCATTACCAGGAAGGACATGGGAACCACCTTCAACTATTCCCCTATATATACAGTACTCGTGTATAAGTTTATCCAGAAGTGGCAGATCCAGCTTCATTCGGCACAATTCATTCTGGCATTATTACAGAGAGTTAACTTAAAGATATTGGATATCAAGGAAGGTATATGTTAGCAATGGTTGAAACATAAATGTATTTTATTTCAAAAAAAAAAAGCAAGAACATAAAAAATAGAAAACTAGGCTCATTCAGTTGCATCAAATAACATGCCACAAAATGCAGATCATAATCTGTTGGACATTGTATTTCTTAAAATAATCAATGATAATGATGCAACCATTAATATGCCAATCAAATTAACTATTGGGGTCTCTTGCCATACCTTACACTATCAAGATTCAATGAAATACAAACCACACATTAAAATTGTGCAAACCAAAAAACTCAATTATTACGGGTGTGTCCAAAGCACCAAATTTGAGGGGGAAACAGTACACACTGAAGGGAAAAAACATCACTTTGATCTTTATGAATTCAATCACACAAGACAATAAAATCCATATGGAACTAAAAACAAAAAATACTTAGAACTATTTACTGTGCCACAACATTCAAAAGTATCACATCCTAGCCCCATTCCGTTATACCGGTCTTGTGCACAACATGCAAGCATTTGTGATGCACACTTGTTACTTGTTACTCAGTAACTCAGGGAAAACAAGTAGTGTTCTTTATTGGCAGATGTTTACAACAGACACAAGCAACAGAAAGCAAATTAGAAGTTACTCTTGACAATATTAATATACTCATAACAGACAATATTAAAGCATCCTACTAATATAGTATCAACAGGTACAATTCTCAGAACTCTGGTGGACATTTGATGTTTCCAAACGCAGGAATGAAGCCGCAGTATGGCATGTCCATTGACCAGGTATGGATAACATCAGCATGCAGGATGCAATAGTCAGGCACACCTTATACCAAAGAGTTATGGGCTTGGGTTCATAGAAGGGAAATAAGTGCCAAGGGAATGGCTGGACGGCATCAGCTTGTAGGGGATGAGAGGAGACTATAGATTAGGATGAATAAATTTAGGAAGAGATAATAGATTAACTAATTTGCATTGCTTGGTTGCTAATGGATACATGCTACCCTTTTGTAGGGGTTCACATGGCCATGCAATCTATGATATCCATGTAATACATCCAAGAAAAATCCAACTAATAAGGAATCTAATTATTCTTAACTCTAATTGCCAACTGATAGATATCAGCAGGTCCACGTGAACAGTACTTGCCAATACAGTACCACTGGTCTGTTCACATGACTAGTAATTTTTGCGCATAACAAGTTGAGCCGTGACTAGATGTGAACTTGTAAGTTATGATTGGGATTATTTGCATCCATTTAGTATTTTATATACTGCAATTCAGTACCATCATCAGGCAGGCATCCATATTTTTCTCTTCTTGGGACAGGGATGAAGCTATTGATTGGTGGGCATTGTCAGCAACTTGAAACTTCGCTTACTACACGTTGGGAACTGCTTGCTGCTGATACTAAAAAGTAAATTCTGAAATGGATTCATGGCACAGCAAGAGCAAATGTCTATTGTCTAAAATCATAGGTGGTCAGGTGGACTGAATAAATATTTATCTCTTAACAGTAATACAGTACCCATTGACAATAATAATATTAATAGTGTATTTACATTACTTTAAAACTAGAAAAACAGCAACTCCATATCATAGCTGAACTCCATACTTAAATTTTAAATTTGCAATACAACCTGAAATGCTTGAAATAAATCTCCTTTCGCAAACTTCAAGCTGTCAACAGCCCCTTGTCTTGTCAACTCCACAGCATGTGCTAGGGCTTGCACATCTACCTGACATTCAAATATTAAAAGTTTTTACATGGAGCATAATATTGGTAAATCATTATAAGAAGTGCTTGCCTCATCAAATGGTGGCGCTTCTAGCGAGCATTCCTGAGGAACTGCAGGTGGATCACGGTCATCAAACAGCAGCCGTTCAGTCAGATCAGATATAGGCGAAGAAATTCCTTGGCGCGAGCAAAGCAGTTTGTGGATGCTTTTCAAAGTATTGTATGATTGTCAGAATATTGCAGACAAAGTAGCCTAAGCAACTACTGTTAAAATGTCAAAATGGTGTAGTGTGTAAGCTACCTTATCAAGTACCGTAATGTCATTGATAGAATAGGATCATAAGCTTGTAAATGAGCTCTCAATATGGATGATAGCAATCCAGCAAGCTCAAATCGCTTCTTTATAGACCACTGCAGAGCAGAACATTTTAACCAGATGAAATATGTTGTATCTTTCGATAAAAAAGTGTAGTATCTGAAATAAGAACAGATTTCCTATTATACACTAAAAAGTGTTCAAGGATGTAAATCAACAAACTCTGTAATTTTAAACATAGTTAAGAGAAGCAGTGGACATGGTATACTCGATAAAAGAAGAGTTGATAAAATGGTAAAGCATCCAATCAATGGAAGATACAACTCTGAAAAAGAGAAATAATAATAATTACAAGCTTTTTTTCCTCTTGAATCTATTGATGTCAAAAGTACATGTAAGTTGCCATGTAAAGAAGTTAATATGCTCAAATGGAAATGCTAAGAACAAGTTAAAAAGTTCACATTCTTCTGTTAAACACATAACATGGACAGATGATCATACATACCTCATTTGCTACAGGGGATGACTGATCATCTTTGTCATAAATCAATACTAGCAGTATATGCTTGAACTCCTCATAAGCTTCCTTCAGAGCATACCAACATGTCAAATTTCCAATATTCATTATGAAAGATCCAAACAAACAAAACAAGACTACTCCTTCAAGTCATAAGTATTTGACGTTTAGGACAAGATTCAGTCAAACTGTTAAATTTTGAACATCAATTTTATATTAGAATAAATTTTATAAAATATAATAAGTTTATGATATTATTATAGTACTTTTAGAGGCAAATCTATGCATACCATTTTCTTAAAACTAAGCATTTGAGGAATTACTGATGGTCAGAGTTCCAAAAGTTTGACCAAATTTGTCCTAAACATCAAATATTTCTGACTTGACGGTGTACTATGATCTTGAACAAAAATTAGTATACATGTGCACAGTCAGATGTCACAAAATAGTCTGAAACCTATCTGAGTTTCCATAGCTGTGAATTGTTCACATCATCACATGTATGCATATCCTTTTGTACTAGCATTACAGGTTAATACCGTTAGTTGGCATCAACAATATGTGTTTGTCTATAATGGACACCAACCCACTCTAACATGCAAGAAGTGCACCAGATTGATCCTATATTATTTTTAAGATAGGTGCAAGGTTAGTGCATAATATCACCCGCTAGAAAATAAAGATGCAACAGGAAAGAAATGCTAAAGAATGATAAAGGTGACACATTATTTATAAGATAAGTATGTGGTAAGTGCATAATATCACTCTGCTAGGAAATAAATATGTAACATGAAAGATAATGCTATAGAGAGTGATAAAGTTTTGTTATCAACATATAAAACTTAGGGCTTCCCGTTTTGTTTTATAAAAACCAGGCCTTTTCCTGTCAAGAAAACACCCCTCCGAAATATGCAACAAAACTCTTGGATAGACCTTGAAGTATGCCATTCAGTAGGCTATATTGCCAACCTTGGCCACTGCATTATATCATGCGAAGCTCGAAAGCTTATGCACTTATTATGTAGGTAGACAGCATATTTGAAGCATAAAATGCATTACATTGATAGGTGACTGAATACAGGCAAATTGAAAAGTTTAGCAGGAGGCCACCCATTTTAGTACATTAAAAGCCAGTGAATGAAAAATCCAATCTGTATATCTCAATATACTGGGTCCTCAATAAAAACATAACTACCCTGCCTCGTACATGATGACCATAGATTCATGCTGGATGGGGGCCAGAATCCAAATGTACAACTTTTGGCCAAACCTGGTATTTTGGTACTCCCTCTGTTGATTTTAAAGGGGTGCATTTTGATTTCACAATGTCAACTTTGCATATTTTGACCCAAAAATTAGTCAAATTAGAAGTACATGTAGTGTACTAAAATTTCAAAGTGTTCTCATATGATATTGGTTCCATAGGTATAAAGAAATCAATGGCCAAGGTTTAATCTGCACAATTTTTGAAAATAAAATGCGACTTCTAAAACACAACAGAGGCAGTATTTATGTTTAATGTAGACCCTTATAATATATTTAAAAATTCCCGCCACCAGGCTGGAATAGGCAAGAAACAAGATGTTATGATAATGAATTTTAGAACCACATCAAGTAGGACCATGACATGGTACAGAGCCATAAGTCCATAATGATGAGTCCATTGAATAGTTTATTCGCATCCTCATTTATCAATTAGCATGGCCTTTGTACTTCTTGTAAGCAAAAAGAAGTATAACTAAACTTAAGGGAAGTGACGAGAGCTCTTCCTGCCTTCTAATATAATTCCAATACATTAATTTACGGTAACAAAAATGTATAGCTGTTTACAATGAAAGAGGGTCAAGTGAGTATTTCAGCAGGTAGGTTCCACATGATACCACTTTTCTGTATGATTGTGGTACAAAACATGGTAGCAGTACCAGTGGCGGAGCCAACAATTTTACGAAGCCTGGGCAAAACTAATCATTAAAATCACTACCCACGTATTTTATGAAGCCTAATTTTATGAAACGGATGATTGATATGCGCAGTTTTAAGTAGGTTACACCACCGTAACTCATATTTCTCCATCAAGTGCATGCCTGGACAGACTCCACCGCGCATGCATGCAACGGCAAGAATTACCCATCTTGCTGCTTCTTGCGATGAGGTGCCTTAAGCATTTACCTGGTACTAAAACGGTGCAGTACAAATTTTGCCAGGGCAAATAGCAAAACTAGTAGAGAAATCGGTTAATCTCTCAGGGCCGCGCTCGGCAGAGCCTGGGCAACTGCCCGCCCTAGCCGGGCGGTGAATCCGCTGCTGAGCGGTACAGTTTTTTGACATGAAAGAAGATGCAGTGTCACAAACATGGTAGCAGTATATTCTCCTATAACAGAAAATTCAGTGTCACAAACATGGTAGCAGTATATTTTCCTATAACTCTTCTGGTTAAGGTTAACCTTCAGTGGTGCCTATATGACTTTTCCAGCCTAGGCATACGTCAGGACCTAGGGGGCAGGCAAGCACCTAACTAAGGCCTAGGAGAACACAGGGCCCAACAACAAATACCAGTAAAGCAGTAACTACTGGTTGAGTGGCCCGCTATAGTGATTATGTTAATACCTTTATAGGATTATTTTATCATACTCAACACCAACGCTTTGTTTGAATACACAATGGATTGCATATGGCATAAATTGAGATATATGATACAGGCTCCTACCGCTGTTAGATTGAGAAAGGCATAGAAACTGCCCAACCATTTGGTAAACTCACTAAGGCAACTGTACTCAAACAAAACACTAAGGATATGCTTGGTACTTGGCCATGAGGAGCAACAGGGAGCTAAGAAAACTAGCCCGTGGAAGCTATGCTTTCCTTGCCTTGTCCAACCATTTGGTTATTTCACTTTTGACAACAAGTTTTTGCTAGTTGTTTGGTTCTTACACTAGCAAAACTATCTGGCAAGCATGATTGGTGATAGAGCCAACTTTATGATAGTATCGCAAACAGTATACTCAAGTATATACACCTCAATGTCATGTGCTACTGGCCAAAGTTAGAATCCTACTTGGGAACACACATTCAGTCATCTATTCTTTCTATAAGGCTAATGCCCACTAAACACCCAAAGCTCAACATGCAAGCATAGTATTTATTAGCACTCCTAAACCTACATGCAAGCATGCCATACCAACCCAGTAAGCACATAAAGCTCAACATACAAGCATATATATAGTAATTATATCTACAATTTATTTCATTCTAAAACTAAACATACATATGCTTAATCATCATTCTCAAATCATTTTCATAATATTTCAATCCAAATCATTTCATCATTTCTCCAATATGCAACATATATCCCGCAGTAAAGCGTGGGGCATCATCTAGTTCACCTTATGTTTGACTGCCACAAAATTGTGTTAAGCGGACTATTAAGAAATGTTTACTGGTTAACCAATAGCTGCAAGCCCGCAACCTTCATGCACTACTCATATGATCCAACAACTTAGATATGGTGACTAGTTAACTCAATCCAAGCCCGACCAAATCAAAAACCAGTGAATGAACACTAGGGCCACACAAATGGATGGCATGCCGCAAACCACTGGGTGAGGATATCCCAGCACCAAATTCACGATCACCTACATAATTTGACTCCCTAAACGCCCCCAAAATGGAAGTAATTACAGCAGTTTCAAGTGAGAGGAGGAGAATATGGAGGCGAAGCATCACTCACCGGGTAGGCATCCAGCGCACAGGGCGCCAGTGCCGTGCGGAGGCAGTCCAGCGCCGCCTCCCTGTCCGCCTCCGTGCCGCTCCTCACAAGCTCCACGAATCTCTGCAGCGAGGAACAAAATTCATATCCAAGGTAGGTAAAGGAATCCCAGGGAGCGGAGGAGAGGCACGGACGGGTACCTGCTTGTGGAGGTGGAAGAGGAAGCGGTGGTCGAGGAGCGCGGCGGGGGCGTGGGCCCGGAGGAGCGCGAGCGCGGCGTCGACGTCCCCCTCCTCGAGCGCGGTGCGGGCGCGGCGGATGAGGAGGCGCGAGCGGTAGGAGGAGGACGGCGAGGGCGCCGAGGAGGAGGAGGAGGTGGCGGTGGTGGTGGAGGACGAGGACGGGGAGGAGGGCGGCGACGGGGAGGCCGGCGGGAGGAGGAGGCGGTCGGATCTGGCGAAGTCGAGCACGAGGGCGTCGAGCGCGTCCCAGTTCACCGGCGGCGACGACTGCGTCGGCGGCGGAGGAGGCGTGTCCATCGCGGTGGCGTGGGGGGAAACAGGTGGGGGATGATGAATGATGTTGGAGGAGGAAGTCGGTGGGAGGGCGTGTACGTGTAGCGAAATGGAGGTGCGATAAGTCGATACGCTTCTAGCAAAATGGGGGTAAATAAGTGATAACTGTGTCATGACGTCCACCGCGTTAGAGCAAGTTGAATAGTATAGCCAACTACTAGCTCCAATTCATCTATAACTAATTTAATAGTTCATTCATACAATAGTTACATACTACACTATTAATACCTAGTCCCACCTGTCATAGGCATATTGCGTCTTGGAGTCCGTGCTACAGCTGGCTACCAATCTGTAGCCCGCTGCTCTTCTCTCTCCTGATTTATCTTCTTAAAATATATTTACAGCTGGCTTATAACCTGCTATTGTACCTGCTCTTAGGCCCCCGTCGGACAAGAATGTTGTTTGGCAATCGATCGCTCTAGGGATGGGGCAGCGATCGATCCCCTCCCCCCTCCTTCCCTTTACCCCTCCACCTAGTTTCCTTTTTAGGCACAGCATTACTTTCCTATTTTAATAAATTTATACACCTAAAATTTATACACCTCAAGTTTACACATCTAAAGTTTAGAGACCAAAAGTTTATATATCCGATTCAAATTTGAATTTGAATTCAAATATTTTTTTATATATAGTATTTTTATACATCTAAAGTTTATACACCTAAAGTTTATAGACCTAAAGTTTATATACTCGTTTTAAATTTGAATTTGAATTATATCTGATTCAAATTTGAATTTGAATTCAAATATTTTCTATATATAGTATTTCTATACATCTAAAGTTTATACATCTAAAATTTATAGATCCAAAGTTTATAAGTCAAAAGTTTACATACCTGATTCAAATTTGAATTTGAATTCAAATATTTTCTATATATAGTATTTCTATACATCTAAAGTTTATACACCTAAAGTTTAATGACCCAAAGTTTATAAGTCAAAAGTTTACATACTCGATTCAAATTTGAATTTGAATTCAAATTTTTTATATATAGTATTTCTTCTGACTTATGTTTTTTTAAAAAATTTGTGTGGTGTACTGCAGTAGAAAGAGAAGAAGGGGAGGAGGAAGGGGACAAGACGGAGGAGTATAGGGGGAGGGGGAACTGATCGCTGGGCGATCGCCCTGGTGATCGATCGCCCATTAGCCTCCCCCCGCGTCGGATGGCCTATTCAGCTAAAGAAAAAGCCAAATTTTAAATTTTCAAACTTAATTTTGAGATTGATTTTGAGTTATTTTTAACGTAGTTTTTTTCAGTATTGATTTTTAAGTCACCAAGAATACATATATAAAAGTTTTACCTGTAAAATCATTTTTATTCCCTAATAAGCAGTTTTGGCTTATTAGGGAAAAAGCCAACCGATGGAGCCTGTAATTTCAGGGATTATTCATATAGTAGGATTAGTAATATTAATAGTAATTTTATTTGACAAGCATAAAAATCCTAAAGATAGGATGTGATGTAATCTTTCCATCGCGGATGTGACATTGGACAAGATCCAATTAAATGATGATAATCAAGGCAAGGTGCAAAAGCATGGGTAGGAAAGAACATCTGTATTAACTTCCATACATAATCTTAAAAAATCAGACCGGACTGACGGTTGAACCGGAAAAATTGGAACCAGCGACCTTGGCGGCTCAGTTCAGTAAAAAAACCGTCCCTACAATCGAACCGGTACAAAACCGATGAATTTTATGGGAAGCGGTGAACCTGTGGCGGTTTTCGAAGAATCGAACCGGTTTGAAATTTCTCTATGGTAGGATGGCATGATGGCATTATGAATTTATTATGTTACCACACTGCATTTATTTATTTTTATATTGTGTTCACATGATAATAGATATACTGGTTTATTTATGCATATTTTTACAGATTTGTGATGGTTCTATATTTAAAATAAAGCAAATCAAATATAATACTAATAAATAAAAAACCGACGTTTCGACCGGTGAATCGACGGCCAGAGTGGGTCAACCCCAGTCCACTTTTGTGTACTATGCTTCCATAACATCTCCTTCCTCGTTTTCTGTACGTACTCTTTTCAAACTACTAAATGGTGTATTTTCTTAAAAAATATATAAAGAAGTTGTTGTGAAAAAATCGTATTGATCTATTTTTCAAAATAAAGCTAATACTTAATCATGTACTAATAAGCTGTCCTTTTTCCCCAAGTCATTTAGCCGAACACAGCCAAATTTGAGTTTGGAAGTGATTTTTTCCTAACCGTGAACACATTTACTAAACTGTTAGACATTTTTTCAACTACTTTTTAAATAGAAGTATCTTTAAAAACCAATTAAACCCACCATATGATTTCTTTTATTATATTCCAAGAAGAGTTCTTAAAAAATTGATTATTATAGATTACGCTTCTTCTGGTAAGGTGATGAACAAAAAAGAAATATAGACTTGCAAGATGGGACATTATATATCAGCCAAAAGATCAAGTGGTCTTGCAGTTCATAATTTAGAATTTCAAAAGCAAAGTTTATTGAGTAAATGATTATTTAAATTAATAAATGAGCAAGGTGTTTGGCAAGACTTATTGAAAAGAAAATACTTGAAGAATTAATCAATTAACCAAGATGAGAGGAACCAAGGAGATTCCCATTTTTTATGGAGAGTTATGAAAGTTAAGAGTATATTTTTAAATAGGGTTTTTTTTTTACTGAAAGTGCTGCCAGGTCTTTGTCCAGCAGTTTGATTTTATTTATTAGGGAAAGAAATATTTACAAAAGGGAAACAAGAGAACAGAATTCTACAAAATTTGTAACCAAGTAAAAAACTAAATGTCTAAGAGGATCCTTCATTCTGCACAAATGCAGAAGAACATCATTCAAGAAAAGTGATCTCCTGGATTAGAAGGACAGTTGGATATCTAAAAAAATGAGCCCATTCCATTGTTTCCAAATATTCCAGGAAGCTAGAAAGAAAATTTCCAGAAAACCTTTCCTACCAAACCTCACTCTTGCAAGCACAATCATCTGGAAGAACTCCAAATTTCCATTCCAAATAATTCCAAGATGCTGCCAACATCTGATACTAAAGGGGTAGGAGAAGAACAGATGGTGTCTTGTTTCCCTTTGACCAGTGTTACAGAGAACACAAGTTAAATCATAAATAGGGTTAATTGGATCCATGCCATTGCAAATTTGCCTATTCAGAAAAATGTCATTACAATTCGTCTATTCATAAGCATGCCACTAAAATTTTACAAAATTAGAACCGTACCACTATTGTCATGTTTTCCATCCATCTCCTTCCTTTCTGTCTTCTTCCTTCCTTCTTCTGTCTTCTTCCCTCTCCTCACCTCTTTGCTCGGCAACGGCAACGACCACCACCATGTCTCTAGCGCCGCTGTGGCACCGATGTGGCTCCTCCTGCCGGAGAACACAGTGGGTGCTACCGCAAAGCGAGTTCTCCACGGGGAGCACGACACGACGGTCCTCAGCGCCACAGCCAAGAACGCCACCTTGGCCGGCGCAGTCGAGCCCAACGGGCGCGCGGCCGTCGTGGCGAGGGTAGCATTGCGGAGGAGCAGGACAAGAGGGCGCCACAGCGGCGTGGGCGAGCATGCGGCCGGCGCAGACCAAACCAACCCTAAACCCTTGTCTCCCGCTCCCCAATGGTAGCGGCGGCGGTGGTAGCCAATAGCAAGGACGACAACACCCCAGCCACCGCCGCCCACAGCAGTCGTACTAGCCCCTACCTTGCTGTGGCATCCGCATTGCTCGAGTCCAAGCCATGCACTCACACTCCTCCACCGCCACCACTAGCTCTGGCTCCGGCTCCGGCCCCATGGTGAGGCAGGATGGTGCAGCCATGGTGGTGGGATTTGACACTGCTGCCGCGGGTTGGGAGGGAGGAGATGACGCGTAGGGTGGAGATGCGGGAGGGAGTCGTGCTTGGCAGCGGCATCAACTTCTCCGCCGGCTCCGTCGCACTGATGAGCGGCATCCATGAGAACAAAAGGGGAGAAATGAAGGAAGAAAGAAACGACAGTGACGAAGAACGTGACGGCGATGGCATAGATTCCATTTTGTAAAATTTCATTAGCAGACATTTTTCTGAATACACAAATTTGAAATGGCATGGATCCAATTAATCCTTTTAAATATGGGTTCCTGGGTAGTTAATAGTGGCGAACAACTAATATTTTGGGTAGTTAATAATGGTGAACAAGTAAGATTCTAGGAAGGTAGTTAATAATGGTGATCAACTAAGATTTTGGGTAGTTAATAATGGTGAACAAGTAAGATTCTAGGAGGATAAGTGGATAGGAAATACTTCTGTCAGGGTTACGGATAAGGCATATCTCCTATACTTGGGGTCGTGAGATATACGAATACGATATATCCTCAAGTATATAGGAAGGTTACCTCCGAACTAAGAAAAATGGCCGATCTCTAAGGTAACTGTCTACCTGAATAGAAAGTGTTAGAGTCCTATTCGGAGGAGATATGGGATTTGTGATCCCGTACATAGACAAGTATCTCCGAGTTCTACTTAGAGACCACGATAATTCACGGTATAAATACAGGACCCCTCGAGGGATGCAAGGCAGCGAGTCTCAGCTCAAGGCACCCGCCAGAGCAGAAGCAATCCAAAGGACTCGAAGAAAACTCACCAGTGGATCTCGTCGAGCCGTTCTCGACAAGGATCTCACCGGTAATCTCAAGGTTCCCTATTGTAATCTATGTGGTTTTCCATATTCCCATATAAACTAAATTAGGGCTATTACCCCACGAGGGGCCTGAACCAGTATAATCTTTGTCTCATGTGTGCTTGATGTCGTATCGTATAGATCCTCATACTAACGTACCCCAATACCATCAGAATACAGTCCGTGTGCATCACCTGCGGATAACTTCCTTTAAGGACAGATACCCATCTTTGTACTTTATAGTTTGTAGGAGAAACTCTTCAGTTGCAAATATTATGAGTTCTGTTCCGTTGATTGTTTCTATCAGAAGAGTATTAGTAGGCCAAAATTTGGTCAATTGGCATAACTTATGTGGTTCAATTGTGCATATTTATTTGACAGAAAGGAATGACATATTTAAATGTAATTTTCGTCAGAATGGTCAATTCCCGGTTCATTCCATGTATTTTGCTTTAATTAATAATGGTTATATTAAAATAAACAAGATTATCTGTAAAACTTAAGATGTCTATTAAGATTAAGATTTGTATATGGTATCTGCTTAAAGGAGTAGTGCTAACTAAGGATAATTTGGCTAGGAGAAATTGTAATGGTAGTATGAGATGGTTTTTATTGAAAAATGAGACAATATATCATTTATTTATAGATTGTCATTTTGCCAGATTTATCTAAAGATCAGTACAAAATTCTTTTGGTTTATATTCTCCACATATCATATCTCATAACTTTGAAAATTGGTCTGTGGGTATTGATAAAAAAAAAGGAACTTCTTCTCGTAGGAGCATGTGCTATATGTTGGGCTCTATGGCTTAGCTGAAATGATATGGTTTTGACAAATCACTGTCTAAATCTTATATGCAGATACTTTTCAGGGCAACGTATTGGCTCCGGTTTTGGGCACAACTATAAATGTGTGATGAGAACAACAAACTTATGCATTCTGCATGCCGTACCCTAGAGGTAATGGTTATGTAGGTTTTCATCAACTATGGATGAAGATTCGCAAATAGGTTTCAATAATTGTGTGGTATTTGTCTAATTTTGGTGGTCATTAGTCTGTGCTTTGCTTTCTGTTTTTTTGGGTGTGCTATTATGGACTTGGTGTGCTCTTGTCGTCTAGCGGTTTTCCGTAATAATTGGTTGTAGCTCTTTGGGCAATGACCAGAATTTTATTCCATTATCTAAAAATAAAACCAGCTATTCAATTTCGGCAATACTCATCATATTTCACGTGCCTCAATAAAAGTGATGAAATTACATATTCAAACGCACCTTGGCCCGCTTGATTTGTAGGATTTTCATAGGTTTCAAATTCCTATAGATTTTTTAACATGTCCTTTTAATTCATAGGAAAAAATATCATAGGATTGTATTTTTAAGCTTCACATTTCATAGGAAAAATAGTAAGAAGTGTGACCTTT
This sequence comes from Oryza glaberrima, assembly GCF_000147395.1. NCBI lineage: Eukaryota > Viridiplantae > Streptophyta > Magnoliopsida > Poales > Poaceae > Oryza > Oryza glaberrima. The sequence goes on along the minus strand of NC_068335.1, from coordinate 11,989,902 downwards.
TCTGAACTTTCTTTTTCCTTTGTTTTTTCCATGGCACCATCAACAGTCTCCAATTGTTTTTCCTTTGTTTTTTTTTTATTTCTATAGGAATTGAGAAGCAAATTATTTTAATTCATGTGTTTTCCTATCTATCTATCTATTATATACTAAAAGTCTATTAAACTTCCTACAAACACTCTCAAGCTGCCACATGGCACCCTATAAATACTCTCAAGTCGCCACATGGCACTCTAATAACATAGAGAAATCTAACTATTAATTTTCATTTAAATCAATGGACCCATTATTTAAGGCGGTTAGATCTATCTTAGAAAACCAAAACCTCCCACCGTCCCCGCACGTAATGATTTTTATGCCGTTTCTCTGTTTTCTTATCGAGATGCGCTTCGCTCTCCCACTCAAAAAACTGCACGAATTTTAAAGATGAGTCTAAGATTAGATGGTGCTTAACAGTCTGAAAATCAATTAGAAAGGGTATGTTCGTCCTCGGAGAGAATTAAATAATCTCGCATCTGATATCGGTTCCTTCGGCACCAGCGGCCAATACGGTACTACCGTTACTTGATCATAGTCCAGACCAAAGCCCAGACCAAGAATGCAAATCAGAATATAACTGGAAGAAAAATTAACAATGAATAGGATCATCAATGGTCGCTGACACTCTTAAATTAGAAACATTCAATCACTGGTATCCACTTAAATCAATAGACACATTATTATACGTCGTTATTAGATTTTTTTTCTTTTCGAAAAACAACATCCCAAACTTTCTTCACTTCCACTCCATCCCTATAGTCATTAAAGCCCATAAACGCTATGCTAAGCTGCTATTTGTACCGCTTAAATTATAGAAAATCCTAATAATCCGAGAAAAAATTAAATCCGAGAAAAAAAATAAAACATTCGATCATCGGTTTTGACTTAAACATGAACACATTATTATTATTTTCATTATTATTATTTTAGGTTGTTAGATCAATCTTTTTTTAAGAAAAAAAACATCCCAACTCTCCCTCTCCATTCCCATCCCCCGTGCGCGGTGTGTTACTTTTCTATATTTTTTTTTATTTCTTGACAATTAAAATTAAAATTATCTTAGTAGAGAAGAACACAAACGAACCTCCACCTATTAGGTATAGCCACCATATGTCTCTTATGATATGTTTGAACTATCATATTATTTTTTAAGTGAAATCAATAATTTAATAACCATATTGACTATATTTAAATGCTAACAAAAAAGTTACATTCTACAACCCGCATCCATATTGAGGCCTCCACTAAATATAAGAAAATACTAAAATTTCTCACTAAAAATAAAAAATATCGCACCTTAATTTTTCACAAAACTGGTAGACCCATTACCTATATCCCGTTAGACATCTAACGACTTTCTATCGACTTAATTATTTTTTGCTCAACATGTATATAGGAGCTATTCTTCCATACAATTTGATGTTGATGCTTTTATCAATAAATGATCTTTTTAGAGATAAATAAATAATCTTAAAATAATCATAGCATCTAAATTATATATGTGCTCTATGAAGTCACGTGGTCAGTTGAACATACCGATCTTACTAAGAACATTGGTGGAATCTTAACAGCGAAACAACCATGATGTTGCCTTAGGAATATAAAGGGCAATTTTAGATAGTAATTAAAAGATCATGTATATTTCTTTCTTTTTTTTGTAAAACTTGCTCCGGTACATCGTGAATTCCTGACATCTAGCATAGAACAATAAACATGTTTTTGTTACATGACACTCCAATTTAGTGGTAATTTGCCAAAAAAAATACTACGACCTCTATTTTAAATTTTCTTACTTAATTAGAGAGATATAATTTAGAACAGATGCCTTTACCCCATACCAGGTTGCAGGATAAACCCACTTATATTTTCATCCCGAATTGTAGATATCAAAGCATTTCAAGGATGCCTCATAGAGTGGAATTCTCCCACAAAAAATAAAAGATGAAGATGAAAAGAAATGAAATGAAAATTGAACAAAATTTATCTAATTCTAAATTTTTTTGCTGGGCTTAAAACCCATCTTAAATAGAAATATTCAAACATTTTGGTAGGACTAATAAAATGAATATATCTAAAATTTCAAACAGAATCTAACAAAAAAATGGACATTCATAGTAAACACATCTATTGTTTCGACACAAAATTTTATTATTAATTAAAAACTACACGGTTTAAAGTAATTTTAGTTCAGAATTTATATGTTGCAAGGGTAATTAGAGGAAAAATCATAACCATCATTCAAAGTACATTAAATAAGTTCAATTTTAGTTTAGGATAAAGTAAAAGAATATTTTTGATAGAAAGCCACCCACACATGGACATTCGTAATAAAGTTTCATGCACGTTAAATAAGATGCCCGCGCATATCCGCGGGCTACCTTCCTACTTCAATACAAAGGCCCTAAGTAGCCATAGTATTCGCTGCAGAATACAGAACGATCTAGTTGCGCGGCAGGGCAGAGCAAAAAGCTGAAGGAAGCAAAAGGTTAAATGGCCAATTTGGATTGATACTCAAATCGTCCTTATCAATTTTTTTGGCATGGCTTCTTAACATAATTTGAACCATCTGCAAAGGAGAATTGCATGGCTACCTTGTTTTAACCTATGAAACTTAAGTTACCAAACGACCTTTATATGGCTACCTTTTTTAAACCTCATTAGTTCTAGCTGATCTGAGATGCATGCATGCTCTCTTCCTGCTAGTTGAATAGTTCAACAAAGTTCTTCCCACAAGAAAAACCCCAGTGGCCATGCATGGGAACACACCGGTCGTTGAGCGGATTTTGTAATGATTGGATGTAACTCGTTGAGCAAAAACCATAATATTATTTCATTATCTTAAAAAAAATAATGCATGGAACTCACCCATATCACAGAAGCCACAATGGTGCAGCGGGGGTGAGGGGGAAAGGTTGTGGAGGCAGTCGGGCGGAGGCGGCTGAAAGATGGTGTCCTGCAATGGAGGTCCTCCTCATCTCCTTTGCACTTGGGACACGCCGACTTGTGTGTGGATTAGGGGATGTGATCTTGGATTAAATATGGATGGATAGTCGATTTGAGGAATGATATATAAGAGCAGTTTGAGATATTATTAATTAGGAATTATTATTTACAAATGATAACATATCTCTTATAAAGAAGTCGCACATCACAGAAGAACACAAACTTGGTCTTTGCATTAGACTACAATCACAGAAATTAAGCCTAACAATATATTCTGAACGACATTTATAAATTAAAACAGAATATTATGCACGCAAACATGAATATATGTAGAATTACATATATAGCAGTTCAGATCGCCTCGTCATTTGGACGCATGAGAAGATCGCCCACTTCTGAGGCATTCCATGGGGTGTTCACAAGGCAGTTTTCCAAATTCTTCTCGCTTTTCCAGTACACGTAGCCAGAGTTCTTCCAGGCTACCAGATTGAACGACATTAGGGGCCAACATCCAATGTAGCCGGTGTCTTGTTTGGTGATGTGGGTTTCCTCGTTCCAATCTCTAGAAAAGGCTAAACGCACTGGCTTTAGCTTAAGGGCTTCAGAGAACATTATCCTCAACTTCACCAGCGGTATCTTCAAATCATTGGCACTTTCTCCATCGAATGTAGCAAGGGTGTGTATTGCATCCAGCGCAGATTCTTTCCCCAATGGCACAGTAACCAGATTACATGTGCCCCCGGCAAGAGCATAGTAATCCTCATCAAAGGGGAGCCTGGTGTGAGCAATTGGGAACCCAGAGTACATGCTGTACCACTGGTTCTGATTAGTGCTGAATGCCATCAGGTATATGGTATCGAATCTAAGGGCTATCGTGCACCTATCGATGCGAGGCTTCCGACCGACAAGGTGCATCTTGAGCCACTTCCTCGGTGGAGCGGAGAAAGTATCCTGACCTCTGCGTTTGGCTGCAAGGACAGGGTGATTACCATGTACAGTCTTGCGATGTTCGTTGTCGGACAGCAACAGGTAGGCGTGCTCGAAGCAGTAGTCGAACGGTCGCGTGTTGATGTAGCACGTTATCTCCACATACTCCACATCGTCGTCGTCGTCGCCGACACCGCCGATGGAGTGGGCTGGAGTGGAGATCAGCAGAAGCAAAATGGCCATCACCTTGACGGTGATCAGGTCGCTTCTCCCATGCCCCCGCCGCCGGTGATCATAGTTGTTGAGGGATGGAACGCCAGCCAACATGATCTTCATGGACTTGTTTTTTGGATTGGACATCAGATGGTTTGATTGGGAAATTAGAGAAGATCTGCAGGACGCATAATATAGGTGCTATATGTATTTGATATATGTATGAACATGCATAGCTGCTTCTCCTGCAATTGCAAAAAGTGTGCGTACAACTACTCGTAAGTCATGGAAAATGAATGATTTATATTTAACTAGGAAGGTAGCCCACGCATTCGTGTGGGCATGCATCATAGACTGTGTTTTGTTAGCCCAAACACTAAGAACACGCGCACGATATTGGGGCTAAAACACACAATGAAAGATTCTAAATGCACAAGAGATGTATTTGTTTTGGCACTGCACACCAGCACCAATGCACTTGTATTTTTCATCTCACACACACAAACTGATTACATGCTTAGATAAGCAACTGCTCACCCTCAACCCATGCCACGTTCAGCCGCACAGCTCGGCCAAATACACTTCACTCACCTCTACATGCAAGCCACTCCTACTTGCATGCAAAGCACCACTAACTAATTAACACATGCATGCTGTGAGCTAAATGATCCACAGTTTACTCCATGACTCCACAAACTTGGCCGCACCTCCAAGCCAGCTGCATGAACACTCACATGCAGATCATGGTCACTGATCTAACTAACTCACTCACGCATTCACTTGTGACTTACTCCCCTACACATGCACATGGCTAACTCAACCCAAAATGCACGTAAACAACAAGATTAAACCTGACATGTTTGAGAAACTTATAAGGGTGAAATATTAACCGAAACATATAAGTAACCGGACGTGTAGCTTATGAAAAATTATAGCTGTTTCAAGATTGATTGGTTCTCTTCTATTTTAATAACTAAAAAAATAAGGAAGGGGACGGCAGTGATGTCTGCATGTGAGAGGGAGGAGGAGAAGGAGGGACTTTATTATTCTAAATAATTTAAGTGAAAATGTTTTATAAGATGTTTTGTTTTATCTCGGAATTTCTTTTGTTGTTTTTATAGTTTTTAAGACATGACATGTCTCGACTTAAGGTCCTTTAAAATAGATCTAATTGATGAAAACAATGAATCCATGGAGTTAAGTTGAATTGTTTTCAAATTTTTAAGACATGATACATGGTTACTTAAAAGTGCTATATGGATGTTTAATCAATTTTTGTTATGTAGACTGATTTAATATGCCATAGTGCATATAGTCATGTTTTTTGAAATATCGCATTCTTATATTGAGGTTTTTCAATTTATTATTTTCATGTTGTTTTATACTTATACTTTTTTATTTAAATAAAGTCATGAGGATGCAATTCTTATTTTATTTCATGAGATTGTACAACTAATTTAGTTATTTGTGTTCATTAACTGCTATAAGGTGATATGTCATGTAATCAATATTGCCAGTTTCCGTTCTTCTTTACAACTTGATAGGATAGGTGTTCCTCCGATCTCGGATAGTCAATTTCTTAAACAATCACCTTGCCAATAATCTTGACTCAGCGATTGGTGAATAATAGTTTATAAGTATAATTGATACGCAGATTTGAATGTGAAATAGAATTGATACATAAGGTAAGCCCTATATGGGTCCATATGGGTCAAGTACGCTACATCCATATATCTAGATTCATAGCCCTAGGTTGTGTCAATTCCCTACCCAGGTTGCCTTTTTTTGGGACGAAGGGAGTATTTAGTTACTTGTAAAGGATTGGTGTATATGTTCAAATGAAAAATTCTTATTTTAATAACATAAAATATGGGTAATATAGATCTTGAATTATATATTTAATTATAAATAAAACAAATTCAAGTAAACTAAAAGTAGGTAGGATATAACTTAAAAAATGTAATTATTTAGTTTTCTAATTATTAATCATTTTGATTAATCAGTTAAAATTTATAAGACCAAAGAATTAAATAAGAGAGAGTCGAAGGGGAGAATATGTATGCATATAATTATAATATTTTTTATCAGTTATAGTGTTTTAGCTGCTATTACTTTATTAATTAAAAATAAAATAAATGTTTTAATGATTGATTAAAATCTATCTTTTTGAACTCGTCTATACCTACAATATATTCATAGATGAACACTACAAATCATTTTTTTAAGGAGTGCAAATCTAATAATGTTAATTTGACTCTTGGTATTTTTTTTAATAATGGAATAGAAAATATCCCGGCCTTTGCTCAGAAGAGTTATAGCCAATTATTACAATCTAACACTCTAAAAACAGTGTAGTTTAAATAAAATTAAAAACACCAACAAAAATAAGAAATAACCAAATGTAAAATAAGAAGATATATATTGAAGTCTATGTGTGAATCTCCATCCATAATTAGCAAAAACAAAAGAATGGAATTGGACGATCACACAAGTGCCATGGCAGCATTGCTTGTCTAAGATGTCACGTAGTCTATGACTTTTGAGAATGTGAGGAGACGGCTTAATGAGCTTCTGCTGACTAGGTCGTCGTTATACTAATCAGAAGTAAGGCAGAGTTTAGTTTCCAAAACAAAATTTTTCACCATTCACACCGAATGTTTGGACACATGCATGAAGTATTAAATGTAGACGAAAAAAACAATTGCACAGATTGCATGTAAATTGCGAGACGAATCTTTTAGGGGCAATTGCGCATTTGATCCTGTTTTGGAGGGTAACTACCAATTTGACCCTACTTTTTATGGTTTGCTCATTCGACCCTTCTTTTCAAAAATGAAGATCAGACCGAACCCTGTTCCGTGAAGGCAAGCTAACGGTGTTAACTCTCGGAAAAAAAGACGTTTACACCCTTGCTTATTTGACCCTAGTTTCTAAAATTTTTTTACTCAACCAATTTTTTTTATTTGGTTGTGGCTCCCTCCCCAAGTGCACGCGCCGCCGTCGGCTGGCCTCCTCGAGCCGGCGAGCTCTCCTCTATGCATGCACCACCGCCGGCAGCCATCTGGCTTCCGCACGCCGGTGAGCTCTCGCACTTCACCGGGGTCCCCCTTCCTCCCTTTGCCCGCGCACTGGCGAGCTCCCGCCATGCGTCACCGCCACCGCCGGCCTCCGCCTTCCTCTCCGCGAGGCACGCCGCCGCCTCACCCGACGGCGCGCGCCGCTCCACCACGCGCCGCTGCCTCACCCGACAGCGCGTGCGGCTCCACCACGCACCGCCGCCGTCGCAGAGGCTCGGTGCCGCCGCTAGCTCTCTTCCTCCGCGAGCCGACGCTGCTCCTTCCCCTCCGCGTGCTTCCTGCCGCCGCTGCCCCTGCCTCCACGAGCGGCGCCGGCGCAGATCCCCTCCGTGTTCTTCCCGCCAGCGCTGCCCCCTTCCTCCATGAGTGCCACCGCCGCATCTCGTCGGACACCGGCGAGAGAGAGAGGGAGGGAGATACTCTTCCCACCGGTGCCGCCCCCTTCCTCCACGAGCACTACCGCCGCAACTCGCCGGACGCCGGCACGAGAGAGAGACATGCTCTTCCCGCCGGCGCCGCCCCCTTCCTCCACGAGCGCCGCCGCCACAACATGCCGGACGCCGGCACGAGAGAGATAGAGACAGACACATGTGGATAGGATTAGGAATGGATATGGTTTCCCCAAGGGTATTTTGGGTATTACGGATTTTAATTATATTTCTTTCTTTTTTAAAAATCAAATCTTAACGGTGTAGTTAAAACAGGGTAAGGTTCGTTTTTCAAAAAAACAGGGTCAAATAAGTAAACTAAAAAAAGTAGAGTCAAATTGGTAGTTAGACTTCAAAACGGAGCCAAATAAGCAATTGTCCCAATATTTTAAGCCTAATTGTGCAGTAAACATTTGTTAATGATGGATTAATTAGGCTTAATAAATTCGGATTCGACGGATTTAACAATGTGGTGCTACAATAAACATTTGCTAATGATAAATTAATTAGGCTCAATAAATTCGTCTTGCGGTTTCCTGGCGAAATCTGTAATTTGTTTTATTATTAGACTACGTTTAATACTTCAAATATGTGTATGTATATTCGATATGACATGCATTGTTAAAAATTTTTGCCAACTGGCGGAATCTGAGAATTTTGGCCTAAGATTGAACTTAAGCATCTCCGATCATTGGATAATGTGACAAGCTTTGCAGACTTTTGTGCTCGACACAACAAGTTTGAATAAAACTTTTCATAGTTCTTGATGTGACCATCGATGTTTTCGATATGATCACTTGAGGCGATCCTCTTAATTGTCCGAAATGTGGCGTTATGCAACAAAATTGAAGTACTACATTCAGAAGACGAGAAATTTTCATTCTGGAGTAACATAGTATGGCTGCTTTGATAATTTGGATCTGACATTGGTGCTACACATCGACCTTTTTTTCGTGAACCTTGATTGTTTTAAAGGATAGAGTATGAAAAAAAATTACTAAGATAACGGATCTGATCCGTGGTCGTGACTAGGAAAATGAAAAAAATATACCACCATCCACGCCCCGTCATCACCAACACAAAGACCGAAGAGAATGCTAGCATTGGACCGGCTATCGCTAGACCAACAAAGGAACTACAACCGAGATCGCCCAAAACCCAACCCTTACCACCAACACAAACCCCACTCTATCCATATTTATTTTTGGGATTGAGGGAGAGAGGGTGACAGGGAAGAAAAGAACCGCTCTCCCCTAGACCCTTCGACGTGGCCAACTTGCATAAGCTAAGGCGACAACCCAAAAGGACTTGAATTTAGAGCGAGCTTGCACTAGATGTTTGGGAGGTTTCAGCAAGAGGTTGCCTAGACGACGTCTCCAAGGAGAGAAGCGACGAAAGAGCCGCCACCACCGCCGTCGAGGTTTCAAAAAGAATCCAAACTGGGGTTTCACCCGGCAGTCCCACTACAGAGGATGAGACGGCACACCAACACCCTCAAGAGGGGGAGTGACGCTCGAAAATGCCACCATTATTGACCCGCCCAAAGCCAGGCTAGGTTTCACCTGTCGCCAGCCGCCAGCCTATCCACAGTTGACGTACCATTGCTCCAATGCCATCTAACTTCCACCGGTGCATGGGCACCGCTGCATCAGAGCCCACCGCTTTGCCAGTCTCCTTGTGGTGTCACCCTTGTCGCATTGACATCCGCCATCGCCGGCGCACCTCCTCACACCGCGTCAGCCTTCGCCGCCACCTGTCGCGCCTCCTCGTGCGTGCTGTATCGGCATCTGTCGCCGCCGTCGCGTGAGCTTCGCCGCCGTCGGAACCACCCTACTCCACTGGCCACAGCCACCGTGCCCACCCCGCGCCTCACTAGGTTGCACCATAGGTCCGCCTCAGGGAAGGGGGGATCCACCCCGTTGACTACTCCAGCCATTGCCTCTCGCCGGATCTAGCCATTGCCACCGCCGACCACTCCCGCTACCGCCACCTCTCCAACTCGATCTGGCCACGGGGGGACTAGATCCGCCGTCGGGCGAGGCGGATCTACCTCCGACGTGGCTGGATCTGCCGCGCTTACCACCTGACCACGGCCTCCCGCAACCTGCAGCTTCTGAGTACCCATGGGTGTCCCTGCCACTAGGATTACTCGTGGGGAGAGCGCCCCGCCACCACCGTCCTTGCGGCCAGCAGCGTGACGAAGGACGAATGGTCAAACATGTGCTAAAAAGTCAACGGCGTCAAATATTTCGGGACGGATGGAGTATCATGTTCTAGAAAATAGCTTAGAGGCTATTGTTCAGGCTGCGATCGAGAGAACATGTTCGGAACACTTGTCTCTTGCACGGAAAACAGAGCGATCCATTAGCACGTAATTAATTATTAGCTATTTTTTTTTTCAAAAATAGAACAATATGATTTTTTTAAACAACTTTCGTACAGAAACTTTTTGCAAAAAACGTACCGAAATAGCAGTTTGAAAAGCGTACGCGCGGAAATCGAGAAAGAGAGGTTGGGAACATGGACAAACAAACTGAGCGAGTACTGCTGCATGTATTGTTTACTTAGATACCGGTCATAAAATTGCTGAACACATAATTTATTATATCTCTAAATACATGAATTAAAAAATTATCGTGAAGAAAAACTATTTGCGTAACTGCTCCTCGACTCCTCGTCAGATAGATCCGCATATTTCGCAAAAAATGAAGAAAAAATCCCGTATAATACGCTCGCTTCCACAGGAAAAACGGAAAGAGCAGTAACTTCCCCGCAAAACAATTGACCGTGGGGTAAAAAAGTAAAAACCGATGTGAGCGTCGTCTCGTGTCGCTCCAGGAAGACAACCACCAAAGGCTCCTCCGTCCGCGGCGATCCTACTTCGCCGCCGGTATGCGATCGCCGGAGTCGCCGTGCTCGGCCCCGACCCTGGCGCCACCCTCTCCATCATCTGCTTCCGCCGCCTTGCCCGTCGCTTCGCGCTTGCGTAGCGGCGGCGGCGGCGGCGGCGGCGATGGTGATGTGCCGACGACGTCGTCGGCGTGCCATGGCCGCCGCACCTGCGAGGAGGAGTCGATCCCACTGAGGAGCGTGGAGGCGGCACGGTTTCGTGCTCCGCAGCCGGCGGATCTGGCGACCCCGAGTCGATCGATGGTTTACACCCATGTGAGCGCCCCCCCCCCCCCCCCCCCCCCCCCCACAAACCCCCATTTCAGATCCATTTTTTTGATAGCAGTTGTGCATCGGAGTCATTCCAATCTATTTTGCACAGTCGGATCCATTTTAGGCCTAGTTATCCATCCCCATGAGGAAGGGATTGGAGGGGATTAGTTAGGAAATTAATCCCCTTCGAATCCTTTTCAATCCCCTTGGGTGAGGGATTAAATGAACAAGGCCTTACTGAAAGCAATTAAGCATTGTTTTGTTTAGTCTGTTAGCGTGAAGTTTCACCGTATGCATGATTGTAAAAATTTGACTACTGGCAGGGACCTGGGGTTAGTTCTGACTTGGTGCCGAAGGAGGGGATGGTGTTCGAATCGTTTGATCACGCGTTACGATTTCTATGAGAAATACGCATGCCATGCAGGTTTTGATGTCAGGAAAAGCAGATTGAAGCGGACGATACGGGAGATATGCTGCGCAAGGGAGGGGAGGCACAAATACAGGGGCGATGAGGCGAACAGGGAGAGGAAACGGACATCGAAGAGGACTGGCTGCAAAGCATATGTTAAAATCAAGAATGTCACAACTGACGGCAAATTGTCATCTGTAGTTTTTGACGTCGTCGTTATAGGGCACAACCACCCGTTGACGCCATCGCCAGCGCCATCAGCTGTCAAACAAATGAGGTCGCATAGGAACAGAGCTGACACGGTGCAAGAGTGTCGTGTTACCCAAAACATGCATGAAGGTCAGGAAAATGTCCCATTCACATCACCGGACGTGGAAATCAGGTATTATATAGTGCTGTTGAAGTGCTGAATATTTTTTTTTGTCACTTCGCATGTTGTGTTGGTGCATCAGTAACCCCCTACAGTTTCATATTGAATCTGTGATATTTATTTACACAGGAGGGCTGCTAACAAACGCGCGGAGATGGCGGATGATATCAACAAACTATTCGCTTTCTTCAGTGAATGCAAGATGCAGAACTCTAAATTTTACTGGGACATGCAGCTCGATGAGGATGGTGTGGTGAAGAACATTTTTTGGAGCCATGCTAGCAGTCAGGCCGAGTATGCGGACTTTGGTGATGCAGTCACTCTGGACACGACATACAAGACGAACATATATGGGATGTCCTTGGCGATGTTCGTTGGAGCAAGCCACCATATACAAGACACTCTGTTTGGTTGTGCACTACTGCGAGACAAGAAGATAGAATCATTCGAATGGCTATTCAAAACGTTCAAAAACTGTATGGAGGATTGCCCCTCGCCTAGATGCGTGCTAACAGGCAAGTAATTCCTTCAATGTTTATGTCAACAATAGCTCATGGTTCAGCAGTAAACACATTGTGAACTGATAAGATAAGTATTCACTAATCTTGTGTATCTGCAGACCAGGACGATGTGATCGTGGTGGCCATAACAAATGTCTTTCCGAAGACAATACATAGGCTGTGCAGGTGGCTCATACTGAAGAATCACTCTGAGGCACTCAACATTCTGTATGCAAGGGACGATCGCATTGAATCGGAATTGTTGTTGTGCGTGAACCAGACATACACCCCACAGGAGTTTGAAAATGCGTGGTCGTGGTTCATTGATGAGTTTGATTTGCAGGATAGTGTGACCCTGCAAAACTTGTACGAAATAAGGCACAGATGGATCCCAGCGCTCTTCAAGAAGGACTACTGTGGCAGGATGACATCTACTCAGCAGAGTGAGAGTGTGAACAAACTAGTTAAGAGAAATTTCGTCGATCACCAAACCAATCTGCACAGTTTTGCGCGTAGGATGCTTGATATCATAATTTCACGGGAAGCGAAGGAGGCTGCTGAGACCAGGGCTTGTTTGGTATGTATATCGTTGCCTATTTTTGCATTCCCTGCTGACTAGTGGGCCACTTTGTTTTTAATACCATCGCATATGCAGGGCATGCTGATAACAAAGACAAGGTGGTCATTCGCGGTGCAGATGTCAAGGGTGTACACAAGAGCTGTGTTCAAGTTGTTCGAGGAGGCATTGGATGATTGCACAGCTTTCAGGATCGACATGGACATTGGCAACACAAACAGGTGGACTGTGTTGGACATGGAGCATTCTGAGAAGCATGATTGGTGCCAACTACAATTTAAAGTGTTAGCGGACGTTCAGAAAGGTCGTTATGAATGTGAGTGCAAGCAGTGGGAACATACTGGTAAGAACAAAACTCTTCTGATTCCAGTCCGAGATACATAATAACAAATTTAGCTTGCTGAATTGTTTGTTTCTGCTGGTAAATTGCTTATTTGTGTTAGGTTTATTATGCACGCACCTTCTTCGGACATTCATCCATGCTCAGGTCGAGAAGATACCACCTCAGTATGTGCTCCGACGCTACACGATGAAAGCCAGAAGTGACATGTCATTTGACAGGCGTGACCGTGTTACAGCTGGACCTGACAGTGTGGAAGAAAGTTACCGACAAAAGACACTGCTAGCTGAGGCAATGGCTATTGTACGGTTAGGTAGTAAGTCAAGGGTTGCATTTGAAATAGCCATGGCCGCCCTTAAAGTGCTGCGAAAGGAAAAAAGATGCTTCCAGACAGCGTGGCATGTAGGGATGATCTCGTTGCACGCAACAATGGTGCGGGCACATCAACTGAAGTCATAAGCCAAGAACCACCACCCAAACCAAAGACTAAAGAGCGGACAGTAGGTCCAGAAGAGAATGTATCACTTGGTGCAAGGGGGAAGAAGCTCTGTACTAGGGTGTGCAGCTGGTGTGGACTGAGGGATGGCCATTACACAACTACCTGCCCAAAAAATCCTGCAAACTTCGAAAAGGTAAGGAAGGCAATGAGCAGGGGTAGAGGGAGGAGAGGGAGACCATGTGGAAGTGGAAGGGGTGGCGGTCGCGGCATGGCCTGTGTAGGTAGGAGCCTTATGGATGAATTGGAGAGGGAGGGCATTACTGAACAGGACAGCAACGACGACATGGTAGAATCTGATGCGGAATGAGCTGCAATGCAGTGATATGTCGTAGTGGAATAGGTTTCAAGGCTGAATACAGCCGATGTCTATAGCCAAAACTGTTTGGATCAATTTCAGTAACGTGTGTTTGAAAATTTGGATGTTAGTGATATGGTGTACTGTTGGCCATTTGATTGTTGCTGGAGATTCAAAATATATGCGCGAGGCCAATTGCTGACCGAAAAAATATCGCTTGACCCTTGAATTCATGTTTTAGAGATTTATGTATATATGCAACTCATTATACGTAGGTTAGAACGAAGCATTTAGTTTAAAGATAATCCATTCCATGCTATCGACAAAGCGTGGGTTCTAAAATATTGCCACTGATAAAGTTTTATTCTACAAAATACCATCAAACAACTCATTTACTATGTTTTCACTATTCTCCTCTGTTTCTCTCTGTTCATCTCAACCAATCTCAGGTCATAACAATCCATCACAACCGTAGCCACCCTATGTTGTTCCAGATTCTCACCAATCCTGTCACGAGTGGAAGAGAGGACAAACAGAGAACCAAGAAAAATTCAGACAAACCACAATTGTATAGTGGCTTTTGAAGATCATAATATTCGTACATCCGAAATAATAGATCCATAGAACCCCTAAGTAAACATTAGAGAGGCTGTGCTCCAATCCCGAACTAGATTTGTTCCTACGCCACCATCTGTCAACGCAACCACAATCTTTATAAGCCATTCACCATTTATCAGATGGCCCACCAGTGAAGCAAAGAAAAATCCTAAGGACCAATTTTCTAAAGAACACCATAATCGTCTCTACCCATGCAACGACGCCATGTACACGAAGCCCATAGCCAGTCATACACCTGTGGATGAAAGAAACTACGGAGACAAGATGGCCATATGACCACGAAGATCCGTCTTGAGTATACTAATAATGGATTATTATAAATTAGTAACAAAATGTTTTAAGATAAATCTCCAATCCAACAAGGCGTATATGAAAATGATCGCCCTATCTCCTCTGAAAAGCCTACCCATAACATACCCAAGAATTCAACCTTTGAGCTGTGTAAGTGGTAAGCCCATACTCTATCCTGATGTGAGTTAAATAAAAAGATAATCTCTTTAAAAGGATGGAGTCCAAGGATATAAGTGTATCCATTCATGTCCCATCGTACCATATCTTCCGTATAAACAACGATGCTATCATCCTCAGAGTCCCAACCAGGAGATTCATCTTCTGATATTTCTTCATTATTCTTGTTCTCGCCACGGTACGTATTATGTTTGATCCATGGCTTAACAGCTTCAGGATTCCAGCGGAAATCTGCCATGATCTGCTCGAGACTGACGTCGTGTATCAGCATCCACTCCATCTGATCACCACCAAGCAGTACTTCGTGCAGCAGCCAAACCTGAAGACGCTGATGTTGTTTGTCATCAATTGATGCACAGCATACCCCCTTCTTTGATCTTCCAAGGTAAATATAAGGATGATTGTTTAGATTGATATCGCTTGGTGACTTGATCACTTGATACTTATCATCTAACAAGGTTATTCTGCAAAACCAACAAATTAGCAAATACTCCCTCCGTTTCGAAATGTTTGACACCGTTGACTTTTTAGTACATGTTTGACCGTTCATCTTATTCAAAAACTTTTGTGAAATATGTAAAATTATATGCCTACATAAAATATATTTAACAATAAATCAAATGATAGGAAAATGATAGGAAAAGAATTAATAATTACTTAAAGCAAAAGATAAATCAATTTGCTCTTTGTTTTCTCAAACTGATTGTATGTTTTTATTTAATTTATTTTTATTCCTTGAGTTTAAAAACGATGAGCAAATAATTAATGAGCTTGAGTGAGTGCTTGCTCTCTTGTTAAGAAATTCGATCAACCCTGAATAAGTTTAACTCGAAAAGAAAAGTCAAAGCAATGATCTATAATATGAAACAGAGGAAGCTAATACCTTATAACATCGTTATTTTTCATCTGAACGTGAAGTGCACCCCGCCAATAGACGCCGTAGAGGTGGTGACTTGCCATCCAAGATGAGTAGTGCACATCAGCAATGGTCCCGGCGGCCTCCCCTCGCCGGACGAGCGACCTTTTCTCCCACCTCCCCGTCGCCGACGAATAGACTTGCACGACAAATGGCGATGGCGGCCACTCATGCTGTCTTACCACCGATTCGGCATTGTCTTTGTCATCACCTCTGCAGAAGACAAGCTCGGGGATGGAGAACACCTCGTAGTGCGGCGAGACGGTTGGGTCAAACACGAGGTACTCCTCGCGACATGAGTCGGTGACCACCGCCTCCAAGTCCGATCCCGCGGGGCTCCACTCCGGCGTCGGGGGCAGCCGTGCCCACCGCCGCGTGGCCGGGTTGACGATGTACTCTTGCATTAGGAGGAGGCCGTTGCAGTGGTCGATGGCCTCCAGCTTGGAGATGGGTGCGTCGTCGAGGTAGTCGAGCTTGGGGAAGATCCGGTCGCAGTGATGGTGCCCCCGCCGTGCGAAGAACCCCGGTAGGTACTCATGTGCGAAGTAGAAGCCGGAGAAGAAGATGCCGGCGAGGGAGAGCGGGAGGAGGTCCGGGCGCGGGGGCGGGCACCGGGTGTCGACGGCGGCGCGCCAGGCCTTGCAGACGACGCGGCACGCGGCGAGGCTGCGCGGCGACGGGGCGAGGCGGTGGAGGATCTCCTCCAGCACGTCGTCCGGTAGGAGGTCGGCCGCCGCCATGATGATTCAAATTCCAACACCTACAATGATATATGTACGTGTATATACCGATCTAGCAGGCGAGTTGTTCGTTCATCGACTTGGCGCGTCTGGTCCAACATGCATTGTGGAAGATGATTCGGAGAAGAAAAACGAGATAAGATCGATCGAACTGCCAAAAAAGCGAAACACAACGCGGCGCACATCATATATATATATATATATATATATATATATATATATATATATATATATATATATATATATATATATGCGCGTTGCAACTGGTGAAGGCTATTTTAATCTTATTATTGTTCACTGTGAGAATTCGCTTGGATATATATTTTTCTAGAAAATCATGTCAGGTTAGTATGCAAGTTTTTCTTTTCAAGAGATTAAATCATGTTAAGTTAGCATGTGAGTTTTTTTCAAGAGATTTCTTATACGACTTCTTATGTATTTTCAAAAGCGAACGAAATTAAAACCTAGCTCAAATATAGATCTGGATTTCTAAAAGCGAACGAACTGTATTTTTCAATACGGTTAAAAACCAACACATACACGGATGACGTACCAGAGTACAGAGTACAGGTAAAATTATCTTCAATTTTTATAATAGTAGAAAAGTTTTGGTGATTTTGGTGTCAGCAATCTCTACTACTTCAAAATTTTCAAAACGTTTCCTTCGTCCGTCAAAATAAAAAAATAGTGAAAAAACAACAAAAAAAAAAGTCCGACTCCCCTAAAAAGGTGGAAAAAAAACCGTAGATCCGATTCCCCTAAAAAAGGAAAAAATAGCGAAAAACAACTAAAAAAAATCCGGTTCCACAAAGTGGCAAAAAAACCGTAGATCCGAACGTGAAAAAATCCGATTCCTATAAAGGTGAAAAAAAGTGAAAAAAAGCTAGATCCGATTCCCATAAAAATGGAAAAATGTCTGATTCCTATAAAAGACGAAAAATAAAAAAATCTAAAAAACATGTAAAAAAAAGTTCATCCGATTTCCTAAGAAAGTGGCGAAAAAATGGCTCGTATAAACTAAAAAAACACGCATGAAAAAAATAAAAAGAGCGGAAAAAAAGCATGGAAAAGAAGTCCGATTTCTGTTCGTTTTAGTAGACAGTATATATCTCTTCTCTAACTCTAATCTAATATAACTACTTAAAAAGAGAAATTTTCATTCTACAACTAAAAAAAAAGAGAAAATAAAATCGATTAAAAAATGCGTGAGAAAAAAGTCAGAAAAAGCGTTAAAATAATGTTTTCTGTCTTTTGTAAAAAATAAAAAATGCGTGAGTAAAAATGTATTTCCATCGTCCGTAAAAAAATTAAATAAAAACATGCGAGATTATATTGAAGATGTTCCAATTTTCTTATTGTCTTAGCTACAAACGATCCATACAAACATTGTGATTGACATGGTTATGCGTGAAAAACGTATATTATGATTAAATATTTTTTTCACCCGTTATAACGCACGAGTATTTTCACTAGTAAAAAATAATAATTAAAGAAAACAACACTAAGTATATACGTGTATCTCAACCCACTGTAATTTTTCAGCGGAATTCAATTCAATGAATAGCATATCTAGGTTGTAGATTTCATTTTAGTATAAGAAAACAGAAGCTGGTACAGTACTTTACTGAGAAAATATCGTGAATGTTTCTAGTCAAAGAACCTTATCTCTATCCACCCTCTCTCGTTTACTCTCTCTCTCTCTTTCCCCGTCTCTCTCCTGTCGCCAGCCACACATCCTCTCCTCTCCTCTCTAGTTCTCCACGCCTCCTCTCTCTCCCTCTACCCACGACCCGCCGTCCCGCGGCAATGATGCCTAGAGAGTAGAGAGCAGGAGCAGCGGTGCGCAACGAGCTGGGGAGCAGCACCGGCAAGCTACTCCTCGGCGTCGGCGGCTCTCCTTCCGCGCAGCGACGCCTCTCCGTCCCTCGCCTCCTCTCCCTCGCCATGGGGTTGTGGGAGGGCTCGATGCTGATGGGTGGTGGCAGGCGGCGGCGCCCTCCCTTCCGGCGGGAGGGGAGGTGGCGGCGGTCCGGCGTCCCAGATCCGTCCTCTTCTGCTCCATCTCCTCCTCTTCCTGCACTCACCCTTCCCGGCAAGGGCACGACGACTCGAGGCGGCGGCGATGGCGACTCGGTCTTCCGGACTCCTCCCGCCGCCGGCTACGGCATCAACCGGCGACGACCTCCATGGTAACGAGCTGACGGCGATAGCAGGCTGCAGGTGCGACAAATGCCCTTCTTCTCCTCTCTTTCTCTTCTACTTTCCTCTGGTGGCTTGGCCGATCCATTGGTGTTGGAGGTCGGAGATGGGCCGATCTAGGAGGTGCGATGACGCCGCCCCCTCCTGTTCTTCCTCCCACACCAGAAGCAGAAGCAGTGACGATGGCGATGATAATGAATTACTCGTGTGATTTGTTCATGTTTATTCATGCTTTTTTTTTATCTTGAGGATTTGTATGTGTTGTTCATATGTTGAAATAAGGATATGGGGATTATTGTTTGTTGTTCGTATATTCATCTTCAATTTGGGGATGGGCATTGAAGTAATCAATGAAGAAAATTGGATCGATTTGAGCCGGTCGTGGGCTTTTTTTTTGTGCGATTTTTTTATTTGTGCGGTTTTTTTATTCTTCTTGTTTCATTTTCTTTTTCTCTATATTCTATGTCCGATTGGATTTTGTATCGATATTTGAATTTGTGCAACATCCGCCTTATGTGGTACTGGCGCTGTGGCGCGACACGAGTGGGAACGGGGAGGGAGTCGAACTGGAAAATAACACGGAAAAATCGCAAAAAAAAGATCGCGGGGAGGGAATCGGACAACGTACGAAAAATTCTTGGCAAAAACATCTTAAACTTTTATAATAGGTAAAGATATATACTAGAAAAAATGCCCGTGCGTTGCTACGGAAAACTAAAATTATGATACTTTCATCATCCAAGCACTTTAAGAGAATATTCTTCATGCTGTGCGTGAACACAATTTTTTGTCAATGTCTAGATAGAAGGTACCACCACTGAAATATCACGGTCGTCTGAATTACCCCCTAAACCACAAAACCGGATATTCTTCAACCCTAACTATGCAAACCGGACGAATTACGCCCCTCGACCCAATCCGCGGTGGTTTTGGTCTACGTGGCGTACGCGTGGCACTCTAGTTAGTATTCTATTTATAAAAAATTGTAGGACCCACCTATCATATCGTCTTCCACTATTCCTCTCTCTTATCTCTCTCACTACCTGTCTCACTCTTCCCCTCTCTCTCTCACGTGCACGGCAGCATGCGGGGGCGGCGGTGGCCGCGCGCATGCACGCGGACGGGGGCCAGAGGCGGCGGCGAGGACGGCGGCACGCACAGCACAGTGGGGCAGGGCGCGAGGAGGCGACGCGACGGCGGCAGCACACGGGGACGCAGACGGGGCTTGAGACGACGACGACGACGGGTGACGGCGCGCGGCACGGGCGGGGTTCGATGGGAGATGGCGATGGCACGCAACGCGAGCGACAACGGCATGCGGCGGCACGGGGCGCGGCAATGGTGATGGCGACCGCCCCTCCTCGAGTTCCGCCGTGGGATTGATGAGCCGCCGAGCAAGCTCTAGCTCTTGCACGCGGGATCGACGAGCCACCACCTCGAGTTGGGCCCGTTGGAGATGCTGACGACGACGCGGAACTCTACGTGGATGGGGCGGCGCATCGAGAAGGACGAGCGCGCGGGGCGGAGGGAGGTCGAGGCCTCGAGCCTGCAGCCACGTGCGTGCCGCCGTGCGCGCCACAGCGCCGTGCATGCCGCCGTCCTCGCGACCGCCTACGGCCCCTGTTCGCATGCGCGCGTGCCGTCGTCCTCGCTGCCATGCGCATCTCGGCCATGCCGCCGCCTCCGGCCCTGGTCGGCGTGCATGCGCGCCGCCGCCGCTATCCCCGCTTGCTGACGTGCGTGTGAGAGAGAAAGAAGAGAGAGAGGAATAGAGGAAGAAGATATGACAAGTGAGTCCTACATTTTTAATAAATAGAATGCTGACTGGACTGCCACGCGTACGCCACGTAGACCAAAACTACCGCGGATTAGGTCGAGGGAGGTAATTCGTCCGGTTTACATAGTTGGGGTTGAATAATGTCTGGTTTTGTGGTTCATGGGGTAATTCGGACGACCGCAATAATTCAGGAGTAATTCGTACTTTTTTCTTTTTTTTTTTCAAAACAGCCTATTTCACATTAACCAAACACACGGACTTCGTGTCACACTACACGAACGTAATCTCGATCAGATATAGAGAAAAAGTTACAACTTCAATGTACAAGTCCGGCCCAGCAAAGATTATCAATGAAATTCACTCTACAAACTAAACTCAACGGCAAACAAAATCTAACCATTGAATAACTTCACCATCGAGGCAACTCTTTGCATTGCAGGTCTAGAAGCGATTCGAATTGATAACGCAGGCACACGCGGCTTCTTCCAAATCATGAGATACAGAGTATCTTTCTAGCCGTAGAACGGCAGCACGAGCTAGCTTGATGCCGCGTGGGCAGTCCGGCCCAAGCTCGGCATAGAGAAGCTTGGCTCTGAGATTCGTGCGGGACATGTGTCGCTTAGATGAATCAAGTCTTTCGGATGAGAGTAAAAGACTACATTTATACGTATACATTTTTCTTCCTGACGCGGAGCCGAGAGAAGACGCGGTCACGCGCGTCTCGATTCTTCGCCTGACCTTATCTCTTTCCTTCTTTTTTTTTTTTCCTCTCGGACTTCTCTCCTCCGCCTGTCCATCTTATCTCCTTTTCTCCTCCGCTGCGCTTCCTTCTCCCCCAGCCAGTGGCGCCCTCAGTCCCTCATTGCCGCTGCCCCTTCCTCGCTCCGAACCAGCGGCGCGGTGCCGCTCCCCCTCCTCCCCGCCAGCGATACCGCTTCCCCAACCCCTCAGCCAGCTCGCCCTCCCTCTCCGCCGCTGCCACTCCCTCTCCCCCAACTGGCGGCGCCGCTTCCCCTCCTCCTCCCCCCACCGGCGACGCCGCTTCTCTTGGCAGCCGGCATCTCAGCTGTGGTGCCCTCACAGCGCCCCCCTCCCGGCCTGTGGTGTCCTTTCCCCTGCGGACGGCGTCTTCTCCTCGGCCGGCGATAGCACCCTCCTCACGGTGCACGGTGGCACGGCCGCCAAGCTACCACGGCCTCAAGGCAGCGGCGTCCTTGGCTCCCATGAGCAGTGGCGTCGATGATTTAGTTTCTTTTATTTAATTTTTTTTGATGATTTTGGATTTGTGATTTCGTGATTAAGTATATTTATGATTCATTTTTTATTGTTTAATGTATTATGTTGGCTCAGATGGATCGGATTGGGGGATTAGGTTTCTTTGGATCAAATTCTAGATTAAATTTGGTATTTCGTGCTGTTTTTGGTTGGTTGATTGATTTGGGTATCTAGCACGGGAATTTTTTTAGACGGACTCAGACTCAGACGACAGAAACGGAATCCTTATGAATTTTTTGATACGGTGATCTGGGAGGAATCAGGCACACTAAGGGGAGGGAATCGAACAAGCGACGATGTACGAAATTGCTTGGCAAAAACATCTTAAACTTTTATAATAGGTAAAGATATATATATATATATATATATGTATATATGTATATATATATATATATATATGTATATATGTATATGTATATATGTATATATATATATATTTATATATATGTATATATATATGTATATATATATATATATTTTTCGAGAGGCATCTCGATTTAGACTTAACGAGCAACGCGGACAATTACGTGAGAAGTACTAGTAGCGTTACAGACATGCATGCAAGTAGTTTCTGCTATTAGGTTGTGCATATTTTTTTCTTCTTATGAAATTTTCTCTTAAATTACTTATCCAATCTATAATCCGATTACACCGTTGTGTTCGTTACAATTAAATATTTACAATAAAATCTCACATGATTATATTTTGATGAAAAATCACAAATTACTTTTATGATATGTCTAAATTACTTTTAGATTTCACTAAGTTACTCCTTAGACATACAAAAGTAATTTAGACTTTTGTATATTTAAGAAGTAACTTAGTGAAATCTAAAAGTAATTTGTGATTTTTCATCGAAATATAATCATGTGAGAGCTTGTTGTAAAGATTTAATTGTTACGAACACAACGGTGTAATCGGATCGTAGATTGGATGAGTAGTTTAAGAGAAAATTGTATTTAAAGTATGGGACTGCCTATACATCATGTGACAGATTTTTTAGCCTCCTATCATACATATTTTTGAAGCCATAGGATAAACATCTGACAGCTAAATTTAATCTCATCTATTTAAATTTAGGGAGTAACTATGATATGATGTCATAATATTAAAAAAAAAAAAGTCGGCATGTATTTACATTGTAAGTTCCAAAAATTACATATGTAATTTTAGTGTATTTATGATGTAAGTAATAAAAGTATATTTACGATGTAAGTCACAAAATTATATATGTAATTTTAGTGTAATTACGATGTAATTAGTAAGCGTGGGATCATAAACAAAGTAGTAATAAAAAACACTGCTCAAATGCGAGGAAAAAAAGCAGGCGTGTGTTTCGAAATTGAACCGTAAATATGTGAGACCCACAGAACACAACAACAAAGTCTAGCAAAAGCCCAATCCATCTCAAAGTCCACAACCGTGCCTGACTTTGCTCAATCCATTGAATCCAAATGCAGCACGAATTTTAAACAAAGATGAATGGCCAAAAAAGTGACAGATTTAGCACCCTATTTTCTGTCAACAGACCATTAGCAATTCCGTTAAAGTATAGGTGGATAGTGTCTCTTATAGATAGAGTGGTATACAAACCAGCTACCACTAGCTGTGTTGTCACGTCCTATATATCTATACCTAATTAAAAAATATGTAAGGATTCCGGGCGTTTTTTTCGTCCGTCCCACACGTGTAGCTAAATCCGTTTTAATCTGATTAATAGACGGATCGGACAGTTTTCATTCTACTCCAAAACCGAGGTTTATATACTGTATGTAAGTTCCATGTAATCTCGTAGCACATATAGTAATCTGCCTATATGGTTAACATCGAAAGTTTTCATCCCGGTGACTAGGGTTCGATTCCCACCTTCCTCTCCCGCATTTTTTCACCTATTATTGCTAGCACTATGCCTATGGGCTAATGGGCCCCTCCTAGACTTTCCCTCCCTCGTGTCAAATCTCCCGCATTTTTTCACCTATTATTACTGGCACTATGTCTATGGGCCCATCCTATAATAAGTCTACTTTCCTTCCCTCGTGTCAAATCATATTACCATGCACATCCCATTGCTGAAAAATTAAAAGTATTGCACCTCTTTCTTCAACAGATTGATTCTGAAATCTTATAATGAACCATTTTTTAATTAGAAATTATTGATTCTGAAATCTTATAATGAACCATTTTTTAATTCGAAAAGTAAAGTTAATCATATTATATACACAAAAATATATATAAATATATGCTTACCGATATATAGGATGTAATACATATTCAAGTATACAAAATTAATGCCCTTTCTTTCCATGAAAGAAACAAAAGGTTGCTGCACATGCAAAGGGCCCATGATCACTTTTTATGGTGTTAATATGTACCTAATAATAAAAAAGTATGTAAGGATTCGTTCGTCTTTACCTAAATTTTTTCATCCGCAACATCCTGAGTCCAACACTGGCCGTGCCAAAGAGGCAAGCCGAGCGGATGGAGCTAGCGAACAAGGCTGAGGGTTGAAAAGAAATGAATGGGACTTTCAACCTAAAACCAAGGAGTATTCAACTAAAAAAACCAAGCAAGCTGGATAATATATCAATTTCAAAATATTTTTACCCGTTGCAACGCACGGGAATTTTTCTTCTAGTATATATATATATATATATATATATATATATATATATATATATCATCACTCCACAAATGAAACGGACTGGATCTAGTGTTCGATCGGATCCCCGCGCGCGCATCGATCTCGTCTGGCCGCCTCACCCAGTCATCCTCAGAGGGGTGTGGAATGTACTTTCTCCTTCTAAAAGCAGCGCGTGAACTCGTTGGGCTTGGCCTGGAACTATACGAAGCTACCGGCCGATGGGCTAGGTATATAGGTACTATTGGGCCTGTGGGCTGTTTGTGTCGGGAAAAAGTACACCGAAGGTCCCTCAACTTGTCATCGGGATAAAAAAACATCGTCAAACCACAAAACAAAATATACGGGGTCCCTTAACTATACAAAACCGGTCATCCGAGGTCCTTCGGTGGTTTTAACCCCGATTTTAATCTATGTAACGGCTAAATCAGCATGGGACCAACGTGGACCCACATGTCAGGGTTATCCACGTCAGCCTTCTCTCCTCTCTTTCCCCTCTTCTCTCCCTTCGTCATCTCTCTCACTCCTCCTCGCCATTAGCCGGTTCGTCGCCGGCTGCACCACCGTCGACTCGACGGGGACGGTCGAGGTGCCCGTCGCCGACATGGTCGCCGACGTGCTCTCGCCGCCCGGAGGGCCGCTGCAGAGGCCTCGAGAAAAAGGTGAAGTTCGTGACGCCGGCGTCGGCGCTTGTGCGAGCCTGCTAGGCGGCGGACGCGGACGGGACGACAGTGCCGTGGGAGAAGGAGCAGGGGTCTCTGGTCTCCGCGGCGGGCGGCGGGAGGTGGTCGGAGAAGCCGGAGCTGAGCAAGGCGGCGCAGTTGTTGGGAGGCAGCGGCGCAGTACTCGGGAGGCAGCGGCGCCGTGTCAGCGTTGGCGTCGTCCACGGCAGGGTAATGCAACCACGGCACGGCGTCGTCGTGGCCGGCGCCCCGCCGCATGAGATTCTTGATGAAGAGGTCGTGTGCCGACGGCGTGGGTGGCGATCCGAGTTTTTTGGCGTCGCTATGCATATAATTCTATGCATGTCTCAAACTGATTGTATGTTTTTATTTAATTTATTTTTATTCCTTGAGTTTAAAAACGATGAGCAAATAATTAATGAGCTTGAGTGAGTGCTTGCTCTCTTGTTAAGAAATTCGATCAAACCTGAGCAAAAGATAAAATTATATGCCTGCAATGCTCGATCTCATTCTATATGTTTGTTTTGTTTCATTTTGTAATTTTTATACAAGTCATACATAGACTTTTCTCTTAGCATGTTAGTTTGAATAATTATATACATCTTAATTAGCTGTGGCAAAGATATAGTGAAAGATTATATTGACATTGCTTGCTGCACATGCAGGCCTTGGTACTGGAGCAGTAGAGGAGCATGTACCAGAGCCGACGGATGGTTTGTTGGATCATTGATCAGTAGAGGAATGCATATCCTGTGTTACAAACATACAAATGTAGACTTGTTGGATCCAGCCTTTCTTATTTGCTTATGATTTTACCTCAATATCCTACAATGCTGGGTTTTTTTTGGCTAGCCACTGAAGACCTCAAGGCTAATAACATGTAAGTTGGTACTCCTGTTATAGGGCTTGTTCACTTTGATGCCATTTTCAATCTTACCAAATTTTGGTAAAATTATCAAAAAAGTGGCTACATTTAGTTTGTTACCAAATTTTGGTAACTATATAAGAAATCCTGCCAAAATTTTGGCAAGTTACCAAAATTTTGACAACTTTGCTAAAATTTTAGTAATGCCAAAATTTGATCAGGTTTTTTCTTTTTCATCAAAATAAACAGGCCAATAGTTACTTAACCAGTAGGAAAGATAAGAACCTTCTTAGTCTCGATCCATTTAGCTACTTGTACATACCATTATATATTCCCTCTTCTAATAGAAGTGAAAATTTGATGGCAGTCAGAGCCTTGCTAAATGTCAGAGAAGGCCTCTTAGAAGGTTCGAGTCACCACTGACGAAACCGATGATATGAAGGCTCATATGCCATGTAAGTCAGCACGCTGTCATAGTTTGAGCAAAATATTGGGTATCAGAAATTGTATTTTGTTTATTCTTGGGGGACTCCTTTCTTTTTCTTATGAATTATTGAGACATACCCCTATATATCTTGTATCTGTTATTCAGTCTTTGGGGAATATGAGAACTTCTTTCATGGCTGTAGTGTTGTTTCTAGTTAAGCTTTACTCTATTCTTTGGTTCTACTTTTGCTTATGAGCTACATTTGAGCTTCTGCTTATATATTTGAAAGGCTACTTGATAACTTTACATGCATTGTATATATATTACATCAACTACCCAAGTCAAGTTCAAATAAAACAAAAACTACCCAAGTCAAGTTCCACTACATACTAGTGAACTCATTTTCTGCTTATATCAATCCCTTTGTTAGAAACATGTATGTACACTGTATATGGACTTAGTTTTTACTCGTAGAATATGCCATCTTAGTATAATTATTTACGTAAATTCCCTTGGTTGTTCTGTGCAAAGGAGGTGCTTAGGTGGTTGTCTGCCCTTAGTGAGTAGTCATAGTATAATTTGAAACAGTACGTCTTCAGGCAACAGATTTTTTTTTTATCCATGTTACTTATGAGAATGTCAGCTAAGTACATTACGGGCAGTTTTGGATTGCTACCAAAATTTGCCCTACCAATATTTTGGTAGCCTAAATAATATCCACCATTTGTTTGGATTGATGCCAACATTTTTTAATACCCATCCCAAATTTGGTAGCAATCTAGAACTTTTTTTTATTATGGTATCACAATTTGGCTATATTTTGGTAGCAAACCAAATAAGATGAATACAAATTTATTCTACCAAATAATTGGTAGTGCCAAAACTTGCCTATGTTTTGGCACTACCAAAGAATTGGTAGGGCATTGATCCAAACAAGCCTTACAATTCTAATATAAGTTGTCATTTGCTAGTGAGAGCACAACTGGAGTACTTCACTTCTTTTTATTTATTTAATATACTCCCTCCATTTTAAATTATAGGGCGCCCCTTTTTAAAGAAAATTAAACTCGGTAGCTTTTGACTAATAATCATACTACCTATATCTATACTAAGTATTATGCATGTTATATCACTAGATTTATATTTTAAAGTACATTCATATGATGCTAATTTCATATTTATTGGGATCATAGAATGAAATAAAATACTGATCAAAGTATGTTATTGAAAACCGTGTAAAAAAATATAGGCCTTATAATTTGGGACAGAGGAAGTATATGATTTGCAACTTGTGGGCAGTCACCTCCTTGTTGTAGTGCCAAAGAAGGGTACCTCAATGATTTAGATCACCACTGATAACTTCATGCACCATGTAAATCAATATGCTCCCTAGTTTGTGAGATAAAGATAAATTGCATCTCTTCTTTATAATTGAATCTATCGTACATCTATACGGTTCACTAGTATAGATCCTTCCATCTGTGACGGCCCATAACAAAACTGGAATTTGCGGGCCGTCACAAGGAAGTAATCTTAATCGGGCCTCGCCCGATTGAGATATGGTCACACAGCCATGGTATATCGGCATAAAACTAAAGCCCGTCACGGATGACACTTATCTGTGACGGGATATAGTTGAGGCCCGATTGAGATAAGGGTTCCATATCTCAATCGGGCCCTAAAAGAAGCCCGTCACAGATGAGGGTCATCTGTGATGGGCTCCAACTAGAGGCCCGATTGAGATAAGTTTAGTGCCCGTCACAGATGACACTCTTTTTTGACGGCCTTTTATTAAAGCCCGATAGAGATTACTTGTATGCCCGTCACGGTTGATTGTTTTAGGGCCGTTACAGATATTTGTTGCACAGTATAAATACCCCCCACCACCTAGTGTAACTGTATCCCACTGTTCACTATTTTGGTGGGAGGCTGTAGGGGGCGATTTTTTGTCCTTTTTCCAAGGAAAACAGAAATTAAATTCCTGTAGGTGATCAAAATGGATCAATCAAGTGAGTAATATTAATCATTAATTGAGCAATTTCATCACGTCTTACTTTTGCAATAATGATCTTATAATATGTGCCTCTAATTTGTTTTTTTTATTTTGTAGCAATTGATCGAAGTTGGATGTATGCGAAAAATTTGAAACGCCATTCTATGGAGTACAGAAAGGGCGTAATAAATTTTATGAACACCGCGGAGGAGGATCGGATAAGAAGAAACAGTGATTACATGTGTTGTCCATGTGCAGATTGCAAGAATGAGAATATGTTTGATAGCGGAGAGGACGTACACGGTCATCTGATACAACGAGGATTCATGGAGGGCTATACATGTTGGGTAAAGCATGGAGAGCAAGAATCAGGAAGTGGAGCAGCAGCAGACAGAAGTGGTGCGCATAATCAAGAAGATGAAGATGAGCATGACATGTTTATACCTTCTCCATTGGGCGGTGAAATGGTTGATGTGGATCACGATCTGCTGCAAGACATGTTACGTGACATTCAGGACCCAGCCCAGAATGAGAGAGATGGAATGAAGTTCAGCAGGTTGGTAAGTGATTACAAGACGCCTTTGTACGCTGGATGCAAAGCAAAACACACTAAGTTGTCAGTTACCTTGGACCTAATGAAGCTGAAGGCAAGTAGTGGATGGACAGACAAGAGTTTCACAGATCTTTTAGGAATTTTGAAGGCTATGCTTCCTGTTGAGAACACATTGCCTGAGACGACATACGAAGCAAAGCAGGTTCTGTGTCCACTGGGGTTAGAGGTCCGTAGAATTCACGCTCGTCCCAACGACTGCATATTGTACCACAAGCAATATGCGGACTTGGATGCTTGTCCTGTCTGCAAGGCTTCTCGATACAAGCAAAAGAAAAGTGCTGACGAAGGAAATAAGTCAAAGAGGGGTGGTCCGGCAAATGTTGTGTGGTATCTACCTATCATTGATCGTTTCAAGAGAATCTTTGCCAACCCGAATGAAGCAAAGTTAGTACGTTGGCACGCCACGGAGAGAAGGAATGACGGTATGCTTAGACACCCAGCGGATTCGATTGAATGGAGGAATATCGATCGAAAACATAAAGACTTTGCTGCCGACCCTAGAAACATGAGGATATGTCTGTGTACGGATGGCATGAATCCTTTCGGTGACATGAGTAGTACTCACAGCACTTGGCCAGTTCTTATTGCGAACTATAACCTCCCACTATGGTTATGCTTTAAACGGAAATATATTTTGTTGTGCTTGTTAATCCAAGGTCCAAGGCAACCCGGCAATGATATCGATGTATTTCTGGAGCCTGTTATCGACGATCTGGAGATTCTTTGGAAAGAAGGTGTGGAAACTTGGGATGCATATGGTCAGGAGAACTTCAAGCTAAGAGTTCTATTGTTCTGCACCATTAATGACTACCCTGCACTCGGTAATCTTTCCGGACAAACTATAAAAGGAAAGAAGGCATGCTCCGATTGCAAGAAACATACACGAAGCCGGTGGCTGAAGAAATCACGAAAGATGGTATACATGGGTCACCGGAGGTGGCTCCCGCTACGTCACGCATTTAGAAGAAAGAAGAAAATTTTGAACGGTAAGAGAGAACTTCAGCCTGCTCCCAAAGATTTGTCCGGAGATGAGGTCCACAATATGGTCAAGGACATAAGCAATGAGTTTGGGAAGAAAAGAAAACGTAGCAAGACAAAGGAGAAGGGTATGTGGAAGAAAAAATGCATATTTTGGCGGCTACCTTACTGGAAAGATCTTGATGTCCGTCATTGCATTGATCTCATGCATGTAGAAAAGAATGTGTGTGAGAGTTTGGTTGGCCTGATGTTGAATATTCCCGGGAAGACAAAGGACGGGTTTGAACGCGGGCCTTGATCTACAGGACATGAATATTCGCAGTGAACTCCAGCCCATACGAGATGCAGAGACAGGTAAAGTGTACCTCCCTCTAGCCTGCCACACACTGTCGAAGGATGAGAAGATCACAATGTTATCATGCTTGAAGGATATTAAAGTTCCATCGGGCTATTCAGCGAGGATAAGTAAGTATGTTAAATTGGACGATCTAAAACTTGTTGGAATGAAGTCTCACGACTGCGACGTGCTAATCACACAAATCTTGCCAGTTGCTATCAGAGGCATTCTACCACCGAAAGTGCGTCACACGATCCAACGTCTGTGTGCCTTCTTCAATGCAATTGGACAGAAGTTTATAGATCCAGAAGATCTAGATGGGCTGCAGACCGATATTGTGAATACCCTCTGTCACCTGGAGATGTTTTTCCCACTGTCTTTCTTTGATATAATGGTTCATCTCCCTGTTCATCTGGTGAAGCAAACAAAACTATGTGGCCCAGCTTTTCTAAGGGAAATGTGGCCGTTTGAAAGGTACATGGGAGTTCTGAAGTCGTATGTTCATAACAGAGCTAAACCTGAGGGGAGCATCATTGAAGGTTACACGACCGAGGAGGCTATTGAGTTCTATGTCAATTACATGTCCAATGCCGATCCTATCAGAGTTCCCGCGTCTCGTCACGAGGGAAGGTTGTCAGGTGTTGGCACAATCGGAAGGAAAAGAATTAGGCCCGATCAAGCGTCGTACACGCAGGCTCATTACGCTGTGCTCCAACATATGGCAGAAGTTGGCACATACTTTGAGGAGCACTTAGCGAAAATCCGAGATGAGAACTTAGGGCGATCTGATGCATGGATTAACAGAGAACATAATTCTCGGTTCAACGAATGGTTCAAGAATCGTGTGACAATGTCCACGGATGTCCCAAATGAGACAGTACAGTTGTTGGGGATGGGACCGTCTTGGACCGTAGACACATGGCAAGGATACAATATAAATGGATACACATTTTACACCGTCAAACAAGATGACAAAAGCACAGTGCAAAACAGGAGTGTCCGTATAGATGCATTCCAGGATCAAGTTGGGTCAAACACATAGCATTGAGGAGGTATGGGAGCTAAACTACGTCAAGTTCAAGGTTCCTTTGTTTCGCTGCCGTTGGGTGAATCTACACACTGGTGTCAAAGCCGACAAGGAAGGTTTCACTTTAGTAGATCTATCTAAGGTGGGATACGCCGATGAACCATTTGTACTTGCGAAACAGGTCGAGCAGATATTCTACATAAAAGACCCTTCAAACAAGAAGATGCACATCGTGAGGGATGGAAAGCGCCGAATTGTAGGAGTTGACAACGTCGTCGATGAAGAAGAATACAACCATAATCTTCATGTAAGACCTCACATTGACCTTGACGATGATCCCCAAGAGCCTGTGGCATATGCTCGTTCAGATAATACGGAAGGCATAACCTTGTGACTGATGCATTTGTACTTATCTATTGTAATGAATGAAGTATTTTGTTTTA
Source organism: Oryza glaberrima (assembly GCF_000147395.1). NCBI lineage: Eukaryota > Viridiplantae > Streptophyta > Magnoliopsida > Poales > Poaceae > Oryza > Oryza glaberrima. The sequence goes on along the minus strand of NC_068335.1, from coordinate 11,958,129 downwards.
TTGCAAAGACTTGATATGTGTAGTCATTAATATGGCTAATTTTGTTTTATTACAAACGACCAAAATAAAAGTTGTAGATCCTGATGAGAGGATCAACTCTATTGTTGACCATATTTCCATTTGAAATCATTTAGTAAATGCTGTTAATTAGATTTGTCATATTGTCAAAATCAATTTCAACCTGTTGGGAAAAAAATTATATAGAAAAATGACCACAATAAAACCAGTAGATCTTGAAAGGCTCTACAACTTTGTTGTTGACCATATTTCCATTTGAAATCATTTACTATCCAAAAATGTATTATGACTAATAAAATGAATTATTACACAGCAACTATATATTTTGCACTCACAAGAAATGAAAGATGGAAAATGAGTCATCGTTGACGGGCCAACGTTTACGGCCGATAGAGATTAATCTATCTCAATCGGGCTTTGCCGTAGGGCTCGTCACAGATGACTCATCGGTGACGGGCTCCATACTAATGCCCGATTGAGATGACATTCAGGCCCGTCACAGATGAGTCATCTGTGACGGGCCCAAAGATAATGCCCGATAGAGATAGATTAATCTCTATCGGGCTTGAACTAAGGCCCATCACCGATGACTATTTTCCATTTTTCTAGATAAGTCTTTATATTTGTGAGTACAAAATATATAGCTGCTGTATAATAATTCATTTTATTAGTCATAATACATTTTTGGATAGTAAATGATTTCAAATGGAAATATGGTCAACAACAAAATTGTAGAGGTTATCAAGATCTATAACTTTTATTTTGGTCATTTGTCTATATAACCTTGTTTCCAACAGCTTGAAATTGATTTTGACAATATGATAAATCTAAACAGCATTTGTAAATACTAAATGATTTCAAATGAAAATATGGTCAAAAACAAAGTTGATCCTCTCATCAGGATTTACAACTTTTATTTTGGTCATTTGTCTATATAACTTTGTTTCCAACAGCTTGAAATTGATTTTGACAATATGACAAATCTAAACAGCATTTGTAAATATTAAATGATTTCAAATGGAAATATGGTGAAAAACAAAGTTGATCCTCTCATCAAGATCTACAACTTATTTTGGTCACTTCTTCATCCGACAAAGTGATAGTTATACTATTCACAATAATCACATTTCTCTCATCTGGTTTATAAATATCAACACAGATATGTCAATTTTGTAAACATTGGTACTATCACTTTGTCAGATGAAGAAGTGACCAAAATAAAAGTTGTAGATCCTGATGAGAGGATCAACTTTGTTTTTGACCATATTTCCATTTGAAATTATTTAGTATATACAAATGCTGTTTAGATTTGTCATATTGTCAAAATCAATTTCAAGCTGTTGGAAACAAAGTTATATAGATAAATGACCAAAATAAAAGTTGTAGATCCTGATGAGAGGATCAACTTTGTTTTTGACCATATTTCCATTTGAAATCATTTAGTATTTACAAATGCTGTTTAGATTTGTCATATTGTCAAAATCAATTTCAAGCTGTTGGAAACATAGTTATATAGACAAATGACGAAAATAAAAGTTGTAGATCTTGATAACCTCTACAATTTTGTTGTTGACCATATTTCCATTTGAAATCATTTACTATCTGAAAATGTATTATGACTAATAAAATAAATTAATATACAACAACTATATATTTTGTACTCACAAATATAAAGACTTATCTGGAAAAATGGAAAAATAGTCATCGGTGACAGGCCTTAGTTCAAGCCCGATAGAGATTAATCTATCTCTATCGGGCATTATCTTTGGGCCCGTCACAGATGACTCATCCGTGACGGGCCTGAATGTCATCTCAATCGGGCATTAGTATGTAGCCCGTCACCGATGAGTCATCTATGACAGGCCCTACGGCAAAGCCCGATTGAGATGACTCATCACTCTACTATATCTAGGGTTTCTCAGATCGGATCAAAAATTTTTCTAAGTCCCGCTACAGTTTCCCGCCTCCTTAGAACCCTAGCGCCGCCGCCAACTCCTACTTCACCGCCGTCGTCCTCCCTCGCCGCCACCGCCACCGAGACCGCCACCGCTGCCACCGAGCCCGCCGCCGCTGCCACCGAGCCTGCCGCCTCCACCGAGCTCGGCGCCGCCTCCACTGACCGGCGACGCCCTCCACCGAGCCAGGCGCCGCCGCCACCGAGCCCGCCGCCACCGCCGTCGTCCTCCCACGAGCCTCTACACCGACCGGACCGGTGTCGGCCTTCCTCGTCGTCGCCGCCCGCGTCCTCATCGACGCACGTCGTCGACCCCCACCGAGCCCGATGCCGCCCGCCCGGCGCCGACCTACCCGACCGGCATCTCCACCGACCGGCGCCGCCCTCCACCGAGCCCGATGCCGCTGCCGCAAACTCCTCCTTTGCCGAGCCCGCCGCCGCCGCCGCCATCGAGACTGCTGCCTCCACCGAGCCCAACGCCGCCTCCACCGACCGGCGACGCCCTCCACCGAGCCCGGCGCCGCCGCCACCGAGCCCCACCGACCGTCCTCAGGTGAGCCCTCCATCGCGCCGCCCTATGCTAACTGTGAATGACATGTCATTCAAATGTGGATGTGGATGATATGTAATTGAACTGTGAGTGAGACATGTCGATGTTGGGATGAAATGTGGTGCATTTATGAATTTTGTGATAGATGATTGTAGTGATTGATGAAATGTGGTTCATTTAACTTTATTTATATGCAATGCGGTTCATATTGGGATGAAATGTGGTTTATTTATGTTGGGATGAAATGTGGTGCATTAATGAAACTATTGTGAAATGTGGTTAATTTTATTACTGTGAGATGTGCAATTTCGTTTATTTATACATGGTGCATTAATGAATTTAGTAAATAGATGAAATGTGGTTCGTTTTATTACTGTGAGATGCGCAATTTAGTTTATTTATATGTTTCATTTATTTTTCTAAGTGACATTAAATTCATTGTAATAGATTGTAGCACTCAATTGTGTATTTTTGTTATTTAGAAAAAAAGTAGACGATGTCTCAGCAAGGCGAACCAATGTCGACGACAACTAGTGGGTCCTCAAGGGCACGTACTCCTAGGATAGGGAACAAAATCCCTAAGGAACGGTTCCGCATAACAGCGGTGGACGCCGTAGGGTTGCCGACATCTCCAAGGAAAATATTGAGCCGATTTCGGTCTATCTGCGGGGTCATAGGGAGGCAGAAATTCAGTATTCTGCAAGATGACATCAAGCTCGTGCTGGCCGCAGAGAAGGACATTGGTTGGCTAACGTTCAAGGAGAGCTTTGATTATCCTGCGGAGCATGAGGACCATCTCAGGCGGGCTGCTTTCAAGGTTATGGGCAATGCTTGGAAGAACTTCAAGACTAAGCTAGTCGACGGTTCGTCTACAACCCGGCGAATCCAGATCCAAGAGAGAAATTTCCTTGGATCACGGAATAGGTCTGGGAGGAATTCCATGCGAAGAAGTCGACTCCCGAGTCCAGAGCTAGAAGCGAGGCATATCACTTGCTCCAGACCAGGAACCAGCATCCGCACCGGCTTGGCACCGCCGGATATGCTGGTAAGGAAGAGGAATGGCAGCGTGAGGATGAAGAAGCAGAGGAATCATGCACACCGCTCGTGTTTGGCGATATCCCACACCCTCGAGCTAGGAACTGGGCCAGGGCCAGGTACCAGAAGAATGATGATGGCACAATCTTCATGCCAAATGCAAAAGATCAACGAGTATACGAAGCTACAGTAAGTGTCTAGTCAAACTAGATGTTCGCATTGTTTCCCATCGTGCAGTTTATTTAACCCCACTAAATTGTAATGCAGAAGGAGTTGGTTGCCGAGCAACAAGTCTCGCAAGAGGCCTGCTCTCAAAGACGTGAGGATGACCTCCTCACGAAAGCGTTGGGCAACAAGGAACACCGTGGAAGGACACGGGGCGTTGGGTCTTCTGTTCCCTGGAAGTATGGATTTCCAGACTACGCGTGGCAGTACAAGAAGCGGACTTCCAACAAGGCGGAGAAAGATGCACGCCTTGAAGCCAAGATCCGGGCGTTCATAAGAGCTGGGCTGACATCTGAATTCGACGAAAAGCTCGAGTCGATGAGGGCCAAGATTAGGCAAGAGATCCGAGAAGAGCAACAGAACCCCCAGGCCGCCGCTGCTGCTGTGCACGAAGAGTTAGGAAGTCCCACCCAAAAACGTAGCAGTTGCGCATCAATTGAGTTGGCAGAAAATCCAACATCGGTCGACAGCGCCGTCGACCACATAACGGTAACTGTGAACTTACTCAATACATGAAAGACTTAACGAATCCATATGATATATAATATTCTAAAAAAATTGATTAATCTATCGCAGGAACCAACGAGCTGCACCCTCACAGTTAGGGTGATGCCAACCTTCACGGTTCCAGTAGCCGAGGGACTTGCGTACAAGCCGACCCCAGAGACAAGAGTGCATGGAGCGCAACTCAGGGCCGACTGTGCAAAAGTTCAAGTCGATTCGGTGAAGCCCGAATACGAGCTGTTCCCTCTGAAGTATCCACCGAACGACGAGGTCCTCTCACTAGGAAATGCCCGTGGTACCTTCATCCAATGGCCCAAGGACCTCATTGAGATCAGGGTTACAGTGAGGCCAACCACTGCACCAGGCGGTCGTCCACCAAAGAGACCCGCCTCTGCTCCTTCAGCCCCTCATGCTCAAGATCGTCATGCACAATCTTACGATGTGCAGTTGCAGTACAACACGGATTTTGGGGAGGACCGAACGGAGGCCGACAGCAAGGCGATTCATGAACCCCCACCGATGAAGAAGAGCAGGAAGGAACACTCTTCCCCTTAGAGAATTACTCTCGATAAACCCGAAGCAAAGGGGAGAGGAAGGGGAGGAAAGGTGCAGGCCTCGCTTCTAGCTCCAAGGAAGCTAGATCTGGGCAAGGGCCAGGAAGAGACTAAGGGCAAAGAGGTCAAGAAGAAATACGTCGCTCCACAGGAATTCCAACTAGGCATGCCATTGGTTGGAGATGACGTGCTTGCCGCAATGGGCACCGCTTGCAAGGACCTTCACTTATACTACATGGAGAAATCTAACGCCAGGAAGCCAAGTAAAGCTACCGATATCCTTGGAGAGCACGATGGAAAGCCATTCCTTGGTCCAACAAATTATATCGTGGTCGACTTCAAGGATCTTTTCGACCTCTACAGGCTCCGAGCGGTGGACACAAGCCTCCTTAAGTGCTACTCCTTGTAAGTATTGTCGCCCAACTCAATCTGGTAATAACAATCGGTTTAACTTGCTTACAAGATCGTTTATCCTGTGTGTAGGTTAAGTTGGCAATGGTGTCAGAAGCATGCACCGGAAGTTGCCTTCCTTGATCCACAAGTGGTCACTGTCACAAATCTCCAGAATGACCGTCAAGGAATGGTCAACTACATCTACGACACCTTGTGGTCCCGCCGAGACAAGGAGTACATTATGTGCGCCTATAATCAATAGTAAGTGTGTGAACTAAATATACACAACAGCATGACACATTCCTTGAGTACTTAATTAAGTTTCACTATATTAATGTCGCAGTGCCCATTGGATCCTTCTGGTCATAACACCTAAGTGGAGTATATGTCACTACCTGAACTCCAGAATTGATAAGAACGCATATGATTGGACCCCAATTAAACTAGCGATAGATGAAGCGTGGGCCCAATATGTGTAAAGAGGAGGCCTCAGGAAGACAGGACATGACACCCTCATCCACAAAAAAGACTTCCCGGTGAAGCAACAAATAGGTGACCAGTGCGGATTCCATGTGTGCTACAACATGCGCCTCCTGTATAGAGAAAAGGTGAAGACTTTGGCTGAGTTTGAGGTGGGTGGTCTCAATTGTGATAGACTAACTACATTTTAGTACTTATATATGATCGATCAACTAATCTGGAATTATGACAATGTAGGGCACAATAACCAAGTCTCTGCCTACCAGCTTTGAGGAGGTTCGCGAGGAGATAGCCAGCTTCATCCTCCGTGAAATAATTAACCCCAAAGGAATGTCTAGGCTTAAACTAAAATGATGAACAATGTTGAACTTTTATGTTTAGGCAATGATGAACACTTGTTATGCAACTGTGATGATGTAACTGTGATGTTTATATTTATGTATATATTTCATATGTTTATGTTAAGACTTGCTAAATAAATATTTGATCCAATTAACTCGGTTTTGTAGGTGAAACATGATAAATATTTGAATGGATGTGAAATATGTGAATGGATGTGAAATATGAGATGGCTGTGAATGTGTGGTTGTGTGAAATATGTTGATGTCTGTGTATGTTAATGCATATGTATATGAATGGGTGATGCTGGGGAGCTGGGGATATTGGATATCTGTGTTTGTTTCTATCATTTTTGCAGCGGGTATGGCTAGCAAAGGCCTAAGGCTAGCCAAAAAACAAAATTTATTTTTTTTGTGTATTATAGTCATCTGTGACGGGTCATAACTAAATGCCCGATTGAGATGAGATCATCTGTGACGGGCTCTAGTTTAGGCCCGATTGAGATTAGTAGTCATCTGTGACGGGCTCTAGTTTAGGCCCGATTGAGGTCAGTAGTCATCTGTGACGGGCTCTAGTTTAGGCCCGATTGAGGTCAGTAGTCATCTGTGATGGCCTATAGTTTAGGCCCGATTGAGATGAGTATCATCTGTGACGGGCTCTAGTTTAGGCCCGATAAAGGTTAGTAGTCATCTGTGACGGGCGCTAGTTGTGGCCCGATAGAGATAGGTCATCTGTGACGGGCTGTAGTTTGACTGGTCGTCTGGGACAAAGCTATCTATGACGGGCTTTACTCAGGGCCCGATTGAGATATATTCATTCATGACGGCCGTTTGCCCGATTGAGATAACTCTTCACATCAGTGACTTCTAGCCTGTGATGGAAGCTGTGCCCGATTGAGATGGGGCTTACCGCCCGATTGAGATGAGGGTATCCGTTCTAATGGTTGTAATTATGTTCCTTCAATGTCAATTTCTCATCGAATGGAACTTGGTAGTTTAATATTGAAGGACTATATCTCAACTATGCTACAGATTGAATTAAATGGGGTAACTGCACACGGACACTATACCTGCACATTTGACATTGACTCTTAATTCTGAAGTAGTTGGTGTTGCATAGTTTACTTATCATTCTATAAAGTAGTATAGTCCATATTTCCGGCTCTACAATATTATTGTCTTATTGATAATTTGACTCAATTTTTTTTTGCTGATGCTGAATATATCATGGCGATCACAAGATATTTTGGTGTCATTTCTGTACAAAGGAAATGCTCCTTGCATAAGTAGATTTGCCATCTTTTTGTGTCATCAGGTAGAATGTACGGTTCCTCTTTTGTAAGTGGATTGTATAGCTATCCTATATATGTACTATACATGGCATTTCCAATTAGATGGAGATGGTATATTGTCGAAACAAGAATTTGGCAATAATAAAAGGGGTAGCGCACGAGACCTGAAAGTGGATGGATGCGGAGACAAGGATTTAGACAGGTTATGGCCCTCTCGATAAGAGGTAATACCCTACTCCTGTTTGGGGATTTGAATCCGCTGGGTGTATTATAGATTTGACGATCTAGTTGTGTATCATGCCCTCTAGAGGGCCTCCTGCCCACCTTATATAAGATGGGGGGCAGGATTACAAGATAGAAACCTTAACCAATACGGTATCGGTTTTCTAAATCTACTTTACAATATTATCAAACCAGGATTTTAGGCCGTTCCATAATACATAAGGAAACGTAATACCTAAGTCATGATCCGTTATATATTTCATAGATATAAGTTATCCCCTATAACTAGTCGGATAACCACGCCGTGTGGGTATGGGGTACCTATAATCTCCACGGTAGCCCCTGAGACCATTACCGTCGAAAAGATAATCTTCTCTCGAACTAGATTACTCCAAAGCCGAGTGCTTCAATCATCTTCGCCATGGTTTCCCGAGTATTTTTACCAAATCCGAAGACTATGGAGGGCTGAAAAATAGCTGAATGTAAACTTAGGTGCATCGACTAGATGCACCTAATAGGTGTAGCCCCCGACTATACGGTTAGTTGAGCAAACTGAACATATAGTCAAGGAGTAAATAATCCAATCAACTGAGTGGTTTTTGATAATTATAGTCAACTAGGTGATTTGATAGCATATGCAGTGTGAATCCTCGAATAACATGATCCAAGTGATATACCGACTGCTTTGTAAAATATGACGTGTAACCTAAAGTTGACTTCACCATTGAAAATCCACATAGCAAAACAGCTATAAAGAAGCTTGTATATTGTGAATAAAGAAATTTCCAAAGTATTGGGCACACACCATGCGCACACTGCTTTAACAGATGTGCTTAAGTCCATAAAAGACACATGGTTTCACCATACCTGGAAATATATGGCATATGTGGTGTAACATCCTGGTGTAACATCCAAGTAAATAAACTCATAAAGGATTTACCAACCGCCTGGAAAATGACCACAATATATAATCAGCATAAGCCATAATATTGGTCAATAAAAGTGCACACTTACAAGGCAAAAAGCAATGATATTGTATCCAATCAATTGCTTTATTAACCCAAACAGCGCCTTGACTATATAAAAAAGTCAGCGGGGCAGCTATGAAAAACTTCACTGTTGGGCTCCTTTTAAAATGCATTGTACCAACTCCTAAAAAGTTGAGTAACTGCGTATAAAAGGATTTTAAGGTATTAGGCACTTGATCACGCGCACTTTTACCTAAGCAAAAAATGCCTAAGTCCCTAAAAGAACGTGACAGGCCACACCTGAAAATATGGGCTGCAGACATATTAGGCCTAGACCTAAAGTATGTCTACCGATACACTTAAAATGTGCCGTATCGAACACGCCAATTAATATGATCCCCAATGATAAATCTCCTGGGTGATGTAGATCGAGCGTATCTCATCTGAGTGGCTTCTGATCCGAGTAATTATCCCTCATGGAGAATACCAAAGTAGATGTGAAAATCAAATCCCGACTGGCGCAAGTACTCAGCTGATGGCTGTAACACCCTGAAAATTCGACTAACGAAAAATCAAAACTCTAAAAATATGGGCCTTCAAAAAATTTTTAAATAAATTGCATCATGCCGATTTTCTCCACTTATTTCATTGGAATTTGGTTTCGAAGTTTATCAATAGCGAATAAGGAATAATTAATTAGGAATAAAACCTACAATTAAATTGGCAAAAGAAATAATTAAGATATAATTTAAAATAAAGATGAGATGAGGATAGAAATGAATAAAATATTATCGCGACCATATTTGTATCAATTAGATTTAAATGCGATTGAATAGGAATTTACTCTAATTAAATTCAAGTAAATTATATAAAAATAAAATATCGGTAAAATAAATCTAGAGTGGACCCATTGGTTGGAATAACACAAATATTGAATAAACCACATTTTTGCAAAATTTAGGATTTATAGAATCAAATTTAAATAATAAACAGGCTAAAATCGGGTTAAATAAGAAAAGACACTGTTCATTGCACTCTAGGTGCTCGACGAGGTCTCTAGCCCTAACCCCTCCCCTACCGCACACGCCTGGCCGCCCCTAGCCCTGCGCCGTCGTCGCCGTCGTTTCCGTCGCGTCGCCGCGCCGCCGTTCCATCGCCTCGCGCCCCGCGCCGCGCCGCCCGCCGTCGCGTCGCCACTGCCGCTCGTCGTGTCGCCTTGCGCCCCGTGCCACCGCTGCCGCGCCTTCGCCGTCGCGTCACCGCGTGCCGTCGCCATCGCCCCGAGCCCCGCGCCCGCGCGCCGCTCGCCCGTCACGTCGCCGCCTCGCGCTCCGCGCCCGCGCGCCGCTTACCCGTCGCGCCGCGCGCCGCCGTCGCGTCGCCACAAGGCCGCCCGCCCCTCTCCCGCGCCCTATATAAGCCCCTCCCTCCATCCCCTTCTCCACCCCACACACCTCCCCCATCTTTTCCCCTCCTCCTCCACGCGCCGCCGCCGTCGCGTCGCCGTGACCGCCGCCTTCGTGCGCCGCGCCGCGCCCGTGCTGTGCCGTGCATCGCCGTCTTGCGCCGTCCCCCCCCCCCCCCCGCGTGCACTGCCGCCGCCGCCCGGACGGGCAAGAAGCCGAGAGAGAGAAAGGGAGAAAGAAGCCGAGAGAGAGAGTGGGAGAAAGGAGCCGAGAGAGAGAGAAAAAGAAAGAAAAGAGAGAAAGAGAAAGAAGGAAAAAGAAAAGAAGGAAAAGGAAAAAGAAAGGGAGAAAAAGAAAAGGAAAAATAAATAGGAAATTAGGAGGAGATTTAGGATATTTAAAATATTAGGAATTAATTATAGGATTAACTAAAATGTAGTATTTGCAAAATAATACTATAATCATATATTATTATAGATTATTCTTGGTAATTTCTATAAGAAATCAATTCGCAGTAGTAATTTAGATATAATTAAGAACTAAACAGTTAGATGAATTCTTATAGATTATTATAGATTATTTTTGGTAATCTCTATAAGTAATTAATTCGCGGTAGTAATTTAGATGTAATTAAGAACTAAACACTTATATGAATTCTTATAGATTATTATAGATTATTTTTGGTAATCTCTATAAGTAATCAATTCGCAGTAGTAATTTAGATGTAATTAAGAACCAAAGAATTAGATGAATTCTTAGGACGTAATTTCAAATCACAAAATGACTTAGGTTAAAATGACCCAACAATTCGAATTGAGCGATTCCGCGAACTTTGTTGTCAATTTAGAAAGGGTGTTTCGCGTTCGACGTTTGTGTGAATTATTTGGATTTCATTTGGATTCTAATTGAATTCGAATTGTTCCTTCGCACGTAATTATAGAGCCCAAGGGAGTTGCGGATCCAAGCGAAGGTCAAGACCCGCAAGACTTTGAGCAAGGCAAGTCATCACTATTCCTTGAACATGTTGATCCCAAATGCGAAATTATTTTGTTTACAAATAAAATTGCATGCAATGATGAACATCCTACTTGTGGTTATGCCATGCCTTGATTATTGTTTACCCTTTATTCCTTCGTAACCATGTTTACGTATGAGTCCTTAGTCAATTATGGCAATTGCTTAAAAATGCTATTCTAGAATCATGCATCTTATATTTATCAAATGCTATATGCTTGGGCTATTATCCTTGGGAAGGAAATTGGGATGCGGCATGTGGAGACATGAGCGCCACATTGCCATGATATGATGACATGATTTGTGAAAGCAGGAATAAAATTAAACACTTATTTTAGACTGGGGCGGACGGAGAAATTGGGTGGTATCTGGGAAAGGCTAGTACCGTCCCCGGTCAATTAAGGACCGAGCCATGAAGTTAAGCATGAAACGACCCCGTACAACCGCACTTCTCGTATGGGGATAGACCTAGCGGAGTAAATAGCTGGGCGGAGGCAGTATCCATGCATAGTGGTTTCTTGAAGTGTGAGGTAGGGGCTCTACAGTGGTATCGCCATTGGTAGGACTGCCATGTGATAATTTAAACATAATTATAATGCATGTGTGTGAGTCTTCTCTTCCCGGGTGCGCCAGAACTCCTCTCACTGCTAGAAACTGTGTACGCCTAGAGTGCATGAGGGTGAAAAGTTCATGGAGCGGGTACTGCCAATGCGAGGTTATCGAAAAGCTTTGCCGTGACGTGTCTCATGTGTTGGGACGAGGCTCATGTGTTGGGCAGTCGCGGAGTGCGGGTAAAGTGTACATCCACTGCAGTGTGAGTAAACCAAATCTATTCGAATAGCCGTGCTCGCGGTTACTGAGCATCGGGACGTGTATTACACTTGGCTAGACTCTAAATTCTTAACTTGTGTGGGATGGGATATTGCATGATGATTTTTATGCTGTTGGAGCCACTTCCTAAGAGGCGGAAAGGTGGACGTCCTCAGAAAACCATGACGACTCAATGGCGGGAAGCTATCCATGGGATCACAATGGATGGTGGACAGAACCGTCATTGTTTAAATGTGAACACTGGTACTAAAATTTGATTAGTCAATGCTAGATCTTAGGCTTGTGAAAAGAATTACAAATCTGGCTTTGCGCAAAAGAACCATAGCCATCCTTTGAATACCCCTATCATGTGCATTGTTGCTGTGATGGCTTGCTGAGTACGGTTGGTACTCACCCTTGCAATTATAAACTTAATCAGAGGTTGGAGACGAAGCTTCGGAGGATCCCTATGCCTATTACCAGGAGGGTGATGAAGACGATGGCGCACAGTAGGTCTTAGTTACGGTCGTTGCCTGTGGCAATGGCGTGCCGCTGCCTTAACTCCGCTACCTTATCTACCTCTGCTTTTGGAATGTATTCCGGACCGCTCGGTTCGATGATTTAAGACTATGCCTACGGGCTTATGATGTAATAATTCGCACTAAACTCTCGTGTATGTGCATTTGGTATTTCAGCTATGAACTCGTGTGTACCAGACTACTTGATCCAGGGAAATGGTACTGTTTACACGATTGATTCCTGTTATAAAAACGGGGGTCTACAATGGCCCTCATAGGGAATAATGAGTGGTCCAGTCGTTGAGCATGAGAAATCGACTCATGACCATGAATCCATGTTAAATGTATCCGGAATAAGTCCAAATTGAAGATATAATCCTCGCGCTTGTGTCGATGAGCCCTTAAGCATGTAGCTTATCCTTCTATTGTAGTCACAATTGTCCATTGATGGTAGCTAACGCAGTCGGCATGGAGACGAAATGACCAACATGAAGATGATATCACCCATCAAAGTTGACGAAGATTTTGGTGGTGGTAAAGACAATGACACCCATCGAAGGTGATGAAGTCACATAGCCATGGAGGTGAAGAAACCAATCGGCAGCAGACAAGTCAGCCAGTAGTGAAGACGAAAGCGTCCAGCAACGGCGATAGAGTTGTGCAGCCATGGCAGCGATATAATCAGTCGATAACAGACAAGGCGACTGGTGAAGAAGATGAAGATGCCCATCAGTAGAGGCATAATAAGCCAGCCGGTGGTGAAGGCGTAGACGCTCATCAATGGAAATGGCAAAATCCATCAATCATGCAAAACAAGAAAGCAGTTGATAACAGCAGACGCAACTAACGGTATTGATGACTGACGGCAGCAGAGATAATCGGCTATGAAGACGAAGTTGCCTATCAATAGCAGTAGAGTGGGCTATGTTGAAGAGGCTTGACAAGATGTTGATGAAGATGACGATGCCGGTGATCCAGTCAATAGCAGTGTAGCAGCCGATGATAATGACAAAGACGCTCAACAGCGTTTGCATAGTAGGTCAACCGTGAAGGCGAAATAACAAGTCGCGATGAAAGTCGGTGATGACAGAAGCAACCGAAAGCGAAGATGTAGGCACCCCTTAGCAACGACGGAGATGTCAAGGCCGATGAAGTAGAGGTGCTGGTGATGATGTCGGTGATAAAAATCCACCAAACTGCTAAGAAGATATCGAAGCTCGAGTAGTTTCCCTGGTGTGAGCGTGTGCATAGCAAAGATTGATGCAATGCCCCTTGATTTATAAAGATGGCAGTAGAACTTGGTGTTATAGCTATTGCAGAAGCTTCACTTGGGGGAAAATAGATGATGTTGTCCAACTCATTGAATCTGAGTTGATTGATTGAACTCCAAACTTCTGAACATATAGATTAAATCTAAAACTTGATATTTGAGAAATTTGGAGTAGACTGTAGCATCAGCGGAGAGCCAAAGTTGTTGCTCAAAATGCTGGAGTTGCTGAAGTAGAAAGCTTGCTCTAGAGCGAGGACAAAGATAATGACTCCTGGAGTAGATTCCATAGAACTTGTTGGCTGATTAATTAATTGCTTCATCTTGACATAAGCTTGTCGAATTTTGAGTCTTTTATTTGTGTAGCCCCCGACTCTTTGGTTAGTTGGGAAACAACTGAACATAGAGTCAAGAACTATAGCTTGTCGTCGAGTAGCCATCTCTTGAGTGAAGATATGTGTTGAGGATGTCCGAGTAGAAATATTGAAGATTGGAACACCACTTGTTGTAGTAAAATAATACGGCATCATATGTGGTGACGCATGCCGAGATGTCGAAGCTCTTGTAGACGTCCTGGCTGGTGAAGTAGCAAAACTTGCGAAGTAGCAGCAATAGAGTTTGCCGGTGCAGAAGACAATGAAGATAAAGTCGCTCCACCATGGTGACAAAGTTTCATAGTTGTGATGAAGTGAACATGAGTCGGCGGCAACAGAAGCGAACCGGTAGCGAAGACGCGTAGTTGTGAAGATAAAAACGCCGGTCGGCGGCATAACCAGTCGGCTAGAATGATGACGAAAACGAAGACGTCCTTGAACAGCGGCAAAATAGGCCAGCCATGAAGACGATGACGTCCATCAGTAGTGGTAGCAGTATAAACCAGCCGTAGAGGCGAGGACACCAGTTAACAGCAGACGAGACGACCGGCGGTGAAGACGATAAGGCCAATCAACACTAGCAGAATCATGCAGCCATGGAAGTGAAGAAACCAGTCGGCAGCAGACATAGACAGCTTGTGTTGAGGATGATGATGCCTATTAGCAGTGGCGTTGACGTGGCCAGCTTTGAAGATGACAACACCAGTTGGCGTCATACGGGCGGCCGGTCGGTGAAGATGTAGGCGTCCAACAACGGCGGAATAATAAACCAGCTATGCAAGCAGAGACACCAGTCGGCGGCAGCGAAAGCGAGCCGGCAGTGAAGACATAGATGCCCAACAACGGTGGCATAATAGGCAAGATGTGCAGGCGAAGACACCAGTTGGCGGCGACGGAGACGAGCCGGCAGTGAAGACGTAGACGCCCAACAACGGTGGTGTAACCATCCAACCGTATAGGCAAGGACAATGGTCAGCAGCTGGTGAGGTGGCTGGTCGGTGAAGACAACGACGCTCAACAACGGCGGCATAATAGGCCAGCTGTCACATCTAAAAATTTCAAATATATAAATTGTTGTTTAATTGGAATTATTAGAATTGATTTTAAAAGCCTAGAAGAGAAGATCTAATTTTAAATAATAAATTCCAATATAAAATGGGGCCAGATAAAATTTTATTAAATACTTTGCTTAATTCTATAATTCCTAGATTTTTCTGGGATTTATTTGGGCTAAGGAAGTATTTTTAATAAATGGAATTGCATTTCATGAATAATTTAAATTGGAAAAAGTTTCAAAAAGTCTCTTTTGGCTTTGGGCCGAAAGTCGGCCCAAAACCCTCTCTCTTTCCTCCTCGGCCCAAGTCGGCCCAGTCCGCAGCCGCCGTTCGCGCGCGTCCGCCCGCTGACAGGTGGGGCCCGCCTGTCAGGGTCGTCGTCTTCCTCGCGCCGCCGCCGCCCGAAACCCTAGCGTCGCGCCGCCGTCGTCTCCTTCCAAATCCGGCCGATCCTTTCTGTTTCCGATGAAATCAATAGAGGGGAAATGATCTTCGGGACCTCCTCTACCTTTTCCCTTTTGGAACTTTATCTAAATCGCTTTGGAAATTCGTGGATTCGATCTCGAATCGGATTCGTCTCTCTCTCCCGAACCCTAACCTTTCCTTCGCGTCGCCGGTCGCCGTGGGCCTTCGCCGCCGTGTCCTTGCCCCTATAAAAGGATCCCCGGTGTCTCCGCTACCCGTCGCCACCCTCGCCTTCGCCTCTCGTCGCCGGTAGAGCTCTAGCACCGTGTAGCTTAGCGCCGCCGTCGCCGCCGTCGCTCTAGCCGTGCGCCGCCGTCGCTCCGGTCGTCGCCGTCGCTCGGGAAGGCTGCCGTCGTGGTCGCCGTCGCGTCGCCGTCCTCGTCCGCCCCTCCGCCGTCGCTGTCGACCGCCGGAACATCGTCGCCGTCGTCAAGCCGGAGGTCGCCGCCGCTTCTTCTTCGCCGCTGTCGCTGACCGTTGTTCTTCCGCCGTTTCTTTGGTCACCGGTGAGTTCGCCGTGCCGTCCGCTACCCGTAGGTGCTCTCCGTTCGCGCCGCCGCGCCGTCGTTCGCCGGCGAGCTCGCGCGGTTCGGTCGCCGCCGGAGGTGACGTCACCGCTGACGCCATCGGTGCCGACCGCTGTGGTCTGGCCGTGGACCGATCGATCCCGGCCGTTCGTTTTGGATGGATCGATCTCGGCCGTCCGTTCTCGTGAACCGTCGCCGTGCACCCGGTCTACCGCAAACCCTAGCCGCTGACGCAATAAATCCTCTTTTCCTTTTCAAAAATAATTCATTATTGCGTCATAATTCAATTAAAATCCATATAAGTGTTTTAATCCGATTTAATCTTTAAAAATTCATAACTAATTCATCTTAGCTCGGATTTAGTTGGTTCAAGTCTCTAAATTTTTCTAAAATTGAGATCTACATGTTAAAAATATCCACATGTACTGTTCATGCTTGTTTATGTGCTGTTTTGGTGTTTTGCTCTTTTTTGTTTAGATTCCGACGTTTCCGGAGAGTCCGTTTTCGCAGGAGAAGAATTTGAAGAGTTCCAAGGCCAGCAAGGCAAGTCACACAGATCCCAAACAACCCCTTTGAGCATGTTGATCCCATTTAAAGCTATTGTTTCTATTCAACTATTGCATTTATTTTCGAATGTCATTGGGTGGAATTAACCTATTGTTTGTTATAGCCCTTTTGTTCTTGATTACTTTATTCCTTGATACCTTGGGTTCTTATAAATTGACTAGTTGAGCTTTATATTGGTTCAGCTAGATATTAGATGTGATTGCTTAGCCATGCTTAGAAACTTTAGCACACTATTGGGATAACTTATGACTCACTATTATTTAATGATGGCTTAATGATGACTCATGATGGTTAATCATGATTGGTAAATTAATTAATTTGCCAACTAAAACTTGATAATGGTGGGTTGTGAGCACATGGTTTTGATGGTCGTGCTCATGACAATTAAGGACCGGTTCACGAGTTTCGGTTGTGAAACATTAACCGTGCCAACCACAAGCCAGCGTGGGCAACGGCTTTACCTTTTGTATAGCATGGTTCATGGCGGGGCACCAGACTGAGAAGTGGCGGAGATAAGCCCACGGGGGTCGCTGGGGAGTCCATGCCTTGTTTATAAGGGGGTGATTATGATCCAGGAACGGTGCGCTGTGGTGGATTGTGTTGTGCGAGGGGTACTGTCACAGCTCCTTTCTGAGGTACCGTGGTGGTATCAAGGCGCATGGTGACATGTCGTGGGGCTGTGTCTTGTGGGTACAGTGGTACACCTCTGGTCAGAGTAAAACTATTCGAATAGCCGTGCCCGCGGTTATGGGCGGGTCTAACAATGTCTTTCGTGATTAGTCTCACACCTCTTATCATAATAAAAGATACTATGACTGGTAATAATTTGATTAGCTCCTGGTTTGGAATGGAATATTCCTGGTTTGGAGATAGAACTGTGCAGCCGGGATTGGTTGTTCAGAATGGTTGGGCCTATGCAACAGGGTATGTTGTATAGCGTTGGATTAATATTGTTTAATTATTACTCAACTGTTTTACTAAATTCTGAAATGTTTATTAAATGCTGTTTATGCAAATGAAACCCTACTATGCCAACCTTTGTTATCCTGTGCACTTGCATATTTGCTGCGTGGCTTGCTGAGTATGTCATATACTCACCTTGCAATCATTCATCAGAGGAGGAGTTCTACAGTGATGCTGATGATATGGAGGATTAGGTGTAGCCCTGGTCAAGCTGCCTGTGGAGTGGAATCGTCTGCGCCGTTTATCTTATTTTCCGCTGCTTAGATCTTTATTGATTGAGAGGAACTATCTACCTCTGTAATGACATTTTATTCGCTTATTAATTAGAGTAATAATTGTACTCTATTACCAATTTGTTATTGTGTGCCTCGGCTGATTCCTGGACGAGGGTTCGCGCACATGTAAGCGTTTGGAATTTTGGATAGAAATTCCGGGCGTGACAAGTTGGTATCAGAGCCTCCTTGACCCTAGGTTATGCCAAATGGTTACCCATAGAAGCCCTCTAAAAATATTGGAAAAATAGAACTATTCTCCTCTCTTTCTCTTTTAATTAAACCAAACAAATGGCACATGCAGTTTATAATTCCTTTAATTGTTCTCATTTAAAAATTTATTTATTATTAATCCTGTGTTATTAGTACCGTACATCTATTACTGTACTAATGACTCATTTACCAGCAAAAGTTTTACAACATTGTTTTATCTTGTTACAATGAAATAAATTTAGCAGGTTGATTTTATAACTTTTCTTTTATTTTGAAACCTGTTGTTCAAAAGTGCAAAATTTGTGATCCTGTTTCCAACTGTTTCAACTTATCTTGCAAGCTTGGTTTACTTTATTTACTTATCTTTTACTTTGATTTTCTAAATTTATTCAAATTAATCCAAAAACTTGTGCTATTAATTGGACAAACGTCTTAACTCCCTCCTTTCACTTGTCTTTAGATGCCGCACTACAAGCCTGAGTACTTGTTTGGTGTTGAGGGATTTGTCCAGGAGTTGCGTACGATGTCCTTTGCCATAGGATTTGGGACTGCCCCTATGTATGCCCAGATTTCTCATGATCGGGATGAAGAGAAGTGTCGAGTCAAAGTCACCTTAAACAGTAATAGTGAAGATATCCCATCAGTGATGTTCGAAGCTAGAGGGGGAAATTATATTCATGCATGTCAGGAGGTGGCAAGGATCGCCATAGGAGAGCTCCGCGATCGCTACAGTGATCAGTTGGCCGACACTGAGTATCGCTACCATCCTCGCCAACCCCGGGGAAGTGACCGTGGCAGCTACCTTGAGACTGAGGGGATTGAGAATGATGCTACCACAAGGCATCTGGTTGAGATGCTGTGGGCTATGGATGAGACCCGCGCGGAGGTTGTACTAGCAGCTCAAGATCGTGAAGACCGGAATCGTGGAAAGATTTGCAAGCTAGAAGACAAGGTGGATCGTTTGGAGAAGGAACTAGCTGCATTGAAGGGAGAAGCACCGCCGCAGAAGGCCAGGGTTCGTCTTACCGCAAGGAAGAGAGCTCTATTCGTCCCTTGCTACCAATTGGCGCCAAAGGTCCGTGTGGTGGAGAAAGAAGTTACCCCAGCCCTAGCAGATCCTCCGGTCGTCAATATAAGTGATGATGAAGGAGAAGAATCGAAGCGCACCCATTCAAAGGTCGAGTGGGGAGCCACTCAAGATGATGAAGACGAGCCGAACGAGCCTTCAATCAACTCCGATGCCCGGAAGACCTAGAGTTCCTTGTCAAGCTGTTGTCCTAGATCGTTGTGTTAGTTTGCTTGTTTTAAGTTTGGTTGTGTGTGTGGGTCCTGCATGTGGTTTACATCAGTGGTGGGATGTAAGTGCATGCGTTTGTTTGCTTTCGAGTGTTAGGTAGTTGGTGAGTTTAGTGGTGTGAGAGAGTCTTCAGTTTTGTAATAATGAAACTCAGTTAAGATCAATAAAAGTTAAGTTAGTGGAAAAATAAATTCTCTGTCCTAAGTAGTTTTTCCCGGTTTCTCTTCTTGTGCTCTTGCCTGTGCCAGATGGTGCTCACTCGCAGCAACGGGAATGGCCCCAACAACAACAACAACAACAACAATGGAGAGAATCCCACACTTGCTCAAGTCCTGGCTCAACAGGCACAGCTTATGAACATGATGATGCAGCAACTCCAGAACCAGCAGAATCAGGGAAATAACCACGAACCTCCCCAGAACAAGTTAGCAGAATTTCTTCGTGTGAGGCCGCCCACTTTCTCTAGCACCACTAATCCTGTGGAAGCTGGTGATTGGCTGCACGCCATAGAGAAGAAGTTGGATTTGCTTCAGTGCACCGATCAGGAGAAGGTCTCATTTGCATCACACCAACTGCATGGCCCTGCCTCCGAGTGGTGGGATCACTTCCGCCTTAACAGGACTACTGCTGAACCTATCTCTTGGCTTGAATTCACCGCTGCTTTCCGGAAGACGCATATACCATCGGGAGTGGTGTCTCTCAAGAAGAAAGAATTTAGGTCACTCACCCAAGGATCTCGCACGGTCACCGAGTATCTGCACGAGTTCAATCGTCTGGCTCGTTATGCTCCGGAAGATGTGCGCACTGATGAAGAGCGCCAGGAGAGGTTCTTGGAAGGACTTAATGATGAGCTGTCTTACCCACTCATGACTGGGGATTACCATGATTTCCAGAAGTTAGTGGATAAGGCTATTCGACAGGAGGACAAGTACAACCGCATGGAGCAGAAGAAACGTCGGATTGCTCACTTCAAGGCACAACAGGGGAATAGTCAGAGGCCGCGTCTTACTTTAGGACCCCAGTCCATGCCACAAGGAGGTTCTTCGTCTGTTGTTCGTCCGCAGCGTCAGCTCTTCAGCAACAATGCTGGCAACAACATCCGAAATCAAGCTCCACGTCCTGTGGCAGCTCCAACACAACAACAGCCTGCCAAGAAGGAGCAAGGCAGCAAGCCCGGAGTATGCTTCAACTATGGTGAACCAGGACATTACTCTGACAAGTATCCGAAGCCCCGACGCGCGAAGATTGTCCCTACCCAGAGTAACTTTACCGCACCTACGCCAAAGGCTCGTGTCAATCATGTTGCTGCTGCAGAAGCTCAAGGTGCTCCAGATGTAATTTTGGGTACGTTCCTTGTTAACTCAGTTCCTGCAACAGTGCTTTTTGATTCTGGTGCTACACATTCATTTTTATCTATGAGTTTTGCGGAAAATCATGGGATGGAAGTAGAAGATCTTAGACGTCCTTTGATGGTTAGTACCCCGAGTAATCAAGCAGTCTCTTTGCAACGTAGCCCCTCTGTCAGAATAGAAATTCAAGAAGTGCCATTCCTGGCCAATCTTATCTTGTTAGAATCCAAAGATCTTGATGTCATCCTAGGGATGGACTGGTTAGTCAGGTATAAAGGTGTGATAGACTGTGCCAACAGAAAAGTAACTCTCACCAGCAATGATGGTCAAGTTGTAACAGTTCATGCACTGTCCTCTGAGTCTTTAAGGTCAAGTCTGAACCAAATAGCTTTGGAAGAGATTCCCGTAGTACAGGAATACCCGGATGTGTTCCCGGACGATTTACCTGGTATGCCGCCTAAGAGAGATATTGAATTCAGAATAGATCTGATACCCGGAACAACTCCGATCCATAAGAGACCTTACAGAATGGCAGCCAATGAGTTGGCAGAAGTCAAAAGGCAAGTCGACGATTTGCTTCAAAAGGGATACATCAGACCAAGTTCATCTCCATGGGGAGCTCCAATTATTTTTGTGGAAAAGAAAGATCATACCCAGAGGATGTGTGTGGACTATCGTGCATTAAATGATGTGACTATCAAGAATAAGTACCCGCTGCCCAGAATTGATGATTTGTTTAATCAGCTCAAAGGTGCCACCGTTTTCTCCAAGATAGATCTTCGATCAGGGTATCACCAGTTGAGGATTAAAGAAGAGGATATACCTAAAACGGCTTTTACCACTAGGTATGGATTGTTCGAATGTACTGTTATGTCTTTTGGACTTACCAATGCCCCCGCTTTCTTCATGAACTTAATGAATAAGGTGTTTATGGAATACCTAGACAAGTTCGTGGTGGTCTTTATTGATGACATTCTTATCTACTCCCAAACAAAAGAAGAGCATGAAGAACATCTTCGTCTTGCGCTAGAGAAGCTGCGAGAACATCAGTTGTATGCCAAGTTTAGCAAATGTGAATTTTGGTTGTCTAAAGTGAAGTTCCTTGGTCACGTCATCTCAACCGGAGGAGTTGCCGTTGATCCTAGTAATGTGGAATCCGTAACCAACTGGAAACAACCAAAGACGGTTTCAGAGATTCGCAGTTTTCTGGGTCTTGCAGGTTATTACCGGAGGTTCATAGAGAATTTCTCCAAGATTGCTAAGCCCATGACACGACTGCTTCAGAACGATGTAAAGTACAAGTGGTCAGAAGAATGTGAGCAGAGTTTTCAAGAGTTGAAGAATCGCTTAACATCAGCTCCTATTTTAATTTTACCTGATCCAAAGAAGGGTTTCCAAGTGTATTGCGATGCATCTAAGCTTGGCTTAGGTTGTGTTCTGATGCAAGATGGGAAGGTGGTTGCCTATGCATCTCGTCAGTTACGCCCGCATGAGAAGAACTACCCTACTCATGATCTTGAGTTGGCTGCAGTGGTTCATGCGTTGAAAATTTGGCGTCATTATCTTTTCGGTACTCGTACAGAGGTGTACACCGATCACAAGAGTTTAAAGTATATCTTTACTCAGCCAGATCTGAACATGAGACAACGAAGATGGTTGGAATTAATTAAGGATTATGACATGGGAATTCATTATCACCCGGGAAAGGCTAATGTTGTAGCAGATGCTCTTAGCAGGAAAGGCTATTGCAATGTTACGGAAGGACGACAGTTGCCATTGGAGTTATGTAAGGATTTTGAAAGATTAAATTTGAGAATTGTTAGTAGAGGTTTTGTTGCAGCCTTAGAAGCAAAGCCCACGCTAATCGATCAGGTTAGAGAAGCCCAAATTAATGACCCCGATATTCAAGAAATTAAGAAGAATATGAGAAGAGGAAAAGCTATCGGTTTCTTGGAAGATGAGCAAGGAACTATATGGTTGGGCGAGAGAATCTGCGTCCCAGACAACAAAGGTTTAAAAGATGCAATCCTGAAGGAAGCTCATGATACTTTGTACTCCATTCACCCTGGTAGTACCAAGATGTACCAGGATCTCAAGGAAAGATTTTGGTGGGCAAGTATGAAGCGTGAAATCGCAGAATACGTAGCAGTATGTGATGTTTGTCAGCGAGTCAAGGCAGAACATCAGAAACCCGCAGGTTTGTTGCAGCCTTTGAAGATACCAGAATGGAAGTGGGAGGAAATCGGTATGGATTTCATCACTGGTCTACCCAGAACATCATCAGGCCACGACTCTATTTGGGTGATAGTCGACAGACTTACCAAAGTGGCTCATTTCATTCCAGTAAAGACAACATATTTCGGAAGTCGGTTGGCGGAATTGTATATGGCAAGGATTGTGTGTTTGTATGGCGTCCCTAAGAAAATAGTGTCTGATCGGGGAAGTCAATTCACTTCAAAATTTTGGAAGAAACTTCAAGAAGAGATGGGTTCTAAGTTGAACTTTAGTACTGCTTATCATCCTCAGACAGACGGACAAACCGAAAGGGTAAACCAGATTTTAGAAGACATGTTGAGAGCTTGTGCTTTAGACTTCGGTGGAAGTTGGGATAAGAATTTACCTTATGCAGAATTCTCGTACAATAACAGTTATCAAGCTAGTATTCAGATGGCTCCTCACGAAGCGCTGTATGGTCGGAAGTGCCGCACTCCGCTTTTGTGGGATCAAACGGGGGAACGTCAGGTTTTTGGGACTGATATCCTAAGGGAAGCGGAAGAAAAGGTAAAAATCATTCAAGAAAGATTGCGTGTGGCCCAGTCCCGTCATAAGAGTTATGCCGACAGTCGTCGTAGAGATCTAAGTTTTGATGAAGGAGATTATGTGTACCTTCGTGTCACGCCTCTTCGAGGAGTTCATCGTTTCCACACTAAAGGAAAATTGGCACCGCGTTTCGTGGGACCTTACAAGATTGTCAGTAGAAGAGGAGAGGTCGCTTATCAGTTGGAGTTACCTCAATCTCTAACAGGAGTCCATAATGTGTTCCATGTGTCGCAATTGAAAAAGTGTTTAAGGGTACCAACCGAAGAAGCTAATCTTGAACAGATAGAAGTCCAAGAGGATCTGACTTATATTGAGAAACCGATCCGTATCTTGGAAACAGATGAGAGAAGAACCAGGAATCGAGTGATTCGTTTTTGTAAAGTTCAATGGAGTAATCACTCGGAAGAAGAATCAACTTGGGAACGAGAAGATGAATTGAAGTCAGCTCATCCGCATCTGTTCGCCAGTTCTTCCGAATCTCGAGGACGAGATTCTGTTTAAGGGGGGTAGGTTTGTCACATCCTAAAAATTTCAAATATATAAATTGTTGTTTAATTGGAATTATTAGAATTGATTTTAAAAGCCTAGAAGAGAAGATCTAATTTTAAATAATAAATTCCAATATAAAATGGGGCCAGATAAAATTTTATTAAATACTTTGCTTAATTCTATAATTCCTAGATTTTTCTGGGATTTATTTGGGCTAAGAAAGTATTTTTAATAAATGGAATTGCATTTCATGAATAATTTAAATTGGAAAAAGTTTCAAAAAGTCTCTTTTGGCTTTGGGCCGAAAGTCGGCCCAAAACCCTCTCTCTTTCCTCCTCGGCCCAAGTCGGCCCAGTCCGCAGCCGCCGTTCGCGCGCGTCCGCCCGCTGACAGGTGGGGCCCGCCTGTCAGGGTCGTCGTCTTCCTCGCGCCGCCGCCGCCCGAAACCCTAGCGTCGCGCCGCCGTCGTCTCCTTCCAAATCCGGCCGATCCTTTCCGTTTCCCATGAAATCAATAGAGGGGAAATGATCTTCGGGACCTCCTCTACCTTTTCCCTTTTGGAACTTTATCTAAATCGCTTTGGAAATTCGTGGATTCGATCTCGAATCGGATTCGTCTCTCTCTCCCGAACCCTAACCTTTTCTTCGCGTCGCCGGTCGCCGTGGGCCTTCGCCGCCGTGTCCTTGCCCCTATAAAAGGATCCCCGGTGTCTCTGCTACCCGTCGCCACCCTCGCCTTCGCCTCTCGTCGCCGGTAGAGCTCTAGCACCGTGTAGCTTAGCGCCGCCGTCGCCGCCGTCGCTCCAGCCGTGCGCCGCCGTCGCTCCGGTCGTCGCCGTCGCTCGGGAAGGCTGCCGTCGTGGTCGCCGTCGCGTCGCCGTCCTCGTCCGCCCCTCCGCCGTCGCTGTCGACCGCCGGAACATCGTCGCCGTCGTCAAGCCGGAGGTCGCCGCCGCTTCTTCTTCGCCGCTGTCGCCGACCGTTGTTCTTCCGCCGTTTCTTTGGTCACCGGTGAGTTCGCCGTGCCGTCCGCTACCCGTAGGTGCTCTCCGTTCGCGCCGCCGCGCCGTCGTTCACCGGCGAGCTCGCGCGGTTCGGTCGCCGCCAGAGGTGACGTCACCGCTGACGCCATCGGTGCCGACCGCTGTGGTCTGGCTGTGGACCGATCGATCCCGGCCGTTCGTTTTGGATGGATCGATCTCGGCCGTCCGTTCTCGTGAACCGTCGCCGTGCACCCGGTCTACCGCAAACCCTAGCCGCTGACGCAATAAATTCAGAATGGTTGTTCAGAATGGTTGGGCCTATGCAACAGGGTATGTTGTATAGCGTTGGATTAATATTGTTTAATTATTACTCAACTGTTTTACTAAATTCTGAAATGTTTATTAAATGCTGTTTATGCAAATGAAACCCTACTATGCCATCCTTTGTTATCCTGTGCACTTGCATATTTGCTGCGTGGCTTGCTGAGTATGTCATATACTCACCTTGCAATCATTCATCAGAGGAGGAGTTCTACAGTGATGCTGATGATGTGGAGGATTAGATGTAGCCCTGGTCAAGCTGCCTGTGGAGTGGAATCGTCTGCGCCGTTTATCTTATTTTCCGCTGCTTAGATCTTTATTGATTGAGAGGAACTATCTACCTCTGTAATGACATTTTATTCGCTTATTAATTAGAGTAATAATTGTACTCTATTACCAATTTGTTATTGTGTGCCTCGGCTGATTCCTGGACGAGGGTTCGCGCACATGTAAGCGTTTGGAATTTTGGATAGAAATTCCGGGCGTGACACCAGCCGTGTAGGCGAGATACCAGTCGGCGGCAGCGAAGGCAAGCCGGTCGGTGAAGACGTAGACGCCCGACAACGGCGACATAATAGGCCAGCCGTGCAGGCAGAGACACCAGTCAGCGGCGGCAAGGGCAAGCCAGTGGTGAAGACATAGATGCCCAACAACAGTGGCATAATAGGCCAGCCGTGCAGGCGGAGACACCAGTCGGCGCCGGCGAAGGCAAGCCGGTCGGTGAAGACGTAGACGCCCAACAACTGTGGTGTGACCAACCAACCGTGTAGGCGGAAACACCAGTCGGTAGTGGACGAGGCGGTCGGTCAGTGAAGGAGTAGACGCCCAACAATGGTGGTGTGACCAACCAACCGTGTAGGCGAGGACACCAGTCGGTGGCAACGACAACAAGCCAATGCTGATGTTCTGACTGATCCATTCCTGAAGCGTAGGAGATAAGCTTAAAGCCATGAATCCCTATTATGCATATCTGGATCTGGTTCCTGCAGAACAAACATATAGAATGAGTAGTATCTGATGTAAATACAGTACTTGAGAAAAATTCAAGTATTTTAAAATGTTTATAAATATGTATTTCTCCTCTTGTCAATTTTGATTTCCCTGAGCGGATGACTCCTTGCGTTTAAACACTCTGCCCGACTAGTCATAGCTCCCGCACACCGAGAGTCAGCCTAGGCACTTCCTAAACATGCATACGAGTGACATGAGTTCATCATTAATGGAACAAAGTTTCACGGATCGGAGTTTACTACTCGGGTACTTTTGCAATTGTTAAGAGCAAAAAATAAATTATCTTATCTCTATGCTTTTGATTTCTTCCAAGTAATACTTAGCACCTTGCATTACTCGGTCCATCCAACGAGCCTCCGGGTGCTAGGAATTGGCCCAAAGGCAACTATCCATCAGGAAACCAAACGGAAAGCATAGGAAGATAGAACTCCATAACTCGATAGGCACTTTTGAACTCGAATTATGTCGCAAGCAATCAAGATAAACATTATGAAAAATGTTGAAAAAATATGATAACATCTGTAGGCCCGACTCACTAGTCAACAGCGAACAAGTTGATTTAGTGAGGCAGAGGAACGAGGAAAATGTCATATAAAGAAGAAAATTAATGATGACTTAGCTTTGTAATATTTCCCTTAATGGCAGAGGTGGCCGATGTGGAAACAAAGTCGTCCATCAATGGCAAAAAAGACACCAACCATGGAAACAGCTGATGCGGCCGGCAGTGAAAACGTGGACACCCAACAACGGTGGTGTGACCAACCAACCGTGTAGGCGAAGACTCCAGTCGGCGGCGGCGAAGGCAGGTCAGTCGGTGAAGACATAGATGCTCAACAACGGTGGCATAATAGGCCAGTCGCGTAGGCGGAGACACCAGTAGGCGACGACAGAGGCAGGCCGGCGGTGAAGTCTTAGACGCCCAACAACGGCGACATAATAGGCCAGCCGTGTAGGTGGAGACACTAGTTGGCGGTGGTGAAGGCAAGCCGGTCGGTGAAGATGTGGACGCCCATGAACAGTGGTGTGACCAACCAACCGTATAGGCGAGGACACCAGTAGTCGGCGACAGAGGCAGGCCGGCGGTGAAGTCGTAGTCGCCCAATCAACGGTGGCATAATAGGCTAGCCGTATAGGCGGAAACACCAGTCGATGGCGGCGAAGGCAAGCCGGACGGTGAAAACGTAGACGCCCAACAATGTTGTGTGACCAATCAACCGTATAGGCGAAGACACCAGTCGGCAGCGGACGAGGCGACCGGCCGGTGAAGACGTAGCCGCCCAATAGCGATGGCATAACAGGCCAGCCGTGTAGGCGGAGACACTAGTCGGCGGCGACAGAGGCAGGCCGGCGGTGAAGTCATAGACGCCCAACAACGGCGGCATAATAGGCCAGCCGTGTAGGCGGAGACACCAGTCGGCGGCGGCGAAGGCAAGCCGGTCGGTGAAGACGTGGACGCCTATGAACGGTGGTGAGACCAACCAACAGTATAGGCGTGGACACCAGTTGGCGGCGCTAGAGGCAGGCCGGCGATGAAGTCGTAGACGCCCAACAAGGGCGGCATAATAGGCCAGCCGTGTAGGCGGAAACACCAATCGGCGGCGGCGAAGGTAAGCCGGACGGTGAAAACATGGACGCCTGTGAACGGTGGTAAGACCAACCTACTGTATAGGCGAGGACACCAGTCGGCGGTGGCAGAGGCGGCCGGTCGGTGAAGATAATGTTGCCATCAGCAACGGTGATGGAGTACACCAACCATGGAGGCAAAGAAATTAGTCGGCAAGAGCAACGATGGCCGACACGGGTAAATGCAAAATAAATCAATCAACATATCATCTGCTTAGTACCACATAAAATAGATATAGGTATAAAGAAACTTATGCAGGTATGTTTGCATATATCAACACATATATGCGGCTTGCATATATTGTTTAACTATTAGCCAATTAATCTCCTGTGGTATGAACGCTTAGATGCATTCACACATGCACATCGTTTGATTGATCCGTGGTCCTGCATATAGATCGCAGGTACGAGTCCGGGTCGAATCCAAGTCGGAGAGAATCAGACTTGGGGCAGCCAGGAGCATGCAAAATAATAAACCACAGATCGAATAGAGATTAGTACCAGAAACAAATAAAAAAGTATAGATGATTATGGATATTAATCGATGCATGTATGTTTGCATGTAGATCGATTTGTAGAAGAAGTCGGCGTCAGCCATCTTGCCAGGGGTGATTAAAAAATTAACCACCACCACATATGTGCATCCGGCCCTGTAGCCGATGGCTATCTTGATGGTCCTTCAGCACGACGTCGTCATTGAAGGTAGCCGGTGGATCTCATCAACAGCCAAGACATGCATGCATACAAAAATTTGGGCCACACATCAATCTGTGTATTAGAAATTGGTAAATAATAATAGATTGGAAATTAAGGAAAATCCCACAACACGGAGAATGTATCCATCGAATTCGACGAGATTGATCCTCCCGGTTGAGTTGGATCTTGGACCGAAGACCACGCCGGTGATTTCTATGATTAGTTCCATCACACTTTTCGATGAGAAACTCGACACTCCCCTACCTGGCGCGCCAACTGTCAAAACAAGAATTCGGCAATAATAAAAGGGGGTAGCGCACGAGACCTAAAAGTGAATGGATGCGGAGACAACGATTTAGATAGGTTCAGGCCCTCTCGATGAGAGGTAATACCCTACTCTTGTTTGGGGATTTGAATCCGCCGGGTATTATAGATCTTACGATCTAGTTGTATATCATGCCCCCTAGAGAGCCTCCTGCCCTCCTTATATAAGATGGGGGACATGATTACAAGATAGAAACTTTAACCAATACGGTATCGGTTTCCTAAATCTACTTTACAATATTATCAAACCAGGACTTTAGGCTGTTCCATAATACATAAGGAAACGTAATACCCAAGTCATAATCCGTTACATATTTCAAAGATATAAGTTATCCCCTATAACTAGTCGGATAACCACGCTGTGCGGGTATGGGGTACCCATAATCTTTACATATATTCAGTACTGGTGTATGTTGATGCATGAGAATATTGACTATATAGTGGATCATTAGGACACGAGTCCTTGAAACTAATTTTTTTAACCCCATTCAAGGCACTCTAAGAGAGTATCTGTCAGTAAAAGTGATATCTGCATACTATTTCTCTGTCAGTTATTCATTAACAGTCACTAAAGGATTACCTGTTGGTAAATATTATCAGTCGGCAATTGTAATGCAGAACTATCAAATTATCTATCAGCAAAAATTTATCTGTCGGAAAAGACTTTTGCTGGCAGCACTTGGCCTGCAGACCTTATCTGTCGGGAAAACCTTTGCCGTCACATAACTTGTCAGCACATTGATGGTTTGCTGACAGATTCTAAGACAGTTACTCCCTCCGTCTCAAAATATAAGCATTTTTAGCTATGAATCTGGATTATTGCGTGTCCAGATTTATAGCCAAAAGTTGTTATATTCTGGAACGGAAGTAGTACTAACTTGTAATTACCTGTCAACCAGCGGGAGCTACCAACCAGCGGGCGGCAAGAGGAACCAAGATTTTTGGAGTACTACGTACTCCCTCCGTATTTTAATGCATGACGTCGTTGACTTTTTAATCAACGTTTAACCATTCGTCTTATCTAAAATTTTTGTGTAAATATAAAAATATTTATATCATGCTTAAAGAACATTTGATGATAAATCAAGTCACGATAAAATAAATGATAATAACATAAATTTTTTAAATAAAACGAATGGTCAAACGTTGATTAAAAAGTCAACGGCGCCATATATTAAAATAGGGAGGGAGTATATAGTTATAGTACGTGTCTGAATCAGCATGAAGAGTATACGCACGTGTACACATATTCGTGCCGGCCGCACAGATGAGCACGTGTGCGACGGCGCCCCAATAAATAACCGTGTGGAAATTAATCGATTTCGTCGTCGATGGAATGTAGTATTGCGTCGTTGGGAATGTCTTTGCTGGGGCCTGGGTGGAGCAGTGTATTGACTGCATGCATATGATTGCTTGTACATCTCAGGTTATATGGTCACGAAGAACCTAGTTAGCTAGCGACGACTCGTAGGAACGGAGCGCTCTTGCCTGCACAAATACATCACTTTCCGGTCGGTGACATGTCATATCTCTCCGAATTCAATTGGGAAATTCTTTTCCTCCTCCCCAGCCGTGACTATTCAAAGAAACTAGTATATGAAGTCGTGCGTTTTCACGAGCATTGCATTGGTCATCCTGTTATGAGTCACGTGCAAGAAAACTTTCGGATGAGCCATATATGTGTCGCACGTTTTTTTCCCTAAAAAAAGTCGGATCTCTGCCCGTTGATGTTTTAATGTACCGTGGGATAAACGCTTGATTTCGTTACCGGTGGGGTTGCATCTTTCCTTTTTATCGTTAATCCCTTGCCTTTTTTTTATTAGATCTGTTTTTTTCCTGTATGTATGACGATATGTTAGTTATATCATAATTAATTACATCCTACTTACAATATAATTATATACTAATTACATATGTAATTTTGAAACTTGTGTAATTTTGGAATTTACATATCTAATTTTTTGGACTTACATTGTATATACACTAAAATTACAAATGTAATTTATGAAATTACAATGTAAATACATGCTGACTATTTTTTGTGAAAAATATGGCGCCACAAATATAGCTACTCCCGAAAGCTTTTTAATGATATCATGTACTTGAAGAATTAGTTATGGAAACATATAAAATATAGGTCACCTTTAAATAGCAAAAATGGGAAAAACAGAAGAATAGGAATAACATAGGAATCTGATAGGATCTCAAATATGTAAAACTGATGATTGTAAAATACAGGAAAAACATAAGAATGATTGTTTGATTGAACCACATAAAAAACAGAGGAATTGGATGAGGGAGATAGACTTAAAGAAAAAAATTCAAGAGGTTGAAGCTCTTGTTAAATCTTCTCCGAAATCTCTATAGGATTGTCCATCCATAGAAATTTCAAAGAATATGATAGGATTCAATCTTTTATTTCAAAGGTTTTCATATGAAATTTTTCTACAGAATTGAAATCATCTAACATTATATTCCTATGTTTTTTCTACAAATCAAAGTGGTCCTATATATAGTGTTTAATCTATTTACGAAACTAGGTACAATTGATCAAATAGTCACACGCAAACTCACCCTATCAACGCCCACACCCACACCTTATCCTATAAACACCTCTAAAGACCGAGCCGACATATCTTTATATCAATGAACTCTATAAAAATAGAGATGGATTTTTGTCATCGAGGTTGTCGGAGAATGAACTCCTCCACCAGGGAACCGTGAGGCCCCCTTTATGAGTTCAGCCGGGGGCAGCAGGTGAAATTCGAGGGCTTGGTGAGCGAAGCTGTATGATCTTGAGGGGATGCAATCCCTCAAAGATGATGAGACAAAAGGGGTTTATACAGGTTCGGGCCGCTGAGAAACGTAATACCCTACTCCTGTGCTTGATTGATCTTGTGAGAAATTACAAGATCTCCTTGTTGGGGTAGAAGGTATTGAACCTGAGGGGCAGAAACTCCCCCCTCCACCACTAGGCCTAGACCTCCTTTTATACCTCAAGGGGTTACCACATGGGCCCAACAACCTAACCTAGCTACGGTGGAGAAGTATTATAATATTTGTATTAAATGCATGTATTGTCTCTTGACTTGGGAAGCCAAGCGCACGTCGTCTTGATAATGGGGCCTGTCAAATCTTGTCGCCTGACACGGGGGGTGCCCCTGTCAGTCACCATTTAATGGGTGAAGACTTCTGGGCTCCTATTACACCGGGAAACGTGAGCCTTGCTTTGACCAGAGTGGGAGGACCGACTCCGGCTGGGATAAGAGGATGAGAACCTCTCACCATCATTATTTGATGGGATATGTCGGGCTGCACGTCGCCTGACACACGCGATGGTGCGCCTGACATCCTGGGTCCCATCAGTCATTCAACCGGTCACAGACCGGTTGAGTGCACTGCACACCGCATTAAATGCGGCGTGGCGCGACCGCTCGGGTCGCCATAAATGCGGATAGGTGGGCACCTGGAGGCGGACACCTAACCCACCGTACGTGGTGACCTAGAGAGGGGGTCGACGGAGCCCGACCCCTAGTCACAGGAGGGGGCGGCCACCGCTCGACCTCGGGCCCGATCCCCCCTCAGGGGGGAGCCACGTGACGCCGGGCGGCCTTCTCGCTCTAGTCTCGGCCAGGGAGTGGCCGCCGCCCTACCTCGAGCCCGACCCTCCTCGGTGGAGGGCCACGTGGCATTGGAGGGCAGCCTCCTCCATCTAGTCTCTGGGAAGGAGTGGCCGCCACCCCACCTCGGGCCTGACTCCCCTCGGGGGAGGGCCACGTGGCATCGGGGGGCAGCCTCCTCCGACTAGTCTCTGAGAAGGAGTGGCCGCCACCCCACCTTGGCCCTGACTCCCCTCGAGGTAGGGCCACGTGGTATCGGGGGGCAGCCTCCTCCGACTAGTCTTTGGGAAGGAGTGGCCGCCGCCCTACCTCGGGCCTGACTCCCCTCGGGCGAGGGCCATGTGGCATCGGGGGGCAGCCTCCTCCCTCTAAACCTGATATCCCCGGGCCCATATCACCGACAGTAGCCCCCGGCGTTAGCCCTGACCAAAACCTTCCCCAGGTGGTCAGGGTTGACGCCACTTTCCATGTCTGATGATATGTGGGCCCGATCTTTTCTTCTTTTTTTGCTGGCACTAGGACCCATGCGCCTTTTTTGCCCCAGCCTGAGGGCGACTCGCTAGCCGGCACCTTAGGCCGTGAACTTATTTTTTGTATATATTCAGCAAACGTTGTTAAATTCTCTCGGGCCCGTGACCTCACGCCGCGTACCTCGCTTGCCCCTGCCATTTGTTAACCTCTGTTAATGTTCTACTTCATCTATTCAAACGATATTTTCGCGAGTGTGAGGACTGAACTTTCCATAGCCAGCAATCTTCACGCGCGATCAAGCTAAGCTGGGCACCGTAGCTAGCCGGCGGGGCCAAAGCCAGCCGCTACGGAAGAGCTAGCACAGGGGGCCCCGGGCGTCGACGGTACCAAGAGTTCGACGCAGGGCTAGGATAGAGCTAGGAATCGTAGTCCCCGCACTTTAAACAAAGAATCGTTTGAATGGATGAAGTGAATACAAACTTTTTGTTACCAAGGGAGGCAAGCCGGCGCGCGACACATGAGTACCGCGGGACCGCGAGGAAGAGATGGGCGAGAGATAAATAATAACTTTGCTGATAAGCATGAACAAAGAAGATATATATTTAAAGGAAGTATTACAAATGCTATGCTCAAAAAGAGCCCCCAGCCAACGCTGAGCTTTCCCAGAGAGGTCTGCTTTGGTCCAGATATTGTAATACCTCCTTTATTACCTTTGTTTATCCTTGTTTGCACGTCGCGACCTTTCTAACCTTTAGCTCAAAGAAGGCCTCCCACCATGGGCTCCGAACCATTTTGGGTACTCTGCAACCACTTAGCAAACAAGGTCAGGTTCCCACGAGCCTGTGGCCCCACGCTACACATTCTGTTTGCTCTTTCCTTTCGGTGGCCTCCTTCCAATATCTCTCCCTTCTACACAGACGACTACCTTCGCACGAGTGTAAGAGCCGAAAAACACTAGAGCCAGCGATCCCTTTCCATAGTTGAGCCGGCCGGGCACCGTAGCCAGCCGGCGGGACCAAAGCTAGCCGCTACAGAAGAGCCAGCACAGGGAGTCTCGGGCTTCGACGGCACCCGGAGCTCAACTTAAGGCTGGGATAGGGCTAGAAAACTTAGCCCCCACACTTAGCGAAGATCCGTTCATGTAGATGGGAGAGAGGTTGGGCTCTTATCACCGAGGGAGCAAACAAATATGCAACACGCGAGCCAAGCAGGGCCATGAGAATAAAATGAGGGGAAAATATAAGATTTCATGCTGTATTAAGCTGATGAATTGAAAAATTGAAAATACTTGAAACTTGAAAGGACGATCAGTTGAGCCGGGCCGGGCGCCGTAGCTAGCTGACAGGACCAAAGCTGGCCGCTACGAAAGAGCCAACACAAGAGGTCCCGGGCTTCGATGGCACCCGAAGCTCAACTGCAAGAGTCCTCCCAGGAGTAGACCGAGGCAGGCGGCAGGTCCATAAGCGTACCCTGAGCTTGGCCCTGGAGGGCCATGGGGAAGAGGTTCGCCTTGACCCGGTCGTCACCCCCCACCGCCTCTATGATCGTCGTGTAGATCTGGAGGGACTCGGAGGGGTTGACGCTGCCGTCGCACATCTCGGTGAAGTTGGGCCGGAACTTTGGGGGCCATCGAACATTCCGCAGACTCGCCACAAAGATCTGGCCGTGAGGCTGGGCCAAAACTTTGGGGGTCATCGGATATTCCGAAGACTCGCCACAAAGACCAGGCCGCCAGCCTCACCCGATGGGGATGTGGGGGGCCTAGCCCCCTGCCTAGGGTGGCGCGGCACTCCTGAGAAGGCTGCGCCTTCCCCCGCATCGGCGACGCAACGCTAATCACGCTAGCGCTCGAAAGAACCTCAAAAATCACGAACGTACCCCCTACCTGGCGCGCTAGATATCGGAGAATGAACTCCTCCACCAGGGAACCGTGAGGCCTCCCTTTATGAGTTCGGCCGAGGGCAGCGGGTGAAATTCGAGGGCTTGGTGAGTGAAGCTGTATGATCTTGAGGGGATTCAATCCCTCAAAGACGATGAGACGAAAGGGGTTTATACAGGTTCGGGCCGCTGAGAAGCGTAATACCCTACTCCTGTGCTTGATTGATCTTGTGAGAAATTAAAAGATCTCCTTGTTGGGGTAGAAGGTGTTGAACCTGAGGGGCAGAAACTCCACCCCTCCACCACTAGGCATGGACCTCCTTTTATACCTCAAGGGGTTACCACATGGGCCCAACAACCTAACCTAGCTCCGGTGGAGAAGTATTATAATATTTGCATTAAATACATGTCTTGTCTCTTGACTTGGCAAGCCAAGCGCACGTCATCTTGATAATGGGGCCTGTCAAATCTTGTCGCCTGACACGGGGGGTGCCCCTATCAGTCACCATTTAATGGGTGAAGACTTCTGGGCTCCTATTACACAGGGAAATGTGAGCCTTGCTTTGACCAGAGCGGGAGGACCGACTTCAGCTGGGATAAGAGGATGAGAACCTCTCACCATCATTATTTGATGGGATATGTCGGGCTACACGTCGCCTGACACACGCGATGGTGCACCTGACATCCTGGGTCCCATCAGTCATTTGACTGGTCATAGACTGGTTGAGTGCACTGCACACCGCCTTAAATGCGGCGTGGCGCGACCGCTCGGGTCACCATAAATGCGGATAGGTGGGCACCTGGAGGCGGACACCTAACCCACCGTACGTGGTGACCTAGAGAGGGGGCCGGCGGAGCCCGACCCCTAGTCATAGGAGGGGGCGGCCGCCGCCCGACCTCGGGCCCGATCCTCCCTCGGGGGGGGGGAGCCACGTGGCGCCTGGGCGGCCTTCTCCCTCTAGTCTCGGCCAGGGAGTGGCCGCCGCCCTACCTTGGGCCCGACCCCCCTCGGAGGAGGGCCACGTGGCATTGGAGGGAAGCCTCCTCCATCTAGTCTCTGGGAAGGAGTGGCCGCCACCCCACCTCGGGCCTGATTCCCCTTGGGGGAGGGCCATGTGGCATCGGGGGGCAGCCTCCTTCGACTAGTCTCTGGGAAGGAGTGGCCGCCACCCCACCTCGGGCCTGACTCCCCTCGAGGTAGGGCCACGTGGTATCGGGGGGCAGCCTCCTCCAACTAGTCTTTGGGAAGTAGTGGCCGCCGCCGTACCTCGGGCCTGACTCCCCTCGGGGGAGGGCCACGTGGCATCGGGGGGCAGCCTCCTCCCTCTAAACCTGATACCCCCGGGCCCATATCACTGACAGAGGTGATACCGTCACGTTTCTTGAATGTCATTATAGGAATTTTTAAAAACATTTTACAATATAGGTTAATATAGGATAAATCACACCATAAACATGCATAGTCTAATTCAGCTCCTATTATTTAATTACAAACTAATGCCTTACTAGTATGCATACACCCATAGTTATTTCTGTTTTTTTATTACAACTTATAGTAGTTGAATTGAAACAAAATGTTTGTGAGTGATATATCATATATGAATATATCATATACTTATTATAATTATTTACAGGAAACATAAGAATATCTTGAAACAAGTGGACATTCCCTCGAGGGAAATTTTTTTTCCATAAAATATACATAGGACCCATGTGCACTGTACAATGACTAGTTCACAATGTTATCTCATATGTTTTTGAAGTGCATAGAAAATCAAAATAAGTCGCATCAGTCCATTGATAGCTAAGTCATAAGTATATCATAAATCATCGTATCTAAGGCTATCCGTAACATCCTTTACTCCCCTTAATTAGGTTGGGGCCTAGTCATTGCTGGCACAAATCTTTGTTTTTAAAGATGTGCACCATGCTAAATATTTGGATCATGAAACATATATAACAAAACGTTTCCCACCGTTGCATAATGAAGGTTGTGAGGGAAGTGGTTTCCCACCGTTGCATAATGAAGGTTGTGAGGGAAGTGGTGAAGAAAGGAGTACACAATCGGCATTAGTAGTTTAGCACTACAATGTGGTCTATTTTACCTCACTCATCGGCATAGGTGCACATCTTTAAGTCCTAATGATATTGCACATGGCTTATATGAAGAGATGCAAGTGGGAAATCCCTTACCCCCAAGATAACCCATTTTGTATTAGGTAGTTAGTTGTTGGAGAGTTATGGTAGTTGTAATTTTTGCTCAGTTTTATTCAATTAACTATGCAATGTAAGTTTGATCCTATTTTCTTTTTAAAATGGGACATCTTCTTTTATATAAAGCATCGGTAACGTTAGAAAGTTTTCCACTTGTAAGCAGGGGTGGATTCAGCATAGGGACGATGGGGACTCGAGCCTTCAGTATTGGCTTGAGGACCATATGGGAGCCCCATGAAGCATCCGCAAAATTAATTGCCATACATAGATAGGAGAGGGAGTTGTAGCTTTGTTCTAATTTGTTCAGACCCTTCTGCTATTTCTTCCGGGATCCATCACTGCTTACAAGTATAAAGTAAAATGTAGAAGAGAAAATTAGTTAAATAGAACTATTGATAAGCCCGCTTCCTCACTTTGCATCCCTACTTATAAGTGCGTTAACAGTACTATAGACGGGAGTAGATGTTTGCATGCATGGCACCAGCAAGAGCAAAGGCCCACAAAAACAGAATTTTGTCTCTGTTTCTTATGTGTGTTATAAATAATCTACTCACCCTAATTTAAATAACCTGTCGCATTGTCTTAAATTACATTCATATTTTTAGAGCAAACTGCACTCACGATATATAAACTTACACCGTTACACGGTGGATGCAAATAGATAAATAAGTTGCAAATTACTCATTTTGATACAGTAACTTGACTAGTCCATGCGAATTAGACCGAAATGATCCATGCAAACAAAATTGTGATGTCGCAAACTGGTGAGATGACAACATAATTGGACGAAATGGGAAGAATCCCATAATATAAAGTGCCCTGTATTTCATAATCTTAACTAGTTATTTTATTTTGAATGCAAAGGAAAAACAATCTTAGCTAACTATATCATAAGCACGAATTCAAACTTCGTCATATAACGAGCCGACACGAGACCATGGCAATTTCATTGTATGTAGAGCAGAAAAAGTTTACATCTCCTAAGTACAATTGTTTCATAGGGACTATACATGTAAGTTGATCACCTTAGAGAGATGTTATGCCTCCGCATGCAAGGGTCCAAAGCCTAACCCTCCTCCTTGATCATGGCTATGAGGCCTGATGTGGAGATTCATATATAAAAGGTTCTCCTGTCCCGTTTCTTCCAGACTCCCTGACCATGTCGCTTGGGATGTTTGTCATCAGTTCCCACCACTCTCTGACCGTGTCGCTTTGCTCCCAAGCCTTTGGCGGCAGGCTGCTCTGTTGCAATCAAGTTACAACCCCAACCATAGACTAGATTGTTCTTGTGTATTTGCACATGACAGAAATTGGCACGATGTTTTGTCGGTGTGTGTGAGCATAACGGGCAAAGTTTGTTGTGCGGCCAGCCCCTCGTCGCTGGTCCATCAGAAGTCCATGCTATGGTTTGCACTATAAACAATGTGAAGAACTTGCATTTCGTTGGCGCTCAAAGCTTGCAGATCATGAATTCGTGGGCAGTAATGGATAACCCTAGGAATTGAGCTTTGTAAGCATAGGAGGTCATGTATTTTCCACGGCTTGTGAACTTCCAAGTTATCTTGCTAGGTTGGCTAACATTTTTACATTTTAGACCTTTTTAAAAACTTATTTTACGAATAGACCCTCAAAAAAGCTTGTTCTAAGAATGGACCCTTTTCTCGGTGCCAACGTCATTAGTGTTGTAGTCCAACATGATGGCGCTAGTGACATTGGCGCTATCCCCTTGCCCACCATGGAAGCTAAGTCACTGATGTGAAGGGGGGACAACGCCATTATCATTGAGGTCGTGGTCCTATTTGCAAAAAAAATTCTGAAAATGACTTATTTAAAACAAATAGGTTCTTGGTGTTAGTGTTATTGGTGCCAAGGATCTATTTGTAAATATCTTTTTAACAAATTTGTCCTCAACGCCAATGACATTGATGTCATTCCCTTCTTCGTATTAGTGACTTCCATGAGGGACAAGGAGGACAACGTAAATGTCACTGGCGCTATCATATTGAACCATGGCACCAAGAGAAAATGGTATATTTTCCTAATAAGTTTTTCAAAGGATGAGTAAAATAAGTTTTTGAAATGATCTAAAATGTAAAAAAAAGCCAGTCAGGTTGTTTACTGTACCTGAACTTCGTCATATTGTCGTTTGTACAATCACTAAGGTGTTCGAATTTTGAGACGAGCTGGGATATGGATGCTCTTTCATGCTTGCACGGCGTCCGTGAAAATAAAGCGGCCCGGACGGCAAGAAAGCGATGCCTGAAACTTGTTCACCTACCGCATTCGCATATTAACATTGACCGTTCATATCTCAGCAGTAGTACGTGTAGTAGCAGGCCGGGCCGGCATCTTTGCCTGCATTTGAATTTCTAGCTGACAAGCTCGTTTGTGATCGTACGCTAGCTCTCTCGACGATGCCTGAATTTCGTAGAAACAGATCGATCATCTACTTGCGTTGCGTACTTGATCGATCGGTCTGATAGAGCAGACACATTCTCTCTCGCTCTCTCTATCTTTTTTTTTGAGAACTCTCTCTCTCTCTCTCTCTCTCTCTCTCTCTCTCTCTCTCTCTCTCTATCGATTGTCATAAAATTTCATAATTGTATGCATGGTCACCGGTCGCTATAATATAAGTACTGTTGGACTTTTGTTTTTCTTTTGTCTTCGACCGATAGCCAGCTTAATTTTCCAGAAATAATTGTACTCGATCTTTGGAAAGACCAGCTATGGCGGTTGAGATTATATTTGTCTGAGAAGGAGCAAATACAACAAGTTGCCAAGTGGCTGTACGAAAAATGAAGATTGAGTTCTATACATTTCCATAGAGGCAAGCCCTGCTTACCGCCAGTCCAATGATTCTCTCTAAGAGATATTCTCGCTAAACCCCTCAATTAGCTAGGAACCTTCCATGTGCTAAACGTTTCGTCTCGTCAAAAAGAGAGATGATTAATTGCACATTTGTTTGTTTTATGTTCGATTAGTCAGTAGTCACACCATGGAAGACTCTTTTGTTTCTGCCGTTCCAAATATTCCAACGTTTGAATCGATCGGCACGTGCACGAGAGAGAGGCATCTACGTACTCCACCCTGTATAAATAGATGCTGGAATGGCTTCATATCATATCAGATCACTGGCGCTAGCTAGCAACTTACCATCTGCAATAGCGGCTGATTATCCGTTAACCTAGCTAGCTAAGCGCGGGGTTAATCGATCGTTCAATTCTCACACATGGCACCTGCACCCTCGCACTGCCACGCCACGAATGGCAACAATGGCGCCATCGCCGCCGCCGATACGCCGGTGAAGACACAGCATTGCGCGCGGCTGCTCGACGCCGACGAGTTCCGGCGTCAGGGTCGTCTGGTTGTCGACCTTATCGCCGACTACTACGCCGGCATGGGGGAATACCCCGTGCACCCCACTGTCAGCCCTGGCTTCCTCCGCCACCGCCTCCCGGCGGAGCCGCCGTCCCGCCGGGAAACCGACGCGTTCGCCGCGGCGATGCAGGATGTCCGTGACGTCATCCTCCCGGGGCTGACGCACTGGCAGAGCCCCCGCCACTTCGCGCACTTCCCGGCGTCGAGCAGCACCGCCGGCGCCCTCGGCGAGGCGCTCGCCGCCGGCATCAACGTCGTGCCCTTCACGTGGGCCGCCTCGCCCGCCGCCACCGAGCTCGAGATGGTGGTCGTCGACTGGCTCGGCAAGGCGCTCCACCTGCCGGAGAGGCTGCTGTTCGCCGGAGGCGGAGGCGGCACCATCCTCGGGACCACCTGCGAGGCCATCCTCTGCGCCCTCGTCGCTGCCAGGGACCGCAAGCTCGCGGCGATCGGCGAGGAGAGGATCGGCGACCTCGTCGTCTACTGCTCGGACCAGACCCACTTCGCGTTCTGCAAGGCCGCGCGCATCGCCGGCATCCGGCGCGAGCATTGCCGCGAGATACCGACCTGCCGGGACGACGCGTTCGCGCTCTCGCCGGCGGCGCTGCGGACCGCCATGCGGCGCGACGCCGACGCCGGCCTGGTCCCGCTGTTCGTGTGCGCCACGGTCGGGACCACCCAGACCACCGCCGTGGACCCCGTCGGCGAGCTCTGCGCCGCCGCGGCGCCGCACGGCGCCTGGGTGCACGTCGACGCGGCGTACGCGGGGTCGGCGCTGGTGTGCCCGGAGCTCCGCGGCGCGGTCGCCGGCGGCGTCGAGGCCGTGGACTCGTTCAGCATGAACGCCCACAAGTGGCTGCTGGCCAACAACGACTGCTGCGTGATGTGGGTGAGGACGCCGTCGGCGCTGGTGGCGGCGCTGGGCACGGACCAGGAGTACATCCTCAAGGACGCCGCGGCGGAGACGGCGGCGGCGGACGGCGGCGCCGCCGTCGTCGACTACAAGGACTGGGGCATCACGCTGACGCGGCGGTTCCGCGCGCTCAAGCTGTGGCTGGTGCTCCGGTGCTACGGCGTGGAGGGCCTGCGCGAGCACGTCCGGTCCCACGTCGGCATGGCCGCGGCGTTCGAGGGCATGGTCAGGGCCGACGCGAGGTTCGAGGTGGTGACGCCGAGGCGGTTCGCGCTGGTGTGCTTCCGGCTCCGGTCACCCAACAAGAAGACGGCGAACGAGCTCAACAGGCGGCTCCTGGAGGAGGTGAACGCGGCCAGCTCGGGACCGTACATGAGCTCCGCCAATGTCGGCGGCGTGTACATGCTCAGGTGCGCCGTCGGCAGCACGCTCACCGAGGAGCGCCACGTCCGGGAGGCGTGGAAGGTTGTCCAGGATCGGGCTACGTCCATCCTTGCTAAAATGGACATTATTATGTAGAGCGTCAATAATATCACTACAAGAAAAAGCATTTCCCAGGCGGGGAAATGGATCTTCCCAGGTGGACGCCGGGCTCCGCCTGCACCCAAGCACAAGCATCATACGCCTCATAAAATGTTAAGCTTATTTATACTCACAAGCATCATACGCGGCAAAATAATGCTGCTGCATGCGCCTCATACAATCTCTTTGATTTTTACACTTATATATAAGAAAAATTTTGTACTTCTTGAAATACCTCGAGATATCTAAACTTTATACTATTTTTTACCTCGAGTTACTTGCTACCTGGTATCTAGGTACCAAATTTTATATTAGAAAGTGTGATATCTTACGGTACTTTTTCAAGGATCATAAAATTACCCTATATAGTGTTCCCGGAAAAAAAAGAGAAATATTGAATTGTACTCCCTCCATATTTTAATGTGTGACGCCGTTGACTTTTTAACCAACGTTTGACCACTCGTCTTATTCAAAATTTTTGTGTAAATATAAAAATATTTATATTATGCTTAAAGAACATTTGGTGATAAATCAAGTCATAGTAAAATAAATGATAATAACATAAACTTTTTAAATAAGAGAATGGTGAAATATTGGTTAAAAAGTCAACGGCGTCATACATTAAAATACGGAGGGAGTACTAAGCAATACGGATATTTGTTGCGGGAAAATATATTCTCTTTACACGTTTGATAATTGCGCTTTGCAATTATTTTACCCTTTTCAGGTTCTCAAAATTCAAGTGCACTAGCTAAAAGGTGCAAGCTAGGTCCCTTCCAGATTAATATTGTAATAATGAGAGTTTCATCATGTATGTAAATAGTGTATATATGAATGCTCCTGAAAGATGTACAATTTGTATATGCATGCATGCATTACCCGCTCCGCCGTTCGTAAATACAAGCTATTTTATTTATCCCCGTATGTTTGGAGCGGCCAATTTTTTTATCTGTTAACACACAGCAAGGGAACTAATTCCAGTAAAATATCTATGTAATCTTTTAGAACGTACAAATGAGCACGAGTGAAGCAAGGACTGCTCCATTACTTGTTCTCCCTCCGTTTTTAACAGAATGATATTGACTTTTTTTAAAAAAATATAAGTCATACTCAAAATACTTTTGAAAGAAAAAAAATAATTATATAACTTTTTCAATAAGATGAATAGACAAACATATGTTAAGGCTGTGTTGGGAGGAGGGGTCCCTCCTCCCCGGCACGTAAAACGGAGTTCGTTTTATTGCATAATTAATTAAGTATTAACTAACTTTTTTTAAAAAAGGATTAATATGATATTTTTAAATAACTTTCATATAAAAAGTTTTTTATAAATTACACAGTTTAGCAGTTTGAAAAGTATGCGGGCGGAAAACGAAGGAGATGGGTTAGGAAATGGGGAGGAGAAGAACACACCCTAAATAGTGAATGAAACATTTTAATAATTATTTAATTGCTAGTGCAAAATTGATTCATCCATATGAAGTATTTCATACTTACAGGATTAATGTAACACCCCAATTTTTGCTCCCGTTTAAAACCTATTTTAAATACCAGTTTATTTCCAAAACTTTGGTTCTTATTTGAATTTTGGGTTGTGCCATTAAAGATCTCAAAATCCGATCACGTGATCCCTATCTAGAAGCAAATTCCTAAATCTATTATTAAGTCCACAGTCCCTTTATAATTTTTGGAATCCAAAGACCAATCCAATTCAAATTCCTTCAAAATCCCAAAATCCGAATTCCCATAAAAATACAAAACGCCCTATTCCTTTGGGCTACTCCTTTTCCTC
This sequence comes from Oryza glaberrima, assembly GCF_000147395.1. NCBI lineage: Eukaryota > Viridiplantae > Streptophyta > Magnoliopsida > Poales > Poaceae > Oryza > Oryza glaberrima. The sequence goes on along the minus strand of NC_068335.1, from coordinate 11,914,445 downwards.
TTTCTTGAGCCAGCCCACTTCCCTCCCCAGGCCGGCCCATCTCACCCACCCATTTCTAGTCTGGCCTAGGCCAGAATGCCAGATTAGTGTTAGCAAGGACAAAGCGCTGGATGGGGAACAGGGGCAAGCAGAGAGGGCTGGAAAGTCTGAGAAAGTCTAAACGGGCCAAGCATTCGAATGTTTCAATTGGTGGGCCGGAATGGGCCGTGTAATAGGTGTAGTTGGCTTGAATGATATCGGCGGCGATTGGCAGCTGAGGCGCAATCCGGTTGGATTGGCGCGGTGAAATCTTGTTGTTCTTCTAGATCTTGGTCCAAATCGTTAGTTAGCTACCAATCTGGTATCAGAGCTTCATTTCACCGGGGAATCTCTTGATTTGGCGGTAATTTTTTTTTCCGTGGCAGGGATTGGAGCATTCTTCGGATTGTCTCCGCGAAAAGGCAACTTACCTCACTCGGTTCGCTAAATTCGAAGTAGGTGACGAAGCATAGGAGTCGATCTGGAGAAACCTAGGTATGCCACCAAACAAGCACTCAATATCATGGCCAATGAGGAGAAGTTGGTTGTTGAAGAAAATGGAAGAGGATGCGGCACAGAGTGGAGGCAGAGCAAAGGAGCATATCAAATCTTCTCTCCTTCAAGGCGACGGTAGAGGCATGGATTCCTGAGGTGGAGTGGAAGGTGGATTCCCTTAATTCGCCAGTGGTGGATTTGCAGAACAAGGTGACACTGATGGAGAAGAAGGGGGCCGTGACGGTGGATGTGGCAGCGGTGACAAGGAGGCATGTTTAGCCAATGAGGCATGTTTAGGGTCTTTTATTCCTTGATCTATCTAGTCCATAGCCGATTTGGTCTAACTACGGGTGTGTTTGGTTGATCTATGGCTTTTGAAAAAGTAGCTATGGGCTGTGGCTTTTCGAAAAGCAGTTGTGGAATATGTGCTGTGGCTTTTGGAAAAGCTTATTTGGTTCAACAGTTGTGGCTTTTGAAATAACTAGTCCCACTTACAAGCGGGCCCCACAAGTCATACAAATATTGGATCTTCATCTTCCTCTCACCACCATGGGATGCCCGAGCTCACTGGAGCTTCTCGGTCGGGGCGGTGCATCGACAGGCGAGCTCCCTTCCCAGCGTGCGGCTGGCTGACTCGTCTTCCTAGCACGCGGCTTCCCGGCGAGCCCCTCCCCCAATGTGCAATAGGCCGACGAGCTTCTCTCCTGGCGCGCAGCCTCCCGGCGACATCCTCTCCTTATGTGCAGCGGCGGTGGGAGAGGGGGGCATCGGCCGGCGATGGTGGTGGTGGATTGGAGAGGGAAAGGCAGCAGTGGAGGCAAGCCAACGAGCTCCTCTCCCTACGCGTGGCCTCGGCGAGATCCTATTCCCGTGGGTGGCGGCAGCAGGGGAGGATGGGCATCGGCCGGCGACGGCGGTGGCAGATTGGAGGAGGGAAACGTGGTGGTGGCAGCAGGGCGGCGAGATCCTCTCGCCGTGCGCGGCGGCGGTGGGGGAGGAGCTCGCACGGGAGGTCACGGTGGGCCGGGTGCGGGGGTGGGGCTCGGCGGGAGGCCGCGGCTAGCGCGGGGGAGGTCGCCGGGAGGCCACGGCCAGCCAGGCGCGGGGTAGGAGCTCGCTGGGAGGAATGGCGCAGGGGAAGGAGTCGGGGGAGGGGGGTGGGATGGGATGGGGAAGAAAAAAAGGACCCAAAAGCAGTTGAAAGCACGGGGTGGATGTGCTTTCAGTTTGTACTAGAGCAAAAGCAACTTTTGGGTAGAAGCAGCTATGGCTTTTGAGCCTTTTGGTTAGCTTTTAGCAAAAAAAATTTAAAATTTTTTTCACTATATTAAAATTTCACATGACAGATTCGCCCGGACTACATCTTATCTCCACCAACTCCATCTCCTCCTCTCCTCCTCACCTCCTCTCCCCCTCCCCCACGACCAAGCCTCTCCTCCTTCTCTCGACGGCCAAGGCGATGGCGAGACAGCGACGCGCACGAGGTGTGTGTGGGGCGAAACTGGGCGTGGGATGGGTGCAGGCCTCCCTGTGCACTCCAAATTTGACGGAGGTGGGCCTCCTTCCTCCTTCCTACTCGCCAAGCCACCGCAGTGACTGAGATGGACCCTCGGTCTCCCTCTTCGGTCCAGATGGTGGATGGCCTCCTTCCTCCTCATTGAGCCACTGTCATGGAGCCGCATCGACTGACGCAGGAGAGACGCGGGCGGCGGATCCTGCAGTAGGCGGCGGATTCGATCGCGGGAGAGGCGTGGGCGGCGGATCCAGCTGTTGGACAGTTGCGGGAGGGGTGCTGGTGTTGACGAAAAATCCATGCTCGGTCGATAGTGCCGGAACTATGTTGGCATGAATTAAGTCGACGAACACAACGGCCTGTGAGATCCTCTTGATGAGATGTGGGCATGCCAGTCAGTTTGATCCTGTAACTGACAAGATATGTAAACAACAAATCAAACAGCCGATCGGCTGACAAGCCGATGGAGTAGTTCCAGCCGATGCCAATACTAGCCGATGTCGATAGGGTTTTGAATAATCGGCTATATGTCCGATATGTATTCTGATACTTAAGTAAATAACGATATAAATACAATCGTCTGATGATAATAAAACAACATTATAATCCAATAGAAACCTATCGGCTAACAATGATATGATAGAATAATTATTCTGTTGGTTAAAGCATACATCGGCTGGAGGACCGATGTGATAAAATCCACAGGACTAGATAATCAATGAAACCTTTGTTGTAATTGGCTAAAACCAACTTATATGTAATCCTTGTAAGCCAATGCAACGTCCGGATAACTCATCGGCTGAAACCTCGATGAAACCCTTATTATAAACAAAGATAGGTTCCCCAAAAAAAAGCAAATCAAAGATAGGTTAGCATTTATGATTCTAAGCACGACTAGGGATGATGCATCGCAAAGTATGCTAAGAAGCATAAAGTCTAAACAATCAAGTCTTTGACTAATTATCAAGGTGGTGGATACCTTAGTTAATCTCATCTAGCAAGATAATTTAGGAAATACCAGCATAAACCCTAAAATGAATCTCAGCCGACATGATCAAATTAAGATGCTAAGTTAGATTAACTAATATACTCCCTCCGTTTCACAATGTAAGTCATTCTAGCATTTCCCACATTCATATTGATGCTAATGAATCTAGACATATATATATTTATCTAGATTCATTAGCATCAATATGAATGTGGAAAATGCTAGAATGACTTACATTGTGAAACGGAGGAAGTATATGATAAATATGTAGGCGAATATATCAACCGAACCAGAGCAATCCAAGAGATCAAAGCGAATATATCAATTGTCTGGGCTAGCGGAACGTAAGACTTACCCCTTCGCTGGACATTGAAAGCTAATGCAGCCCCACGTCTGGTGCCAAGTTCCACCGGATGATAAATAAAACCTCGGAAAAGAGGGCGGCGATGCGTGGAGATAGATTATAATGACCCCGGGTGTACATATTTATATATATGGGTAGATACTAGTTCTTATTGGACAAGAAAGAAACTTTCCTAAAGATAAAAGGAAAACATGAAGTTCTTATCGAACACTAAACATAATTTCCTAAGGATAAAAGGAAACTAACAAACTCTTCCTAATTAATAGATAAACTGTCATGCCGCATCCTCCTTGAACTCGGTCTCTTCTGGATAAACTACCTTTAGTTGATTAATTTTCTTAACCAAATATAGCATGAATACAACTATTGGCGACTTGATAATTCCCATCGGCCGATTCCAGGACTATGAAATCGATACTGACTCTAGGTCGATGATAACTTTGGGGCTTACCAAATTTCACTGTTAACAGCAGGCATCAGAGGTAACTTTGGGGCTTACCAAATTTCACTGTTAACAGCAGGCATCAGAGGGAAGTGCGCAGGCGGCGAGAGGGGCGTGGATGACGGATTCAGCGTGGAGAGGGCGTAGGGTTCGGTGGGCGGCGGTGGTCGCGCATGGGCTTCGGCTCGGGCGTGGGCTTTGGCGGGCGCCGATGACGGCGACCGCAGTGGCCACGGCGACATCTGCCTCTAGCCCTTGGCTGCATTGAAGGGGAGGGGTCAGAAGCAGGAGCTCGACAGCGGCAACTCAGCTCCCTCCCTTGCCGATGGCAACTCGACGACGCCTCAAGTATGTATTGTGAATTGTGATTGGGGATTTGGGTCCATGATTTGGAATTTCGGCAGAATAATTTGGAAAATATGATTTTCAACAGGCTGTTTGGACCCGAATTTTCTTTTTTTTCTTCAAAAAATATATTCGCTGGCAGGTCTCTTAACATTGACGCGAGGGGAAACTGATTTTCGCTGATGGCTATTTTAGCTTGGCCACGAGCGAAAATCGATTTTCGCCCGCGACTGTCTTAGCTTGGCCGTAAGCAAAATCTATTTTCGCTGGCTGGCGGCCAGCGTAAATGACTTATGTTCACTGGCCTTAAGCCGTTGGCGGCACATCCGGCCACCAGCGAAAACCTATTTTGGCCGTTAGTGAAATTATTTTTTAGTAGTGTATTTCACATATGACGGTTACTGAATAAATACCTTGCTAAAAAATAAAAGTATATCGCGGTGTAAAGTGAAAGTATGTCCTAAACCCGGTGCAAAGCCAAAACAAGATACATTTTATCTTGTGCAATGTGCAATTTACTCTATGTTTACTTAGAAAAATAACACAATTTTGTACTATACTATACTTTGAAGTATATATCAAATTTTTTGTGGCGCTGAGTGAGCGGCCGAGCAGGCGATACAAGCGGATAACGGCAACACGAGCAGGGCTGCGCGGCTTGCAGGATAGCGGGTGCCGGGCAGATCGTCGAAGCAGCTGGCTCCTTGGTAGCACGAAAGTTGATCGACTGGGGACTAGGTGGCGGTGTCGAAGCTCTTCCACGCGGCTGCTTGGTGGCATCATGGGCGGGCGCTACTAATCCAATCCACCTCATTATGAAGATCTTCTCTAAAAAAAACCAAATCCCGAACACACCGAACCGAGATTTTGTTCGGTTTTCGGGTTGGTTTTATTTTTCCATTTCCTTCTCGGCTTGTGCTTCAGAAAACTGATGTATAAGAAAATCGAAGAATTTGACCTAATTAACCCGAGGAAATCGAACGCTCACCGCTAGATTTTACAATTATTAAACCTCCTTGGAATCTGGATGAAAAGCTAATGGTTTAGCTGTAGCTGCTTGAAGCATCATCTGTCTCTATAAACCCAACGGCTTAAATCAAATTATATCTGAGCGAGTTTCAAAACAAAACAAAAAAGAGTTTTTTTAAAAAAATATTAAATCCGAGACATGAGTATCCAATCTCGTAAGCATCTGCTCCCTCCATCCTAAAATATAATAAGGTTGCTATATTCTGGGATGGAGTAAGTTATTTTTTAAAAAAATTAGCAACCGTTACAACATTTGGCCAATAATTAAATTAGCAATATATATCTCTAGTATTTAGTATGATGTAGTGTCGTTAGATTCGTATTTTAAAATACATTTGAATGATTCTTATTTTTAAAATTATGTTAATATATCGTGATGGAAATTATAGGTAAAAGCTCTAAGAAATAATAAAAAAATTGTAAAAAAATACGCATTACGGGATGGAGGGGGTACGTAATCAGGTCCCGATCGATAGTGCGAACCGATCAAATGAATTGGCCAGAAATTGCCACCAATTAAAGTCGTCGGTCGTCTGAATGTATAAGTGATCTTGCACTTGAGACCAATAGATGATCCGGTATAAAAAAAATTGTAGAAAGATAGATTAATATTTGCTTTTCACCGTTGGATTGAACAGAAATTTTCTGGAATTTTAACAATGTTGGAATGTAAATGTTTTGCCCCTGACCGGTATATATAAATTTCTAGCAATATATTTCTAACATCAAAGAAGCAAAGGGATGTGAGTCATGCGACTGATGTGGTGGCTGCACAAAAGATGAAGCAAGGTTAAAGCGAGAGCTTAATAAAGTTTTGAAAGTTAATCTTCTAGTTTTCTTTTGTGTTTTGTTGTGTAATTCAATTACGAGGTTTGAAGTATATGTACTTATATATATGTGCACAAGGACAAACCAATGTGCACGAGTTTTGAAAGTACACACCAAGGCAGCAAAACCATCTACTACCTTGTTGCTTAATTTCTATGGGTTGGGCGCATTCTGGTCTTTGGTCTGAAAAAAATCGTACTACTTAATAGTAAAACAGACCATAAACGTAAGACGAGTTGTAGGAAACGAGGAAAACACAGAACCACATTTTGATTTTGGTAGAGGCCACGTTTCCACTGGTCGACATTCTCCTTGATGTGAAGCAACACTTGCTGCCATCGGGGCCCTCATTTTGGAAAGCTCCTTCCAAATATTCCAACATATGTACACCTAATTTAGCTGGCGTCGCGTGTACAAACTTTGAAAAATTATTTGAATTCATTATCCTTGTTGTCTAGCAGAGTGGACCAACCACCTTCCAGCCAATTTTGAAATGTCGGCACCCATTCCAGTGGCGAAGTTATAGATTATTGTAGGTTAAATACCATTGCTTCATATTTTAGTACAAAATTTTAATAGATTTACATGCAAATATTCTTGAGAGAAATTGAGAAGCAAGGAGTGAGAGGGAACAGACGACTACGGCTGTGTTCTACTAAACATCCCTATTTCATTATCGATACTATGATTGGTGAAAAATAAATTTATTTTCAGGCAAATATAAGGAAAAAGTAAACTTATTCTTATAGGAGTAGCTAGTACTGTAGCACGTAGGCATGCATGATAGGTGGAGAGATTAGTGTTAGATGGATCTCCCTCCCCTTGAGCCCAACGGCTCAAGGGGGTCTTGACCCGCGCCCTGATCGGGGGCGCCCAGCCCAATGGCTGGTGGGCCCCCGTCACACTGCGCCATATAAAGAGGGGTGGAGGACGGGACGGCACAAGATACGAGGTTCGTCGCCGCCGCCGCCACTCCACCCCATAAACCCTAAACCGATCTCGAGGGGGCGCAGCCAGTGACGGGAAGTCCACCGCCGCGCCACGCCCCGTCGACGACACCTACGACCGACCGCTGCCTCGACCGCCATCGCCACCGAGCACACCGTCGCCGCCGTCCTCAACAAGCAGAGCGACGACAACGACGATGGCCGGGACTTCCTCCTCATCCAACGCGTCAACCGGTCACATCCCTAAACCCTTTCCCTTATTCTCTATTGTTGTTCAATCATCCATCGCAAATAGAACCACCCGACTAGATCTAAACCTAGGTGATCCAATGGACAACCCTAACAATGGTATCAGAGCTTCCCTAGCGTTTAGATTGGTTCGGGAAAGAAACCCACAGAGAAAAAGAAAGAAAAGCAATGATCCGCTCGGATCAAAAGATCGAAACCCTAACCCTAATCTTACCTCGTCGTCGGCCGTCGTTGACGCCAGCAACGGAGGGGGGAGGGGCAAAGGGCACCGTCTAGGAGCCCCTCGACGGCCATGCACGCACCCGCGGATGCATGCGCGTGCCGGCGAGGGGGCCCGCGGCGGCGCCGCCATCTCCGTCTTTCGGCTGCCGCTCTCTCTCACACGGTGGGGGCTAGAGACGGTGGGGGGAGCGGAGAAGAGAAAAGGAAGAGGGCACGCCGGCCTTGGCGCAGCGGCGCGAGGGCCACCGGCGGCGGCGACGCCGCTCCGCTCGGCCGCTCCACCCGGCGGCGCGCGAGAGGAAAAGTGGGTGCACGGTGGCGCGAGGTCGCCGGCCATGGCGCGGCGGCGCAAGGGTCGCCGGCATCGATGACGCCGCTTGGCGCGGCCGCACCCGCCCGCAAGAGAGAAGAGAAGGAGAAGCTAGGGTTTCGGCGGCCGGCCGGGGCGAGAGGGGGTTTTGATCCCCGTTTTCGGTGCCCGACCGTCCGATCGCAAACCCTAAGATCGGACGGCCGGTGGCAGCCGGGCCAAAAATGGCCCAAGAGGGGCGTGCGCACGCGGCAGTTTCCTGGCCCAGGCCCACGTTGCGGCCTGGAGGGAAAAGGGGGAGCGCCCGCGCGTGCCAAAAGGCCATGGGCCGACCGGAAAAGTCCAATTTTGGTCCCTCGGGGCCAAAAGAAAAAGAAAAAGAGTCTATTTTTAGTCCTTGTTTCAGAAGCATTTACAATTATAGTTATTAAATGTGTTTATTTCTAAGCAATTTGAACCAACGTGAAAATTGTTTAGAGAATAGATAAATGTGAGAGATGCTTCTGAACATGTACTTTGTATATTTTCATGCAAATTACAATAGAATTTTGAATTGTTTTTTTGCATGTTTTACCTCTGTTTAAATTTGAACCAACGGGAGAATTTTTACAGAGAGTAAATAACAGAGTTTTGTTATTGTTTATATGAATTGTTTATAGATCTTCCGCTGCAAATAGATGAAATTGATGTAAATTTGTGTTTCTAAAATTAAATTTCGAACCAACGGGAGAATTTAATTTTAGGAACATTAATTGTGTGCTATGATGTTGTAATTTTCTGACCAACGTTGATAATTGCAATGTTATAGTTATGGCTCTATGTGTTATGTCTATTTTCTGCCCAACGGTGATGTAGACTTAATACATAATATTTTTAATGTTAACTTTGTTCTCACAATACATGATTATCTCAGGTGGCTACTCCTTGATGGGTTACATTAAAGATATTCCGACCCTGAAAGGAGACAACTACGAAGAATGGAAAAGAGAACTCGACCTTTCTTTTATCTTGGGAGAGGTGGACTGGGTGTTGACTACCCCATGTCCTATAGAACCTGCTGAACTTTTCAGAGGTGAAAAAGAGTCAGATGCTGAATGGCAAAAGAGAGAGAGGGACAATGCTTCCCTCATCATGTCGTATGACATTGAGCATGCGAAATGGTCCTTAGCCAACAAGAATTGTTTGGCTGCGGTAAATAACACGATTGAGCCAACCATATTGGGCTCAATCCCAGAGTATGACAGCGTCTCTAAGTACCTCAAAAGTATAAAGAGCCAGTTTACTGGTTCTTCAACGTTTTATGCGACACAACTGATAAAGCAGCTTGTGACAGAGAGGTACCATGGAGGTGGTGTAAAAGACCACATTCTTAGGATGAGCAACATGGCTTCCAAGTTGAAGCAAAAAGATTTGGGCATCTCAAATGACTTTCTGGTCCATCTGGTTATGTCCTCACTGCCAAAGAACTTTGACAACCTTGTTGTCAACTACAAAATAAGTCCAGAAAAATGGAATATTGAAGAGCTCATCTCTAATTGTGTCCAAGAGGAGGAAAGACTCAAAGAGACCAATGGTGGCTCCATTAACCTTGTTAAAGATAACAAGGAAAAGAGCCACAGGTCACCCTCCTCAAAAGAAAAACAGCCTCAGCATCTGCCTCAGAAACAACAGTTCACAGTTGAGACAGGATCAGTGTCTCCACTGCAAGAAGACAAGACATTCCAAGAAAGATCATCCTGACTTCCTGACAGTGATCATGGCAAAGAAAGGTGAGAACATTATTACATTTGTATATGAATCTCATTATGATTGGTTATTCTAGATCCACATGGTGGATTGATTCTGGAGCAACTATTCATGTGTGTAATTGTTTAAAGGGATTCCATTCAATGAGAACTACGCAAAGAAGTGAAAGATCCATTAGAGTTGCCAATGGAGTTGAAGCAAAAGTTGAAGCTGTTGGAGATCTTCGCCTAGAGCTCGCGAATGGCTTCACACTTTTACTTCCATATGTTTTTATGTCCCTTCTTTGCAAAGAAACTCAATAAGTGTATCCAAATTGGATTTTGATAGATATGATTGCCATTTTGAAAATGGCAAATGTGAACTATGGTATAATAATGCATGTGTTGGTCTTGCTTTGTTGCAAAATCAGTTTTATTTGTTATCTCTTTCTGAGATTGTGAATGTTGTGTCCTCGTTGACAAAAGAAAAGAAAGCGAACTCCTGATGTCTCATCGAAATTATGGCACTGTCTTCAGGCCATATTTCGAGGGGGAGAATTGAGAGACTGGTTAAGAATGTAATTCTTCCTCCATTGGAGTTCTCAGTTTTGGAACAATGCATACAATGCATAGAATGCATCGGTGCCCAAAACACCGTATGAGCTATGGATCCTCCGTGTGTGGGGGAGTTTTGGAACAATGCATACAATGCATAGAATGCATCGGATGAGCTATAGATCCTCCGTGTGTGGGGGAGTCCTACAGAGGATAAAGTATTTAACCCAAATCTTGGGAAATTGGATCCCAAAATAATAAGCTGCCATTTTATTGGCTATAGTGAAAGATCAAAGGGTCATCGTTTCTACTGTCCAAACAGTTATACAAAGTTTGTAGAAACGAGACATGTCGTCTTCTTGGAAGACGAAATGATTAAGGGGAGTTTGGTAGTCTGAGAAATTGATCTTGAGGAGAGGTGGGTGTCTGTACCCGCTCCGTAAACTCAGGAACTTTTCTTCTCTTTACCTGCTAATGTTGTGCCTGCAATGCATGACATTGCGGTACCAACACCTATTGTTATCTCTCTTGTAGCAACAATGAATGAAAGTGAGGAACCTGTTTTACAGGATTCAACAGAAATTATTGCCACACCAGAGGAGGAGCTGCAACAGCCTCAAACAGATAATGTGCCAGAATAGGAGGCCCCTAGAAGGTCTGAAAGAGTCTGAAGATCGGCTATCCGTGATGACTATGAAGTTTATAATATAGAAGAGTCGCATATGGAGGATGATCCCACCTCATATGTTGAGCCATGAGAAGCGCTCGCTCATCTGAATGGTTGGATGCCATGAAAGATGAAATGAAATCAATGAAATTAAATGATGTCTGGGATTTAGAAGAAATTTCTAAAGGAGCCAAAACAGTAGGCTGTAAATGGGTCTACAAAACCAAATATGACTCCAGAGGGAATATAGAAAAGTGAAAAGCGCGACTTGTGGCAAAAAGGCTTCACGCAAAGAGAAGGGATAGATTACAATGAGACATTTTCTCCAGTCTCTTGTAAAGTTTCCTTCAGGATTATAATGGCACTGGTGGCACATTATGATTTAGAATTACATCAGACGGATGTAAAATGACATTTCTAAATGGAGATTTGGAGGAAAAATTATACATGGCACAACCGAAAGGTTTCGTCATTATAGAGACAAAAATATGGGATGCCATCTAAAGAGATCCATTTATGGATTAAAGCAAGCTTCGAGACAATGCTACTTGAAGTTTGATGGAACAATAAAGAAATTTGGGTTTCAAGAGAATATCGAGGACAACTGTATTGATTCAAAGTTAAGAATGGGATATTCATTTTCCTAATTCTGTATGTAGATGACATTCTACTGGCTAGTAGTGATGTCAGTCTACTGCAGGAAACAAAGAAATTATTGTCCTCAAAATTTGACATGAAAGACCTCGGTGAGGCTTCATATGTTTTGGGCATAGAGATTCACCGAGATAGAATAAAGTATGCATTGGGACTTTCTCAAAAGGTATATATAGAAAAGGTGTTGAAGAAATTCAATATGCACAAATGTAGTGCTACACCTGCTCCTATATTGAAAGGCGAAAAGTATGGGGCATCGCAATGTCCCAGAAATCAGTATGAGCTCAATGAAATGAAAACAAAGCCATATGCGTTAGCTGTAGGAAGCCTACAGTACGCGCAAGTGTGCACACGACCTGACTTAGCATTTGTTCCCGGGTTACTTGGCAGATTTCAAAGTAATCCAGGCCTAGTGCACTGGAATTGGTAAAGAAAGTCTTGCGTTATTTTCAAGGAACACAAGGCCTCATGATGTCTTACAGAAAATCAGAATCGCTCCAGATAGTGGGGTATTCATATTCTGACTTTGCAAAAGATAATACAAAGTTAACATCGGGATACGTGTTTACCCTGGCAGTAGGAGCTATTTCATGGAAAAGCTTAAAACAGACCATCACTGCAGGGTCTACTATATATGCCGAGTTTATAGAATGCCATGAGGCTACGGGGCAGGTGAACTGGCTATAGAAGTTCATACCCGGTTTTAAAGGTGGTTGACAGTATTGAGAAACCACTAAAGTTATACTGCGATAGAGAACCCACAGTAATGTACTCTCACAACAATCAGTCAAGTGGTGCTGCCAAACACATTGACATAAAGTACTATGTTGTGAAAGACAAAGTCCGGGATCAAACTATCAGTCTCGAGCATATTAGAACAAAAAGAATGCTCACGGATCCGCTCATGAAAGCCTACCTCCCAACATGTTCAAGGAACATGTAGCATGCATGGGTTTAAGGGAAGCCTTATGAATCCTGGACTATAGGGCCCAAAAGTTAAAGTATTTGTTTCTGAATAGAGATGTGTATAGTAGCTGTCGAATCCATCGGTAATTAACCGTGATGATGAAACATGCTCTATATGTTAATCTGTGATGGAATAGAAAAAGCTAAAAGAAATAGTGAGATCAAGGGGGAGAATGTTAGATAGATTTCCCTCCCCTTGAGCCCAACGGCTCAAGGGGGCCTTGACCCGCGCCCTGATCGGGGGAGCCCAGCCCAATGGCTGGTGGGCCCCCGTCACACTGTGCCATATAAAGAGGGGTGGAGGACGGGACGGCACAAGATACGAGGTTCGTCGCCGCCGCCGCCACTCCACCCCATAAACCCTAAACCGATCTCGAGGGGGCGCAGCTAGTGACGGGAAGTCCACCGCCGCGCCACGCCCCGTCAACGACACCTACGACCGGCCGCTGCCTCGACCGCCAACGCCACCGAGCACACCGTCGCCGCCGTCCTCGACAAGCAGAGCGACGACAACGACGATGGCCGGGACTTCCTCCTCATCCAACGCGTCGACCGGTCACATCCCTAAACCCTTTCCCTTATTCTCTACTGTTGTTCAATCATCCATCGCAAATAGAACCACCCGACTAGATCTAAACCTAGGTGATCCAATAGACAACCCTAACAATTAGATATCGTTTCGTGGTTGCAGGGCATCTGCAACAATACGAATCATCGGCGGAAAGAAATCGTCTTGCCCCAACCGTGATAACCAAAGTCACAAAATTCACCAGTTTATTTCTTGCAATTTTGATGTCAAATTGGGGAATTCTTCTAGCGATGCGTGTGTCTTCTAGATGTTCGCTCCAGTTACAAAAGAAGTTTGCTGAAAAATCTCTTTTTCATATGAGTGTGATAAACTAGTTTTAAATTTTTAAATTTTATTTTTTCATACCGCTCCTTAAAACGTCCGTATGGAAAAATCGATTTTCCGATGTAGGCTTTTAAGTGGTCCTTATAAAAAAATCGATTTTCCGATGTAGGCTTTTAAGTGGTCCTTATGGGAAAATCGCTTTTAAGTGATCAGCTTTAGAATCGGAGCTGCTAGCTTGCAGAGATGGACTATCCCTAGCCCTCCAATGGACTCTGCTGCCCATCGTCGTTGAATCCGACTGCCAAGAAGCAATCCAGCTGATCAAGTCAGTTAATAAGGTTTTGTCTGCTGATGCGTGCGTAGTCAAAGAGGTGATCGATCTTATGGCTGGAGCAAGGGTGATTGCACTTAATAAAGTGCACAGGTCTCAGAATAGCATTAGTCATTTCTTAGAAAATAAAGGCCGAAGTGAATCCTTAACTCATTTCTGGCCGGATGACTCTTGTACTGCTATCTCACATTTGCTGTGTGAGAACTCCTATTCTGAGTAATATATCTTGTTTCCCCGCAAAAAAAAAAAGTGGGTAATCCTAATGGGCGGATGACCGCTCCCTCCCCTCCCAAGCGACCACCCGCCCCTCCCCCTTTACTACTTTACCTCCCCTTCTTCTCTTACTACTACACCATACAAATTTGAATTAAAATTCAAATTTGAAATGGGTATGTAAACTTTTTACTTATAAACTTTGGATCTATAAACTAATATTTGAATTCAAATTCAAATTCAAATTTAAAACGGGTATGTAAACTTTTGACCTATAAACTTTGGGTCTATAAACTAATATTTGAATTTAAATTCAAATTTGAATCGGGTATGTAAACTTTTGACTTATAAACTTTGGATCTATAAATTTTAGGTGTATAAACTTTAGATGTATAGAAATACTATATATAGAAAATATTTGAATTCAAATTCAAATTTGAACGGATATAATTTAAATTCAAATTTGAATCGGGTATGTAAACTTTTGACTTATAAACTTTGGGTCTATAAACTTTAGATGCATAAAAATACTATATATAGAAAATATTTGAATTCAAATTCAAATTTAAATCCCGATATAATTCAAATTCAAATTTGAATCGGGTATGCAAACTTTTTACTTATAAACTTTGGGTCTATAAACTTTAGGTCTATAAACTTTAGATGTATAGAAATACTATATATAAAAAAATATTTGAATTCAAATTCAAATTTGAATCGGATATATAAACTTTTGACTTATAAACTTTTGGTCTCTAAACTTTAGATGCCTAAACATGAGGTGTATAAACTTTTAGATGTGTAAACTTGAGGTGTATAAACTTTAGGTGCATAAATTTACTAAAATAGAAAAGTAATGTGGTGCCAAAAAAGGAAACCAGGTGGAGGGAGGGAGGGGGCAGGGGGGAGGGGAATTGATCGCTACCCCTGTTCCCAGGTGATCGATCGCCGATTAGCACTTCCGCTGTTAAGTAGCCGTATGTGAAAATGCCGCTCGATTTTTTTTCGATGTGGCAAGTTATGATCTGTTTGTAAAAATTATTGGGTCTCGTACATAAAAAGAGTTTGTGTAGTAGTGAAAGAACCCTATTTCATCATTGATACTATGATTGCTAAAAAATAATTGTTTTTCAGATAAATCGAAGGAAAAACTTATTCTTAAATAGAAGGAGTAGCTAGTAGCATGTATGCATGCATGAGAGGTGGAGATTAGATATCGTTTCGTGGTTGCAGGGCATCTACAACAGGACGAATCATCGGCGGGAAGAAATCGTCTTGCCCCAACCGTGATGTCAAATTGGGGAATTCTTCTAACGGCGGGAAGAAGTTTGCTTTGTAATCTATATAGTCAACACAGACTAAGTTTGATCGTAATCATTGCTTACACAGGTTTTGGTCACATTTATGAAAATGACAATATAGCCATATTGGTTAAACAAAGGAATTCATAATATTGTGCTCACGCGACTCTTTTTGATTTATGAAAGAAAATCAAGTGGATAAAATTATATCTTCTTGACTTTGATAATTCTAAAATAACATTATTTTTCTGACCAGATACTACTAGATACTCGAAGGCTCTACGGGAACAGGCCAAAAATACATGGTAACGACGTTACTGGATGCTAGTGCACGGTAGCGCACATGACGGCTTTACCATGCACATGTCTCAGGTGTTTTACATTACAATATATTACGCACAGGATGGCCAAAACCATACTGTGTGTGCTGAATCACACTATAAGGCTCTTATGCGTACCTATCTAGACTCTCGGTAACATTCTTGTCTTATGGGGCTCCCAACATACAACCCTCTAAACTTAAAACGTAAAGTTCAACATACAAATCAAATGTCATTATTGACTAAGAATAATTACATATCAAAACTCATACAAGCATGCAACATTCTCTATATTTCTATAAATCAACAAATCAACATGCAAAAATATTCAATCACACATCTCATATCATTTCTATAATATTTCAACACATTTATCCATCATTTTTATAATAATTAATATATATTCATCCATATATTTCGATCAAAACGTGGGATATCATTTAGTTTGTTTCATAACTAGTACTAATAAACCGTAAGTATTCATTAGGTTTTTCTTGCCTTCTATTTCTTGCGATACAAACATTAAACAATAACCAAATATTTCATCTACAGTAGATTGACGATTCACTACTACATAAACGATTATTGAATGAGACCGCATAATTTTTACAAATGGATCATAACTTGCCGCATCTAAAAAATCAAGCGGCATTTTCGTATACGGTTCCTTAAGAAGCCTATAAGGAAAAAAATCGATTTTCCCATGCGGGTCTCTTAGGAGGTCTGCATACAAAAATGAGCTCCTTTTTAAGAGCCTACATGGAAAAATTGATTTTTCCATACGAGCGTCTTTAAGGAGTCGTATGCGAAAATAAAATTTGAAAATTTAAACTAGTTTATCTCACTCATATGAACTTCAAATTGGATGATTCTTTTTTCTAAATGTTTCGCAAATCATGCTCTATCATGTTGCAGTCTTCTTACTGCTATTATTTTGGTCATTTTTTCTTGTGACTTTGTTTTATCAATTAAAAATTTGAACTTCAAAAAATGACAACTTCAAATAATATTTTGAAGTAGTAAATAATTTCAGCTAAAAAAGTCATAAACATAAAAGTTGAAGAACTCATCAAGATACACAACTTTTATTTTGGTTATTTCTTCATCCGACAAACTTACTAACATTATTCACAAATTTGCATCTCTGTTATAGTTTATAAAACCATACGAGAGATATGTAAAATTCGTGAACAATATTACTATCACTTTGTCGGATGAAGAAATGACCAAAATAAAAGTTATATATCTTGATGAGTTATACAATTTTATTGTTGATGACTTTTTCAATTTAAATCATTTAGTATTTGAAAATGTTATTTGAAGTTATCATATTTTGAAATTCAAATTCAAACTGTTGAAACCAAAATAAAAGCTGTAGATCTTGATGCATTATACAACTTTGTTGTTGACAATTTTTTTCATTTGAAATCATTTACTACCTAAAAAATTATTTGATTTTCTTATATTTTAAAATTCAAATTTCATACAGTTCAATCAAACTCGGATGAAGAAATGACCAGAAGAAAATTGGTGGATCTCAATGAGTTCTACAACTTTGTTTTTGACAACTTTTTCACATGAATACATTTAGTATCATAAAATTTGATTCGAAGTTCTCATATTTTTAAATTATTTTTAATGACTATTTTCGTATGCGGACTCTTAAGTGGTCCACATGTAAAAATGCTCACTCCTTTTTCTCTCCTCCTCCCTCTTTCCTTCCTCACCACTTCAAAACTTTTCCTCTCCCTCTCCAAATATTTCTCACTCTCTTCTTTCTCTCCTCTCCTCTCCTCTTCCTCTCCGAGCGGGCACCGACGGATGGGAGGTGCGGCCGGCAGCAGGGGCGGCAATGGCGTCAATAGGCAGCAGCGGCAGGCGACGAGGGCGGCGGATCCAGCGGCGCCATCCACTGAGGGCGGCGGATCCAGCAGGTTGACGGGAGGGGCGGGCGGCAGCAGCTGTGGCGACAGCGTCGGTGGGCAGCCGCGGTAGGCGTATCCGCCGCGCTAACCTCGGGAGGGCCAGATCCGCTGCCCTAGGGAGCGGCCGCGGCAGGCGGCGAGGGCGGCGGATCTGGATCCGCCGCCCTAGGGAGGGGCTCGGCGGGAGGCGGGAACGGCGCCGCAGAGGCGCGTATCTGGCACTGGCCCCACGACGGCCGGCGGCGGCACGCGGCGTGAGGCCGCAGCGGCGCAGATATGGCGCTGGCCACGCGACAACCGGCGGTGGGCGGCGCGAAGCTGGCGCGGCCGGCGGCGGGAGGCAGGAGGCCAGCTAGGGTTTTGGGATTATTTTTTATTTTTATTTTTTCGCTGAAAAATATCTTTGTATGCGGTTGGCTATATGGACCGCATGCGAAAATACCCTTTTTACATGCGCAGTTGCGTTGCTCGTATAGAGAAATAGCGATTTTTGCAGACCTTTCCGTGTATGCAGGCCCGCTAATTGCATGCAAAGATCGATTTTGCCCACATGCAAAGATCTCTTTCGTAGTAGTGATTACTTAGTAATTTCCGAAGCAATGCGCAATGAATCATCTCTAGTTCTAGTTGAGTAGAAAGCACATGTGTTTGAAGCAGTAAAAAACAAGTTTAATGAAAAAGCGACCGTGAAGCACATTAATCAATTTCAAAAATCAAATGCTGAAATAGCTCAAAGAAGCACGCCCCGTGCATAAATTCTACAAGTGCAATGCGTTTCCCCGAGTAGAAATGTTAGGCCGGGAAGCGTCAACATCGGCTCGACCCGATCAAAAATGGCACGTACCGTCTTCTTTCTCCCGACTAGCTAGTTGCAATGGTATAGAAAGAATCCTTTGGACTTCGGCTGAGAAAAATATCGTATCCGGGCTGATCGTCCACCCACCAGAAACCTCGGAAACGGTCGATGCACTGCATCACATATGTGGTGGCATGCAAGTTGACTGGATTCCCAGATAAAAAAGGAAAAAGGAAAAAGGAAATTCACTACAGAATTCCATTGCGTTTCATTAATTTCAAATCCAAATTCTCCCATTTAAATTCCTTTTAATTTTATAAACCTTTCGATTTATTTTTACCGAAAACCTATCTTATTAAAACATATTATCCTGCTTCCTCCGTTTTACAATGTAAGACTTTCTAGTAATGTCCGCATTCATATATATATATGTTAATGAATATATAACATACTCCCTCCGTCTCAAAAAAATCAAACCTAGAATGGGATAGGTCATATTCTAGTACATTTGCCTAGATACATTGCTCTAGAATATATCTTGGTCTGTTGACAGTAGTTAAGTAGTATAAAATTAACCCGTCGATTCCTGCTTAAAATAACTAAAATACAATATTATATATCAAAAATTGTTGTTGCCTCCTTTTCTGCCTGTCTTAGCATGCAAGGATTGTTGTTGTCTACTTGCTGTCTGTCTTTGCATGCGAGTGGCTCGGTGCATGCACTCGATTTTCAGTGTTAAATCGGACGCTCGACCAGTAATTACGTCCTTATATTTTTTAGCGTTAAAGGGCTCAAAATCCTTCTGAAAACGCTTCGTATCGAGCGTCCGCAGCGGTGAAAACGCTTCGTATCGAGCATCCGCAGCGGTGAAAAATATCAGACGAAAGCATTGGGGTGAGGCCCACCATAGATTCAACCCCCCATGCATCGGGCGCTGCTGCCGCCGGGGCCCACCACGCCGCCTGCTGTGCCGCCCACCTCTCTCAGCCCACGCGCACCCTCGTGTTGCCACGTGTCCCCACCATATATTCTATTACAACAAATCACGCACATATTTTAGAAGCCCTCTATTAAGGGAATCCGTTTCATTTTTTGTTCCACTAAAAATGTTTCACATAGTGTACTCAATGTTTCACTATGTATAGATCTAATGTTGCAATAAATGGAAATATTTTTTTTTGCAACAAATCACCCACATATTATGGAAAACCTCTATTAAATTTGTTTTATTTTTTTGTTCCATAAAAAATGTTTTACCTAGTGTACTCATAATGTTTCACTTTATATGGATCAAATGTTGTAGTGACTTGAAACATTCTTTCGCTATTTGCTGAAACATTATTTTTATATAAGGTGAAACAACGCTCGATTTAAACGATTGAAGCATTTTCGATATAATTAGTGAAACAATTCCGATATACTTGATGGAACAGCGTGCAAGATTTAAAAATAATTCAATAATAAGCTATTTTTTTCATCAGAATATATTCATGTGTGGTCTTAGTTTAAAGATTTAATTACAACGAATTTAATGGTGCAATTGGATTATGATTTAGATTAATAATTTAAGAGAAAAAATAGTTAAAAATAGTTTTGCATGCATGCATGTTTAATGACGTCATGCTGATGTGGGCGTTCGAACATCTAATTGTAGCAGCCTCCAAATCCTCCTCGTGTATTATCAAGATGAAAAGGAATAATCATAAATACCCTGTTGGGATATCCGGGTAGTGTACTTTTTTACTCGTGTATTCATGCATTGGAGTGATGGTTCTCCTGCAACGCATGGATCCTACGGGGAACAAAACCACTGACGTCATACGCACCAAATCATATATGCTGTCCTTTAACGCTCGAATCTTTTTATAGAAATTGATTTTGAGCCCTGAAAACTTCTCAAAAAAATAGAGAGTAACTACTTCATATATATTTTTTTAGCTTTCTCTAAATCATTATATATAAAAATTAATATATAATCCAAATGCTGCAATATGGATAAGTCATGGCGAATAAGATATGGCACAAGTTGGCAATTTGGCCATCTTATTTTAGCACGTTTAATTACGATACCTAACATATATCCACTACTTACATATATAATAAAGGACTAGAAAAAATACCCGTGCGTTGGAACGGGTGAAGTCTATTTTAATCTTATTATTGTTATATGGTTTAGTTAAGATAAAACTCACTGTGGGAATTGGCTTGAATGTATATATTTTTAGAAAATCATGAGCTGCAGTTAGGAGTCCGATCGTCTCAAGTTAACATGCGAGTTTTTTTAAACAGATTTCTTATATGATTTCTTCTATATTAACAAAAGTGAACGATCTTAAAAACCGACTCAAATACGAATATGTATTTTCAAAAGCAAACGAAAAACTGACTAATACACGGATGACGTACCAAAATACCGATAAAAGCACCTTCAATTTTTATAATAGTAGAGAATTGATCCATTAGATTGGGGGAATAACGTTCGGGAGTCCGAATTCCCAACTTCACTCTCTGCTTAAATTTTTCAAAATGCTAAATGATGTATTTTTTAAAAATATATATATAGAAAGGTTGCTTTAAAAAGAATATTAATATTTAATATATTTTAAGTTTTTTACCTAATACTTCATTAATCAAACGCTAATCACCTAGGATTAGTTCCTAGCCCATGCTAAGAACATAATCTAAGTATAGAACAAACAAACTAAAATAAAGAACATATGTATGTAGTCCGTTTATTTTATCTTATTTCATTTTAGTTTATTGAGATACATAGTATAAATATAGACACTCACAACACACACTCCTATAAACACCTCAAAAAGCTTTTTACATAAATATACACACAGCAATTAAATTACCATGTGTCCTGAAAAGCCAAAAATACAAAGCTAAGCTTTATTAATTTGACAAAAAAAAAGAAAAAGAAAAATCGTAGAGCCAACAAGGGACCATGAGGAGATCAACCAACTCAACAGTACTGATATGTACGCTTCCAAAAGATACTCCATTCGTTTCTAAATATTTAAGGCAATTAATTTTTTAAATATGTTTGAAAAAATAATAAGAAAAAAATAATAATTAGGGACAGAGGGAGTATATATATGACACGTCGTAATCGACCGGCTAATCTTGCAAATATGCACACTATTCTTGTACTTGTAACAAACTATAACAATATATTATAGATACAGTACTTTTGTGAAATATATTCGCTTGGTCAGTCCATGGAGTAGCAGATTTGCCTGAAAGCCTCGACATGAACGTCGTCGAGTGCCATGAACATCTCGACGCCGCCCTTCGCGGCGCACGACGGCACGAAGATGAGCAACCCCTCGACGGGCACGTCCGGCGGCAGGAACGCGCACGGCGGGCCACGGCCGAAGTCGAGGTCGTGGAACCTGAACCCTAGCCAGCTGTCCACCTCCAGGTCCGGGCAGAACACCGTGCCGGGCGGCGCCGCCGTCGGCGTCAGCTCGTCGCCGGCGGCCACCTCCCCGAAGTCGACGAACGACTGGATGTACTGCTCGTCGACGCGCGCCACGGCCTCGCGGATGACGCCGACCACGGCGGCGTAGCTGGAGGAGAGGAGGTCCCGGACTCTCATCCTCGGGAACGCCCAGAGCACCATGTTGCCGAAGTAGTCCATGGGCACCGCCGGGCTGGCGCGGCCACGGCAGTTGACGGCGACCCTCACCTGCGTGTACTCCTCCGGCGAGAGGTCGCGCGCCGCCGTGATCTTCTTCCACGCGTGCGCCAGGAGGCACTGGAACGTGCTGCACCGGGCGCCGACGTGGGACTTGAGGCCGGCGACGAACTCGTCCGGGAAGTGGACGGCGAGGTTCCTGATCCGCTCCAGGGGGAGGGAGCCGTAGGAGTGGGTCCAGCTGTTCTCGCCCTTGAACTCGATGTTCCGGTGGTCGAACGCCGGCGCCGGCGGGCCGCGGGGAACCGCGATCGCCGCGCGGTCGACGAACGGCGTCGGGAGGGTGGCGCCGGCGCTGCGCACGGCGGCGGCCCACGCGACGTAGAAGAAGCTCATGGACTGGCCGTCGGATACCTGGTGGTTGCACGCCGTGCCAATCACCAGCCCGCCGCACGCGTACCGCGTCAGCTGCACCTGGAACACCGCCTCGTCGGCGTTCTCCTGCAACATATGCAAAACACACGTGTCAAAAAACACGTACAATTAATTCCATAATTGAACATGTCACGTTGCTCTATCTAACTAGCTATGTTTATACCATGTCGGCCTTGGGGTAGAGCTCGTTGACGTGAGCGGCGACGTCGTGCGCGAGGGCGTCGGCGAGGTCGGCGGCGACGGTGGCCTCGAGGACCCTCACACCGGCGTCGTTGAGGTTGAAGCACCTCCGGCCACGCTCGTCGACGTCGAACCTCCCGGCGAGGTGCGGGTACCGGGCCAGCACGGCGGCGAGGCCGCCCTTAACCTCGTCGTTGGACGGCGCCGCGGCGCCGTCCCACGCGAAGACGGCCGGGATGTACCAGTCCATGGCGGCACGGTCGAACACGGTGAGCGGGCTCCTCTTGCCGCCGCCGCCGGCCGCCGACGTCTCCGACGGCCTGAGCACCTCGCTCCGTGTGATCTCCACCGCCACAGCCATGGCCTTGCTACCCAAGCTGCCCAAGCTTCTGATTAATTACTAGGTGTTTGTGTGTGTGTCAGTGTACTTAGCTTAATTAATTAGCTTAGCTATCAGGTGGTTGTTTGTGTGGATTGGTTTCCGAGTTAGTAGGTGTATATATAGGGTTTAGAGTTAGTCGCGAGGAAGAAGACGAGTAGAGAGTACCAGCTAGCTAGTGCCACCAACCATGCATGTATGCGTGTGCATGCGCGGCAACAGTGCGGCGTGGTCAAAGATAGCGTCAGCTAAATGTTTGACTCTTCGTCTTCGAATCAGCAAGCTTAGCTTAGAATTTTATCACATGGAATTATAAGGGAATTTCACTGTATCCTTGGGAGCTAAGTCATTCTAAGTTGGAGATTTGCTGCCCGGTCCAATTTTATTTACCTCATCAAGTCATCAAAATATATTTTCTCTACACCTAGGTACCATGTCACCTATGCATGTAATTTAAACAGTTATATAAAAACTACATAAAATTTGATAAGATAGTCCATGATATAAGACACTATATAAACATACAAGTTTCAATCGATATATAAAGAAACCAAAATAACAAATTTTATTTGCACTATACGGGTATTATTCACTGTCTGATTTTATTATATTTTTCTCTAGTTATTGATCAAATTTAGTCCTGCATGTTTGTGTAGACTTGTATCATCACAAACGATGTTACTAAATTTTTTTAGTTCTTTCTATAACTATTTAAGTCGCATGTAAATGATAGGTGCCATAGCACTTAGGTGTAGATAATCCTTGTCCGTCAAGTCATATCAACCTCTCCACGACTTGCTCTACCCCTAAAATTAACTACAGTTAGTTCTAGCTTTTACTAATCGTTAAACTATACTTTACATTAATTCGTAGAGTTATATTATGTAGTATTATATATATATCACTATATATGTATAGAATCCTTACAAATGACTTTCTAGTACGTAATCCACTTCCTTCTTTTCCCTACTCTATCATGTTCTCTCATGTTCTAGTAAAATTCTCGTTTACCTTTTGGCTAATAGTTGATGTTAACATTGATTTTCTTTCCTCCCGTCGTGTCAGCTGAGATTGATGAGGTGGGCATGCAGCTGTAAAGGATCAGCTTTTTTGGTTTTGCACATGTCTTATATGTCACACCCTGAAGTTCTTTTCCAAGCCTAAATTAAAGTTATAAATGGTCTCAAGAAAATATCAGTATAAAGTAAGAGTAAACCCTAATAAATCAATGCAATTAATAATCAGAATTGGTATGTGGAATTTTTCTTGAGTTCTACATGTCGAAATAGCTAATAAGATTTTTAGTGGAATTTTCAGAGCTCTAGAAATAATTTTAACCAATTAAAATTGAGCACAAGCAATATTTAATCCCAGGAAAATCCATTTCCTTCTTTTTCCTTTTTCTTTTTCCCTTTTTCTTTCGAATGGGCCGCCGGCCCATTCCCTCTCCCTCCCCTTCCCGCTGGGCCGGCTGAAGGCCGAGGCCCAGCCGAGCTGAGCCTGCCGCCTCCCTCTCTCTCCTGGGGTCACCGACAGGTGGGGCCCACCTGTCGGGCCCGTCTCCTTCCTCCAGCCGGCGCCGCTGCGCCCCGTAACCGCCGCCGCGCCCGCTCCCGCGTCTCCCGGGGCACGTCGCCCACGTCGCTTTCGCGCCCGCGTTCCCCGCGCCCACTTCCCCCTCTCTCTCTCCCGCGCCCGCGCTCGAGACGGCCGGGATTCGATTTTCGAATCCCGCCTCTCTCTCCTCTCCCACTCCCCCACGTCGGTCGGCGATTCCCGCCTTTCCCAGCCACGTCCGAGCTCCCTCTCCCCTATTTAAGCATCCCCACTCTCCCCTCTCTCTTTTTCCCCATTTCGCCAAGCGCTCCCGTGCCCTCTAACGCCCTAGCGCCGTCACCCTCCTCTCCACCGCCGCCGCCGCTCCGGTCGCCGCTAGCCGCCGTGCCGAGCCGCGCCGTCGACGCCGTCGCGTTCGCCGTCGTGCGGGCCGTTCCGTCCATCCCTCCTCCGTCGAAATCCGCCGCCGGAACCCTCTCCGCATCGTGCGCCTATGGCCGCCGCCTTTGGCCGGCGCCCTCACCCTCTCCCATTTCCCTCTCTCCCTCTAATCCCTCTCACCTTGTTCGCTAGGTGGTTTCGGAGCTCGTCCCGCCGTCGCCGTCGCCATTCGTTGCTCGCCGTCGTCAGTCGTCGTCAGTGAGGTCCCTCCTCTCCCTCCTCTCTCTCTCCCGCGCCGCTTAGCCGCCCGCGTCGCCGCGACGCTGCCGCCCCCCGCCGCCGGCCGGTCGCCGCCGGTCGCCCCCTCGCGTCGCCGTTGTGTGCGCGCCGCGCCGCCGCGAGCCGCACCCGCCGTCCGATCTACCGGGCGGTAGATCGGGGCCGTCGGTTCGGCCACCCACATGGCCGCCGCGTGTGCGCCACGTCGGCGCCACGTGTGCAACACGTGGTGCGCCGCTCCTCCCCGGTCCATGGACCCAGTCCACCGTGGACCGCCCTCCCCGAGTCACTGCCATGTGGGGCCCGCATGTCGGCGCCGCCTCTCTCTCCTAGGATTTATTTATTGCGCAATAAATCAATTAAGGATTTTTCTATAGTAAAAACACAGTGAATCTTCTAAAATTCATAACTAATTCATTTGAGCTTCGTTTAAGCCCATTTAAGTCTCAGTAAATCAAGAAAAATGGTTTTGTTCTCTGTTTCAGTAGTTTTATAGCCTGTTTGTATTGTTTGCTTTGTATGTCGCTTAGATTCCGGCTCTCCCGACGCTCTGGTGTACTTTGAAATAGTCGCCGAGGTTCCTCCAGCAGCAGAGCAAGGCAAGTCATGCTTGTCACTTGAACATGTTGATCCTAAATTGCAAATGCTCCATTGTTTTCCTTCATATACTACATTGTTTTATAATATTACCATGGGATATTTACCTATTGTTATAGCCTTGTTATTTTTGTACCATGTTCCTTTGTTAACCTGGGATATAACATGACTAGATATTAGACTAGGGGTTGCTTAGCCATGCTTAGTTCAACTAGCACACAATGGGGAAAATTATATTAATGTCTAAACTTCAAGTTCTAATGTTGATGTTGGATTAGAGCCACCGTCCTGGTGGTGCTTCATTAAAATATGTTAACTGGTGGGCTGTGAGTGCATGGTTTTGTTAGTCGCACCCATGGCAATTAAGGACCGGTTCGCGGGAAACCCTGGAAGAATTTATCGTGCTTACCACAAGCCAGCGTGGGCAACGGCTGGGCTTGTAGTGTAGCTTTCCTCTAGCTGACGCATCCAGGCAAGGGTGGACGTGATGGAGTTTGGATGGACCCTGCGACGGCCTATGCGGCTTCCGGATTCACCTAGGCACGAGAGGGGACTGCCCACTGCCTTGCGAGGAGTGGGGGTGAAACCTGAGGTGTGGTGTGCTTGGTTAGAGGGGGTTATGCGAAGAGTCCTGTCACGGTCTCTTTCCGGTATGTCATGGTGGCATGTCGGCGCACGGAAACGTGTCATGGGGCTGTGTCTTGTGGGTACAGTTGTACACCTCTGATCAGAGTAAAACTATTCGAATAGCCGTGCCCGCGGTTATGGGCAGTCAACCGGATTCACTGTGATTAGTCTCACCCTAGTGTAGTCTGATGGAACTGATTAGTTCAGGTGGTTGGTTGGGCCTGTTGCAACGTGATATAGAGTTGGACAGTGGATGATTAATATTGATTAATTATTACAACTGTTTTACTGCTTCCAACTTCTGTTTATAAATGCCCGCTTTATGCAAATGAACCATTATAGCTATCCCTTGATAATTCCCTGCATCATACCCCTTTTCCGGTATGACTTGCTGAGTACAGTGGGTAGTACTCAGCCTTGCTCTTTTTTCCCCAAACCCCAGAGTTTGAGTATGCGTCAGATGGTGGCTTTTCAGAGGAGTAGGTTTCGTCCGTGCCGTCGAGGATGCCTGTGGAGTGGTGTTCCTGCTGCAGTGCAAGTCAAGGCTTAGCTCCAGTTATCTTTTAAGTTTTCCGCTGCATTTATGTAAGACTTTTATAATGTTTGTAAGACGTGGATCTGTATGTCAACTTTGTCGTTTGTGTACCCCGGCCGGTCCTGGACGGGGATTTTAATGCACATTCTGCTTGGAATTCTATTCGAGAATTTCTGGATGTGACATTATATCACAAGAATAATTCAGAATTATTATCCTAGCAGAATGATTCAGTATAGAGTTATAGAGATGATTAAGTATCACACGAATTAATAATTACCCTAGCAAAATGATGATTTTTGCGTGCGGTGTAACACCCGCATTGAAAAATAACAATTTTCGTAAAATAACAATTTTCGTAAACACTTTCGGATAGATGAACGGCCTACCACATGTAAAAATAAGTTTTGGTCGTATGTAAAATATTTTTTAGTAGTTTGGATACTAATTGGTAGTTTCGTAAAAAACACAACTTTGACAAAAAAAAATGTTTAGTGACTCTCACTAACATATATATAATCAAAATAAGCAATGATAACTTTTAGTATTATATATTACTTCTGTATATACTCCCTCCGTAAAGTCGTTTAGGACTGCGACACGGTCTCCAAAACACAACTTTGACTTCTTGTTTCTATAAAAATATTTATTGAAAAGTGATATATGTATATTTTTATGAAATTATTTTTCAAGACAAATATATTTATATAATTTTTATATTTTTCAAACACAACAACTTAAGACAACTTAAGAGTTATTCATGATTTATATTCCCAAGGTTTGACTTAAATATTGTCATAAACGACTTTCTTTACGAGTATGGAGGGAGTACGTACTACGGAGTATTAATTAAAGACCACGTCGATATTTCCACAACATATAAAAGAAAGAGCCAGCGCAATTATCTATGACTACTATAAAATCCTAGCTTAATGGCATCTTTCAATTAGTACAACTGTACGAGTAGAGGGCATGGAATATAATGGTCGAGGACTCGATTTAGTCATCGGGGTCAACTAGCTATGTACAGATATGATTTTGTATATATACGCACATATATAAATAAAATAAAATTATACATGTATACATATGGAATTTATACATAGAAAATATAAAGTTTTATACCTATGAGAACAGATACAAAGTTATATGTATATGTACAAACTTTATATTTAGTTTATACGTCTATGTATAAGATATAAATTTTACAAGCACGTTTAGAAGACGAACCGAACATCCGCGAGGCATGACCACTACGCAGAGGGGCCCCCTGCAGCTAGGCATAGGTAAAAAGGCCGTAATATCTACAGCACATGACCCAACGACCCAACACGACCAACTTAGTGAGATTAGATAGATGACCCAAAAGTAAATTAAAAACACTAAGGAAAAAGAAAAATCAGATCTTAAGCGATGGCCGATATATATCGATAAATTAAGCTGCTGCTGACTGGCTATAGCAGTACAAGTTCAGTGATGACCGTGTGTGATTAATTACTTTACGCAATATGATTTAGGGGCATTTGCGCATTTGACCCTCTTTTAAAAGCTAACTATCAATTTGACCATCTTTTATCAACTTTACTTATTTGACCATTCTCTTCAAAATTGAAGATATGGTATGACCCTATTATGTTAAGGACTTCTAACGGTGTCAGTTCTCTTCTCTCCTCACCTCCTCTCTTCTTCTGCTGACGCCTCCTTCCTTCCTCCGCGTGCTGGCGACGCCAGCCGTCGCCGCACGGCCCGGCTCCCCTACCTCCGACACTGGCCGCCGCTGCCAGGCCCGGCTCCCCTCCCTCCCTTCGCCACGCGCCGGCCTCCGCCTCCCTTCCCGCTGCGCATGCGGACATCACCTCCGCCTCCCTTCCGCGCGGTAGCAGCCGACGCTGCTGCCCCTACTCCTCCCTCCCTCCCCCTGCGCGGCAGCAACCAGCGCCGCGGCCTGGCCGCCCCTCTGCACGGCAGCAGCCTCACCGCCGCTCCCTCCCTCTGCTCCGAGCCCGACGACCACCGACGCCGCTCCCTCACTTCGCTTCGAGCACGGCAGCCGCCGACGCCGCCGCTCCCTCCTCGCGTGGCCGCCACTGGTCCTTTGACACGCGGCCAACGCCGATGCCGCCACCGCTCCTTCCCTCCTCGCGCGGCCGCCTCTACTGCCCCCTCGACGTGCGGCCAACGCAGCCGCCGTCGCCCCCACGCAGTCGCCGCCCCCTCGCAGCCGCCGCCCCCCTCACCGTAGCCTCAGAGTGCCGCCGACGCCGCCCTCCACCTCCACGAGCGGGCGCCGGCGGGGCTCCGCTTCACGCCGCCGCCGCCCCCACAGATCGCCGCCGCACGCCTATCTCGCTGCTGCCGCACGATAGAGAGAGAGAATCTTGGCTTTTGGATAGGGTTTGGAGGGCATCTTGGGCATTAGTAATATTAGAAATATTTTCTTTTTTTAAAAAAATCTAACCCTAACGGAGTTAGCGAATCGAGGTCAGACGGAAGCTTCACTTTTGAAAAGGAGGGTTAAACAAGCAAACTTCAAAAAGTAGGATCAAATTGGCAGTTACAGTTCAAAACGGGGTCAAATAAACAATTATCCCTATGATTTAAATTATTGGGTGGATTGTTATCTCAATAATCTATTTTGTAGGGAATAAAACATTTTTAATAAAAACGTCATAAATAGCTTAAATTAAATAACCGGGTAACCATGCATGCATGCATGTATCAGTAGTAAAGAAAGGTTTTAAGAAAACATATATTTATAACCAAATATAATTGGTTAGAATAGTCTAGTGAATAACTTGAAAAATAACAGCGCCCTACTGATACTTGCTTGCAATATTCCGACGCTACACTACTATAACAATGCTTATCGCTAGCAGTCAAAACAGATTTTTCACCGGCCGCCAAGAACTGGCGACCAGCCGCACCACCAACGATTAAAGGCCAGTGCAGTGATTTACCACTTGCGAAAAACTATTTTCACTGGCGAATATCTTATGAGCACCGTTTGGTAGAACTAAGCTACCCGTCACAAAAAAATATATTTTTTGTGCAAACAAAAAAGCTAGTGATCCAAAATCCCCCACCCCCTAATCCAAAATTCCCCGCCACCTAATCCATTCATTAATCACAAATCCATTCATCAAGTTATCAATCACAAATTAATTCATCAAGGATCACAAATAATCATAGTCCATTCAACAAATTCATTTGCAATCCTCATAATCCATTCACAAATCAAAAGTTCATCACAAAGAGAGACTAGAAAGAGACATGAAAAAAAATTAATTGCGTGAATGGAAAGGGGAGCGGAGCTGAATCTACAGCCCTCTGTTGTCTACTTGGCCATCACCGTCATGGCCACCCTCTAGATTTGGAGTTGCTTGCACCGATCTCCCACAGCCGCCACATTACTCCCTAGGGTTTCTATAGGAAACAACCGTGCCGTTGTTCCTGATCACCGTGCCCACACTTGAGCTTTGGCGATGAATTGCCGCAGCAGCTGGATCAGCTGCACGTGACACCTCGCCATCGGATCTAGTCACTGCCTCCGCCGCATGCCTCACCGCTGTCGGATCGGCCCACCGAGAGCCTCGTCTCCACTAGATCTTGTCGTCACCGCAAATCCCTGCATCGCCATCCTGAGGCCTGCTGATGGGAGGGCAGAGGGCGGCAAGGGAGAACGTAGGTCGCCACTTGCGGAATCCGTGCTCGTGAGGGAGAACTCGTCTTGTCGATGGTGGATGCGCCGCTCCATGGCCCGCTTACGTTGAATCCACTTTTCCGGAGGCTCGCCGTCACGGCTTGAATCAAGGCAGAGGACAGGGTGGATCTAGGAGAGGAGAGGAGAGGTTGTGGAGAGAAAGAGGGAAACCTGAGGGTGGAGAGGAAAAATCTATTACCTAAGTTTATGACTCCTATGATCTTTGATGACTCCCACGATCTTTCCATCGGTGGTGGACCGTAGATCCCACTAGTAAAAATCTATTTTCACAAACGGGGTCCTAAGAGCACTTCTTTTAAAAATAACTCTAATTTTTGGAAGCGATGCTCTTAAAACCTGCTTATGAAAATAGATTTTTACTAGCTCGGCTAGGTTTTCAATGTCTTATGTTATTTTTACAAGCGAGTTTTTTACAAGTCCGTCAGGGAAAATAATTCAAATCCCAAGTGTCATGGAATAAAAATTCATTTTTTATAGTGCTAGTTGATGAAACCCGGTCTAAATTATTTCGAACATAACCCACTAATTAACTAAGAAGTCAAAACAACTGGGATAGATATAGACCATGTCGTAATTTAACAAAGTTGAAAATCTTGCACGCATGTGATCGATAATTAAGTCAAGCTTAATTCCAGTTAAGTTGTCAATAAACTGACCCCTGATGGCGAGGCGTGGCCTGCTTGCATGGTCCTACATTTCAAGGCCACAGTTTCTTGCCTTAGCTTGTCTAATGTGTAGCTAACATTTTAATAGCCATATGGTTAGGTATGGGAAAGTTAGCAATGCTTAAAATATTTACCTAAGAAAATATATGGCCCTGTTTGAAAGATTAGTCCATGGCTAATTTTGAGAGCTAATGTTTAGTAATGAATTGGTAGGCTAAACATTAGCCTAGGGTGATATGTTTGGATCTATGGGCTAATTCAAGGCTAAAAGGTGGAGACAGAGAGTAGAACGAGAGGAGAGAGAAGAAGAGGGAGAGCTGCTTTTTGATGGTCCCCACACAAAATTAGCCCCATTAGCACCCCTTGGAGGGGCTAATGTTTTGAGGGGGGCTAATTCACATTAGCTCAAAATTAGCCCACCTATTTGGATCCTTGAGAGCTAATTTAAGGCTAAAAGGTGAGGGCTAAATATTTGCCCATGGAACTAAACAGGACCTATATCACCTAAAGTACCTTTAACAACATAATAAATTACAATAAGACAAAATACATATGTTTAGGTAGTTTTTCTAATAAACAAATTATCATAAACATCATTGATCAAGCGTTGAAATGTCATACATTTAAAAACGAAGTGGTATCACACAGACTGAGGCAGGTGGTAGTACCTTCCTGCCAAATACTAAACGTATTATTATAAATAATAACAAGACTGGCTAATCTTTTAAGTACAGTCAATCCATGACAAAATATAAGATGCAATTACTTTTTTTATATATTTCATAATAAAACATGTGAATATATGCATGTAATTAACTAGCACATCTCTCATCCCTAAATTCGTTTTTTTAAAATCCACCATTCCTAAAATTTCTAATCTTATGAAACACATACGTTCTATTTATTGAGTGGTGATCCAAATGAGGTGATAATAATGTTTCGTTTGAGTTTACGATGGTTGTGTTTTACTATATTTTATAATAGAGGAAGTATATATATGATTAGTATGACCCTAAAAGAAAAGATTGACTAGGCAAATCCAAATCATTGTAAGTTTTAGAAAGAGAACATATCAAAAGTTGGTTGTTGCGGCAATTGCCGGTGTTATAATAAAGAAAAATTGCCTTATTTCAAGGAGAGAACGAGGCGCACGTCTTCCCTGTATTTGTGTGCTACAAGATTAAAAATCTACAAGTAGCTTGATTGAGTCTAACTAATTAGCTTGTTGAACTATTAATTAGTAGTAGTAAGGGTTAAGATTCCTGCACTTGGTCAATGGTGACGACCAAATTTACCCCGTCTTAATTAGTTCTTACTGAACAGATTAATTAACCACTGAATAACGAGCCACAAAAGCGCTCGATGGACAAATTCGACACAGACGACGCGAAACATGCAAACACAATGTTCTGCTTATTTTGGCTTTTCCTATTTAATGTATTCTATTTTATTTAAACTATACTATTATCTCGAGCGCTAATTTGTAATAATTGGCTATAGCTCCTCTTAAATAAAGGCCGGGATATTATATTCCATTATCTTAAAAAAATTAATTTGTCCGTGGCAGGGTGAGGGTGTGGCTGCAACCGCAAAAAGCAGGATGACCAGATTCATTTCTCACTGTTGAATTAATATATAAATAACGGAAGTCATGAGCATTAGATTGCTAATAAATAGTGCTCCCTCCGGCTGATAATATTAGTTGTTTTGAACCAGACTAAAGTCAAACTTTAAAATCTTTGACTACAAATAATTTCTAAAATATTTATCTTAAAAATATGGAAACCATATGTGTAGATTAGTCTTAAAAAGTATTTCAATAAAACCATATATTTGTTGATATTTCTATATATGTTATAATAAAAATACTTGTCAAAGTTATTTTTTAGACCGTGCTCTTGTCCAAAACGATAATTACTATTAACCCGGAGGGAGTACTGGTTTCGAACTTCAGCAACCCTATCTTTTTAACTTTTAACTACAGCTGACTATAGTCTGTAAAAATTATTATCAAATAATTATTGATAAAATTTATATGATAAAAAATTTAAAGTAATTTTAAAATTCAAATTTTGAATCCGTACGTAGAGATAAAGAGTACTAGTAGTACTATTACTATGTCCTGTCACAAAAGAAAAACCACTGAGATCTGTGCAGTTACAGTCAGTAAATGTTTTTGTAAGATCTATATATAATGTGGTTAATGCAAGTTAACTTTTACTATAACTATTATTTGAATTATAGGTATTGGTGATATATATATATAAAAGTTATGTATAACTAAGATTGTCGTAACAAATTATTTCACAATAACCACACCCACACTGTTGTAACTTTTTTTCGTATTTATGTACACGAATTCAACAGTCAAAGTTCTAACTTTTTTTGATCGGGACCAAAGTTGAGAACTTTCGACAGTAAAAGGAAAAAAACACTCCTTTTTGACTGGAGGCAATACAATGATGGTCCTGCACCTAGAATTTAAGGTAAAAATAAACTTGCTTAACTAACTGATCATAAGTTAGCAACAACTGAAAATTCAATAAAATACTTAAAAATGCTACTAAATACAAACTAGCTAGGCAGATGTGAACATAAATTTGACCACAAAAATTGTTTGAAAAAATGGTAGTTATGGCAACAAGTTTTGCTGTCTTGGGATCTGGTTAGGTACAACTACCGAATGCATCCGTACAATTCATTCTAAAAAAAATAAATTAAAAATTCATTCTAAAAAAATGCATCCATACAACAGATCTACATTTCCTCCACATGCATATGTGCTGAGATGCTGACTAGCTAGTGAGACCATCGGCTAATCTTTTTTTCCTTTTTCTTTTTCTGAAACCTGCGTCGTCGTCAGCTACTCCTTGGACTTGGGACGGAAAAATTCCAACAACCAACTGGCTCAACTTGATATCAATTATCAAAATGCGACAAATTCACGCTATATTCGTCGATTTCCTTATCTTGCAAGTTATATTAATTTGCCTATATATGCCACTTGCAGTACGTCTGAATTAATGGGCTGTACGCGTGAGAGAAAGTGTGTTATGATAGTGGAAGTTCATTTTTGGTATTTATTTTGGAAGTACTTTCCGTAAGTTAAAATCTTAATTTTAAATGTGTAAATTTCGCTTTGGACCATCTTTTCTTATCTATATTTTGGTTTGGATCACCCTTTAACAATGTTTTCACTTTGAATCGGGTATTTTCACTCGAGATCATACATATCCTTGAGTAGGGGTGGTCTGTCACACCCAGAGTTTTCCCTTCCCTTACATTCTAAATCGCTAATAAATGGTTTATAGAAATTGCTTTGGTTAACCAGGAGAAAACCCTAGCTAACAATATATTTAATAATCAGAATTGTCAGGGAGAATTTTATTCGAATTCTGTTTGCTCTAAAAATCATTAATAGGACTTAAAGTGTAATTCTCAGAGCACCTGAGGCAGTGTTGCTAAGTTTAAAAGTGTCAAGAATCCCTCTAATAATAGTTTCTTCCTATGCCCTTGGTCATGAATTGTGCTCATTTCACTCCCCTCTATGTCCGCGGTTTCGTTTTGCATGGCCAACCATATCCGTTTCCGTTCGCGAGACCGTTTCCGTTCTTTTCCTAAAACGGCACCGCATTGATTTTCCTTTTTAGGAAAGTCCTATCCTTTATTTTTTTTCCTTTCTTTCTCCCCCTCTCCCCCTCAGCCGAGCGCCGCGCCTCCCCCTCTCCCACGCGCGCCTTCCCCTCCCCTTGTTCGAGACGGCTTCCCTCCCCATGTCCCAATCCTACTCCCACTAGGATTCCACCTTTCCTAATCTAATCATCCCATATATAAATAATTCCTCCCCTTGTTCTTTTCCTTTCCCCAATTAATAGCTCTAGCCTATACCCGAGCCGCCGCCCGCAGCCCTAGCCGCGTGTCGCCGCCGCCGCCAAGCCCCTGTGCCTCCGTCGTCGTGGCATCACCGGTACTCCGTTCTCCTCGTCCATTGGTGCATTTGCTTATGCAATCATCAATCTAGCAACCTAAGTTGTTCCGTTTTTGTTTCCGACTAGCGTCATCGTCGATCCTGGGTGTTGCCGCCAGAACCGCCGCCGACGCCGTCGTCGTCCCTCTCCGGTTTTTGCTCCCCAGTGAGGAATCCCTCCTGTTTTTACGGTTTTGTTTCCGTGTGTCGTAGTTTAGTTGAGTCGTCGTCATAGTCGTGCCCTAGAGCCGAGCTGTGTCGCCGCTGCCGCGCCTTGCCGCCGCGCTGCCGAGCCGCTACCGCCGCTGCCGCGCTCCTGCCGAGCCGCCGCGTCGCCTCTTCTGAGCCGCCGCTGCCTCTGTGCGTCGTCGTGCGCCGCCGCCGCCGCCCTAGCCTTGTGCTGCCACTGCATCCGAGCCGTCGCTGTGCCCTAGCGCTACGCCGCCGAGCAGAGCCGCCGCCGCTTAGCACCACCGTGTCGCAGCCGTGTGCCGCTAAAACCTAGCCGCCGCTTCAAACCGTTGCTCGGTAGTCGAGTCGTCTAGCCACAGGTGCAACCTTAGGTTCCTATCGGCCTATCGTTTGCCATACCGAGGCTTTACCGTGAATTGTGTCTAGCCTACCGGTTTAGCCGCAGCTGTTGTTGAGTCGTTCGCTCGTTCGTTCGAACGAGGTCGTCCGTGTGGAGTCGTCCTTTAGCTTAGAGCCGTTCAGAGCCGCCGGTTCCGTTCGCCGGTTTCGGTTGATCATTTGGATGATCCCGAGTCATGTAGAATTGACTCGTTGAGTCGATGTCTCGTGAGGCTTCCTTGCCAAACTCAATCTATCCTTTGATCTTATTTCCTTCTGGGCAATAATCTATGACAAATGATTAAGGTTTTTTGGTTATTAGTAATAACACACAGCATTGTGTAAAATTCATATCTAATTCATCTAAGCTCCGTTTTAACTCATTCAAATTGCAGTAAATTCATTAAAATGTTAAGAATCCAATAAAATTGGTTTCTTTTGCTGTTTCAGTAGATTTTAGCTTGTATTTATTGTGTGCCTTGTTTGTCGTTTAGACTCCGGCAATTCAGACGCTCCAGTTTACTTCGAAGTGGTCGCCGAGGTTCCGTTAGCTCAAGAGTAAGGCAAGTCATACGAGTATCATTGATCATATTGAGCCTATTTGCAAAATCCCTACTTTTCTCTTAAAATTGCATTATTTAGTAATGTCATGTGGGATGGAATTTACCTGTTCTCAGCCTTTTGATTACCCTGATTTATTAATAGCCTAGGATAATAATTTGACTAGATGATTGGTTTAGGAATGCTTAGCCATGCTTAGATCAACTAGCTCACAATGGGATAAACTATATTATAGTTCTTAATGGCTATGTTGATGTTATACCATCTTGTTATATGGTTAATTAAATTGGTGGGTCATGGGTACATACATGATTTGATTGGTGGTCGTGCCCATGACAATTAAGGACTGTTTCTCGGGAACCTGTGGAAGATATACTTGTACTAACCACAAGCCAGATGGGCTCCAGGCTAAATCTTAAGTATAATCTTTTCTAGCTAGCACACCATGGCAAGGGTAGGCGTGATGGAGTATGGATGGACCGGGAGGCGGTCTATGTTGCTTTCGGATTTGCCTAGGCACGAGCAAGGACTGTCCATCGCCTGTATAGGGATGGGGGTGAAAACCGGAGGTGGGTGTGTTGGTTAGGGGTGGTTATATGGATGGTTTTGTCACGATTTCCCCCTTTGCAGTATCATGGCGGTACTTTGGGGCATGGTAACATGTGTGGAATCGTGTCTTGTGGGTAAAGTTGTACACCACTGATCAGAGTAAAACTATTCGAATAGCCGTGCTTCAGGTGGTTTGGGTTGGGCCTGTCGCAACGTGGATTAGCGTTGGACAGTGATGATGTTAATACTACTTAATTATCTACTGTTTTACTGCTTTCAACTTATGATTTGCAAATGCTGCTTTTTACTGCAAATATCCTATGAGCCATTCCTTTGAATATCCTTGCATTATACCTCCCCCTTGGTATGGCTTGTTGAGTACGGTGGTTGTACTCAGTCTTTGCTTTATTTTTCCCAATCCCCCAGAAGCAAAGAATTTGTCGGATGGTGAGTTCTATGAAGATTAGGCTTGTGCCAGACGTCGAGATTTTGCCTGTGGATTATGGAGGAAGCTTCGCTTTGCTGAGAAGATTAAGTTTAGATGGTCTTTAGTATTTCCGCTGCTTTTATGAGTTTATTTTATATTTTTGTAAGACGTGGTGTATCAAATTATCATCTATGTACTCTAGTTGATGCCTGGACAGAGGTTAAATGCACAGATAGCCGGTGATTTGGGTTATCAAATCTCTGGGCGCGATATAGTCCAAAGTGAAACACAAGTTTACCCGATCCAAATTGAAAACATTGGTTAAAGCGTGGTCTAAAGTAAAATACGGGTAACAAAAGGTGACCCAAAATGAAATTTATTCTTTTTAAATTAGTCTTATCTTTTTTTAGACTTCTACTCCCTGCGAGACGCGCGCTTTTCGAACTATAAAATGGTGTGATTTTTTTTAAAAAAATCTATAGGAAAGTTATCTTTAAAAATTATTTAAACTTTTTTTTCTAATATTTAATTAATTATGCAGTAATGAGTTAGTTTTGCGTAGCAGGAATTAGTTCCTAACCCTTCATGATGAACGCAGCCTTAGCAGCCAAAGTTGTGAACAGTTTTTTTATCCAGGACGACCAAAATTGTGAACATTATCCAACAGTAAAAAGAAAAAAAAAGACATTCTTTTTTGACTCGAGACAATAGAAATATAGAATGATGGTCGTGCTCCTAGATATTTAAGATAAAATTAATAAACAAACTTTGTTAACTAACGACTGACCATAGGTTACCGTCAGCAATAAAAAGGAATTTAAAAGCCAATACCCAGCTAGCTAGCTCAATCGCGGGCAGGAGAGGATGCACTGAGCAAACTAAATACAATTTTTTTTTTGGTGAACTAAATACAAATTAGCTAGGCAGCGGAACATAAATTTGACTAAGAAAATTGTTTACTAAAAGATTGCCGATTTGTTATTGTACTAGGTTTTAAGATCTTATAAGTCGAGTACTACTATGTCTAAAAAAAATCAAACCATGGGTTTGATTTTCGGACGGAGGGGTACACCGCTATAGAAAGAAAGAGATATATATAATTAAAGAAAAGTACGGTTGGTTGGCTCTTATATAAAAAGCTAATTAACTCTTGGCATGCTATAAGGTAGATTTGTGGAATATATATATTCATTCAATCGTATGAGTTACCTATTGTATATTATTATCTATATTTTATTAGCTCTAATATGTATTTATATATAGCTGGTACGTAGTTGGCTAAACTTTGCTCTACGCTGAGTTGCTGATTAGTTAGTGATATCATTACAAACCGTCTGATTTTCTTTTTCTTTCTTCCTTTTTCTGAAAAACCTTTGTCGTCGCGCAGCTACTCGATCGTTGGACTTGGAATGGAGAAATTCCAACTACCAGCTGGCTGAACTTGATATCAAAAGTGTGACAAATTCACGCAATATTTTTCAATGTGCTTGTCTGGGAAGTCTTATTGATTTGTCTTTATAAATGTTATATCCCGTCTGAAACTCTGAATGGGAAAGCAAAGCACACTTGGTCATTTTTCCGCATCACTATTAATTTTATGTACGCTGAAAGGCGACCACGCCGCACGTGTCAGCATCGATTTTGGACTAGTTAATATAATAAGTCACTTTCTAAAATTTGATTTTGGACTGATTTTAATAACTTCCTGTCACTTTCATTGCCCAATTATTTTTTTTTTCAAAGACGAGTGAAAATCTACGTACCTAATTAAAGCTTATGATCTATAGATTCAAATTTTAAATTTTAAAATCTGATTAAGATTATTGTAATCCACAATTGAGCCAAGCTGCTCTGGAAATAGAACTAGCTCGACTTCACGCGAGAGAAATTTAATTTGCCCTTTTAAGGACCAATAATCGGTCTGTAACTAATACACGGTCAATTTGCCTCAAAAGTTCGTCACCTTGCTTTAGCTAATGATCCATGCATGCTTTGCTACTAGCTAGCTACGAACTTACCGACTATTATATTAATTTTCTCCTAGATGTAAATGTGTTGTTTTATGAATGTCAACAAAATATTTTTTAGAAATGTAATTAATTATTTTCACATTGAAAATATATACTAATATATTGATTTATAGAGAGACTTCTAGTCAATAGTTTGAATCAATCATCTCTTGATAACGTTGGATGTAGGGCCATCTTCCTTTTTCCCCAAGCCCAAACCAATACCCCCCATCGAGTGAGGCATGTGTCTATCATTAAACAGCGATTGAAATGATTAATTAATTAGTTACTCCTTCCCTATAAAAAAATATATGTCATATATATTTTAATCATCGATAGGACAAACTTTGAACAAAGTACAGTTACTCACGAATAATATATATAATTTTAACACAATTCGATATATTATTAGATTTGTACTTAATTGTTCGTTAAAGCAACACCCTACTATATTGGCATCCATAGTAAGTATTATCCTTTCACGCTTTTTAGCTTCATTTGACGACTATCTTGTTTTCATGACTTGATCTTAGTGGGTTGTTAGCGAAAAGACCGGGTTGATTAATTGTGCATTGACGACTGGTTATTCTATTCGATTGTACTCATTAGTCGGTTCACCTGATATAAACCTAAACATCAATTGATTATAATTAGTGGGTTGTTAGCGATAAGACCGGGTTGCATGACGAAATTTTCTCAGTCCTTATCCTATTGGATTGTGCATTATTAGTCACTTCTTATATAAGCCTAAACAGTAAGAATGCAATATTTAGGAATGCAAGTGAGTAAGCGGGTAAAAGGGACTAATTTATTAGTCAAATTAATGTTGTCTAAATGAAATAATAATTAAAATATGCCTTATAGTTTTATAGGGAGGAAGTAACTAATTAATCATGCATATCAATCACTGTTTAGTAATTGAGAGACTACCTTGCTAGATTTGTTATCTGTTATTCGGTTTGGGCCAGGGAAAAAGGAAAATGGCACTTATCAATGACATCGAGAAAGGATGGACATAAACTTGTTAGTGATATGCCCTAAAGACAATCATAGAAATGATTGTATCATATACTATGTTTACATATTTATCCGACATTGTTCCTTGAAATAGATAACTCCTTATTGGTTAATGAATATGTGATTCTTTCATGAGACTCTTTATGTTGTTTGTTACTATTTCTAAAGGATCCCTGATCAAATATCATATGTGGAACAAATATGTTTATATGATCAGCACATGTATTAATTGATGGTCATGTCTATGGATCATGGTATAGAGATACTAAATTAATAATGTGGACACATGTTGGTGAACATGTTGTTGGATAGACCCAACATGAGACACTGCAAGAGCCATATGTGTTGTGTCATCAGTGATCTCATTGAGTGTTGGTGTTGAATCCTTAGACCTGAGATTATCATGGTTCTCAACATATGTAGTAGCTTACTTAGGGACTGCTAAACGCTACTTCGTAATTGGATAGCTATAAAAGTAGTTTTCGGGTATGCTATGAAACATGTAGTGAGATATGAATAATCAAGATGGGATTTGCCCCTCCTATGGAGAGATATCTCTGGGTCCCTCGATGTTGTAGATTATGTAAGTGCATGGCCATGCCAAAGGTGATTGAGGAGTCAATCACAAGTTATATAATCTCTCAACAAGTTCGAGTGAATGATTGAGCTATTAGAGGATGGCACATATCTAGTCTTGAGCTTAATCGATATCGTGAGGCAAAGGGGTTCATACAAGTATACACTAGAGGTTCAGCCGATATGATCTTTATGTATGCCCGGTGGGTCAATATGTTCTGCTAGGGACCGTTGTTGATGCGTGGACTGAAAAGGAGTTTTCGGGTTACAGCCGAGTATATATGAATCTACAGGGTCGCACGCTTAATAGGCCGGAATAAGAGGATTGGATGGAGATCCAACATGAGCTTACTTCGGATAGGGATCCGAATAGGAGTCCTACGGGCCTTGGCCCGAATGATGGATCCTATATATTCGTGAGGGATGTGACCAGCGGAGGCATAACATCACGTGAGAAACCCTAGCCGTCACTTCCCTCCCCGAGCAAAACCCTAGCCGCGCGCGGGTGCTAGCACATCTGCACGTGGCGTTCCGTCCCTGTATGTGTGGATACCGGTAGAGGCGCCGCTGGTTTGCGGTGCTGATCAACGTGGGAGTACGGCGAGGAGAACGCACGAGGAGGAGAAGGTTGAGCCGGTGTGATCGACTACTTCCTCTACATCGACGCGCACTACTTCGCGAGAGTTCCTTCGACTTCTCAGCGTCTTCTTCCGCTGCACAGCGCGTCGAGTGGTAACGATCTGTGATCTAATACTTGCATGGTTCCTGGTTTACGCGATAGAAAATTTTAATTTATACTATCGTAGTCTACGCGTATCCCAACAAAACTATAGTTTTGAAAATTTTCTATTTACTCATCATAGATGATACTACTCCGTGACAAACGTGACCGTCTTATATAACCTCATATTTGACAGGACTAAGAAAGGCCCGCAGTGGTGGAGCCACGTACAAACTGTGGGGTTGATGGCCATAGCTTTTTCACTAAAACCTTATAAGTACTATTTTTTCCATTTCAATTCACTAAATTTTACGTAAATGATCCCACTAAAATATCAAACAATGATACTCCCTCATTTTTTAATAGATGACGCCGTTGACTTTTTCTCACATGTTTAACCATTCGTCTTATTCAAAAATTTTATACAAATATATAAGAAATAAATCACATTTAAAGTACTATGAATGATAAAATAACTCATAATAAAATAAATTATAATTACGTAAATTTTTTGAATAAGACGAATGGTCAAAATATGAGAAAAAGTCAGCGGCGTCATCTATTAAAAAACGGAGGTAGTAATTGATTCCACATAGTAAAATTGCTGGCTCCACCACGGAAGGCCGGTCCGAAATGAGGCTGGGTGGTAAGATCTGTCATAGTTTTATTGGGAAAAATTAATTGCATTTCTATATCTTTTAATTTTTATACGTTAACACATTTGAGTGAATATAATAAAGAAATAAGTTCATTTTACTCATGAACTATTTCACGACATCTTTTGACCCATAAGCTATTTTTTTTATCATTTTGTATCCTGAAATATTGAAAATGGTCATCAAACTCTTGAACCACTCGTTGAACTGGCACCCTTCTCTTTGTTGGCCTGCAGGATTTGCACAGTGCGACAGAAGACGCTTTGAGTAGAAGTAGGAAACGATGAGGATCAGTAGGTTGAGAGGTGGTGCGGACGACAAACCTGGAAGAGCGGCTTGTCTCGCTGGGCGGTGCTGTCGTCAGCCCGCTCCCCTCTCGTTCGCTTCGCCTCGTCAAGCTACCGAGAAATTCCCCCCACCTCATACCACGGCGCCAGATTTCAGCGGGTTCCTCTAGGGCTTCCGATTCCAGACTCAGCGAGTAGACAATAGCAGTGTTACCAGGTCCTCGGACATGAAGTTGACGAGGCGGATGGTGGTCGGCGTCGCCAGCGGCATCTTGAAGCCCGATGTTTTCTCTTCCCGAAACATTACTACTTCTCTCCCCGGCGTAGCCACTGCTTCTAGGGCTGGGTGGAGCCACGTCGATCAGTATCTTCGAGGTCGTCTTTCTAGGCGGCGGTGATGGAGGGAAGAGGTGCTGAGGGAGAGGGAAGGGAGCCTCTTCTCTGGCGGTTCCGGTGTGGGGTCGGAGGAAGTCGAGGGGAGGCGGCGGTTGGGGGTAGGTTAGTGCGTGTCATTTTGCAAAAAAACCCTCGACTTAGACATTTTAGAGTGTAGTCCTAATTCGCTATTTTTCTCTCCATCGCATACAATAACCAGATTTTTAAACGGCCTGTGCGTAAAATATCAGCTCACAGAAATTGTTTTCTAAGGACTTCGATCAAATTACATAAAATGCGAAGGGCTTTTTCGTAAAATTCCACCTCGCGCGCAATGTTCCTCTCCGACATGGCATCGCCCAGCGGCCGCC
This sequence comes from Oryza glaberrima, assembly GCF_000147395.1. Lineage (NCBI taxonomy): Eukaryota > Viridiplantae > Streptophyta > Magnoliopsida > Poales > Poaceae > Oryza > Oryza glaberrima. The sequence goes on along the minus strand of NC_068335.1, from coordinate 11,871,305 downwards.
CCATCCGCGCAACATAAGGGTTTTGAATATTAATTCAACAGTGAGGAATGAATCTGGGCATCCTGCCTTTTGCGGTTGCAGACACAACCTGCCACTGACAAATGATGACTTATCATTGTGTTCTTTTTGCCAACCGGATTAACGAGCAAGGCAATGTTAATTATGACGGAAACTGCCGCCAGTTGGTTTGTTACGCGACCTTTTCACCGTCCTACGACGCATCGTCTGTGTCGAATTTGTCCATCGAGCGCTTTTGTGGCTCGTTATTCAGTGGTTAATTAATCTGTTCAGTAAGAACTTATTAAGACGGGGTAAATTAGGTCGTCACCATTGACCGAGTGCAGGAATCTTAACCCTACAACTACTAGTAGTTAACTAGTTCAAAAAGTTAATTAGTTAGACTCAATCAAGCTAGCTACTTGTAGATCTTCTTTTTTTTTTGCGCGGATACTTGTAGATCTTTAATCTTGAAGCACACAAATACAGGGAAGACGCCTCGTTCTCTCCATGAAATAAGACAATTTTTCTTTATTATAACACCGGCAATTGCCGCAACAACCAACTTTTGATGTGCTCTCTTTCTAAAACTTACAATAATTTGGATTTGTCTAGTCAATCTTTTCTTTTAGTCATACTAATCATATACTTCCTCTATTCTAATTAAAATACAGTAAAACACAACCATCGTAAACTCAAAAGATCAACAAAACATTATTATTACCTCGTTTGGATCACCACTCAATAAATAAAATGTATGTCTTCGATGGGATTAGAAATTTTAGGGATCGAGGATTTTAAAAAACGAATTTAGGGGTGGGAGATGTACTAGTTTATTACATGCATATATTCACCCGTTTTATTATGAAATATATATTAAAAAGTAATTGCATGTTATATTTCGTCATGGATTGACTGTACTCAGAAGATTAGCCAGTCTTGTCATTATTTATAATAATACGTTTAGTATTTGGCAGGAAGTTAATACCTCTATCACCTGTCTCAATCTGTGTGATACCACTTCGTTTTTAAATGTATGACATTTCATCACTTGATCAATGATGTTTATGATAATTTGTTTTATTAGAAAAACTATCTAAACATATATATTTTGTCTTTTTATATTTTGTCTTATTGTAATTTATTATGTTGTTCAAGGTACTTTAAGCGATATTTTCATAGGTAAACATTTTAAGCATTGCTAACTTTCCCATACCTAACCACATGGGTATTAAAATGTTAGCCACACATTAGACAAGCTAAGGCAAGAAACTGTGGCCTTGAAATGTAGGACCATGCAAGCAGGCCACGCCTCGCCATCAGGGGTCAGTTTATTGACAACTTAACTGGAATTAAGCTTGACTTAATTATCGATCACATGCGTGCAAGATTTTCAACTTTGTTAAATTACGACATGGTCTATATCTATCCCAGTTGTTTTGACTTCTTAGTTAATTAGTGGGTTATGTTCGAAATAATTTAGACCGGGTTTCATCAACTAGCACTATAAAAAATGAATTTTAATTTCATGGCACTTGGGATTTGATTTATTTTCCCTGATGTATCTTAAAGAAAACTCGCGTGTAAAAATAACATAAGACATTGAAAACCTAGCCAGTAAAAATCTATTTTCATAAGCAGGGTCTTAAGAGCATCGCTTTCAAAAATTAGAGTTATTTTTAAAAGTGGTGCTCTTAGGACCCCACTTGTGAAAATAGATTTTTACTGGTGGGATTTGTGGTCCACCATCGATTAAAAGATCATAGGAGTCATCAAAGATCGTAGGAATCGTAAACTTAGGTAATAGAATTTTCCTCTCCACCCTCAGCTCTCCCTCTTTCTCTCCACAACCACTCCTCTCCTTTCCTAGGTCCGCCCTCTCCTCTGCCTCGATTCAAGCCGTGACGGCGAGCCTCCGGAAAGTGGATTCGACGTAAGTGGGTCACGGAGCAGCGTATCCACCATCGGCAGGACGAGTTGTCCTTCATGAGCGCGGATCCACAAGTGGCGACCTACGTCCTCCTTTGCCACCCTCTGCTCTCCCATCAGTAGGCCTCAGGATGGCGATGCAGGGCTTGGCAGTGACGACAGGATCTAGTGGAGACGAGGCTCACGGGGGGCCAATCCGACAGTGGTGAGGCATGTGGCGGAGGCAGTGGCTAGATCTGATGGGGAGGTGTCACATGCAGTGGATCCAGGTGCTGCAGCAATTCAGCGCCAAGCGTGAGCGCGGTGACCAAGAACAGCAGCTCGGTTGTTTCCTACAGAAACCCTAGCTAGGGAGTGATGGGGGCGACTGTGGGAGGTTGGTGCAAGCGACTCTAAAACCAGAGCATGGCCATTACGCTGATGGCCATAGTAGACAACAGAGGGCTCTAGATCCAGCTCCGCTCCCCTTTCCACTCACGGAATGGATTTTTTTTTCATGTCTCTTTCGAATCTCTCTTTGTGATGAACTTTTTATTTGTGAATGGATTATGAGGATTACAAATGAATTTGTTGAATGGACTATGATTTGTGATCCTTGATGAATGAATTTGTGATTGATAACTTGATGAGTGGATTTGTGATCGATGAATGGATCAGGTGGCAGTGAGTTTTGGATTAGGGGGGGGGGGGGGGGGGGATTTTGGATCACTATCTTTTTTCCGCACTAAAAATACTTTTTGTGACAGGTGGCTTAATTAAGCGGTCTACCAAGCGGTGCCCTTAAGCTATTCACCAATGATAATAGTTTTTCGCAAGTGGTAAATCACCGCACTAGCCTTTAATCGTTGGTGGTGCGGCTGGTTGCCGGTGAAAAATATGTTTTGAGCGCCAGCTATTAGCATTGTTATAGTAGTGTAGCCGCGCAACATATATTGCAAGCAAGTATCAGTAGGGCGCTGTTATTTTTCAAATTATTCACTAGACTATTCTAACCAATTATTTAATTATAAATATATGTTTTCATAAAACCTTTCTTTACTACTGATACATGCATGCATGGTTTCCCGGTTATTTAATTTAAGCTTTTTATTAAGATTTTTTTTTAAATGTTTTATTCCTTACAAAATAGATTGTTTGAGATTGTTATCCACTCAATAATTTAAATCATACTATTGCGTAAACTAATTAATCACACACGGTCATCACTGAACTTGTGCTGCTTCAGCAGCAGCTTAATTGATCTATATCGGCCATCGCTTAAGATCTGCATTTTCTTTTTCCTTAGTGTTTTTTTTTTAATTTACTTTTGGGTCATCTATCTAACTAAGTTGGTCGTGTTGGGTCGTTGGGTCATGTGCTGTAGATATGCCTTAATTAGCTGCGGGGGACGCCTATGCGTGCGTGGTCAGCATCACGTACGGATGTTCGATCGGTTCGTCTTCTAAACGTGCATGTAAAATGTATATCTTATACGTATAAACTAAATATAAAGTTTATATATAGTTAGTTGACCCTGATGACTAAATCGAGTCCTCAACCATTATATTCCATGCCGTCTAGCTACTCATACAGTTGTACTAATTGAAAGATGCCATATATTAAGCTAGGACTGTATAGTAGTCATATATATATATATATATATATATATACATATATATATATATATATATATATATATATATATATATATTTGCGTTGGTTCTTTCTTTTATATGTTATGGAAATATCGACGTGGTCTTCAATTAATAGTACATAGTGCATATAGTATATAATACTAAAAGTTATCATTGCTTGTATATGTACCTCGTCAGCTTGTAGGTATATACGTTACGCATATATAGTTAGTTGATCCCGATGACTAAATCGAGTCCTCAACCATTATATTCCATGCCCTCTAGCTACTCATACAGTTATACTAATTGAAAGATGCCATATATTAAGCTAGGACTTTATAGTAGTCATATATATATATATACATATATATATATATATATATATTTGCGTTGGTTCTTTCTTTTATATGTTATGGAAATATCGACGTGGTCTCCAATTAATAGTACATAGTGCATATAGTATATAATACTAAAAGTTATCATTGCTTGTATATGTACCTCGTCAGCTTGTAGGTATATACGTTACGCATATATAGTTAGTTGATCCCGATGACTAAATCGAGTCCTCAACCATTATATTCCATGCCCTCTAGCTACTCATACAGTTATACTAATTGAAAGATGCCATATATTAAGCTAGGACTTTATAGTAGTCATATATATATATATACATATATATATATATATATATTTGCGTTGGTTCTTTCTTTTATATGTTATGGAAATATCGACGTGGTCTCCAATTAATAGTACATAGTGCATATAGTATATAATACTAAAAGTTATCATTGCTTGTATATGTACCTCGTCAGCTTGTAGGTATATACGTTACGCATATATAGTTAGTTGACCTCGATGACTAAATCGAGTCCTGGACCATTATATTCCATGCCCTCTAGCTACTCATACAGTTGTACTAATTGAAAGATGCCATTAAGCTAAGACTTTATAGTAGTCATATATATATATTTGCGCTGGCTCTTTCTTTTAAATGTTAGTGAAATATCGATGTGGTCTTCAATTAATAGTACATAGTACATGTAGTTTATAATACTAAAAGTTATCATTGCTTATTTTGATTATATACTCCCTCCATCCCAAAATGTTTGACGCCGTTGACTTTTTTAAAAATGTTTGACCGTTCGTCTTATTCAAGAAAATTAAGTAATTATTAATTATTTTCCTATCATTTGATTTATTGTTAAATATACTTTTATATATACATATAGTTTTACACATTTCACAGAAGTTTTTGAATAAGACGAACGGTCAAATATGTTTAAAAAAGTCAACGGCGTCAAACATTTAGGGAAGGAGGGAGTATATGTTAGTGAAAATCACTAAACATGTTTTTTTGAAAAATTTCATCAAATATCACTATATGTGTGATAGTTGACTCGTTATACATATTTTTTTTTGTGTACGAAACTACCTAAAAAATATTTTACATACGACCAAAACTTATTTTTACGTGCGGTTGAGCCGTTCATCTATCCAAAAGTGTTTACGAAAATTGTTATTTTTCCATGCGGATGTCACACCTGCACTCAAAAATCATCATTCTGGTAGGGTAATTATTCATGTGATATTGAATCATCTTTATAACTCTATAGTCCCCCGGACTAATAATACTTATCGTTTTAGACAAGGGTGGGGTCAAACTTTAGAATCTTTGATTATGAATCATTTTTAAAATATTGATCTTTCAAATATGGTGACTACATCGTATAGATTAGTTTTAAAAAGTACTTTAATAAAATCATATATTTACTAACACTTTATACATATTATAATGAAAAATAATGATCAAAGTTGTTTTTGGAGACCGTGATCTTGTCCAAAACGATAATTATTATCAACCTGAAGTGAGTATATGATAAGCATTTCTCAACCCTTTGGTTTGCATAAAATCGTTTTTCTTAATTACCTCTTTTAAAACTATAGTGTACAGTTCCTTTTAATTATTTCACAATTAATTTCACACTGCAGATGAAAATACATTATTTCCCCAGAGAAAGGTCGCATGCAGAAATGTTGCAGGAAAGAAGAAAGTTTAGCTGTGTTTAGATCCAGAAGTGTAAAGTTTTGGCGTGTCACATCGGATATACGGACACAATTCAAGTATTAAACGTAGACTAATAACAAAACAAATTACATAATCCTCTTGTAAACTGCGAGACGAATTTATTAAGGGCCCCTTTGATTTGTAGGAAAAATATAGGAATTTTGGAGGATTTCAATCCTATGGAAAAAAATCCTATGGAGGCCTTTGAAACAAAGGATTGAATCCTATCCAATCCTTTAAAATTCCTATGAAATGGGTAATCCTATGCACATTTTGGAGGAAAGTTAGCAAGAGGTCTAACCTCTTGGAATATTTTCTCTGAATCTATCTCTCTTATCTGATTCCTGCGTTTTTCCTGTGGTCCAATCAAACGCCCATTCCTATGTTTTTTCTGTATTTTGCAATCCTCTGTTTTACAATTGTATTCCTGTCAGAATCTTGTGTTTTTCCTATTCCTCTGTTTTTTCATTCCTACGATTCAAAGGGGCCCTAAGCCTAATTAATCCGTCATTACCAAATGTTTACTGTACCACCATACAGTCAGATCATGGAGTAATTAGACTTAAAAGATTTATCTCGCAATTTACACGCAATATGTGTAATTAGTTATTTTTTCGTTTTACTTTAATACTCGTTGCATGTGTTCAAACATCGATGTGATATACTCCCTTCGTTTCTAAGTATTTGACACCGTTGATTTTTTAGCATATATTTGACTATTCGTCTTATTCAAAATTTTTTGTGAAATATGTAAAACTATATGTAAGTATATTTAACAATGAATTAAATGATATAAAAAGAATTAATAATTGCTTAAATTTTTTAAATAAGACGAATGATCAAACATGTTTTAAAAAGTCAACGGTATCAAATATTTAAAAAGGGAGGGAGTATATATAGGGTGAAAAATTTTACCGGGATCAAAACAGGACCTTTGTTATCTATATGGTATATATCCGAGCATTAATCCGGTTGGTGGCTCGGTGCACATGTCAAAATAAATAAACTTCCGCGCGCGGACGCCGTCGCCGTGCCACCGTCAAACATCGACCTCATCTCATCTCACGAAGACATGACAATATGACATATACACGTTATGACCAAGATGCGGTATAGTTGGGCAGATGTGACTAAGACATATTAATTTTTCCCGACTTTTTGAAAAAAAAAACGATGAGGTTGAAAATGACTGCTTTTTCTAAAAGAAAAGGAAAAATAGAAAGAGCACGGACAGAAGAATGAACGTGCTTATTAATTTAATTGCTGGCTCGCAATTGTACAAACCATATACAATTATCTAATTCTTTTAACTTGTGATTTTCTTAAATAGTTGTCTCTTTATTTTATAAAGAGTAAATTTCACAAAACTACATGTTTTGTGGTTCAAGTTATAGAAAACCACACACATTTTGACACTTGGCATTTAAGTACATATATTTTGGTTATGTAGTTTCACAAAACTACACTATCGATGTATAGATTCACTCGCGAGATGATGTGGCTGTTTCACCTAGGACGAGGACATGGCATTCTATTATCAGCCATCGCACGAAATTAACATGATGCCACGTCCTCAGACTAGATGAAACAACCACATCATATCACGGGTGAATCTATTCATCGATAGTGTGGTTTGTAAAACTAAACTACCAAAATATATGTACTTAAGTGTCAAAATATGTGTGGTTTTCTACAACTTAAACCATAAAACATGTAGTTTTGTAAAATTTACTCTTTTATAAAATTATGAAACAACAAGATGATTATATTGGTTCTAAAAATCACAACACCGTCCTTTACTCCATTGCCTGCCACAACTTATGTTTATCCTCCCTAGGATCTTTACATAATTAATAGAGTTCATCGTCTCGTCGTGTTTCGGTTTTTATACCTTTTATTAGAAGTCCCACCAAATGCTCTCATTTTACTCTTTACAACCAGCCTGCCACCCTCGTATTTATTATCATTAGGATTTTAAAAATCGAACATAATCAATATTGGGTTTTCTTTAATTTTCTATAATTCCTGTCAATTACCGCAACCCTACTAGTTCACGGCCTGTCTACCGCTCCTACTCATCGTTATTAGAATTCTAAAAATCGAACCTAATCATTATTTTGGTTTTGTTGAATAGTTTCTAGGTTAGATGTCCTATTAATTGCCACCACCCTACTTATTTATGGCTAGCCCGTTGCTTCTTTCTTTATTATCTATGATCATTGTGTTCTGGATAAAATGTTCTTTCAATATTTCATTTTTTTTGTTATGAGTTTTTATTATCTCTAAATTCTATTGCAACTTTAACTCTCTTTTTTATAATTTAGAAATTTATTTTATTTTTAATTAATTGTATTATGTTATAAATTGTTTGTTCTTTCATTGTTCCTCATTTTTTATTCCAAATTTTAATCATTTCTAAATTTTATTCCTACCTCCGGTTTTTATTTTTCTAATTTCAGCATTGATTTTACTTTTTATAAAATTTTAATTAATCTCGTGTTGTATTCTACATGGTCTCTTCTTGCAGTACTCCTTATTTTTATTCTATGTTTTAGTTATTTCAAAATTATTTTCCTACTTGAATTTTCTATTTTTCTAAATTATTTTCAATACTCCTTTTATTAATTTCAGAATTTATTTTACTTCTTATTTTGAATTCTAATTAAACTCATATTATCTTCGACATGAACTACTCTTTTGAAATTCCTTAACTTTTATGTCAATATTTAGTTATTTCTAAATTTCATTTCTACATGAGCTCTTATTTTATTTTTATAATTTCAGAATCTACTTTATTTTTAATTTCGAACTTTAATTAATCTCATATTGTGTTCTACCTATATTGTTCTGTAAATATTTTCAATTTTTATTTTTATATTATTAATTATTTCTAAATTGTATTTATATTTTATTTTTTTATTTTTTTCCAATTAATGTGGTAATTTCTAGTCACCACATCTAACGTGGTGTCTTCATTCAAGGAAGTTTTAATAATATAACAGATACATAGATAGATGGGATTTGTTATGGGTTTTTTTTTGTTAATTTTGTTTGCTCTTGCTAGCTACTCCATATGTTATATATATTATGATCTTGTTAAGGGTTGTTTTAGAAGAGTAGCTATTTATATAAAGTGCTCGTTTCGATGGTATGCGGTGTATACTACTTCATGTTAAAATCAAAACCTGAGGAACATATATAGATCATTGAATAGGTTTTGGTCCATCCAAAGAAAGCATGACAAGAAGTATCGCCGTGATAACATGACATGTTTAGAACTAATTATTAATGCTGCATGTCATCAACAGTTAATTCTCTACACGCATATAGGGGAACAAGATCGTCTACAATATTACAACTCCAGTACGTCAAACTGATATGCAGGTCACACTTATTTTAGGGGCTTTTCATATGTTAGTGACTCTTACTATAGATACATAGGGTGTTTTCGTTGCCATTTTTTGGGTTGGGGCTGCAGCTGTGGCTAGTAGCCGTTGGCTGTGCGCTGCAGCCGTGTGCACTGCGTACAGCAGCTGCTGCTGTTAGAAAACTTGCAGCCAAACACACCCACATAGAGAAAAGTATTTTTATTCCTCAAGAGAAACGGATGGAAAAGTGTTTTCTATCCCTCGAGAAATCCATGAATAGAAGATTGATGGAGAAGGTGTCAGTGGCAAGACATGATGAGTACGTTAGGGGGAAGGCCGATGTCTGGAAGAAGTTTATTAACACATGCTAACAAACATGCTTTTAAATTGGTGCCGGTTTGAAAACCGGCATATATAAGGGATTTTCAACTGGTAATTATAGGGTGCTTTGTAGTAGTGGATATATACGTAATATATAAGACATGTGCAAAAAAAAAAAAGCTGATCCTTTACAGCTTCCCACTTGATCAATCTCAGCTAGCTGACACAACGGGAGAGGAAAGATATTGATGTTAACATCCAATATTAGCCAAAAGGTAATAAACGAGAATTTTACTAGAACATGAGAGAGTAGGGAAAAGAAGGAAGGGGATTACGTACTAGAAAGTCATTTGTAAGGATTCTATACATATATGTGAAATATATATATCATAATACCATAATAAATCTACGAAATGTACAGTATAGTTTAACGATGAGTAAAAGCTAAAACTAACTATAGTTCATTTTAGGGGGTAGAGCAAGTCATGGAGAGGTTGATAATTAAGTGACTTGACGAGGTATAAATAAAATTGGACCGGGTAACAAATCTCCAACTTATACTGACTTAGCTCCCAAGGCTACAGTGAAATTCCCTTGTAATTGTTATCAAATTCTAAGCTAATCTTGCTGATTCGAAGACGAAGAGTCAAACATTTAGCTGACGCTATCTTTGACCACGCCACACCGTTGCCGCGCACACGCATGCATGCATGGTTGGTGGCACTCCTAGTACTGATCTACTTGACTTCTTCCTCGCGACTAACTTGATGAAAACCCTATATATACACCTACTAACTCGGAAACCACTCCACACAAACAATACAACCATCTGCTATAGCCAAGCTAATTAATTAACCTAAGCTAGTAATTAATCTGAAGCTTGGGTAAGCTAGGCCATGGCGGTGGCGGTGGAGATCACACGGAGCGAGGTGCTCAGGCCGTCGGAGGCGTCGGCGGCCGGCGGCGGCGGCGGCAAGAGGAGCCCGCTCACCGTGTTCGACCGTGCGGCCACGGACTGGTACATCCCGGCCGTCTTCGCGTGGTACGGCGCCGCGGCGCCGTCCAACGACGAGGTTAAGGGCGGCCTCGCCGCCGTGCTGGCCAGGTACCCGCACCTCGCCGGGCGGTTCGACGTCGACGAGCGTGGCCGGAGGTGCTTCAACCTCAACGACGCCGGTGTGAGGGTCCTCGAGGCCACCGTCGCCGCCGACCTCGCCGACGCCCTCGCGCACGACGTCGCCGCTCACGTCAACGAGCTCTACCCCAAGGCCGACATGGTGTATACATAGCTAGATATAGCAACGTGACATGTTCAATTATGGAATTAATTGTACGTGTTTTTTGACACGTGTGTTTTGCATATGTTGCAGGAGAACGCCGACGAGGCGGTGTTCCAGGTGCAGCTGACGCGGTACGCGTGCGGCGGGCTGGTGATCGGCACGGCGTGCAACCACCAGGTCTCCGACGGCCAGTCCATGAGCATCTTCTACGTCGCGTGGGCCGCCGCCGTGCGCAGCGCCGGCGCCACCCTCCCGACGCCGTTCGTCGACCGCGCCGCCATCCCGGTGCCCCGCGGCCCGCCGGCGCCGGCGTTCGACCACCGGAACATCGAGTTCAAGGGCGAGAACAGCTGGACCCACTCCTACGGCTCCCTCCCCCTGGAGAGGATCAGGAACCTCGCCGTCCACTTCCCGGACGAGTTCGTCGCCGGCCTCAAGTCCCACGTCGGAGCGCGGTGCAGCACGTTCCAGTGCCTCCTGGCGCACGCGTGGAAGAAGATCACGGCGGCGCGAGACCTTTCGCCGGAGGAGTACACGCAGGTGAGGGTCGCCGTCAACTGCCGCGGCCGCGCCAGCCCGGCGGTGCCCATGGACTACTTCGGCAACATGGTGCTCTGGGCGTTCCCGAGGATGAGAGTCCGGGACCTCCTCTCCGCCAGCTACGCCACGGTGGTCGGCGTCATCCGCGAGGCCGTGGCGCGCGTCGACGAGCAGTACATCCAGTCGTTCGTGGACTTCGGGGAGGTGGCCGTCGGCGACGAGCTGACGCCGACGGCGGCGCCGCCGGGCACGGTGTTCTGCCCGGACCTGGAGGTGGACAGCTGGCTAGGGTTCAGGTTCCACGACCTCGACTTCGGCCGTGGCCCGCCGTGCGCGTTCCTGCCGCCGGACCTGCCCGTCGAGGGGATGCTCATCTTCGTGCCGTCGTGCGCGGCGAAGGGCGGCGTCGAGATGTACATGGCGCTCGACGACCTCCACGTCGACGCTTTCAGGCAAATCTGCTACTCCATGGACTGATCACGACTGTCACAAAAATATTACTCCTATGTGTACCATATTGTTAGTATGTTACAAGTACAACAACAGCGTGCATATTTGCAAGATTATCCAGCTGTCGATTACGACGTGTCATATATATATATATATATATATATATATATATATATATATATATATATAGAGAGAGAGAGAGAGAGAGAGAGAGAGAGAGAGAGAGAGAGAGAGAGAGAGAGAGAGAGAGAGTATATATCTTTTGGAAGCGTACATATATAATTGTGTACTGTTGAATTGGTTCATCTACCGTGTTGGCGCTACGATTTTTCTTTTTCCTTTTTGTCAAATAAAGCTTAGCTTTTTTTTTTGGCTTTTCTGTATTTTCTTTGACACATGGTAATTTAATTGGTGTGCGTATATATATCTACGTAAAAAGCTTTTATGAGATATTCACGAGGTAAGGTGCGTGCATATCTATTCACAGAGATAAGTGCATGTTATGTGCCAACATTATTACTATGCTTCTCAATAAAATAAAATAAATGGACTTCACGCGCATGTTCTTTATTGTAGTTTGTTTGTTTTATACTTAGATTACGTTGTTATGGGATAGGAACTAACCCTCCCAACATGTAAAATGGATCCGTGTAGCATACGATAATTAAGTATCAGGTAAAAAAATTTAAAAATATAATAATAATATCTTTTAAAACAACTTTCACACACACATATACGCACATATACATACAATTTCAAAATACATACATACATCTATATACGTATAATATATATACATATATGTATGTATATATATGTATATGTATGTATGTATATATGTATATACATATACATACAATATATATATATATATATATATATACAATATATATATATATATATATATATATATATATATATATATATATATATAGATATATATATATATATATATATATATATATATATATATATATATATATATATATATATATATATATATAGGAATTGGATAATTTGCACCCGGGTGCATGTGCACCTATATTGGTATGTTGACAAGTGTCCTTGTGAGTTAGGATGATGAGGGGTCATTGCGTGCCAAAATGTACCTAGCCCACCTGATTCCCCTATAGGGCCTCGCAGAGCAGATAGGCATGGTACACAATGCTATTTCAAGATTCCCGTATTGCCCCTGAGCCCCTGATACACAGGTTAAAATAAAAATATAAGGCTCATCAACTCGGCCCATCCCCAACCTAACCCCATAGCCTCGCAGCTGCCTCTCCTTCGAAAAACTTTGACTTTTAGAAATTACATGTATAATAATATTGGAAGTACATGTATAATTTTTTCTAAAATTTTTGGTGATAGTTTTTAGTTGGTGTACACGGTGGGGAGCGCCTAATGTATACGCGAGGGTCTATCTGTTCACTACTCCATAGATAATGCAAAGGTAACGTTCGAATACATTTGCATCCACTTCCAGTGGTGCTGCACGTCTAATGAAAGTACTCATGAGTTAATGTACCCGTTGGATAAAAACTGGATGTGACTAGATGACCGTTGGATAATAGATAAAATCTTGTGGCACTCAACAGCAAGCTTTGAAAGGCATATGACCATCGATCTGTCCACATAGTACAACAAGGGGTATTTTCGCAAAGACATATTTATGGTGTTATCTCTGCCACCGATCAATCACCCACCACCACAGGTTAACAGGACCACTCAGACCTTCGCCGCTTGGTAGGCATTTATACATATGTGCGAATCTTGGAACAACTTCGATGGTATGGATTGTGGGTGCATGTGTATACGGGTGCAGATTTACTTTATATATATATATATATATATATAGATATATATATATATATATATATATATATATATATGTATATACATATATACATATACATATACATACACATATATACATGGCAACATATCATGTGCACACAGGCCCTCACGCGTACACACGTGCACACCAACTAAAAAATGTCACCAAAAGTTCTAGAAAAAATCATAAACATACTTTCAATTGTATTACACCTAGGGTTAAAATCTTAACGTCAAATTCATTATATTTTAGCCATAACAAAAAAAACAAAAAATCTGACAGTTTTAAGGTTGCAATTTTGTCAGAATTTTATCTTTTTTTGTTATTCTCTATGTAGAATGAATTTGAAGATGCGACTTTGCACGTAGATGTAATACTATTGAAACTACATGTATGAATTTTCCTAGAATTTTTTGTGATAATTTTTAGTTGGTATACACGGTGTGTAAACGCGAAGGCCTGTGTGCATAGGATACGCTCCCTATATACATATATACATATATAGAGTAGCTTTTCTCATAAAAGAAAACTTAGCGCAGATTGCCCTAGCCTCTCATTCCTCTTAAGGCCTATGAATTTTCTTCCAGTTGCTTTCCGTATGCTAGAGAATATGTCACTACTGGAGAAGTGATCTTTGCCGGGTGGAAAAAAACCATAATAGTCCCGGTTCCAAAAAGAACCGAGATTAAAAATGATCTTTAGCCCCGGTTGAAAACCCTGTCAGTAGCCTGTCAGGGTGCCAATGATCTTTAGTCCCGGTTGGTGAAATCGGGACTAAAGATCACTATTTTAGTCCGGTTGCTATTTCTAACCGGGACTAAAGATCAAGATAATCTTTAGTTCCGGTTGGTATCACCAACCGGAACTAAAATTTAACGCGTAGTATATAATCTCTTTCCCTTATCCTCTCAACCACTTATCCTTATCCTCTCAACCCACACATCCCCTTCTCTTCTTCCTCCTCCCTCCCACAGATCCCCTCTCCTCCCCTCTTCCCCCTTTCCATCCAACGGGCAGGCGGCCGACTGCCGGTGGGACCCCGCCCGGCAGCGGCGGCCGGCGGGGCCGCGCGTGGCAGTGGCGGGCAGGCGGCCGGCAGCCAGCGGGCCCGCGCGCGGCGGCGGGGCGGCAAGCGCCGGCCGTGACGGGCGGCCGGCGGGCCCTCGCGCGGCGGCGGGGCCACAGGCAGCAGGCGCTGGCTGTTGCGGCCGGCGGCGGGCACAAGGCCGACGGCTAGCGGGGCAGCACCGGGCGCCCTCTCCTCCTTTCTTTTTTTTATATAATTTGTGATTCACTGAGATGTATATTTGGTGATTCATTGCATGATCTGATTTGTGATGTATTTGATTTGGAACACAACAATCTTAATTTGTGATTTATTTGTGATGTGTGTATAAATAACTTAAAGATTTGGGATGTGAATGATTTGGGATGGCACTTTTGATTTGGAGATTTAGGGTTTGGTTTGGGGATATGCATCCCACTCGATTTGGGAGAAAATATAGGGATTAAAGAAAAAGAAAAGGGGGCGAACAACTGCCGCTATTCTCTCTTTAGTCCCGGTTGGTAACACCAATCAGGACTAAAGATTTATTTTTAGTCCTGGTTATTTCAACCGGGACTAAAACTGGGTATCTTTAGTCCCGGATTTCTTGTCCCGGTTGAATAATTGGGACAAAAAAACAGTTGCCACCCGGTGGCAAAGATCAGTTGTGCAGCAGTGTATAATCTAAGTCGCTTCTAAACTTGTATGACTTTCTCCTTCTAATATATTCGGCAAGTCTTTCGCCACTTTTCGTTTCAAAAAGAAATATATATATATATATATATATATATATATATATATATATATATATATATATATATATATATATATATATATATATATATATATATGTAAAAATACATCATTTAGTGTTTCGAAAAATGTGCGCGTGAAAAATGAGAGAGTAAAGTTGGGAATTCGAATTTCCCCCCCCCCCCCCCCCAATCAAATGAATCAATTCCTTTATTATATATGCAAGTAGTGTAGTAGGTATCGTATGATGTCCATAGGAGTATTTATGTAAGTGGTTGATATGTTAGTATCCTAATTAATTAAGCGTGCTAAAATAAGATGGCCAAATTGCCAGGTTGTGCCATGTCTTATTCGTCATGACTTATCTACATTGTAGCATGTGGATGATATATTAATTTTTATATATAATGATTTAGAGAAAGCTAAAAATATCTATGAAGTAGTTACTCTCTATTTTTGAGAAGTTTTCAGGGCTGAAAAACAATTTCCATAAAAGGATTCGAGCGTTAAAGGACAGTATGATTTGGTGGGTATGAGGTTGTCAGTGATTTTGTTCGTCGTTGGATCCATGCGTGTTGCAGGAGAACCATCACCCCCCATGTATGAATACACGAGCGAAAAAGTACACTACCCGGATATCCCAACAGGGTATGATTATTTCCCTTTTCAATCTTGATGATACACGAGAAGGATTTTTGAACCCTTTGACGCTAAAAAATATAAGGACGTAACTACGGATCAAGCGTCCGATTTAGCACTAAAAATCGAGTGCCTAAACCTGCAACACAGCAGCACAGATCCTGTATGCATCCAGAGATCCACTCTCGCATGCAAAGACAGGCGCAGCACGTAGGAAACAACGATCCTTGCATGCAAAGTAGGCAACAACAACCTTTGATATAATATTTTAGTTATTTATGCAGTTGACGGGTTAATTTTATGCTTAACAACCGTCCACAGAGGCAGTTGTGGCTCGGTTAGGCCTTGGTTTCGTTGGTCATGGCCTAGCTGGGCCGTGTGAGGAAGAGAAGGCCAGAAGGGCCAGAAAGCAAGGGGATGAAATCAGACTAGGCAGGAAAAAGGGTGGTGGAGAGGGAAAGGAGGAAAAAGTACACTGGATGCCCCTCATCTTATCACCGAATTACAAAATCATCCCTTAGTCGAAAAGTCAGATATATGATATCCCTCAACTTACAAAACAAGGTCACCTAATGTCCTTAGGCGGTTTTGTCCGACGTGGCAGCCAAGTCGGTGTGGGACTCACATGTTAGCGACTACTTCCCCTCCCCTCACCACCTATCTTCCTCTGTCCTCCAGTCCTCCCTTCGAGGACAGTGCGTTGGTGACGGGCGGGGAGAACAAGAGGCGTGCGACGCGACGGCAGCGGTTGCTGGCAAAGACGGGCGGTGGCCAACAGAGAGGAGCTACACATCGGTGGCGGTGGCGACACCGAGCTCGACCGGCCGTCCCTATGTTCTTGGTGATGGTCGACGGGGAGGAGGACCGGCGTGACGGCCGACAGGGGGAAGAGCGCAGTGGTGTCTCCTGGGTGCTCCAACCCCTGCTCAGCCACGAGCTCGCCGAGGTCGAATGCGGCCTCCAGCTCAAGGTCGTTGCGAGATCCTGATTCACGAGCTCGGTGACACCTCCACCGACACCTAGGTCCTCTCCACCAGCAGCCGCTCTTTCCCAATGTCGCGCTGTCACTACGCAGCCTGGGTTGCTCCTCCTCGCTTCAATCTAGAGCTGTGCCGGTCCCAGAAGCCTATTGTCTCCGATGGCGGTGATACTGTCATCCATGGAGCTAGCCAATGAGCTGGAGATTGGCGCGGAGCTTCCTCCACTCTCTCTCTCTCTCCCCTCAAACTCTCCCCACCGCCATCGCCTGGCACTCCAATCCCCAGCGACGCTGCAGTCGAGGCCACCTCCCACCGCCATTGAGGTCTCCCACAGCCACCGAAGTCGCGCCCACTCCTCTGCCTTCCTCCCTGCCTAACGCAAGAAAGAGAGGTAGAAGATAGAAAAGGGAGGAGAAGGGGATCTGACTAGCAGGCCCAACTTTTTTATTATTTCTTTTCCGGATCAAACTACCACGTAAGTAAAACATCAATACCACGTGGGATGAATATCTAGTCGAAGGAGCCACGTACGTGCCACGTCAGCCAAAACTGGGGACAATACCACGGAGGGACCACATTTCACTGGTTTTAATTTGGAGTTTGAATGACGCATTATATCTTTTTTTTTGTTTCAAGGACGATTTTGTAACTCGGTGATAAGATGAAGGATCTCAGGTGTACTTTTTCCATAGGAGGATGAACGGTTGGAGGGATTCTAGCCCAAAAGGAATAGTAGAGTTCTATGAATTTCTGGAGGGGATGATTTTGATATAATCTTAAAGAGATGTAATTCAAAAGAATTTGTTTGTAGACTATTTGAAATTTGAAGATAAATTTTAACAGGTAGTTCATGGACTCTATGCATGCATGTTGCGGGGAGGGGGAGGGTTATTTTTGGAAATGGAAGTTTAAAGGGATTTAATTTGGGGGATATTGGTTTAAAGGAGGAATATTTGAAAAAAGGAATAGATATTTGAATTTTGAGGAGAGTCTTTGGCATGAAAAACTTAGAATATCATTGGAGACAAAATTATGGAATTTAGATAAAAATGATAAATGGCGATGGCTAAAAGAATAGGTTTTAGCTAATAAAATAATGATTAGAGACGTTTATAAAATTAGGGAGGGACATGAACAAAAGTATATATATGTTTGGCTTTAGAATATTTTTGAGAATAGGACTTAACCAATGGTGAGTTTGGAAGAAAGAAACTAGAGCAAAGGATGTTTAACGTATGAATGGTATATCGAGAAAATTTTTATATGGGGAATTTGGATTTGGAGTTTATAAAGGTAAAACAAACGGGAATTTTGGGTAACGGAAATTTAATAGGAAATACATGTGTTAATAAAATAGGGTTTCGGTAAAAATAAAGTGAAAGGTTTATAAAATAAAAAGGAATTTAAATGGGAGAATTTGAAATGGAAATGAAACTCAATAATGGAATTCTGTAGGGAATTTTTCCTTTTACTTTTTCTTTTTTTTATCGGGCAATCCAGTCAAATTGCTTGCCACCACATACATATGTGACGCAGTGCATCGGGACCGTTTATGAGGTTTCTGGTGGGTTGTTGGATGGTGGGCCCGGGTTACGACTTTTTTCTCAGCCGAAGTCCAACGAATTCTTTCTACACCATTGCAACTAGCTAGTCGGGAGAAAGAAGACGCTACGTGCCATTTTTGATCGGGTCGAGCCGATGTTGACGCGTCTCTGTGCACGCGTGCATGCATTGCACTTGCACTTGCACTTGTAGAATTTATGCACGGGGCATGCTTGTTTGAGCTATTTCAGCATTTGATTTTTGAAGTTGATTAATGTGTTTCATAGTCGCTTTTCCTTTAAACTTGCTTTTTACTGCTTCAACCACACGTGTCTTCTACTCAACTAGAACTAGAGATGATCGCGATTTGCTTCGGAAATTATTAAGTAATCTTTGATATATTGTAATCTTGTAGATGAAATATTTGGTTGTTGGTTAATATTTGTATTGCAAGAAATAGAAGGCAAGAAAAAACTGATGAATAATTTCGGTTTATTAGTACCAATCATGATGAAACAAACGTTTTGATCGAAATATATGGATGAATATATATTAATTAACTACTATAAAAATGATGGGTAGATGTGCTGAAATATTATAGAAATAATATGAGAGGTGTGATTGAATATTTTTGCATGTTGATTTATAGAAATATAGAGAATGTTGCATGCTTTTATGAGTTTTGATATGTAACTGTTGTTAGTCAATAATGACGTGTCTAATTTGTATGTTGGACTTTATGTTTTATGTTTGGGACAATTGCGCTTTTGACTCTATTTTAAAATCTACTACCTTCATCCCATAAAAAACCAACCTAGTACTAGAATGTGTCACATCAGGTTATACATTCATTTTTTATGGGCGATGGTCGGGAGCGGCGGTGGCGGCTTGGGCGCCTCGGGCAACGGCCTGGAGCTCACGGCGGCGGGAGTGGCTCGGCCACCTTGGGCAGTGCCACCTACGCGGATCCGACGCCGGCAACGACAGCGGGTGGTGGGGCAGCTGATCCGGTGTCGGCATGGACTGCGGGCGGCAGGGGCGACGGATCCAGCCCCGACGACGACTGCGGACGGTGGGGACGACGGATTCGGTACCGGCGACGATGGCGGGCAGTGGGGGTGGCCGATTCGGTGCTAGCGACGACCGCGGGTGGCTGGGGCGAAGGATCTAACCCCGGCAATGAGTGCGGGCGGTGGGGGCAGACGATCCGACACTAGCAACGACTACGGGCGGTGGGGGCGGTGGATCGGACGCTCCGACGGCGTGCGGCGGGCTCTAGCGGCAGGGATACGGCGCTCCGGCGGCGGGATAGGGTTTGGGGGGATTTTTGGTTTTTATTTTTTTCGTTAGCTGAATTTATTTTCGCATGCGGCCGGTATAAGCGATCGAATGCGAAAATCCCAATTTCGCATGCGGTTGCGCTGGCTGCATGTGGAAATCTTGATTTTTGCAGACCTTTTGGCACATGCAGTTGCAAAATATCATTTTCACCCGTTTGCAAAAAGGGTTTTCGTATTAGTGTTTAGTATAACACAGCCATAGTTGTCTGTTCCCTCTCTGACTCCTTGCTTCTCAATTTTTCTCAAGAATATTCGCATGTAAATATATTAAAATTTTCTATTAAAATATGAAGCAAAGGTATTTAACCTACAATCTATAACTTCGTCACTGGAATGGGTACCGCGACATTTCAAAATTGTCTGGAAAGTGGTTGGTCCACTTTGCTAGACAATGGATAATGAATATTCAAATAAATTTTCAAAGTTTGTACACGCGACGCGAGCTAATTAAATTAGGTATACATATGTTGGAATATTTGAAAGGAGCTTTCTAAAATGAGGGCCCCGATGGCAGCAAGCAAGTGTAGCTTCACCATCAAGGAGAATGTCAACCAGTGGAAACGTGGCCTGTTTTACTTGTTTCCTACACAAAACGTGACCACACAAAATGTGGTTTTGTGTGTTTTCCTTGTTTTCTACAGCTCGTCTTACATTTATGGTCTGTTTTACTATTAAGTACGTTTTTTTCAGAGCAAAGACCAGAATTCGCGCGCCCAACCCATAGAAATTAAGAAATCAACAAGGACGGTTTTGCTAGCTGCCTTGGTGTACTTTACGTCAAGTCATTCCAAGTTAATTAGAAGCTTTACCCTTTGCCGATCGATTGTCTGTCTTGCACGTTTGCCAAGTTATGCAACTGGACATGCAACTTGGGCATGCAACTGAACCGATCGGACACTTGCAACTGAACCGGTGTGAACCGGACGGTTTTATGCAAAAACCGGTGACCCAGGAACCAAGATTGTCAGTATCCCGATTGGTATCCTAATTTTTATAGTATCTCGATCCTACTATTCATTACTACACGATCCTACGAAATCTTAGGTGTATCCCGATTCTACGATCCCTACGATACTATAAAATATTATTTAAAATAACATGATTTCAAAATAATGTAAATAAATATGCTTAAATTTATATAAAAATCAGTTAAATATATCAAAACCAATGTAATTTCTCTTGATAAATGTCTCTATTTGCATGACATATATCAATACTATATTTTTTTATATAGAATGGCTATATATATTAATTAAACTTAAAAAAAGAAAATATCATAATATCCCGATATTACGAAGATACTATCTAGTATTCCGATCCTGATAACCTTGCCGAGCGCTAGCATTTCCGGATAAATCCCCGTATCAGTAATCAAAAGGTTGTGATATGGCTTGGCCAGCCGTTACAGATGAGAATCTCGATCGCCATTACAGATTAGGGTTCTGTGCTATTGCGTCATTGCGAGGTATTCAATCTGAAGTATACAACATTTCAAAAACAGCAGTCGCGATCACCACAGTGCAACTAGTCGGGAGAAAGGACCCGCCAAATGCCAATACTACTTTTGATTGGGTCCAGCCGACGTTGACGTCTCTATACATGTGTGCACGTGTTTCGAAACATTGTTTTTAATTTTTTGAAATTGATATCCTGCAATTTTTTTTAAAAAAATAATAGTGTTTCATCGTCGCCTCATGCATTAAATATTGCTTCAGCCATGCAAATTATAAGATCGCACTGTTTATGAAAAAAAAATCTGCTTTTGAAGCAGGCTAGTAACGTTTTTTCATCTTTAAAATCTGAAAGTAATTATAATTACCACCTCTGGTAAAAAAAATGATATATTGGAAATTTCAAAATCAATAGGACATAACTTTGATCCCTTAGATTCTTTTGCTTGAATTGAAAATTAGTTCCACGAGTATAATTAATATTATGAAATATCTTTTGATTAATAAATGTTATATATGCTACTTTCGTACGTATGTGCAAAACCTGTAAGCAATAACTACGAGATATATATATATATATATATATATATATATATATATATATATATATATATATATCTTCAAATCCAAAACTAACATACATATGTGAAATGTGATAGATGGTAGCAAATCAGTTTAAAGAAGAAAAAAACACACACACACACACACACATCTCGCTGGATTGCTGTGAGTTGTGTAGCGTAAATACTCCCAAAAGAACTCGCTAGTTAATTTGACATGGAAATTGCAAGAAAGAACTAGAGATGAGCTGGTAAATTTTCTGACTTATGATCATGAGGTTGGTGCACGTCCATTTCTTATCGCCGAAGTTTTATATTGTTGTAGACGCCGTGCAAACATGAAACATCTTACACGTCATGCATACATACACGATTCTAACATACACTTGCTTCATACACTAACTAGCTTTTAGAGTAACTGCTTGGATTAATTCTCATTTATCTGTGCTTTTGTTAAGCAACGTTAGGAGTTGGTCGCAAATTGGATCATTAGATGGCTGCCAGTGGCACTATATATATAAGGTTGTTGTGGTGTCAACTGACCCCACAATCTTTTCGCAAACGTCCTTTACATGTAAATAACATTAAAGTTTTCCAATAAAATATGAAGTAATGGTATTTGATCCTATATAGTAAAGCTTCTAACTTTGTCACAGTTGGCTACCAACATTTCAAAACTAGTTGGCCCGCGATTTCCTACAGGATATGTTAATGAATGTATGTTATCCATTATAGAAATGGTAGGTGTATAGTTTAAATAATATGAAGAATGATGTGGAGATAATGATTTGACATTGCTTGCATGTTAAGTTCTAAAAATACAACAAAATTGTAAATGATATGTTATGTATACATGATATTTAAAATACTATAGATAATAATTGCTAGTGAGTGATGATGTGGCATACTTGCATGTTGAGCTTTACGAGTTAGTAAGCATCAATTTATTGTAAGATATATAGGACTAACAAGAAGGTGGTTGGTTGACTTCGCTAGGCGATGGACCGCGAATTGAAACAAATTCTCTCCCATCTTGTTTACTTTCATACTGCTACATGCCGACACCACTACCACCTCCCCTGGCTTCATTAGCTAGGCGTCGCTCAGCGCTTGCTGCTTTTCTTGGCCCATTCGATCCCCCTTCTGATTGTCCGTTCCATGGTGTCGACGGTAGGGGTTTGAACACTAGCCGACTAGCCCCTCCTACTCCCATGGACTTCCCGCTGGCAACCCCGAAGAAGAGACTCACTTCCCTCTCCTCACACTGCAGACCTTATCTCAGAGTTCGCCACTGGTGAGACCAAATAGGTCGTCGACGACGAAGGCTACCTCACTGTCATTTCCAGAGGTAGCAGCATCAGCAGTGAGGCTATATCGATGACACCAAGGACGACAAGGACCCGGATAGTGTCCATCTATATATACCCAACAGCAGCAGCTATACTGGTGAGATAGGCGGAACACTAGTAGAAAATACCACGTAGAGACCAGTCTTAAAGGTGTCGGTTTTCTTAAAACTAGCACCTATAAGATGTTTTCCACGTAAATAAACCTGCACATATAACCATTCATTTGTGCTGGTCCGTAAAGAAAAAGGCACTATCATAAACCCATCAAGCATAGTTGTCCGTTCATATAAAAAATCGGAACCTATGAGTACGGCGGAAATGACGGTCTCTAATGGTGGCTGATCCCTATTTTGATAACCCCCCCCTTCCATTTTTTTCTTGGTGACATATTAAAATTTAAACTTTATTTATGATTTTCTCCTATATTTGAAATGTAAGTTGTGTTTTTTGACATGAAAGTTTCAAATTCCTCGTTTTCTGCTCACACGCTTTTCGAACTGCTAAATGTTGTGTTTTTTTAAAGAAAAATCTATAGAAACGATGCTTAAAAAATCATATTAATCTATTTTATATGTTTTAAAATAATGAATACTCAATTAATTATATACTTTAATGGTCCATCTATCTTCTAAATATTCTTCTTTTCCCACACGTCAAACACAGCCGCAGCTACTTTTCGTATGGTTTTTGAGAGGTTTTGCTGCCCAGCTCATAGAAAGCAACAAGGTAGTACGGGGTTTGGCTACCGAGTTGTACTATTCGTTATAAGTCGTTCCAACTTAGAAGCTCTTACGCTGCGGATCGATTGTCTTGTAACCACATGTATATGCATATATGTTCGTAAGATATTTCATTCTAAAAAAAATGTATGCACAGGGACAAAGCAATGTGCCAATGTGCACGTTTGCCAGCTCATATATATACCAGTCAAGTGCAAGAGTTATATTTGCATACATTCGAACGACGTCAATTCCAGGCAGTTTGTGGCCAATTAATTCACTCGATCGATCGGTACGTAATATTCGGCAAACTATTCTAAACTCTCATACAGTGGCTGTGTTGAGTTCACACTAAAATTGAAGGTTTGGTTGAATTGGAACGATGTGACGGAAAAGTTGGAAGTTCATGTGTGTAGAAAAGTTTTGATGTGATGGAAAAGTTGAAAGTTTGAAGAAAAAGTTGGGAACTAAACACGGCTAGTATCCGATTCTCTTGTTATTTGCATCTTATTCAAATAGTTGTAATTTTTTTAAAATAATAACAAGATAAATCACTTCACAAATAGTGGTGGTGGAGCCAACACTACCGCCGTTAAGCCCAAAGTAACTAGTAGCATTTTCCGATAATCAATAGATTTTTATAGGCGTTGATGGCCAACAATAGTGAAGATAGTAAAGGTGGAGACGGCCGGGTGGCCGCCCGACCTACCTAGGAGCGGTGTCCATTCACTATCGACAAATATATAAGCTTAAATAAGTTGTAATGGAAAATAAGGATATTTTTTTAATAAAAGAAGATATATGGTAGTGCGTACGTGATATGGTGTTTTCTGTGTGTATAAAGACAAATGTTTTAAATAGCGGCTAAGGTATTTAGTGGTTAGCTTCCCAAACAGCTATAGCGGCAGCTATAGCGGGCTAAATGCTATATCGGCTAAATTGTACATGAGAGCAAATAGCTAGAACCTTCTCAAACAGCTATAGAGGGAGATAGCGGCAGTTATAGCGCGAGATTTAAAACTTGATAAGGACCCAAATACGTAGGCACACGTGCGTAGTTACATTTGGACTTCTCTGCGTTTTTTTTTTCAGAGCAAAGACCAGAGATGGTCCAGCTCGTAGAAAAGCAACAAGAGCTAGTACACGGTTTTGTTGCCTTGTTTTCCTGTAAGTTAAGTCATTCCAAGTTTGTAGAAATTAAGATGGTGACTATCAAAGACTTGTCTCTTCGAAGAGGAACCACATGTTAGATAGCCACAAGAACAAGGAATTTGCATGTGCACATGTACGTAAAGTTTGGCAAAATGGCACCGCATAATGCTAGTCAAATGCAAGACTTTTATATTCGAACAACGTTACAATTCCATTCAATTTCATATGGTCGACATATATTCAAACTTTTTCGACGAATCGCTAAAATTTAAATTTCTAAATATAATTGTACATGCGTACGTATATATTGTCCCCACCCTTACGTGTAGGGTAGTACTGCGTAGAATTATAGAAACACGTAGCCGATGGATCCATCCGTAAAGTTTTTTATTTTAAAAAAAAGCAGGCGATTAAGCAGTCAACGCTAGCTACCTACCCGTGGTTGACCAACGCTAATTTATCTTCCCGCCCAAGCTAGCTTAGCTCATGTACAAAACCCTACATATAACCGACCCGAAGCTACGAGCAGAACACACCCATTACACCACACACGTAGCAAAAACATCGTACGTACGTACACCAAGATCTGATCGATCGACGACGGCGGCGATGGCTGTGACGGTGGAGATCACGCGGAGCGAGGTGCTCAGGCCGTCGCCGGCGTCGGCCGGCGGCGGCGGCGGCGGCGGCGAGATGGTCCCGCTCACCGTCTTCGACCGCGCCGCCACGGACGGCTACATCCCGACCATGTTCGCCTGGGACGCCGCGGCGGCGGCGGCGCTGTCCAACGACGCCATCAAGGACGGCCTGGCCGCCGTGCTGTCCCGGTTCCCGCACCTCGCCGGCAGGTTCGCCGTCGACGAGCGCGGCCGGAAGTGCTTCCGGCTCAACGACGCCGGCGCGAGGGTCCTCGAGGCCTCCGCCGCCGGCGACCTCGCCGACGCCCTCGCGCACGACGTCGCCGCCAACGTCAACCAGCTCTACCCCCAAGCCGACAAGGTAAGATCGATCAGCTACTCCGTCGTTTTGACATTAGTTAAATTTAAACTGTTTTAAGTTTAACTAAGATAGTAGAAAAATATAGTATTATTTACTTAATTAGATTTATCAAATTAATAATTAAATATATTTAATTTTATAATAAATCGTCTTGTGTTGAAATTGTTACTATATTTTTCTACAAATTTAGTCAACCTTAACACAGATTAACTTTAACCAAAACTAAAACTTCTTATAACCTTAAAACGGAGGTAGTAGCTAGCTTCAGTTCGACACGTACCAAACACTAGCTAGCTTTTACGTACGAAACGTGCATGCGATCATGCACGCGTGTGCAAGCGTACGTGACGTGATGTATTTCAAGTTTGACACGTATCGTTTCCGTCCGTTTGCAGGATCGTGTGGACGAGCCGCTGTTGCAGGTGCAGCTGACGCGGTACACGTGCGGCGGGTTGGTGATCGGCGCGGTGAGCCACCACCAGGTCGCCGACGGCCAGTCCATGAGCGTCTTCTTCACCGAGTGGGCCGCCGCCGTGCGCACCGCCGGCGCCGCCTTCCCGACGCCGTTCGTCGACCGGTCGGCCGTCGCGGCGCCGCGCAGCCCGCCGGAGCCGGCGTTCGACCACCGGAACGTCGAGTTCAGGGGCGAGGGGAGCAGGAGCCACTCCTACGGCGCCCTCCCGCCGGAGAGGATGAGGAACCTCGCCGTCCACTTCCCGCCGGAGTTCGTCGCCGGCCTCAAGGCCCGCGTCGGCGGCGCGCGGTGCAGCACGTTCCAGTGCCTCCTGGCGCACGCGTGGAAGAAGATCACGGCGGCGCGGGACCTCTCGCCGGAGGAGTACACGCAGGTGAGGGTCGCCGTCAACTGCCGCGGCCGCGCCAGCCCGGCGGCGCCCATGGACTACTTCGGCAACATGGTGCTCTGGGCGTTCCCGAGGATGCAGGTCCGCGACCTCCTCTCCGCCAC
This sequence comes from Oryza glaberrima, assembly GCF_000147395.1. Lineage (NCBI taxonomy): Eukaryota > Viridiplantae > Streptophyta > Magnoliopsida > Poales > Poaceae > Oryza > Oryza glaberrima. The sequence continues at coordinate 11,844,409 of NC_068335.1, read as the reverse complement.
CTACGCCGCCGTGGTCGGCGTCATCCGCGACGCCGTGGCGCGCGTCGACGAGCGGTACATCCAGTCGTTCGTGGACTTCGGGGAGGTGGCCGCCGGCGACGAGCTCGCGCCGACGGCGGCGGAGCCGGGCACGGCGTTCTGCCCGGACCTGGAGGTGGACAGCTGGATAGGGTTCAGGTTCCACGACCTCGACTTCGGCGGCGGGCCGCCGTGCGCGTTCCTGCCGCCGGACGTGCCCATCGACGGGTTGCTCATCTTCGTGCCGTCGTGCGCGGCGAAGGGCGGCGTCGAGATGTTCATGGCGCTCGAGGACCAGCACGTCGAGGCTTTGAGGCAGATTTGCTACTCCATGGACTGATTGTTAGCTAATATACGAAAGTAGATACAGACATACAGTACGTGCATGCAAGGGTTGCATAATTAATTGCATGCACATCAACGAACTTGTTTTTTCTTTATTCCTTGTCAAAGGAGTTAATTAAGCTAATGCAACGAATGTATGATTTCAATAGGAATTACATTGTGGATGTGTGATATACATGTGTAAGCCTTGCTAGTGTAAATATTTCAGTAAGGAATAAAAGTATATGTGTTCGTGTGTAAAAAATGAATAAAATAATAGATTCTGATCATGACAACTGTCAAAGATAATAACGAATATATCTTACAGACAGAAAACTCTATTCATCTCTTCCCTCGTTTTTGCATTTCAAGTAAAAAGTCATCGAAAAATTTTAAAAAATTTAGTATGATAGATCAATATATGATATGTTACTTCACAAACATGCATATTCAAATTTAACTTATACAAGTAGAAACAAAAATAACAAATTTAACTACGAATTGAACACGTAATTCACGGTTTGTATAAGTCAAATTTTAACTTTCATGTTTGCGAAAAGATATAGATCTATCTTGACTTTTTTTTTTCAAATATTTTGATAACTTTTTGAACGTCATGCACAAAACGGGGGATGCCTCCTCGAGGGACAAAAAAATCCACTTCCCTTACAGGCTATGGCTGTGTTCGCTAGTTCCGGTTGGGAACCCATGTCCCACGCACGGAAAACGGAGCAGTCCATTATTTTTCTAAAAAAATGGATTAATTTGATTTTTTTAAAGCAACTCTTATATAGAATTTTTTTGCAAAAAAACGCAGCATTTAACAATTTGAAAAGCGTATGCGCGGAAAACGAGAGAGGGGAGTTGGGAACCTGGGAGAAAGAACTCAGTCTATATATTGAGTTGAACTCAAGAAAGATAGAGTACTTTGATAAGCATGAGCCCTATGTAGGCGTGAAACTCTAGTACCTCCAGTCATAAATATATATATACTCTCTCCTATCATAACTATCATAGGTTGTACGTACGTATATCCGTTGGCCGTGTTTAGATTCAATTTTTCTTTTTTTTCACCAAAAATGTCACATCGAATGTTTGAATACATACATTAAACACTAAATATGAACGAAAAAAACCAATTGCAAAGTTTGCATGTAAATTGCGAGACGAATGTTTTGAGCCTAATTACGCTAATTTGACAATGTGATGCTACAGTAGACATTTGCTAATGACGGATTAATTAGGCTTAATAAATTCGTCTCGCAGTTTACAGGTGGAATCTGTAATTTGTTTTATTATTAGTCTATGTTTAATACTTTAAATGTGTGTCCGTATACTTAAAAAAAAATTTAGCCAAGGAACTAAACACGGCCGATGTTCTATAACTCGTCCGTTCAAACCTTAAAATCATAGATCATTTAATAGATGCAAAAACTAATATAAGGATCTACTACAATATGCAAAAGACATATCAATCGGTTTTGTCATAAAAATCACTTTCATATATATCTTTAATCATGTAAGAGAAATGGTATTTAAAGCTTGCGACAAAGTCTTATGATTACTTACATGCACAAAGTGATAATTAAACAGATGCACAACTCAGGAGAAGCATTCTCCCAACTATCCTAGCTATATAATCTATATTCTCGGTGAATTCTTATTTGAAAATACATTATATCTAATGCCGTTGTGATTACCTCAACCGGTAGTCTGCATGACGCCTAGCTAGCTAGCGTGCACACCGGGAAGATGCATGAAAAATATAATCAATCGATCTATATATCCCTTTTCCATTCAGATGAATAACACGTACGGACAAATAGTGAAAGTTAGATACGCACATTGACAAATGTATCGCTAATTTGTCACGTTCTGATTATCACTTTTGAGTCAGTTGGCAGCTGGAATTTCTTGTAATGCATCCCATGCATTTGTCAATGAAGAGGTAATCCACGCAGGGATATACTGTAGCTGGATATATAAGTTGTCGAGATCCCTTTGCCTTGAGAAGAAGAAAAGTTATAGCGCATCCGTTTCGTACTCTAAGTCGCTCTAATTTTTTTTTTCTAATCAACCTTTTTAAAAGTTTAACCAATCTTATAAAAAGTATAGCAATATTTCCAACACAAAAAATATTTGATCATATTAAAAGAGGATATAATAGAGTGGTTCATGAATTAGCTCAATTAGCTAGAAGGACGAGGCATAGTTCAGTGTGGAGACTATACTCGTTCGTCGAGATTGTAAATTTAATGAATAAAATCACCCTTATCTCGAAAAAAGAAATTTCAACACAAAACAAACATATTATCAAAATATATTCAATACTGCATTTAATGAAACTAATATAATCTGATGTTGTAGATATGGCTAAATTTTTCTACAAACTTGTGAAACCTTAAAAAGTTTGAGAAAATATTAAAACGGAGGGAGTAGTCATTAAGAAATTTTATTCTTTCTTAGTATAACGTTGGTAATTAATTAATTATCTAGATAATTTTTAGGACTAACTAACTATATATATCTGCTGTACATTAATGTTCAATTCATGGTGCGAATACCTTTTTTTTGGCAGATGCGTGCAACATCTTCTGATGCCATTGGTCAGTCGTTTTTCCTCCTTTCTACCGAACAAAAGCAAGGTACATATATACCAACGTAACTAATTAATTATTTTTAGTACACAGCTAGAAAAATGTTTAGATATGATTAATTAATTCGTTATAAACCAGGCAAGTCGTTTTTCACCTTCGTACGATGACTAAACTGCCTATAGTACTACGTTATGACTTAATCAAGCTAGCATGAAGTGGGTTGTTAGCGCGATAAGACGTACCTGCAGGTTGATTAGTTCGTAATTAAGCTTAGTTAGTTACTACTAGATCAATTCAAAAAGCACAATTAATGTTTTACATCTTTCAATGTTAATTCTGTAAGCATGCACGCACTGAACGCACAATTTGGTCGATCCACGGCGTTTGCTTCCTTTGAATTTTGTCTTTCATGCGTACTGCATCCTAAATCGTCATGATCGATCCCTTCCCTCTCACAAACTCAACAGTAAAAACGAAAAAGGTGATGTGCTTAAAGCTATGCTGAAATTGAATATTCAACAATCCAACAGTTAGAATTTAAGACTAATTAAGTGGCGTGATCCATATACTGAGGGGATTTTTGACACAGCTGGAGATTAGCAAAAGTATCTTTTTACCTCCTCCAGACTAATTCAGTCAGCCTTGCATTGATTCTTCAGTGTGCACGCAATGTTAGACCGTCCGGACTAAAGTTGGTATGCAACATACGAGCGCACAATCGATGGGCGTAAGCATAGCAGCCGGTTTAATTATTATTGTCAGCTGTTTTGATATTGTTATTGAATTAATTAATTAGTGAGCTACACAGGAGATATAAAAAGATATGAACATGTCGTCGGGAAAAAAAAAGTATACGAACAAGCGCATACATGAAAGGTATGTTATGGCCGGCATATTTAGTTCGAGTATCAAGCTAATTTTTTGCCACATTTTGTGGCGAGCTAGCATGTTAATTTGGCAAATAATCGAAGCTAGTGTTTGGTTTAATATAATGGGATGCATGTGCCACGCCTTTTGAAATTCAACAAATGCATTCGTCATAAATACCTACTTTTATCAGCTATACATGCGGAATTTGGATGTTCACCTTGAATCCAGTCACTACTAAAAAAAATTGGTCACGACCGGAAATGACCCAACATTCCGTTTGTGTATGCATTAATCCTCGTCTTAGAAGGCGAGGTATATAAACTTTGATACGAATTAGAGTTTAACAAGTGGAAGTGTATATAGTATTTATTACATGGGCGATAAAAGGACAAGAGGGAGAAAGGATTTTCTTTTAGGTTTTTGATTTAACAAAATGCTGTTAAAAGTTTTTATTGCTTAATAATTTTTATTTGTGTCCTGAAAATTCTACTAAATCTTGGTTAACCATATTAAGCTACTAGGAAATATACGAAAAATCCTCCAAGCCTCCTTTGAATTTTAAATTGCACATTTTTAATAGTGACGGATTTAAAACCAAGTTTTACCTTTTCTAGGAATAAAAAGGTGCATTTTAGGGTGAATTTTGGACGTGGCAAAAACTATTTCTTTCATGCGGTCAAAATAGATTTTCACATTGGGGTGGATAGCCCGCTTGTACCCATATGTCTGTGAAAATCGGTATTTTCACATGCGGGTATAGCGACCGCATGCGCTTAAGTCGTCCGACTGCAAAAATAATTTTAACAAAAAAAATAAAAATTTCAAAAACCAAAAACCCTAACCATAGAACCCAGAAGCCATTGTCGTTCATGTCATCCTCGCCGGTCGAGATCCGTGAGGAAGGGGGACCGGGCGCTGGATCCGCACCTGCGTAGGTCGCTACGCTGGATCCACAATCGCCGAGGTCCCCCATGCCGGATTCGACGCCAACAAGCTCCCTGCCACTAGATCATTCACCGTGGAGCACCCGACCGCTTGATACGCCGCCAACGAGCTCTCCACCACCAGATCCCGGCCGGCCACTCCCAAGCTCACCGCCGCCAGGTCCCGAGCTCGCACCGCTACTCCCCCCTCCCTCCTCCCCCCTCCCGAGCACAGGAGCAGCGCCGCCGCTGCTCCAGTGCTCGCGCGATGGAGCTGTCGATGCCGCCGCCACTGTCTTCGCCACCTCCTGGAGTGCCCTCATTCATCGAGGAAGTCCAAAACTTTACAAACAATGCCCCAAAATCCATAAGATAATATAAAATCCCCACCCATGTCTTGCCTATAAGGGGCCCGCTCCTCCCCCCTCCCCCGACACGCTAGCGTTATGCTGTTGTCCTCGTCGCGGGGCAGTGCCGCAGATGGGGAGTTCGGCGGCGGCATGCGAGGATAGGGGAGAAGCTCGGCAGATTCATATGGGGGATAGAGGAGGAGCTCATGGCGGTGGCGGATCGAAGAAGTGGCTAATGAGAGATGGGGGAGGAGCTCAGTGGTGGCCGTAGATTGGGGATGGGGATTGAGGTAGATCGAGGTGTTCCCTCTTCTTCCTTGCCAGCGAGCGCAAATCGAGGAAGTGTGGATGGACCAACAAGCTAAGGAGGTGATACAGCGGCACTGATGCAGCGGATTCAGTACAATAGGTGCACACAAGTTTGCCCACACTGCCTCTTTCTTCTCTCAGGGTTTTCTTGTTTCTCCCCTTTTTTCTAACTTATGTTCCCTCGTTTTCCGTGCGCACGCTTTCCAAATGGTTAAACGGTATGTTTTTTTACAATAATTTTCTATAGGAAAGATGCTTGGAAAAATCATAGTAACCTATTTTTCATTTTTTAACTAATATTTAATAAGTCATGTAAATGACTCGATCTGTTTAACATGCGCGGGATCCCCAAATTACCCTGCGCAGGTTAAGCAGCCAATCTGCAAAGCCCCACCTCCTTTTCTCCTCTCTCTCTCTCCTATACAGCAGCTCGGCGCCAACATGGATCGGTCACTACTAGAAAAACCATTTCCCTAGACAAGATACCTATAGGTTTTTTCCAGGCGTACAAAAATTTTGCCACCACCGATCCGCATGCAAGATGGGAAAGGGGGCTAAATGGCCATCCTCCGGCGAAGATCTATCTTCAGAGGTGGACCATATAAAGGTGTCGCCTGGGAAAATTCATTTTCACAGGCAGACGGCTTAAGAGATGCGCCTGCAAAAATACCTTTATTTTTGTAGGCGGGCCTCAAGCTATCGACCTACAAAAATTGGTTATGGCATTTAAATGGACTTAAGAGTAAACTCAAACATAAGATATTTCTAAGTTCCAGCTCTCCCTCTCCTCTCCTCTCCCTCTCTCTCCTCTCCCTCAGATTTGAAGGGCGGTGCTAGTGGCGGTGGTGGGAAGGGAGTTACAGCGGCGCTCCGGCGGCGACGTACAGGGACGGTGGATCCGGCGACGGTGACGCGCGAGGGCGGCGGATCCGGCGACGGTGAGATGGGGGTGCACCCTGCTCGTACTGCTCCAACTTGGAGCATTGGGCATGACTTTAATGGCTTGGAATATTTGGAATGAAAGAAACGAAAGAGTCTTTCATGGTGACTAATCGAACATAAAACATGTGTGCAATCATCTATTGGACGAGACGAAACTTTTAGCACATGGAAGTTTGTTGCCTAGCTAAGGGGTTTAGCGAGAATTAATATCGCTTTGAGAAGATCATTGGAGTGGCGGTAAGCAGGCTTGACACTACATATGGATGTATAGAACTCAATCTTCATTTTTCATACAGCCACTTGGCAACTTGTACTTGCTCCTTCTAAGACAATTAATGTCAGCCGCATATAGTTGGTATTTCCAAAGATCGAGTACAATTTCTTCTGGAATAGCTGGCTGTCGGCCGAAGACAGAAGAAAAACAAAAGGCCAACAGATTATTACTTATATTAGCGACCGGTGACCATACACACGTGTGGCAATCGATAGAGAGTTCTTAAAAAAGATAGAGAGAGCGAGAGAGAATGTGTCTGATCGATCTGTTTCTACAAAATTCAGGCTAGTACTATCACAAATTAAGAGGGTGTTTAGAAGACACTAAAGTTTAGTCCCTCTTTGTCCCAAACACCCCCTAATCGAGACATAAGACTAGCTCGTACGATCACAAACGAGCTAGAAATTCAAATGCAGGCAAAGATGCCGGCCTGGCCTGCTACACGTACTATACTGCAGAGGTATGAACGGTCAATGTTCATACAACTTGGCGAATGCAGATAGGTCGGTGGACAACTTGGCATCGCTTTCTTTGCCGTCCGGGCCACTTTATTTTCGCAGACGCCGTGCAAGCATGAAAGGGCATCCATATATGACCATATATATCCCGGTAGCATATCCTATACATATAAGCTTTCCGTACACACTTCATATACTCCAACTAGCAAATTTCATTAAAAAATATAAAAAAATAGACATTTTCTTCTAATAGCCCTACACATATCTGTAAAGTCTCATATTCAAATTCATTATATATATTTTAGCCTGAGCAAAAAAGTGAAAAATCTAAGAGTTTTAAGGGTAAAAATATGTCAGAATTTTGTTTATTTACGGCTAAAATATAATGAATTTGAATATTTCACACATAGGTGCAATATTATTAGAAGTATGTGTCTAATTTTTCTAGAATTTTTTATGATATTGCTAGTTATGGTGCACGAGAAGCTCGTCCCAAAATTCGTACAACTTAGTACAGTAAACAAATACTTCCTAAAAACTTTGTTTTTAAAAACTTATTTTAGAAATACTTCCTAGTCAAACGACAATACGACGAAGGTCAGGGACTTTGTTTATAAAAACTTATTTTACAAATATTTTACAACTTAGCACAAACGACAATACGACGAAGGTCAGGTACAGTAAACAAACAGGGTTGGCTTATTTTACATTTTAGAAATTTCTAAAAACTTATTTTACAAATACTTCCTCCGTTTCATATTATAAGTCGTTAGACTTTTTCCAAGTCAAACTTCGTTAAGTTTGACCAACTTTATAGAAAAATTTAGCAACATTTAAAATATCAAATTAGTTTCATTAAATCTAACATTGAATATATTTTGACAATATGTTTGTTTTGTGTTGAAAATAATACTACTTCTTTCGTTTCATAATGTAAGTCTTTCTAGCATTTTCCACATTCATATAGATGTTAATAAATATAAACATATATGTGTGTCTAGATTCATTAACATCTATATGAATATGGACAATGCTAGAAAGTCTTACATTATGAAACGGAGGGAGTATATTTTTCATAAGCTTGGTTAAACTTAAAAGAGTTTGACTAGAAAAAATTCAAACGACTTATAATATGAAACGTAGGAAGTAGATCCTTAGAAAAAACTTATTTAGGAAATATACCCTTTTCTCTTGCTCCATGGTCCAATATGACAGCGCCAATGACATTGACATTGGCGCTGTCCTCCTTGTCCCCCACGGAAGTGACTGATACGAAGGAGGAATGACATCAATGTCATTAGCGTTGAGGACCAATTAGTTAAAAAGTTATTTACAAATAGGTCCTTGGCACCAATGACCCTGACACCAAGAACCTATTTGTATATATTTTTATTTTAAATAAGTCCTATTCAGAAATTTTTTTTTGCAAATAGGTCAACAGCCTCAATGACAATGGCGTTGTTCCCATTCACATCGATGACTTAGCTTCCGCGGAGGGCAAGGGGATAGCGCCAGTGTCATTAGTACCGTCATGTTGGACTACAATACTAATGGCGTTGGCGCTGAGTAAAGGGTCCATTCCTAGAATAAGAATTTTTGAGGGTCTATTTATAAAATAAGTTTTTGAAAAGGTCTAAAATGCAAAAATATTGGCCAGCCTGATAAGATGACTTGGAATTTCACAAGCCATGGCAAATACATGACCTCCTCTGCTTACAAAGCTCAATTCCTAGGGTCATCCAATACTACCTACGTATTTATGATCTGCAAGCTTTGAGCGCCAACGAAATGCAAGTTCTTCGCATTGTTTATAGCACAAACCAGAGCATGGACTTCTATTTGACCAGCGACGAGGGGCTGACCGCATAGCACACTTTGCCCGTTGAACTGACACACACACAAAACCTCGTACCACCTTGTAATCATGTGCAGATACACAAGAAGAATCTAGTCTACGGTCAGGGTTGCAACTTGGATGCAACAGAGTAGCCCGTCGCCAAAGGCCTGGAAGCAAAGCGACATGATAAGGGAGTAGTGGGAACTGGTGACAAACATCCCAAGTACGCCTAGGAAAAGAGTCTGCACTCTAACCCTCCTAGTTTTTTACGGAGTCTGGAAGAAACGGAACAAGAGTACCTTTTATGACTCTCCACATTAGGCCTCCTAGCCAGGATCAAAGAGGAGGGTTAGGCTTTGGACCCTTGCGCGCGGAGGCATATATAGCATCTCTATGAGGTGATCAACTTATATGCATAGTCCCTATGAAACAACTGTATAATTAGAGCGATGTAAACTTTTTCTACTCTATATACAATGAAATTGCCATGGTCTCGTGTCGGCTCAATATATGATGAAGTTTGAATTCGTGCTTATGATATAGCTAGCTAAGTTTTTTCATTGCATTCAAATTAGAATAAAAGATTCCGAAATACAGGCCACTTTAAATTATGGGATACTTCCCATTTCGTTGAATTTTGTTGTCATCTCACCAGTCTGCGACGTCACAATTTTGTTTTCACGGATCATTTCGGTCTGGTTCATTCGGACTAGTCAAGTTGCTGTATCAGGATGAGCAATTTGCAACTTATTTACCAATTTGCATCCACTAGGTAAGTTTATATATCGTGAACACAGTTTACTATAGAAATATGAATGTAATTTAAGACTGTCGGTGATATGGGCCCGGGGGTACCTGGGCTGAGGGGAAGGAAGCCTTTCCTAGCGCTACGCGTCCGGGTGGCCCGGACCCCCCCTCGGGGGATCGGGTACTCAACCGATAAGCGGGCGCGCGTCCCCGGGGGGTTCGGGGTACCTCGTCGTACCCCTCGGGCCCGAGGGGCTGAGTCACCCCGAGGCCCTCGCTCGGCCGCCGTGTGGCAGCCACGTGGAGGCCTGAGCGGGCGGGGACGCTGTCCGCCAGACGCATTTATGGGCGGCGCCCCAACCACCCCCATCACATTTAATGCGATGTGGCAGGTTGCGCACCGCCCGCCGATAGACGTGTGCCAGGCGACCGCTCCTTGACCGGTCTGCGACCCGGCGATGGATGGATGGGACAGGCGGCAGCGCACCCACGCCTCACTTTGTGTCAGGCGGCGTGGGGGCTTGTATGCCCCGTCCCATCATCTGCAGAGAATAGGCGTGCGGGTCGATACACCCCACGCGCGTGAGCTCACGAAATCATCAAGAAGTTATTAGGGAATGACGAGGGATGTCCGCCGTGTCAGACGGAGGACTTCGGTGGGGGCCACCTGAGGGCGGCCACGTGGATCGTTTCCGGCCCAAGGCATGGACTGCTTTTCCATACATGTGGGTGTGGGCCCCTCTCCCGGGAGGAGAGCGTAGGGGCGGTGCATGTGGTATTCCCTTCAACTATAAAAGGAGGACCTTGCCCTACGAACAAAGGGACGACTCTTGATAGATCAGGTTCTAGGAAGAGGCTAGCCAAGCCCTAGTTTGTTCACCTGGGATCCGAGTTCTCTGTAACCATTCGAAGATCAACGCTCACAGGAGTAGGGTATTATGCTCCATAGTAGCCCGAACCTAGATAATCCCTTGCTCTCATTTTCTTCACCATCCACCTCGCAACCCTAACCACCGCGGGTCCAACTCACTTGGGCGAGCATACGCTGCTAAGCATCGTGCTCGGTCCCCTGGCCGAACTCACAAAGGAGGGCCTCACAGTCTCCTGCTAGAGAGGATTACTCCTCGACAAAGACAATGCTACAGGTTATTTAAATTAGAGTGAGTAGATTATTTAGAACACACTTAAGAAACAGAGACAAATGTTCTCTTTGTGGGCCTTTACTCTTGCTGCTGCCACGCATGCAAACATGTACTCCCGTCTAGTACTCTTAACGCACATATAAGTAGGGATGCAACTGAAGTGAGGAAGTGATGACGCTCTCTCTCGTGGCCTGATCTTCTGGTGAGGGGATAACTCTCACTTTGATGCGACTTATTTTGACCTAGCTTTGAGGGGATAACTCTCGCTTTTAGGGGATATACTTAATTATGACCTAGCTATCAATAGACTGATGCGACTTATTTTGATTTTCTATGCACCTCGAAAACATTCGAGATAACATTGTGAACTAGTCATTATACAGTGCACATGGGTCCTATATATTTTATGGAAAAAAAATTTTCCCTTGAGGGAATGTCCACTTGTTTCACTTCTTACATTTCCTATAAATAATTATAAAAAATGTAAGATTAAAATCCATATCTATTTTTACCGAGTTGTCTTTTTATGGAAACCATGTAATACATTTCAATTTTTATATAGAACTACTATTGCTCTGCTCTTTTATCGATCACACAATCTATAAAGTTGAAAGAAATAAATATACTAGCTATTACCAGCCAAATTAATTAGCATATCTTTCCATGTGATAAATAAATCTCAGAACGCCACCAGACAGTACCGTAAAAACAGGGTGTTCTAGAATGTGGAGTGTGGAATGTACGAGTGAATCGTGGGAGGGGCAATAAGAACGAGGGGAAAAAAAAGGACAAACAGCCATGCCTCTCTAGTAAATCTCCATCCGTCATCATCTCACGATCTCTCCTCCGTAGAATAAAAACTTAAAAAGTTTTTTCATGCTCCACTCTTCCATTAAAATATTTATGAGATATTCATTCCATTCATATTCATAACTTACCATCCCAAGATTCTTAAAAGTTTATTTTATTTGAGGTTTATATTTTTTTTCAAACTAATACTCACATATTATGACAAAAGTATTTTTGTTGGCGTAACATGCCCACCCGGATTCAAGTGCTTGCATTTACGGCTATTTATTATTTTAATGCAATACGATATACTCGGCGGCAACAAGTTGATTATGGTGACTTCATCGATATAAAGATATGTCAACTCCGACTTTAGAGGTGCATATAGGATAGTGTGTGGACCGGTGACGTAGAGCCCCTAGTCGGTGACCCGGGAGCTGTAGCGGAGCGGCACGACGCGGCGCAGCATGGCACGGGCAGCATACGGCGCTGTGCGTCAGGTGCAATGCGGTTCGGTACAGTGCTCGCCCAGCTCGACATTTCATCGAGCAGATGGCGGGCATGCGTGCGGCTGCCTGTGTGGGGAAGGAAGGGGACAACTGGGCCGAGTTGAGGTGGCCGGGAATGGGAGAGATGCCCTACATGTAAATTGCAAAGGGGGTTTGGATTGGAATTTTGAAAGGATTTTGAATTAGAACGACATTTGTAATTGGAACCTGTAAATCGACTATATAATTTCATATTTTATTGGCTCTGTTCTTGGACTGTTTGGATGGGATGATCGAATTTGATTCGTCCACTTAGTCGCCCAAGGATTTGACTTAGGATTTCTTTGAGACCACTTGAATGAAAGAATGATAGTATTGCAGAGGGGTTTTAGAAATGACGCTTGGAATACAAATCCATTGGACGTGGTATGGTTTCGAGGATAGGGATGATATCGAGGATATTTGGATCGATTGCAAGATATTCGACTTCGTTGGACGATTTTAGGGTTACAGGCAAAAGGTTGAACTTGAGGATTTTGAGTAGAAAGAATTAGGGGGAAAAGGGTATGAGGAAGGCCGAGTCGAATAAACGGAGCGTGTTTCGATTCAAATCTAGTGTTCCAAGGGTTTGGGAAAGAAATGATATTGCGACAAAAGGAAAGGGTTTGAAAAGGAAGGACGTCGATAGGAGGACATCCTTTAGGTGGATCGATTTAATTGTGGTACTCCGAAGATTCAAGGGAAGGATGCGGTATGGCAATAATCTAGGAGGTTTGAGAGGACATAGAAGGGATATTACCCTGAGAGGCAGTTCTGTAAAAACTACTGGGTTTGAGTATTTCGAGAGAGGGTTCAGTTTAGAAGGAGGATCCAACTACGGAATTTGAATCCTAAGGAATCATGGGAAGAGTTCGGATTCATCATCTTTAGCACAAAATCCTAAATGCATATAAAGAAACACATGTTCAATTGTGCGGGCTGGGCTAGGCCCTTCAGGAGGAAAGCAACTTTTCCGTGATTTTTTTCGAAATAAACTCCTTTAAGATTTTAGCTCGTAAACAGGGTTTTGATGGCAAATTCCCCCCAGCCTTTGTTTGAAGAACAAATCCAAAAGATTATTTCTTAAAAAGGATTTTCATATATTAATTTTATTTTCTTTATAAAATAGCTCCCTCCAGGAATTATCCTTGAAGGGGTTTTTCTTTAAAGATTTAGCGATCATAGACATTCGTAAAACAAATACCCAAAAAGGGATTTTAAATTATATAAACATGGTTTTTAGGAAAAATGATTTATTTTTAAAAATTCTTTCTTATTTCATAATCATGGTTCTTTTAGTAAATAATATTTGAGTCCAAAAATAGATTTTGTTCCTTGGTTTCCGTCCCTGTGGCCCAAGCACAACAAAAAAAAAGGGGAGTAAGATCCAACAAACTCCAGCATGAAGGAAGTTTGAAAAAGATTTTTGATTCCCGAATTTCATTCACGTATTTTAAATTCGAAATTTCAGGGTGTTACAAGTGTGAGCATTGATAGGGTGAGTTTGCGTGTGACTATTTGATCGATTGTACCTAGGTTCTGTTTGGCACAGCTCCATCTCCACCTCTCCTGGAGCAGGATCTCAGCCAAACAATTTCAGCTCTACCTAAAATCGTTCCAAGTGAAAAATGAATCTTAGAATACCACCAGAACAAGCCATGTCATCACACAAATGTGACCCGTCGAATACACAATTAATTGGGATGGAAAAATATTGCTTGATTGGAATGGAAAACGAAGTATAAAAGCAATCAATACCGTTAAAACAGTGTGTTATGGAATGTGGAGGGTGGACTGTTCGAGTGCATCGTGAGAGGGTCAAATAAGAATGAGGAAAAAAAAAAGGACAAACAGCCATGCCTCTCCAATAAATCTCCATCCGTCATCATCTCACGATCTATCCTCCGTAGAATAAAAAGTTGAAAGTTTTTGATGCTCCACTCTTCCATTAAAATATTTATGAGATCGTCATTCCATTCATATTCATAACTTACCATCACAAGATTGTTAAAAGTTTCTTTTATTTGAGGTTTATATTTTATTTCTCAAACTAATACTCACATACTATGACAAAAGTATTTTTGGTGGCGTAACATGCCCACCCGGATTCAAGTGCTTACATTTAGGCTATTTACTGTTTTAGTGCTAAACGATATACTCGGCGGCAACAAATAAGTTGATCATGGTGACTTCATTGATATAAAAATATGTTGGCTCGGGCTTTAGAGGTGTTCATACGATAGGATGTGGGTGTGAGCGTTGATATGGTGAGTTTGCGTGTGATTATTTGATTGACCGTACCTAGGGTCTGTTTGGCACAGCTCCACCACCACGTCTCCTGAAGCTAGAGCTCAGCCAAACAATTTCAGCTCCACCTAAAATGAGAGCGGGGTTGGGTGGAGCCCTCTCACAAAATAAAGTAGAGAGGTGGAGCTGGGTTTAGACAGCTCCACAACTCCACTCCAGATCCAACTCATGGAGCTAAATTTAGGAGTTGGTGCTCTACTAAACCAGCCCCTAGTTTCGTAAATAGAATAAACACTATATATAGGCCACTTTGATTTGTAGGAAAAATATAGGTATTTTGGAGGATTTCAATTATGTAGGAAATTTCATATGAAAGCCTTTGAAATAAAGGATTGAATCCTATTCTATCCTTTTGAAATTTCTATGAATGGATAATCCTATAGAGATTTTGGAGAAAAATTAGCAAGACCTTCAACTCTTAAAAATATTCCTTGATGTCTATCTCTCTCATTCAATTCCTCTATTTTCATGAAGTACAATCAAACAATCATTCTTATGTTTTCCTACATTTTGCAATGCTCGGTTTTGCATTTGAATTCCTATCATAATCCTCCCTTTTTCTATTTCTCTTTTTTTCCTACTTCTGCTATTTAAAGATGACCTATATTCAACTACTCCCTCCATTTCAGGTTAATTAGAAGACGTTTTGATTTTGGTTAAAGTCAAACTGCTTCAAGTTTGATCAAGTTTGTAAAAAATAATAATAATATTTTCAACTCAATATAAATTTATTCTGAAAATATATTCAATATTAATTTAATGAAACTAATTTGGTATTATAAATATTAGTATATTTGTGTATAAACTTAGTTAAACTTAAAATAGTTTGACTTTAACCAAAATCAAAACGTTTTATAAACCTGAAACGGAGGTCGAAGGGAGTACATAGTATCATTAAAAAGTTTTCTGCCACATGACTTAGGGTGTGTTTAGTTTCACGCCAAAAATAAAAGTTTGATTGAAATTGAAATGATGTGACGAAAAAGTTAGAAGTTTGTGTGTGTAGAAAAGTTCGATGTGACGTTCTTAGGTTCAAGCTTTGCAACTAAACACAGCCTCATTACAGGATAACCATGGTCGTGCACTAGTTTCTTTGAATAGTCACGGCCGGTGACCCGGGAGGACTGAGGAGGAAAAGAATTTCCCAATGAATTGCATATCAGAGAGATGACGTGTGCATACGTGCCCGGCCGGAAAATGATGTAATGTGCACGTACGCAAGCTCCGTTCATACGAGTCGTCGTCTAGGTTCGTGACCATATGAACTTGACATGCAAGCAAATGCAGTCAATACACTGCACCTGGCAGCATAGAAATTAATTCCCAACAACATGCACCGTGTTTAGTTCACGTCAAAATTAAAAATTTGGTTGAAATTGAAACAATGCGATAGAAAAGTTAAAAGTTTATGTGTGTAGAAAAGTTTTGATGTGATAGAAAAGTTAGAAGTTTGGAAAAAAAAATTGGAACTAAACACTGCCATATCGACGACCAAATCGATTAATTTCCACACGCGTATGCTCATCTATACGGCCGGCACGTACGAGTACGTGTGCACGTGCGTATATACCGTTCATGCTGATCCAACCAGCCACGTACGTATACGTATATACGTAGAGCGCCTCCCAAAATCCTATACTACTCAATTAAATTGGCGCGCGCGAAGGTACGTAGGCCAAATCTGGGCTCCCTGCCGCCCGCTGGTTGGTGGGCCGGCCGGCCTCTTCCTCCCGCCCAATTACTCGGGGGGAGGCTGACAAGTCGAGCACACGACGGCCAGATGTGGCGTCCCCGCACCGCACACCAACTTAGTGCTAATTATCATGTGTTTAGTGCTAATCACGCTTAGTAACTTTTAATTGGTAAAAGTAATCGCTACGTTGAAAGTTTCAAACTATAAGTTGCAAGATTTCAAATTTGGGGTTAAAAGTTTTAAAATCTGATTTGGAAGTAGTTTTATATTTTGAGTTGAAAGTATCGAAATTCGATTATATGTATTAGAAGTTTTAAGTTTTGGTTTTCCATTAAAAAAATCAAGTTGAAAGGTTCAAATTTTGGATTTTTTTTTTAAAAAAGTTAGAACTGAAAGATTTATCTTTTTAGTTTGAAAGTTTTAATTTGAAAGTTATAACTGAAAGATTTATCTTCAAATTTTAACGCTAACAACAGCGTTGGATTAGGGTTAGGGTTTTTTTTCTTTTTTTGTTTCGATTTTTTTTTCTCTCTCCGTGCGGGCGGCTTAAGCACCTGCACGCGAAAATCGGTTTTCGCATGCGGGTGCGTCTCCCGCACGCGAAAATCATGATTTTCCCAGACGACTGGGTGCATGTGGGCCATCCACCCGCATGCGAAAATCGGCTCGCCCGCACGGGACAATCGGTGCTGTAGTAGTGATACAGATAGAAGGCTGTGATGTATCTAGTGAGGGATATTCCCTCCGTTTCAGATTGTAAGACTTTCTAGCATTGCTCATATTCATTTAGAAGTTAATGTATCTAGACACATAAATATGCTTAGATTCATTAACATCTATATGAATGTGGGCAATACTAGAAAGTCTTACAGTGTGAAACAGAGGAAGTAATTTATATTGTTCACTAATACCTAATATTTTTCTGGGAACGCGGTAGCCAACTAAAACTCATTTTAGCGTCTTCTCATCCATCTATCCCCATGTTAGATATTTTTGGTGTTTGTTCCGATCTATATATAACCACCACGAACCCAAATTATTTAGGTATATAATACGGGATCGGAATATGTACAACCTACAGTAAAACATAAGATAATGTGCAAAACAACTAATGGGATGCTTTGCTACAGTGTTTAATCAGAATTATAAATTTCAGTGTCATGATTTACGAAACACCTTGATACGTTGCGAGAATCTAGCTGCTAGCGTCTTGACTGCTCCAACTCTCTGTTTAAGGCAGATCTGAAAGGCTGAAACAGATGATTGGTAACATAAGCCATGGTGGTAAGAACAAACTGAAAAATATGGACTATGCAATTTCAGAATATTGGTAAAACCATAAACAACAAAAAGAAATAGATTTTATCCACCTACCTGACTTGTAAAAGAAAGAACTGAAGCAAGAGATAAGTGGACACAAAGCATATCATTTTCAGATTTGCATCAATTGCTGATCAACCAAACACAAACCCTGATTACTCATTTGGAGTCATAGAAATGCCATCCAATGAACAGTGCAGGATAAGAGAACGAAACAGGGGGTGATGGCCGGACCAATTAATCGCTACAAAGCAGATCGAACTAACTCAGTTACCTGATGGAAAGTTTTCTGCAAGCAGTGATAAGATAACATTCTAACAATGTGAAAGAAACTTCAAGTAGTCAGACGATATTAAAGAATGCTTCATAAAAGATAGAACTGATTGACCGAAATATCAGAGCCAGAGATCATATACAATCAGCGCTTGATGAATTTGGGGATCTAGAACTGATGAATAAATATGGGCTACCGAGCGAAGCAAAGTGTGCAGATATATTCCATCGGTTCCTTGCATCAGCGTGTTGATGTGACGGCTCACCTGGTTTCCTTTATAGATGGGTGTTTTTTTGTTGAGTCAAATTCTATTCCCATCTAGTGGCAACGATTCCCAGAAGAGGAAGCGGAGGAGGAGGAGGAGGAGGTGGTGGCCGACTATTCACACAAGAGGAAGCGGAGAGATGGAGGAGAAGGCGGAACGGCGCGGGGAGGAGAAGCGAGCGTGGCTGAGATGGTGGGCCTGCAGTGAGCACACGCGGGATGGGGAGGAGAAGACGGCTAGAGCGCGTGAGCGAGGGATATGGGGAAGCAGCGTGGCGGAGGAGGGGAAGTGAGCGCATCCGGCGACGGCGGCGACTGTATGTGATGCGGAAGGTGGAGAAACCTTGGAAGAGGAGGTTTTTCCCTATGCGCCATTAAGAAAGATGGTGTCTGCCTCTGTGCCACTAAAAAGTTCGAGCCTTCTTCTCTGCCATCGTCGAACTATATCGCGCCCTCCATACCATTCCGTCCGTTTTTGGTCGTAACGGTGGGTAACGGCGCTGCGAAATGACTTAGTTGCCCTTAGGCTTGAGAGGCCATTTGATGAAGTTTGTTTCCTTCTGTGCCATTCGGAGGCAGCCACATGCCTGTATTTTTGGCGCCAAAGGCTATGCTGTTGGCGGCAAAGGAAGTGTTGTTTGGCACCTACTGAGCCCTTCTCCTCCTATATAAAACACATCAGCCCTTGTACTTCCAACTCCTCCATATTCATCTCATTCACCTCTCTTCTTCTCCAGCCATGTCCCAAGAATCTAGCAGCTATGGTGGTAGGGTGAAGCGGGTGCTTTGCCGCAACTGCCATGTTCTTGTAAACCGATTCATCTCGACAACAGAAAAGAATAACAATTGTGCCTTTCACAAGTGCCTATATTTAGCAGTTTGTGTTTCATTCTCTGCTCACATACTGTCTTTGGGTTTTTTGTTTTTGTTTGCTCACAATGTGTTGATGGTTTGGCTTTCAGATTGGAGGCTGTCAGTATTATCAGTGGGAGGATGAAATGTTGGACACTGGAGTGCGGACACATCTTGCCCCTGCTCCAATTCATGCAGGTCACCTATAGGCAGTGGCACCACTTGGTGGTTTCCCTACTGCAGCTCCACAGGCTATCATGCAGGATCGGGCTGCTAGAGTTGTAGGCAATACACAAGTGGACATTAGGGTGATGCAGCAGCTTAAGTGGTTTGAAAAGATGGTCTATGTTTGCACTTTCTTACTTTTTATGCTATTTTCAAGAAGTAGTTGGGTGTTTGTGTGAGTAGTCATAGATAAATGGATGTATGGAAGGATGAATGAATGAATGAAATGAATTTTCAATGATGAATGGTGAAAGTGTAAATATCCAGAATGAATCAACACCAAATGTCAGCACATAACAACACCAAATGAAACAACATAACATAACTAGTTGTTTCATCACATAACTAGCTGTTTCATCACATGATAGCACCAAATGTCAACAACAAACATGACTTAGCAAAATACATTGCTCCACATACCAACATGCCAAAGTAAGAGACCAAAAGAAGAGTGTTTCATCACATGGCAGAAGTTTTTCACCATCACAGAATAAAAGAACAGTTATGCCATAGACCAAAAGAACCACAGACCAAAAGAACAAGCACATTTTACTGCAGCTTGAGCTTCTTTCTCCTGGTATTTCTAGCAGGGCTGTCTGGGCTTGATGTAGTGGCTACGACTTGGGCTTTCTTGGGGTAAGCTTCCTGTTGATGCATATCTTCCTTCTTGGTGAAGCCTGGGATAGCACAATCTGCAGTGGCTAGGTCTCTTGGGTCTCTTAGGTCTCCTGTTGAGTGGTCTCATATAGAGCTGGGACTTGGGCCATGCTTTCTCGGGCCAGCCCAAGGCACGATGGCCCAGCACGAGAGAAAGCATGGCCCAACACGACACGGCTATGGGCCGGGCTGGTACGGCCCGTAGTTGAGCTGTGCCTGGGCCGTAAGTTGAGGCACGCTGGGCGGCAAGGCACGGCCATTGGGTCGTGCCTAGGCTAACCCAGCACGAAAAACGCCTGAAGGCCCGAAGGCTAGCCCAGCACGAAAAAGGCTCGAAGGCCGGCTTGAGCTCTAGCCTAGCCGAGCGCGCGAGGAGTCAGGAGTGCGTGCAATTCGGGCCGGCCGCGAGGAGATCAGGAGGCAGGAGCGCCGAGCCGCCGAGCGCGTGCGTGCGTGGTCAGACTTCAGCGACACGTTCAAATATGGGCCGTGACCACGAGCAGTCACGTTCAGCCGGCGGCCGTGCTAAATACTAATCAGAAACAGATGAGACGTGCTTTCAGTCTTTCAGAATTCAGAGAGCCGTGCATGCATGGAAAGCATGATTTTTTTGGCTAATTAATTATGGGATCACTTACCATTGGCGATTAGTATTGTGTATATCCACTGTCTAGTCAATTAACTTTTTGTTCATGTTTTTAAACTTTTTAAATGGCTAATGACCCGCGTCCTTGTTCACTGCAACGGTGCATGTATGGAATTATGGAAAGCATGTTCATTGCATGGAAGTTCAGAGTTCCGACCCATCGAGCGGTCGAGGCGTCGACTGATGACTGATGATTGGTCGATCAGTATTCAGCGCGGAGGAGTAGTTCAGCGACGTGTCACGGCACGGCACGGCCATTGGTCAATCAGTCATCAGTCGAGGCATCGAGAAGTCGTTCAGAGTTCAGATGTGTCGCTGGCCAGTAACCGAGGAGGCAAGGGAGAGGAGAAGAGCCTGGCGCCCGACCCTGGCATACCCTATATAAACCATACCCATTTTTTGATTTCAACACACTTCTTCGTCTTTCAACACATCTCCCCACCATATCTATTTTTCGTAGAAAATATGTGGAGGTCCAAAAAGCGTCAACACGAGTCGACAGCCGGTCCATCCCAGAGATCGGTCGACACCTGGTAGCTATCCCCGGGCATGGACAACTACGGGATGGATGATCGCCACATGGATGGTCTAGAGGGTGACAACGATGATCAGCTATCGCCTGGCGAGGCCAACATCTCCGTCGATGTTGATGCCACGACGTTGCCCACACAAAATTCTGATAATCAGCCATCTGCCAAAAGAGCGGAGTGTTGGCGGCACTTCGAAGTATTCACCGAGATGGTTGACGGTAAAAGTATACCTCGTGCTCAATGCAAATATTGTGACCAAATTTTGTCTGCAGCTACTTCTTTAGGGACAAGCCATCTCAACCGGCATTACTTGGCGCTGACGGACACAATTGTCCTTCGGCCCTGACGGTTCAGTAAGTACATGGACCTATGATCCAAAAATAGCTAGAGAAGATATTGTTAAGTTTATTGTTGCTGAGGATCTACCAATTAGAATGGGGGATAGCAAACATTTTGAGAGAATGATCCAAAAAGCTTTTTGCCCACAGTACAAAAAGGTTTCTAGGAAAACCACCAAGAACAATATTACAACTATATATCGTTCTAAGTTGAGTGTGTTGCAGCAAACTTTCAGTGCTATTAGTTTTTCATTTGCTGTGACATCGGACATCTGGACATCCCAACACCGAAGAACATCTTACCTTAGTGTTGTTCTTCATTATCTTGACAACAATCGGTCGTTAAATAAGACAGCCATAGGGTTCAAACTCATGTCGTCACACACAGGAGATGCCATAGCCACGACAATCCTAGAGGTATTGAGAGAATTCAATTTACAATATAGGGTTGTTTCCATTACTCTTGACGATACATCAGCAAACACAATGGCCATGTCGATTTTGGAGCTGGATCTACGAAGTTATGTTGGAGGCTTCGTTATTCATCAAAGATGCATTTGTCACATCATCAATCTCATCGTTCAACCATGTACTAATGTTTATTAATAATTTATTGATTTTAGTGTATGCGGCATATTGCTTATTTATTTTAATGTATGCAACCTATTTGTTTTGCAGGCATGATTGTTCTGGAGAAATTGTTAAACAAAATTTGCCGTTATGTTCGTAGGAGGTAACACAGTGGTCAAAGCGAGGTTCCAGGACTACTGTAAAGCGAAGAAGAAACCTGCACGGATGTTTGGCATTGATGTCAAACATAGGTGGAACACAACGTACCTATTGTTGCGACAATTAAAAGGGTATGAGGAGTTAATTTATGTTTTCATCAATTCGATGCATGTCAGAATGAAGGATATCGATGACGACAATGATGGTGAGATTTTTATTCTCACCGATCAGGACTGGGAGATCGCTACACATGTGCGTAAATTTCTGAAGCCCTTTTATAATGCTACAGTTCAATTATCAGGAATTTACTATCCTACAGCTTGTTTGGTGCTTAAGTGGATTTGGAAGCTGGCACTTGTTTTTGATGAAAACCAGTCTGATCGTATTCTGTCTTCCATTGTTAAACCCATGGAATAAAAATTTCTCAAATACTTCACCGGTATACCTCACCTTTATTGCTTTGCTTTGATACTTGATCCTCGCAAAAAGTTGGAAATCACCAAGGTTGCCATGAACTCAATAGGTGATACAGTGGGGCTTGATTATTCTGAAGCTTTTCAACATGTCAATGATGAGCTCTATAGGGTTTTCCGTCTGTACCGAACCAAGCTTGGTGGTACTCCCCGAGTTCCTGAGCAGACCTCACAAAAGAAAGCAAGCAAGTCAAGTGCAGTAAATTTGTGGAAGCAGTATATAGGCAACGACCAAGCCTCTCCATCCTCAGAGAAAGAATCAACATGGAACCCGGATTTAGAGCTTAACCACTACCTCATCACAATCATACTGAGCATGATCCGACGCTTGATGGCGACGGTGTCGATCTCCTTGGGTGGTGGAAAGAGAAAGAGCGAACTCTTCTAGTGTTAGCCCACTTTGCTCAAGATATTCTTCTGGTTCCGGCCTCCTCCGTCTCTTCCGAGCAAGCATTCAACATTACTGGAAGAATTATTGAAGAACGAAGGTCATGCCTGACACCTGAGACGGTTGAGTTAATCTTTTGACTTAAAGACTAGATGGAAGCAGATGAACAAATGCAACACTGTCTACATGATCAAGAGTTTGCCGATGCAATGGAAGACGCATTGGCGGAAATTTGCCTTACCAAAGATGATGGTGGTGTTGATCCGGAGTAATTGATGCTATAATGTAAAATAGTTGTTGTACTCTTTTTTCCTTACGAGGGAACCATACTCTAGGGCGTAAGTTTTTTAACGAGGCAACACCTGTCTATGTTCAGCAGCTAGAAAAATTTGACTAACTCCATTCGACTGCCTGCCCACAATCTGTGCTGAATGTCAGGCCATCTAGGGTACCTATTGCTTCCTTCAATCTCTCCATAAACTAGACTCAGTTCTCATTGGTCTCTGAGTCAGTCACAACAATAGCTACTGGATACATCCAGTTGTGCCCATCTACTGCACAAGCTATGGACAACTGTCCCCTAAACCTCCCTATCAAAAAAGTACTATCTAGTGCAAGATATGGTCAACATCCTCTAAGAAATCCATCAACACATGCTTTCAGTGCGAAGAATAGCCTATTAAATCTAATCTTCTTGTTTATG
This sequence comes from Oryza glaberrima, assembly GCF_000147395.1. Taxonomy (NCBI): domain Eukaryota; kingdom Viridiplantae; phylum Streptophyta; class Magnoliopsida; order Poales; family Poaceae; genus Oryza; species Oryza glaberrima. The sequence goes on along the minus strand of NC_068335.1, from coordinate 11,820,903 downwards.
GTGTGATGATCAATAACAAGAAATAATCCAGGACTTGATTCTTCTAACTGGGCCTTAAGCCTATACAGGTTATTGAAACTCTTGTCCCAGGGCCCATAAATCTTATCCATGACAAGATATTTACCTTTGTACACTCTTATAGGGCACCACAACTTTATAGTGTTCCTTCAACCTCCTCCGTAGTTCTGTTGCGTCAATATTTTCATCTTCCTTCGGCCCATCAAGGACCTGACTGCACACCTAGAATTGAGTTACCCCCACACATATTCCTTGCCTCCTAGTGCTCAGACATGTATGAGGTTTTGGAACTCTTTTCACCTGGAAACCAGTCAAGCAATTCACAAGTTAGAATCCACAAAATTGAATGAAAACTGGTAGCAATCAAATAAAATAATTTAGTAACACATCACCTAAATAGCGTGTCCATCCTTTCCTGTTGAGGCATGAAGTCTCCACAGGCAGCCATCATTCTTTTGTGCGCAATTCACCCTGTATCTCCCTGTATCATTCTTCTCAATGTCATAGTTGTACTCACGTTTAACAGCATGGCTAGCTAAAGCAATCTTAAAAGAATCCATATATGAATAAACAGTTCCTACTGACATAGGAGGGTCCTTCTTATCATAAAAAGCATCAAGCATATTTTCTGGCTCCCTGTCTTTAATTTCATCATCAATGTCTTCTACTTCGTTATCAGATGATTCATAATAAAAGTCAGTCTCATGGCATTCATCATCACTAGAACTGTCACATTCCCTTTCTTCACTCCCACCATGGTTCTGAGGATTAGAAGGAGTAGGGGTATAGTTGGGCTCCATATCAATGTACAGACCTTCATCATCAACACCCACATGCTCATTCATTGGATTTGGGTTACCAAGGTATTCAAGTTCAACAGATTGACTCTTTGCGGCATTGGTTGGTTCAGCAGAATGATTGAGTGCGACACTAGTTGGTTCAACTAAGCTTGGACATGCAATAGAATGGGTGAATGGGGCTTGAATAGGGTTCACAGTGCTTGGGCTACAATAGTCCTAATTAGGAAGCACAGGGGGCTCACTACTTGGGCTATGATAAGCAACAGTCAACAAACAGGTTCTGAAAGCCCTATGTTTTGCAAACATTTCAAGCAAATCTTAGTCATTGCGAACTGGGATGTGAGACTTACTCTTAGTGTAGAAAAAGAACAAGCTCATTGTGTCACCATATTCATGAGGACACTTCTCGACCAAATCATCAAGCAGTCCACTAAATTGAGTGTGATCTGCATCCACCACTTGGTTCAACGAATACCACTGCGCACGAGAATTGCGAGCAACAATCCGGGTTTCTAAGTTGAAGCTATTGTCCAGGTACATCCTATAGATGAACAAGGAGCACGTAATCATTAAACCCTAACACGGATCGGTAGCGCTGGGCACTGAACATCAATATATCAAGGGAGGCAACAAAGGTGGCCTAAGACTGAGAAATCAAAGGGGACAGCAGAGAACTCACCCATCCAGAAACCAATCCGGGCGCTCGCCAGCGCCGTTCCACGCCATGCCTGCTCCTCCTCGTTCCTTTCGATGCACGATCAGATCCACGCTCCCATGCTCCTTCCCGCTGCCACTAAGGTTTTGCCGCCGCTAGGTTTCGCCGCTGCTAGAGTTTCGCCGCCACGGAGAGAGGGGAATCGAGGGAGAAGAGAGAGTGACACTGAGGGGGATGACGATAAGCACCGGTCAACAGGGGTTCCAATATGCCAGCGACTGAAAGGGCAAGAGTGACATTTTTCCTGCCTAGGCCGACATGTCAGAGCTGCCAAACGGATAATCCCAAACAGAATAGCGACGGAATAGTGTGGAGTTCATGATAAAGTTCGACGATGGCAGAGAGGGAGGCTCGAACATTTTAGTAGCACAGATGTAGACACCATCTTTCTTAATGGCACACAGGGAAAAACCTCTAGGATATGGGCTGTGTTGGGCTTAGCTTCAAGCGCTAGAAATAAACGGGTGACGTGGCTTAACCTCAGCCCAGGAAAATCCTTAGGGTGTGTTTGGGATTGGGAAAGGAAAATGGATGAATGGCTAGGTTTAAATGAGGTGTGAAAAATAGATGGCTAGGATACAATATTACCCTTTGAAGGGTGGGATATTATTTCTCTATCTCATTTGTCAAACAAAACCTAATAACTACACTAAGTGGGGATCACTTGTATAGTATTATAGGATTAGTTTCCTAATTATCACGGCTCAAGCGCAAGAAAGACACGCACCTATGGCCACAACTAAAACTACACCACCATCAGTCTACAATTTTACAATTTTAGTAGGAAAGTGGAAACTGATATGTGTAAACTCAAACTCAAACGCATACACATATACATCTATCACGGCAGCCATGCATCATTAGCAAACTGATAATGGTTTCTTAGGATACACATACACATATACTCTCTCCGTCCTATTTTAAGTGCAGTCATGCTTTTCCGTGCTCAACTTTGATCGCCCGTCTTATTTAAAATTTTCTTTAAAAAAATTAAAAACATAAGTCACGTATAAAATATTATTCACGTTTTACCATCTCATAACAACAGAAATACTAATTATAAAAAAAATTTAAATAAGACGGACGATCAAAATTGGGCACGGAAACTCATGGTTACACTTAAAATTTAACGGAGGGAGTACATCTAACACCTCTCATAACTAGCTGTCGAGAGTGACGCAGATGATGCATAACTAATTCAGGGGATCAGGCGATCAGCACAAATGTGATGTTGTATGCTGCACGATCATATATTTCATCATCATAAATGTATCACTCCGTCCTAAAATATAAGGGATTTTAGAGAGATGTGACACATTCCAGTACTATGAACCTGGACAGGCTCATCCCTCTAAAATCCCTTGTATTTTGGGACGGAGGGAATATTTGCGTACTAATGATGCATCAATTTTTTGTTTTAGATGGGGGTGGGTTGGATCGGCTGCTGATGGGGCAAGCCAGACCTCTGCTCGAGTCCCGCCCCTGGCTTTTCCCCTGGTGTCATGCAACCCCTCCACATCGCCCGCGTCACTACTCCACGGCTGTAAATCTCACCCTTGGCGCGACGGCGCATTGCCTCCTTCCACCAGGACCGTCCCCTCTGCATTTCCGCATCCAGTTATGTTATTTCACTTGCGATAGATTTTGGGCTCTTATTTTTCAATTTTTCGTCCGTCGGATCTTCGCATCAAGATTCATATTCTTCTATATCCAACTTGCAATTACACTCAGTTATAGTGTGCTTACACTCGGTTACAGTACACCAAATTTAGATTTTACAACAGTATTTTCTCTAGATTATTTACGATTTTCGATATGTTTGTCCCTTTCTTTTTGTTATTTCATTAAAAACGGGGTTCTATCCATTAGTTCAAAAAACTGCAATATTTGAAGCTCCAAATCTGTCAAAAGATGAATAGGCTGTCACCTATGCATCACTCTCCCGTCATGGATGCGTAGAGCTCGTTGAGTAGTACAAAGTAGACTAGGTAATCGAAGTCCGAATGAAGTCTCGATGTGGACCGTTACATCTCTTTTCTAGTAACTACCTGCTTCACTAAACATACTAGTACATAATAAACCATACACGTTTTAGTTTATTAGCTGATTGTAGTGGGTCAACGTGATGACGGAGTAGATCTACTAGGAATCTCTAGCTAGACAAAATATATGCAATTAATAATAATGATAATTAACTAGCGCTTATTCGAGTGATGACTTGTCGACTTAAATTATATTTATATCTCATAAACAAAAAAAAACTTGTCATACTAGAACTTTTATTTGTTCAAATTCGTTGGGAAAAAAATGAAGGAATTCCTCAAGTAACCATAAATGATCATAAAACACTATTTGCTCAAATTAAGGTTGAAAACGGGGCGGGTATTTCCAGCCCGCCGACCCGGCCATATTATTTCGGGACAAATTCGGGTACCCGCGACTTTTCACGGATATCGGGTCCGAATATGGGTCTTTTTTGGCGGATATGAGATCGGGTTCGGGAACGTAGTATCTGACAGATACGGGTTATCCGGTAAAAAATCAGGGTATTACCCGGATAATTGTACGGATATTACCCATATTATGTTTTTGCGAGGTACTTTTTGGTACCATGTATTAGTTCTACTATGATGTATTGTAGCCTATTTATTTCCTAAGGTCCTAATGGCCTAATATAATCGTATTATGGATATATAGAATTGTTAAATGGTTATTGTCTATGTGATATATAAGATTGTTACTTCGACATGATATCCGAATAAATATTCGTAACCGATAGTGCACGTATCTATTTTGGTACGTATTCGTTCCATATTTTTGCCTGTTATTATCCGAGTTTGTATCCGTATTTGGCACTATCCGTATCCGACCCGATTCCGATTATAAAATATGGGTTAGGGTATGGGAAGGGTGAGATCTGACCGAACCCGACCCGTTTTCACACCTAGTTCAAATTCGTTGGGAAAAAAATGAAGGAATTCCTCGAGTAACCACAAATGATCGTAAAACACGAAGTGAGCGTACCTCACCTGTCAATTAGATTCCTTGGGTGAAACCAACCCATCCGGGTTCAAGTTCTAGATTTAATATGGATGATCGTATTTACGGCTAATTATTATTTCATTGGTAGGCGATGTACTCCACGATAGCGAGGCGTCCATGGTAACTTCGTCAATCACAAAATATAAAATATACCGGCATAGTCTTACGATGTGCTCATGTTAGTAAGGTGCGCACGTGTTGTGATCGCTTACGATTGTACTGTGTTTCTTAAAAAAAATCATAAAACAAATGCATGCGCACATATTTTTGAATAAATCGGCGGGGAAGGGGTGCCAAATTGATACAACGCGTTATTTACGCACTGATTAGGTCTTCGTGATTTGCTCCGGTCAGCTCGCTTTGCTAGTTGCTCGTGCAAAATAGTCCACGTGCACGTCTCTTCTTTGATTTTCTGGAAGAAAGTGACGCCTTTGGGATTTCCATGTGTCTAAAAAGCTTTCGCGAACGCTTTGACCTATTTCTCATATGGCACAGGGATGATATGATGGTGACATATAAATAGTGATGTACTTTCTTCATACTCCCTCCTCCCTCTAAAGAAAAACTACTTTCGGGTTTATATGCAAACCTAAAAGTAGGTTTTTTTGACGGAAAAAGTATTTAAATAAATATGTGCACTGGCATGGAAAACAGTCATTCGTAAGTTATATATAAGTTACAGTGTAATCCCTCGAAAAAAAATTACAATATAATTGTATAGATATATAATCCCCGTATTAGTATCTAACCGATAGAAGGGTAGTTTAGTAACGATGTCGGGTTCGGAATCCTACATGTGGCCTGCCAGTTCAGAATCCAGCAGGAAATGCCATTCGTCTACTTGTGATGATATTGTTGAATTCAATCGGTCTTTGACCGTAACTTCGACTATTGTTTTATATTAAAACATATTGATAATATGTATAACCAGATTATAATTAGTATTGTAAAATTCCTGATACAGAAAAATCTTCTCATATGTATTTTATTTTTTCAGAGTCAATATCTGGACAACTATTAATAATCAAAATTTTAAAAAGTTTGGTCAAATAAAATCGATATTTTCATGTATTTAAATACAGAGAAAGTATCTCACACCGTTAATATTCCAAAATATGCTCTCAGTAAGTAGTATTACGAAGAGATTTAATTTGGAGGGAGATAATTAAACTACAAAAGTTTCTTACAATTTTTTCCTTGTTTTTAACATTACTACGTTAAAATAACTATAGATTTTCTAGCTAGAAAAGAAAATCAACGACGTAATTAATTAAAACCACGTTTCAGTATGTACTACTCCATCCGTATTTTAATGTATGACGCTATTGACTTTTACCAACGTTTGATCATTCGTCTTATTCAAAGTTTTTATACAAATATAAAAATATTTATGTCATGCTTAAAAGCATTTGATGATAAATCAAGTCATAATAAAATAAATAATAATTACATATTTTTTTTAGTAAGACGAATGATTAAACGTCGATAAAAGTTTACGGCGTCATACGTTAAAGTACAGACAAAGTATATCACGTATATCACAATTTGAATGGAAGGTATGAACTTAACTGGAACCACATATTTTGGACGTGCGACGCGATGCATCGAACCTGTTTTACTTGTTAGATTTTCCTCGTAAGGGGTTGGTGAATGGTGGTGACGTGTATGTTTTTTTCCACAGTCAAGGTCTAAACTCTTGGAGCGAAAACGTCACAAAAGTCAGGCGAGTCGAGTCGACGGCATGCGTACTTTTGTTCCGCCGTCCTTCATCCGTCCTTGTCATGTCGACGTCTGCTTGCTCTTTGCATCCGATTCTACTGGGTCCGTATTATGCTGGAAGTGCCACCCATATATAATTTGTACGAAAGTATGTATATGTATGCAGTGACGGACATGTGATAAACAGTACTTCCCTCCGTTCTAGGTTAGAAGATGTTTTGACTTTGAACAAAGTTAAACTAGTTTAAGTTTGACCAAGTTTATAAAAAAATAGTAATATATTTTATGCAAGATAAATTTATTATAAAAATATATTTAATTATTAATTTAATAAAAACTAATTTGGTAATATAAATATTACTATATTTGTCTATAAACTTAATCAAATTTAAAGAATTTTAATTCTTATAACATGAAACGGAGGGAGTACCAGGATTATTACATACTGCTCCCTCCGTTTTTGAATTTATTTTCATAGTACATTATTTAATTTTGAGCAAATTTACATAAAAATATAATAATATCTTCAACACAAAAAAATATATTATTAAAATATATTCACGGTTAGATTTAATAAAATTAATTTGATATTTTAGATGTTGCTAATTTTTTCTATTAATTTGATCGAATTTAAAAAAGTTTGACTAGAAAAAAAGTTAAATGACTTGTAATATGAAACGGAGGAAGTATTATTAAGTAGGAACCCTAATTATTATAGCCTAATACATGTAAAAATTGGATAAGCTATCTAATGTGTCCGGTGCACCAGGATTAGGTAGCTACCCTATCCTAGGGCAGTACATATTCCCGTATGTACGTGTGTGTATACATGTAATATAATCAGTGATAAAGCCTGGAAAATCTTGAAGTCCATAAACATTTTTTTAAAAAAAATGTAAAACAGCAGAAGCTCTGCCGAATATATCAAACAAGGAGAAATATCCACTAGAAGCGAAAGTTTCAGATCACAAGTGAAAACACCTCATAAAATGGTTGCTTGAGGGGCTATACATGCGAAGAAAAACCAAAGATGCAAGCAAAGAAAACACACGGCTATAGTAGGTACTCCATCACCAGATAAGCGCGATTTTGGTGGAGATTTTGGAAGACTCCAGCGACTCGAGCACTGCTCCACGGTGTGACAGATTGAAATACAATCACCCTAGATTGCTGGGCAAATATTACGCCACGTGGACCAATCAGAAACCGCGGCAGTGCCTAAAGGTCTCGTTCCTCACAAATCCATAAAAATCTAACTGTCACGAAAGAAGAAAGTGTGCAACTATAATATTATACGATTTTTAGAAGATCAATATATCTATTAAATATCAAAGGGATGCATGGTAAATTCGTTGGAAATCCACAAAATTAAGCTCTCCTAATGGCTCTTGCGTTCACCACGGTGAAAGGGGTAGTTGAATGAGGACTCAAAAGTAGCTAGCGAGCCAGAGTTGACAGGACGATATCGTAAGAAAATTGTGCATAACATCGTTCAACATTTATGAGTTGGAAGCTTGCAGCCCAAACTAAATTTTACAAGTTGTGCATGACTATATGGCCCTGGCATTCGAGGTCCTGGTGGGCCTCCCTTGGCCCAGGAATGGCCCTTTCATGACCAACATCCAAAGCAGAATAATTAATTATTTGCTACTTTTACTAGAGTGGTGATAAGGATTTACCACTAGACCTACATGCCACAAACATATAAGGGCTCACATGTCATAGATAGCGAGTGGAAAAAAATTAATTTCCACATCTTAAAAGTGGCAAAAAGTTAAATATCCCTCTAAAGCACCCCTACTTAATATATGCACAATTCACGAAATTCTTAAACTCTTGTAGCACAAGTTTGGATCCACAGGCAACGAACAACATCTCAACAAATTTCTACCAACTACTAAGTATCAAAAAGCTGCAAAAAGTTATTGTGAAGCACTTCATCTCACCAATATTTTCCATGGCAATGTGTGTTAAAATTAAGGCACAAATCTTATAGGGTTAATTGGATCCGTGCCACTGTAAATGTGTCTATTCAGATAAATGTCATTGCAATTCATCTATTTATAGCCATGCCACTCAAATTTTACAAAACTAGAACCATGCTATCGCCATCACGTTTTCCATCCTCTTCCTCAATCACATGCGACCCACCCGTCAGATTATCTTCTTCACATGCAGCGCCGAGCCAAGAGTGCGCAATGCTGGTGGCTACTTTGGTGGACGGAGTGGGTTGGTTGGGTGGAGTTATGGAGGCTGAGAAGTGGTGGAGAGAGATGGGAAAAAAGAGAAGAGGGGAGGATGGGGGAAGAAGATGAATCTAACGGGTGGGTCCCACATGCAGATGGGGAAGAGGATAGAAAACGTGACAGCGATGGCATGGTTTTAATTTTGTAAAATTCGAGTAGCACGGCTATGAATAGATGAATCGTAATGGTATTTATTTAAATAGACACATTTGCAATGGCATGGATAAAATTAACCATTTGAAGTAACTCCGGAGCCATCTTAATATCGGTTGGTAATACCAACTGGTACTAAAAATATCTTTAGTATGGGTTGGTGTTACCAACCGGTACTAAAATTGCATCTTTAGTATCGGTTAGTAACATTATCCAGGACTAAAGATCCACCAGCATTAGTCTCGATTGGTGCTATCAACCGGTACTAAAGATGCATTTTTAATACCGGTTGATAACACCAATCAAGACTAAAGATGTTCCTAGGGACTTGGAATTTTAGAACCGGTACTAAAGAACTTTAGTACCGGTTCTTAATCTATGCAAGATATTTGTGTGTTTGGGGTATTGGATAAAAGATGAGTTCTCTAGTAGTGTTATATCTCTCTTATTTGTGGATGGCGCGAGATCGGGTATTTGTGGACGACACGAGACCGGGTGAAAGGATGCCTCCTAGCGCGTTACTATGAGGCCAGTAATTATTACAAACTTTAGAAATGGGTTTATTTGATTTTTAAAAATATTATATGAAAGTTTTTGCAAAAAATACAAACCAAAAAAGTCTAGAGTTAAAGAAAAGAATACAGCCTAAGGCCCATTTTTTTTCTTAACTTCAAACTTCAACTTCCTCGTTTTCCGTTAGCATGTTTTTCGAACTATTAAATGGTGTGTTTTGACAAAATGTTTCTATGTAGAAGTTGTTTAAGAAAATCAAATATGTGCTAATGAGTTTTCTCGTTTGGCATTGTCTTCTGTAGTTCATTTTGACATGTTGGTGTAGGATCAATCAGTTGACGAGAGCGTTGTCTAACTTCTTGAGAGGGATGCTTCCCACCTGCTTCTACTTGCACCTTTGCTTCAGCAATGATGGTATGTGCGGCATCAAGTTGTGCCCCATCAGCAGCCAACTCAATTACCGTGTTGACACCTGCAATCCTGACATCAAAGATCGTCGAGTCCTGTGATGTGGTTACCTCTGTCTCCTCCTGATTCACCATTGGAGCAGCATCCCTTGTGCTAATTGACGAGGACACCAAGTCCTGAGTTGCATCGACTAGAAAAGTTGGAGCATACGCAGCCACTAGCCCACCTTGCCCGACTCGATCTCCTGAGCTGCATTGTCCATGACAATACTCCCTCTGTCCCTAAATATAAGGGATTTTAGTTGGATGTGACGTATTCTAGTACTACAAATCTGGACAAGGAGTGTGTCTAGATTCATAGTACTAGAATACGTGCCATCCACCCAAAATCCCTCATATTTTGGGACGGAGGGAGTAGGATTTAGCGGTCAAGGACAAAGTTGCAGCCTCTGCTTGTGTTGATGATGCTCCCGTCGAGGCCTCCGAGATAGATGCACGACTTGCCGGTGCCATCTCGCTCACATCTGTCAATAGCGTTGTAAATTCCTCCTCCAAGATAGCAGCCATGCTATCCACCACCACAGCCAAAGTCAAAGCAGCCACAACCTCTTCATTTGCAGCCAAGGTCACCATGTTCTGTCTGATAGCTAGGATCTCCATTAAGATTTCTTCTGGAGCCCTGTTCATCGCCGTTTTCGAGTTGAAAGCCACACACATTGATGTCAAGACCTCCTTAGTTTGCTGCTCTATTGCGGTATCATCAACAACAGTGAGCAACCCAATGTTCCCTGAAACACAACGTTAATTAAGCTATGAGTATGTAGTTGAACCTCCTCTTAATGACATAGATGACGACCCCACTCCATTTTTCAGTCGGTTTGGGTCCCGATCTCTCATAATGACATCATCATCATTCCTCTTTTGTTCACTGTAATCACACTGATTATCTTCGAGAGAAGGCCAATGGAGGCAATTGTTTAGTGGCTTGGAAAAGAGTGTGCCGTCCTCTCACGTACCTTGGGATCTTGAATTAGGAGTATATGAATTGGACACTTCGAATCAAGTGGCTTTGGCTCCAAAAGACAGATAGCACTCGTGCTTGGCAGGGAATGCCTGTGCAGGTTCCTCGCATGGCACCTAAACTTTTTAAAATGGCAATGTTTTCCCATGGGGGTATGTACTCTCCACTCTCTTTGGGACAAACAGATGTCTTGAGGGAAAGTCTATCATGGAAATAGCTCCAAACCTTTTTCAGTTGATTGCTAAAAGGTGGTAAAGAAGTGTACAGTGGCGCAAGCCTTGGTCAACCAAAAATGGGTCTCGGACATCAAAGGGCCTTTGACAGTTATGGTTATTACGGAATATCTCCATGTTCGGATAGCATTGCAAGGGGTAATCATGTATGAGGAGCCAGATCATCGCCAATGGAAGCATATTGGATCTGGTGTTTACACTTCTAAATCAGCTTATGCGGCTCTTTTTGTTGGGACCATCCGATTTGCCCCATGGAGAAGGAATTGGAATAATTAGGGGCTATACAAGCTTTTTATGTGGCTTGCGGTTTACAATAGATGTTGGATAGCCGACCGCCTTGCCAAGTGAGGCTTGCCTCATCCAGCGGCTTGCCCCCTTTGTGACCAAGAGGATGAATCCATACAACATATTTCGGTCAATTTGTGTTCAGTAGTCAAGTTTGGACTTCGATTTTGGAAAGGCTTGGTTTATATTCCACACTTCCCGATCATAACTCTAGAGTTTTCTCTAGTTGGTGGTCAAGAGCAGCGAAAGGCCGGTTGAGAAAAAAATGAGAAAAATGGGCTCAACTCGATGATTATTTTGGTCGCTCGGGAGATTTGGAAACATAGAAATGATTGTGTTTTCAATGGAGTTGTCCCTAATGTGGAAGTTGTCCTCCAAGCTGTCGCTAGCGAGGGCGCCCTTTAGTGTTTGGCAGGGGCATCAAGACTATGTGAGCTTTCCGCTATGGCAATAATGCTAGCTCCATAGAGAGGTTGACGTGAGCATGTGTTTGTGTTTTTTTAGTTTTGGTGTTGTCTATTGTAAGATCTTGTGGGGGTTAAACCTGCCACTTTTCTTAATTTGTCTCTTAATGAAATGATACACAGATCTCTTGTGTATTCGGGGAAAAAAAAACACTGATCATCTTCGTCTATCTTTTCCTTTCTGATTCCTCCTCGGGCATTTCCGATTCAAAGAAAACCTCATAGCTATGCATGACTAAAGTGTAACGACTTTTAACTATGTAAAAAAAATAAAGATATGTTCGGATACAGAATTAGAAATTGTTTTATTTTGAGATGGGATAGTATTTGGTTTATTGGTTATAATCTAGTTTCATTTCTTTACCGACTTCTCTTTTTTTTTAATGTCCTCTAAATATCCAATGCTACTGCTGGTGCGACAAAACTGAAATAAATATGGGTGAAAAACAGAGTTCATCTTGGATGAAGATATATGCATTTAACATGCATATCCGAATCATGTGGTCCATTACTTCTGCAATAATAAGGCGGATCCGAATCCTCTACCACGAAAATTTTTTGGTGACCATTTGCACCGTCCATGAAGCATAGGACCATGCATAGTGAAGCGCAAGAAGAACGGAGACGGCAATCTCAATTTTGCCAACTTTTCCATAAAAAGAAAATAAAATTATGGGATTTATGAGAAACTTATGAGAAACTTGATAGGGTTTTAATGTCCACAGAGTGGGAACATAAATTTCCTGTGTCTTCTGTGGTGGCTCTTAATAGGGATATTTCTGATCATACTCCTTTACTATTGAATACAAATTCCTCATCTCTCAGTAATGCTCAACAGAGTTTTAAGTTTGAACTTGGTTGGCTATTACGATATGGTTTTGTTGATATGGTGAAGGAAATTTGGTCTTGTGTTGACGAAGGCAATACTGCTATGGAGCGGTGGCAGGCGAAAATTCGTCGGTTGTGACAATATCTTAGGGGTTGGTCAAAACATACTAGTGGAGTTTATAAAAAAGAAAAGAAAGAAATTTTAGATAAGTTAGATTTGCTAGATAAAAAGGCTGAAACTTCTCTTTTGAGTACGGAAGAATTGGATATTAGATGGTTTTACAGGAACAGATTATCATCTATTTTGAGAGAGGAGGAAATTAAATGGTATCAGAGGGCTAAATCAAAAGACATCTTAGAGGGTGATTCTAACACAAAGTATTTTCATTTAGTTGCGAATGGTAAACATAGGAAAACTATAATTTTTCAGTTACAGGATGACCATTTGATACATGGTGATGCAAATTTAAAGTCGCATATTACTACTTATTATAAGGGTCTTTTTGGTCTACCTGAGGAATCTCAACTTCAATTTGATGAGAGTAAAGTTGCTGATATTCCTCAAGTTTCTCATATGGAGAATAAGGCTTTAATACAGGAATTTACTGAAACGGAGATTAAGGAGGCTATCTTTCAGATGGAGCACAATAAAGCCCCGGGTCCCGATGGTTTTCCTGCTGAATTTTATCAAGTTTTCTAGAGTGTTATTAAAAATGATTTACTTGACTTGTTTAAAGAGTTTCATAATGGTTCTTTACCTTTATTCTCGCTTAACTTTGGTACCATCATTCTTTTACCTAAGTGTGTAGAGGCCATGAAAATTCAACAATATAGGCCTATATGCTTACTTAATGTTAGTTTCAAAATTTTTTACCAAAGTTGCCACGAATAGAATAATGTGTGTTGCCCAAAAGGTCATTAGTCCTACTCAAACTGCTTTTATTCCTGGGAGAAATATCATGGAAGGTGTGGTTATTTTGCATGAGACTTTACATGAGTTGCATTGTAAAAATAATAGTGGTGTTATCTTAAAGATTGACTTTGAGAAAGCTTATGATAAGGTTAAATGGCCCTTTGTTTAACAAACTTTGCGGATGAAGGGCTTCTCTCCTAAATGATGTGAGTGGATAGCCTCTTATATCCAAGGAGGTCATGTTGGTATTAAAGTCAATGATCAAATTGACGATAATTTTCAAACTTATAAAGGCCTTGGACAAAGAGACCCGTTATCTCCAATTCTTTTAATATAGTAGCTGACATGTTAGCTTTGCTAATTAAAAGGGCTAAAGAGAATGGTTCTCTTAATGGGGGTAATTCCTCATCTTGTGGATGATGGTTTGTCTATCTTGCAATATGCAGATGATACTATCATTTTCTTGGAGCATGACTTACAACAAGCAAAGAACTTGAAATTGATTTTATCTGTGTTTGAAAAATTATCCGGCCTGAAAATAAATTTTCACAAAAGTGAGTTATTTTATTTTGGGCAGGCAAAAGAGTGCTTTGATCAATATTCGTCTATATTTGGTTATAAGCTAGGCTCCTTTCCTGTTAGATATCTTGGTATTCCAATGCATTTCAGGAAGTTGAGTAATAATGATTGGAAGGTTATTGAACAAATAATAGAGAGGAAACTGAGTAGTTGGAAAGGTAAACATATGTCTGTTGGAGGTAGATTGGTTTTGATCAATTCTGTCCTTTCAAGTTTAGCTATGTTCATGATTTCTTTCTTTGAGATTCCGAAAGGGGTTCTTCAAAAGATTGATTATTATAGATCACGTTTCTTTTGGCAAGGGGATGACCATAAGAAAAAATATAGATTAACTAGATGGGATATAATTTGTCAACCCAAAGACCAGGGTGGATTGGGTGTTCATAATTTAGAGATTCAAAATAAATGTCTGTTGAGTAAGTGGTTATATAAGTTAATTAATGAGGATGGTGTTTGGCAAGATTTATTGAAGAGAAAGTATCTTCATAATAAATCTATAACCCAAGTGGATAGGAAACAATGTGATTCTCATTTTTGGTTAGGGCTTATGAAGGTAAAAAAACACCTTCTTAAGTATGAGCTCTTGGATTGTGAATGATGGTCAACAAATAAGATTCTGGGAGGATAAATGGCTAGGAAATATGGCCTTTACGGATAAGTATCCATCTTTATATGCTATTGTTAGGAGGAAGAGTGCCTCTATTGCTAGTGTTATGGCCTCTGTCCCACAAAATGTTTCTTTTAGGAGAGCTTTAGTTGGGCAGAATCTAACACTTTGGCATGATTTGTGTGCTTCTATTGTTCATATCCAGTTAGATGATACTACTGATTGTTTTAGATGGAATTATCATCAGAATGGCCAATTTTTGGTAAGATCAATGTACTTAGCTTTAATTAGTAATGGTTACATTGATAGAAATAAGTTCATTTGGAAGCTTAAGATGCCGCTTAAGATTAAGAACTTTATGTGGTACTTGCTCAAAGGAGTCGTCTTAACTAAGGATAATCTAAAGCGACGGAATTGGAATGGGTGTTTAAGATGTTGTTTTTGCATGAAAAATTAGACGATTCAACACTTGTTTATGGATTGCCATTATGCAAAGTTTATTTGGAGAGCTGCTCGGTTTTCTTTTGGATTACACCCTCCTAGAAGCATACTTGTCACACCCTGAAGTTCTTCTCCCAAGCCCAAATCAATTAATAAATGGTCTCGAGAAATTACCTGTGTTAATGCAAGAGAGAAACCCTAATTGAATTATTGCAAGTAATAATTGGAATTGGCATGTGGGATTTTTCTTGAGTTCTACATGTCAAAATATGCTAACAGGATTTTTAGTGGAATTTTCAGAGCTCTAGAAATAATTTTAACCAATTAAAAATGAGCACGAGCAATTATTTAATCCCTGGGAATTATTTTCCCCTTTTTTTATTTTTCTTTTCCCCCTTTTCCTAATGGGCCGCCGGCCCATTCCCTTTCCTCTTCCCTCCTGCGCCCTTGCTGGGCCGGCCGAAGGCCACGGCCCAACAGCCGCCCGTGCCTCCTTCCTCACCCGGGGTCGCCGATAGGTGGGGCCCACATGTCGGGTCCTCCCCCAACCTCCAGCCGGTGCCGCCGCACCCCGCAACCGCCGCTCCCGCTCTCTCCCGGGCCACGTCGCCCACGTTGCCGCCTTTCCCGCGCCTCCCCGCGCCAACTCCCTCTCTCTCCCGCCCGCGCCCGCGTTCGTTGAATCCCGCCTCTCTCTCCACCTCCACCTCCCCACGTCGGCCGGTGAAATCAGCCCACTCCCGGCCTCCCCGAGCTCCCTCTTCCCCTATTTAAGCACCACCGCCCCTCCCTCTCTCTTTTTCCCCATTTCGCCGAGCTGCCCCGTGCCCTCCTTCGCTCTAGCACCGTGCACCCGCCGCCGCCGCCACTTTTCCGCTCTCCAGCCGCCGCTAACCGTCGTTAGCCGCCGCGCCGACCCTCGCCGCCGACACCACCGCATTTGCCATCGCGTGAAGCACCCCGGCCACCGCCCGATCGTCGTCGTCCGTCGCCGGAACCCCGTCCGCCCCGTGCGCCGGTGAGTTCGGCCATGGCCGCCGCCTTCGGCCGGCGTTCCCACCCTCGATGATCTCTCTCTCCCTCTCTAACTTCCCCCATTTTGTTCCTTAGGTCCTCTCGAAGCTCGTCCGCCTCTCGCCGTCCGCCGTCCGCCACTCGCCGCACCGTTCGCCGTCGGTGAGGAACTCCCCTCCCATCCCTCTCTCTCTCCCGTACCGCCGCCGCTGCCGCCTTTTCCGCGCTGCCTCGCTTCGGGGCCGTGCCGCCGTGCGCCGCCGCCGCGCTACCGCCGTCCGCCGTATCGCCGCCGCCGTCCGCTGATCGCCGCCAGTGCCGCGCCGCCACCGCGTGGCCGCCGGGCCGGTTTGAGCCGCCCGTGCGCGCCGGCCGTGTGCACCCTACCATCCGATCTACCCTTGGGTAGATCGGGGCCGTCCGCCATGCTGCCCGCGTGGCTGCCACGTGGCCGCCACGTGGTGCGCCGACTCCTTCCCGGTCCACCATGAACCGGTGCCCTAAGCCTATGACATGTGGGGCCTGCCTATCGGCGCCGCCCTCTCTCTCTCCAGGGTTAATTATTGCGCAATAAATGCATTAAGGGCTTTTCTGTTTATAGAAAAAACACAGTGAATCTTCTAAAATTCATAGAAAATTCATCCGACCTCCGTTTAAGCCCATTCAAGTCTTAGTAAATCAAGAAAAATGCAAAGAATCCAGTAAAAATGGTCTTGTTCTCTGTTTCAGTAGTCTTATAGCCTGTTTGTATTGTTTGCTTTGTATGTCGCTTAGATTCCGGCTCTCCCGACGCTTCGGTGTACTTTGAGGTAGTCGCCGAGGTCCCTCCAGCAGCAGAGCAAGGCAAGTCATACTTGTCACTTGAACATATTGGTCCCATATTGCAAATGTTCTATTGTTTTCCTTTACATACTGCATTATTTTATAATGGTATTATGGGATGTTTACCTACTGTTTCAGCCATGCTATTTATACCTTGCTCCTTTGTTATCTTGGGGATATAACATGACTAGACGTTGGATTAGGAATTGCTTAGCCATGCTTAGTTCAACTAGTACACAATGGGGGAACTACATTAATGCATAGATATCAGATTCTAGTATTGATGTTGGTTTAGTGCCACCACTCCGGCGTTGGTTAATTAAAATATACTGAATGGTGGGCTGTGGGTGCATGGTTTTGATGGTCGCACTCATAGCAATTAAGGACCGGTTCGCGGGAAATCCTGGGAGAATTCCTCGTACTTGCCACAAGCCAGCGTGGGCAACGGCTGGGCTTGTAGTGTAGCTTTTCTCTAGCCGACGCTCCCAGGAAAGGGTGGGCGTGATGGAGCGGGGCAAGCCCTGCGACGGCCTCTGTCGCTTCCGGATTCACCTAGGCATGAGAGGGCACTGCCCATTGCCTGCTAGGGACGGGGGTGAAACCTGAGGTGTGGTGTGCTTGGCTAGAAGGGGTTATGCGAAGGGTCCTGTCACGGCCTCTTTCCAGTATGTCGCGGTGGCATGTCGGTGCACGGTAACATGTCGTGGGGCTGTGTCTTGTGGGTACAGTTGTACACCTCTGATCAGAGTAAAACTATTCGAATAGTCGTGCCCGTGGTTATGGGCGGTCAACCAGATTCACCGTAATTAGTCTCATCCTAGTTTAATCTAATGGAATTGATTAGTTCAGGGGGATGGTGGGGCCTGTTGCAACGTGGTGTAGCGTTGGACAGTGGATGGTTAATATTGATTAATTATCACAACTGTTTTTACTGTTTTCAACTACTGTTTATAAATGCTCGCTTTATGCAAACGAACCGCTCCAACTATCCTTTGGTTATATCCTGCATCATACCCCCTATTCCGGTATGACTTGCTGAGTACGGTGGTTGTACTCAGTCTTGCTCTACTTTTCCCCAACCCCAGAGTTTGAGTATGCGTCAGATGGTGGCTTTTCCGAGGAGTATGCTTCGTCCGTGCCATCGAGGATGCCTGTGGAGTGGTGTTTCCACTGTAATCCAAGTCAAGGCTTAGCTCCAGTTATCTTTTATTTTCCGCTGCATTTATGTAAGACTTTTATAATGTTTGTAAGACGTGGATCTGTACCCTGGGCGGTTCTGGACAGGGGTTTTAATGCACATTCTGCTTGGAATTCTATTCGGGAATTTCTGGGCGTGACAATACCTCATATGTTTGACGGTTGGCTTCAGGGTGTGGATAAAGAAAAGAGAAAATTGATACTTGTTGGTGCCTCTGTCTTATGTTGGGCCCTATAGTTGTGTAGAAATGATAGGGTTTTTGACAAAACGTCATCTGTTTCTTATATGCAGGTAATTTTCGGGCAACATATTGGCTTCGACAGTGGGTTCAACTACAAAAGTGTGAGGAAGATGGAGTTTTCCTGAATGTTGCATGTTGTAATATTGAAACAATGGTTATGCTACTTTTCGCCAACCATGGATAGAGATTCACCAATAGACTGGAATAATGTTTTCCTTGTCATGTTAGGTCTTCTTTAAATTTTGGTTGGTTGGCTTGCTTTATTTTGGACTACGTCTTTTTAAGTTTGCTACTTTTTGTAATAATTGGTTGTAGCTCTTCGGAATAAAGGCCAGCTTGTTTCATTCCATTATTAAAAAAAATTATGGGATTAGGAACATATTGGGCATGCGTTGATGATGATCCAAGGACGTGTGTTGTTCCATGCCTAAACCAACCACACCAACATAAAATGCGCAATGCAAAAATACTCAAGTTTTATTTGGTTTGTTGTCAAAGATTTGACAACGGAATCATTGTAGTAAGGCTAAAGGCCCCTTTATTGGTAGGGAAAACATAAAAAACTTAAAGTTCTATAGGAAATATTCATAGGAGACCTTTAAATAATAAAGTTCTATAGGAAATATTCATAGGAGACCTTTAAATAAACGATTGAGTAATATACTTTCCTTTGAAATTCTTATGAAATAGGTAATTTTATAGAGATTGTAAAGAAAAGTAAAGCATGAACTTTAACCTCTTAAAAATTACCTTTAAGGTTATCTCACTCATCCGATCGAGCAGGAGTTTTTCTGACTGTCTATTCATAAACGAGCATCCTGTCTAATCCGAAATTTGACAAAATGAACTTTGCCTAACAGAAATCCTCCTCAGTGTTTTCAGTTCACGCTAAAATTGAAAATTTGCTTAAAATTGGAACGATGTGACGGAAAAGTTGGAAGTTTGTGTGTAGGAAAGTTTTGATATAATAAAAAAGTTAGAAGTTTGAAGAAAAAGTTTAGAACTAAATAAGGCTGAAGCTATTGCTTGAGGTGTTGTTTGGATCCGACGAAAAAGATTAAGTGATACACACGTAAAACGTGAAAGCCATTAATGCATCGTTAATTAAATTTTAATTATTACAAACTTGAGAAAATGGATTTATTTAATATTGGAAAGCAACTTCTATATAATGAAATTGTTTAGCTATTTGAAAAATGTGCTAATGAAAAACAAGGTAAAATCTATATTTAATTAATCAAGTAGATCAAGGCCGTAGTACTATATCTTTTACGGTGCTAGTACCTTTACAGGCTTTCTTTGGTTGAGGTGGTGTTTGGATTAGGGACTTAACTTTAAAATATACTAATTTAAAGTATTAAATATAGACTACTTATAAAACTAATTACATAAATGAAAGCTAATTTGCGAGACAAATTTTTTAAGCCTAATTAATCCGTGATTAGAGAAGTCTCAATAGATTCATCTTGCGAATTAGTCCAAGATTATGGATAGGTTTTATTAATAGTCCACGTTTAATATTTATAATCAGTATCCAAACATTCGATGTGATAGGGACTTAAAATTTTAGTCCCATCTAAACAGGGTGCAGTTCCTCGTTTTTCACGTGCACACTTTTCAAACTATTAAATGATACGTTGTTTACGGGAAAAAAAAATATACACAAAAGTTGTTTAAAATTCATAATAATATATTTTTTTAAAAAAATAGCTAGCACTTAATTAATTATGCACTAATGAGTTGCTCTGTTTTACGTGCACGATAGATGGATTCCCAACCCAAATAACAAACTCAGGCAGTAGTATAGGCAGTGTTTAGTTCCTTCAAACCTTCAAAAATTCCGTCAGATCAAATATTTGGACATATACGTGAGTATTAAATGTGGATGAAAAAACTAATTGCACAGTTTGTATGTAAATTGCGAGACGAATCTTTTGAGCCTAATTACGCTATGGTTTGACAATATGATGCTACAATAAACATTTGCTAATGACGGATTAATTAGACTTAATAAATTCGTCTCGCAGTTTATAAGCGGAATCTGTAATTTGTTTTGTTATTAGTCCATATTTAATACTGTATGTGTAGTTGAAGATTGAACTAACCAACATAGAAGAAAAAAATATCGGAGAGAGTAACTTTGGCTTGCAGAACACAATTAACTCCGGCTTGCAGTGTACACAATTCCAAGAAGCCCCAATCCAAAATAAAAAAAACTAGATAGGGGCCAATCCACAAAAAGACACAAGACTATTGTTGACCAGTTGACCGACCCCCCTTCCTCGGCGACATCGTCTATATTACGATTTGCCCCCAAAAACCCCCAACTCTCCCGCTTCATCGTTTCCACCGGAGAAAAACCCTCGAACGCCGCGCCGCCCATGGCCTCCGCCACCGCCGCCGGCGACGCCTCCGCCGCGGCGTTCTGGACGGCGTGCCCGCACTGCTGCTACGTCCACTCCTACCCGCGCCACTACGCCGGGCGCCGCCTCCGCTGCCCGACCGCCGCCTGCCGCCGCGCCTTCTCCGCCGCCGAGCTCCCCGCCGCGCCGCCCATCGTCCCGGGCACCGACATGTACTTCTGCACCTGGGCCTTCTTCCCGGTCGGCCCCCCCGCCGCCGCCGCCGACGGGTGGGCCCCCTTCACCCCCTTCAACTCCGCCCCGACCCCCTCCCCTCCCCCCGCCACCGCCGCCGCCCCCGCCCCCGCCCCCGCTCGCGCCGGTGGCCCCACGTCGAGGAGGAAGATGTGCGTGTCCCTCAAGGGGAGGGCCCGCGTGGAGGCGGAGCAGGAGGAGTTGGAGGAGGAGGAGGAGGCCGCGGCCGCCGCCACCATCATCGATCTCGAGCCGGAGGTGCAGGAGGGCGGGATTGGCGAGAAGGGCTTCACCGGCATCAACCTCAACGAGTCGGTGGAGCTGAGCGAGCTGGGGTTCCGCGACGACGAGATCGAGCTCTTCACCGCCATGTCCTGAATTCGTGATCGCTGGGGAAGGTGGTGAAAAAGGTTGTGCGCCTTCTGATCATAATATCATATACTCAATGCTTAGTACTACTAACTGCTCAACATGGTGGATGGTTTGAAAAAATTGGGATAGTAACCAGTAATATAATCTTCGTATCCGTGTAGTTATCAAGGTTTTAGTTTCTTATGATGGAATGTAGGCCTTTAGGGCTTAGCAATGCATAGTTTTTGGTTATCTTAATGGCACAAGGCTATAGTATGAAGGTGATCGCGCATAGTGGTGGAAATGGCAAATGTGGATCCTTTTGGTTGGACTTGGAAGTGTAAAGTGGGTTTTATGTCTTTTGGTGCTGGAAAATGTCCACTTTATGGCCCCAATATATATAAATTTTAGTTTTTAGTTTCAGCTTGTTCTGTTTGTGCACGGTTTTGTCGGATGGTGATATCAACTTGAGGTTATCCTCTGGTTTATTGTTGTTGATTTAATCACTAGAATGGAACACAAAGTTTCATGCTTGCTTGCACTCATTTGCCTTTGGTGTGTGAGTTTCTGATGCCCTGAGGATTTCTGATGATCAGTTCGTTCAGTTCTTGTGTCGGAGCCCTGCAGCTGAATGCGACCAAATTCTTTCAGTGACTTGTGTCTTAAATTGGATATCCAAGGTGCTATGTTATCCAACTGGGGATAGGATAACACAGCGCCACAATTTTCAGTCTGTGATCTTTGACATCTTCATCAGTAGAACTGTCAAATTTTGCAGGCCAATGTTGTGAGTTTGGTATGACCACCATTCACTCACCATTTATCCTTGTTTTCACTATTTGTATTTCGTTGTTTCAAAAAAAAATATTTGTATTTCAGCTAGTGAGAAATGAATGGTATAAAAGTATAGTATGGCCAAATCAGATATAATCTTTCCAGCATAATTCACAAAAAGTGGGGGGATACAATACACAGTTCTGCTTCAGATTAGTATAGTTGGTGCTTTTTTTTTTTCCACACTTGTGACTATTTGGCTCGAAGTTGTGGCTTTAAACAATGTGCTTCAAACATTGTGTATAGGTGCTAGTGGGGAAAAAAATGGAGCTATGTTACTTCAATTCCTGCCTGTGAAAAAATATTTGTTTCCTCAAAATCTGATGGTTTAAGCTGAGCCATCATTTCACTGTCTGACTCCTGAGTTACAGAGTGGAGCTAGAACTTCTGGTACGCAAAAACCACATGGAATTCACTAACATGTAGTACCAATGTACATTATGTAGTACCATACAACTCGCATCGCTTTCATTATGGACATATCTTCTGTGTTTTCGCTGTATCCATTCTGTCAGGACAAGAATCCGGCCAAATTAAAAGCCATGCAAACTGACAAGAGTATGATCTGTCGTAAATGTTCAAGATTTTGTTTTATTTTCTCTGCTGTGATTAGAGTCATTCTCCATTCTTGTAATGGGGTGTACATGAACTGCAGCCTGCAGGTATTTATTTTGTTCAGTGTGACGTATAAATAATGTTGGCAATTACCGGGTCACTGTTTATGATTTTTCAGTGCTGCTAGATCAAGTTTGCTCTTCCGGGCTAGTAATATTTGACGATTTCTTCAGTTGTTTGTGTAATTCTCGTAAAAACCTGTACAATTTACAGGAAGCAAACACCGCTTCAGATCGCATGGACTGGGCTTTGGCCCATGCCTAATGAATAATGATACCTACAGTGGGCCAGATTTGGCCCATTGCAAATTGTTACTGGCGAAAGCATAATTAGACTTCGGACGTCGGCGATGGATAAGTTGCCGCAAAATTTGTAACTTTGTTTTTTGGATTTTTCTACACATGTCTTAAATTTTCTTCAGTAAATTGGTTAAACACAAATACAATATAATTACATTGTAACTTACATTTTACTATAGTATAATTTTTATATATAACTTTAACATAGTTTTGGACAGTTAGATTTGCTCAGATTCATGCAAATATGGAAAGAAAATATTAATGTGTTCAATTGCTCATGGATGAGGACTTTTTGGGGGAAAAATTCGGATATATAAGATACTCCCTCCGTCCCAAAATATAGTAATTTTTGGGTGGATAGGACATATTCTAATACTACGAATCTAGACAGGGGTATGTCCAGATTCATAATATTAGAATATATCATATCCAACCAAAAGTTATTATATTTTAGGACGGAGGCAGTAGTCCCTTTATTTACTAGTAACTCCGCTCAACAAGAAAATTATGCCTTCGTCTAAGTTGTGAGATAATCGGGTACTACTCTACTATAACAAACTCTGTATTTTTCTGGACCATAGGGTACTGATAATGACCATAGGGCACTCTATTAACCTTAGGAGGCTGTGATAATTATGTCGGCCATGCAGGAGATGAGAACCAAAACCTAATTTTTTTTTTCATACCAACAACATTTATTTTTATACACCCTCAACGAAAGAAAATCCCTATCATCAGATTTGCTGTGATTATTCTCAACATACACGAATATTAATTTTACTATCTTACAGTGAAACGAGCGTAACTTAACTGGTTAGATTTCTTATGGTGGAACTAGTTTATCCGAGTTTAAGTCCTAGATTTGATACGGAGCTCATATTTATAGTTAATTATTCTTTTATTGGTAGGTGATATACCCGTCAATAACGAGATGTCCATGGTGAACTTAGTCAATCTTAAAGTATGCCGGTCCAGTATTATAAAGGTGCTCATACATATGTCCGTGATCTCAAAATATGAAAAAAAAATCAGCTCAGACATCCAAAAGTACTCATAGGGGCAACATATGCGTTTGTGCCTCCATGGGTGAGTGCACGCGTATTACATGAGTTTTACTCCCTCTGTCCCAAAATATAAGGGATTTTGGAGAGATATGACACCTAAATATGAATAATCTATCTAGAACAAGATTATGGGCATGTTTAGTGGAGCTTAAAATTCTGAGAAGCAACTGCTGAGAAGATAGCTGGCGAGAATCTGGAGAAGATGGAAAACCCAGCTTCTGGCTTCTAGTTTATTTTCTAGATTCTTAGAATCTATGTAAAAAGCTGGGTTGTTAGGGGGAGCTTCTGGTAGCTAGAGATTCTAAGAGAATATGCAATTGCTAAAAACTCCCCTAAATAGGTCACTGTTAGTAATGTGTCACGGCCTTTAAAATCGCTTACATTTTGAGACGGATAGGACAAGAAAAAGCCTGGAAAATCAAAAAAAAAAAAGAAGAGCGAAAATGACATGATTACCCCTCCGCCCCTTCCACCTTCTCGCAGCCACACCTCCTCCTCTTTCCCCTCTCCTCCCTCTCCACTCCACCCGCCGTACTCGCCTCCGTCTTCCCCCCCGATCTGCGGGCGCGCGAGCTCGGAGCGTCCTCCCCCGCGCGCGCCGCCGCCACCGCCGAGAGAGTGGCCTCCTCCTCCTCCTCCCTTCCTTCCCGCGTGGCCTGGGTCTGCGGTTACCCCGCGCGCACGGCCGACGACGACTGCGACGGCGACGAAGGCGAGCTGGTTTCGGAGGGGGGCGCGACGCGGCCGACCTGCTCCCCCATCTGGTTCGAATCGAAAGGTATATCCTCGTTCTTCTGTCCTTGGCCCTTGTTCCACTCCAACCTTCTCGACGCCGCTGGATGGATGGGCGGCTTAGATTCGGAATCCGTCCGATTTGGGATTGGGTTTCTTCCCGTCGAATTAACGCATCCGGTTCTTTGTGCATTTCGTTTTATTTTATGCGTGGTAGAGAGTACTAGTAGCATCTTGTAGCGTGTGTTTCCGTGAAAACAAAATTGATTTGGTTGGGGGATTATGTGATGGTGAAGCAATGAAGCTCGCCGACCACTGTCACCGTGTGACTGCAGAGAGATGGGTGAGAGAGGGGGAGGAAAGGGATTGATGAGCTTTCCCTCTGTAGGCTACTTGCGCTATCGCAGGAGATGGCTTCAAATGGATCCTTGTTCCATTGCAATTGTTGGGTTTCTGGAGATGACTCTGGAGAATAAGATCTGAATGAGTAAAATGTGGTTCGTATCGTGCCCCTTGGGTAACCCGGCCATCGATTGGATTGATGTTAGGTTTTGCAAAAGTTGAACTTCATTTTGTAGTTTAATTTTGATTCCCTTTGTTTGGCGTGAATGCAGTCGTATCTCTGGAGAATTTTTGCTGAAACGTTAAATGTGTTAGAGCAATCGAATGCTTGTCGTGGTTTACTTTGTGCGGGGATCTTTTTTTTGCCTCATGCTAGCATGTGAACTGCTTATGAAATATGAACCATTGCTATGTTGGTGAAGAAATCTGGTTATAACTTTTGTTGAATGCAATTTGTAGGTCTAGTGGTAAATGTATGACCTGACTTGAATAGTATCTTTTCAGGTGGATGCCAATCGGTTGGTCGGTTAAAAACAACTAATTTAGCTGATCCTGTGGGGAAGAAGTAATGGTACTGCCAGGCTCTAAGGAGTCTCAAAATTATGATAGCAACAACCAGAAGGTTCATCCTCAACCAATTGACGAAAACATGAATCAGAACATGGGCTCAATGGACACCATGATTGGAAGGATATTCAACAATATATCCTCTTTAAAGTCTGCATACATTCAGCTGCAGGAAGCTCACACCCCATATGACCCAGACAAGATCCAGGCTGCAGATCAGCTTGTCATAGAGGAGCTCACGAAGCTCTCAGAGCTCAAGCATGCTTACAGAGAAAAGAATCCTAAGCCTGTAGCGGCAACACCTCAAGATGCACGGCTGCTTTCTGAAATACAAGAGCAACAGAACTTGCTGAAGACATATGAGGTCATGGTAAAGAAGTTCCAGTCCCAGATCCAGACTAGAGATACTGAGATAACACATTTACAGCAGCAAATCGATGAGGCTAAACTTCGGAAATCAAAGCTTGAGAAGAAACTGAAACAAAGGGGCTTACTCAACAAGGAATCTGAGGAATCTGATGATGAAGACAACTACTTTTCCATCGAGTTGACACCAAGTTTATTTACATCTGCTGTTGATAATGCATACCAATCTATACATGATTTTTCAAAGCCTTTGATCAACATGATGAAAGCTGCAGGGTGGGATCTTGATGCTGCTGCTAATGCAATTGAACCTGCTGTGATTTACACAAGGAGGGCTCACAAAAAGTATGCTTTCGAGTCATATATTTGCCAAAGAATGTTTGGTGGTTTCCAAGAAGAGAGCTTTTCTGTTAAGGCTGCTAACATTACTGTTTCCAATGAGGCTTTCTTCCATCAGTTCCTTGCAGTACGAGCCATGGATCCTTTGGATGTCTTGAGCCAAAATCCTGATTCGGTTTTTGGGAAGTTTTGCAGAAGCAAGTACCTATTACTTGTGCACCCAAAAATGGAAGGCTCTTTCTTTGGTAACATGGATCAGAGAAATTATGTAATGAGCGGTGGCCATCCGAGGACACCTTTCTATCAAGCATTTCTGAAGTTAGCGAAGTCGATATGGTTACTGCACAGGCTGGCATACTCCTTTGATCCAAAAGTCAAGGTCTTTCAAGTGAAGAAGGGGAGTGACTTCTCCGAAATTCACATGGAAAGTGTTGTCAAGAACATCATCCTAGATGAAGGTGCAGAGAGGCCTAAAGTTGGCCTAATGGTGATGCCTGGGTTCTTGATTGGGACTAGTGTCATACAATCTCGGGTGTATCTTTCAGGTGTCAAGTCTGCTGATTGAAGCTGATGCAGTTACTCGAGAAGATCAAGGCTACTTTGCATCTTGCCTGATCAACCAATCACATTAGTACAAGGACGATTAAGGGTCTTGTGTGTGATGCTGCTGTCATCTCTGAAAGATGCTATAGTCAGAGTGTCGGTGAAAAATATTGTCTTTTTAAAATTTCGAGTGCCATGCTGTTTGTATGCTTCTTCAGATAGATTTCTTCTGTAATGTAACTGTCAAATGTTTGTCTATATATATGTTTATGTGTGTTTTGACTGGCATCCTAGGCGTGTAAACTTCCTATGATGCTCCTTTGCCTAATTTGTAATTCACGGCTATTCACCAGAATGTAGTATGCTCTGGAAACTAGTGTGTCCATGCTTTGCACAATCAGGCTCATATAATTGGGGATTGGTTGGGGTATATTGAGGATAGAACACACTGGGAAGAGGATGGATGCGCTTTTGATGTAGAGATGGTGCAGTCAAAATTTGATACCAATAATATGAAGGGTATCTAAATTGCCAGGTGTAAATAGAGCCATACAATTTTCATAGATGAGTACACAGAGACCACATGCATCTGTACACTAGCTATAATGATCCACATGCTTATTTGGAGATGAATGTATCAGTGCTCAGCAGAGGAGGTATTGTGATTATGATAAAACCCATAGAGCATACGTGGCCTGCATGCACGCCATAACATCCCACACCCGGTTGATGGCACCGGACACAAGCAAAGCTTGGTAATCTTTGAACGGTACACTAACCGGAAAACTGCTTAATAGCAGTCAAGTTAATCTGCATGAGGAGCCTAAAGCAGCAAGAGAACGTGTAAATTAAACAAGGAACCCCAAAAAAAAAAAGAAAAAACGGAGAAAAAGGGGATGGTTAGGGGAGTTACTGATTGATGATTTCGGTAGAGGAGATATTGTGATTGTAGGAAGACAAGACCTGATTGCATATGCTACGGTGCAACCAGACCAGAAGCATTCACTTTTAACTGGGGCACTCACAGCGAAACCAACCTCACGCCAAGCCACCATTCAGGATGGGTTTGACATGGGAAAGGTGATAACACAGATGAAAGATTCATGACTTCACCCAAAAAAAAATCAAATAGAAACGAAATGTCGTCTAACTCCACAAACACGAGAGGGTTTCATGTACAACATCTGCCATGCACGCACGCTACTACAGTTTATTTGACATAAGCTGTAAAAGATAGGAAAATCCATCACACTTCACACCGAAGCCATGGAGATGCAGAGTATACGTATCACCAGACGCTTCGAAATGTAGTGAAAAAGCATGCCACGGCACAGAGTTAGCTTTCCCTAGTGCTGTTCTTTAGCCACTCCAGGTACTTGAGGTTGCCTCCTTTTATGGGCAGCGCGATGACTTCAGGAACGCTGCATTGGGAAATCAAGTAGTGAATCTCAGATCACGACAAGAGAGATTTTAGGTTTACGACCTGTCAGTATATACTGACAAACAGATGAAAATTGATGGACAGAAAAGAACTTACTCATATTCATGGTTGGCTTTCACGTGTTCGGTCAACGCATCAAGAAGAGACTCCCTTGTCTTTATGATGAGCAGTTCTTCAGCATCAGTTTGCACCTGCAAAAAGATATCCGCTGATCACTAAATATCTTTTTATATAAGGGAATAGGCAAAACGCTCATTGACCTAAAGGAGTATAGTGAGAGTGCAAAGCTAAATGAACAGCTAAAGCTTGAAATCAACCTATCCCAAAGAAGGAATAGAAATGTACCTTTCCTTCCCACCAGTAAACAGATTCAATACCTGGAAAGAGGGACACAGAGAAAATTAAAAACTAAATAAAACGAGTCGATGTTAATGTAATGTAAGATAGAAAGTAGGCCAAAAAATCATGAATCAGAATAAAACTAATAGAGAGGATAAATATAGATATCTCAGCTTAGCAATTCCATTATTTTGTCTCTCTTTAGATGAAGTCCCATTACATTGCAAAGCGCGCGATACACAATAGCATGCTGCCGCATGCATGTAACAACACATCATCGTGTCCACTCCATACCACATTCCAGTGCCTATGCACAAAGAAGAGCTATTGCCAACAGCTACAGTATTTTTTAATAAACGTCTGATGTTGCATTGAGGGTCCAACCAATAAGACTATCAAAGACCAAATATGTCGAGCTTCAGCTAGACAGCTACCACAAGCTAGAGAATGTACTTTCCGTTTCTTGTCAAAAGCCAAGTTGTAGTTATCAAGAAAAACCACTTAGTTCCATTTCTAATAGACCTACCACCACGTTTATATTCATAAAGCAATTTCTTTTCAGCCCTTAATTAGTGTGAGTTTCATCCCGCGATGTTCTAAATTGAGCCCCTTTCATCAAGTGTAATTCCAACAGTGCTGTTGTTGTGGAGCTCGACATGGCCAAATGATGCTTACAGGAAGAGGCACATGTCTGCATCAATGTTTCAGAATTGTCAAATGCCACATGGTCATACAGGTGAACACCTTTTCCCGCATTACCATAGTCATGGCAAGGCAACTGTTAGAAATTCTGATTACTAGACAAATATGAGCACTTCATTGATTACGTTTCTCAAGAAATAGAGAAGCCAGTTGGTTAAAGTTGTTTTTGAACATTCAGTTGACCAAAGTTCAATATGCAGAATTTCCATGGAAACAGAACTGAATATGATGGATTCGCATTGAACTCCACTATATAAAGTCCAGCCAATTTGCTTGTTCGCTTAGTTCAGTGCATCTATAGATGCAAATAGAGAAAAAAGAGAGAGGACGTAGTTCCCACCAGGCATAGTTCAGTGCATCGATAGCTGCGGACAGAAAAAAAAACACAAAAAAAGAAGAGAGGATGTAGTTCTCACCAGGCACTATGTTCACACAAGCAGCAAGCTTCTCACTTATAATGCTCCCAGCTAGCCTCTTTCCTGTATAAAAAAATGAGAAAGGCAATCATCTAATGCTGCTAAAGAAAAAGATCAAACTTATCAAAATAATATAGTTAAGAGTACAGCTAGGACCGCTGAGTAGCATAATAGAAGCTATTCTTGAATGGAAGCTACTAAAATAGTCAATGGGGTGAGGAAATAATCTCTACTTTGTTCAGCACAGGTGTTGACAACTTGTTTGCTCAAGTCGACAAGCACGATTGAGACACCTAAATGCCTTGCGGTGATATGGAGTCGTCAACCACCTTGATCTAGACAAAGCTAAACCAAGATGGGTTTTGCAAGATTAAACAGGCTAGCGGAGCCAATTTAGATGAAACAAGGATAAACACCCGTCTTGTGGGCGAACAGGGTTTACGGGCCGAACCTACAGAGGGATTTCGCACTCTCACAGCGAAGGTGGGCGATTTACTGCGCAAATCGACAAAGATGAACAAAACTAGGCTAGAACTAAGCAAAAAGTAGACGTGATATTGAAAAAGTGATTCAATTGGCTAATTGTGTTCAAAGTAGATTGTGTGTTCAATTGAACCGGCCTTGGTCTTGGTCCTTATAAAGGGGTTGGTCTTGCCTCCTACAATCTCCTCCACATCAAACTCAGGGTAGAGACCAATTAGAACTTTAAAAATACCTCACCAAGCAAGGAAACCCAAGCAAGGAAACCCGAGACCTGGTGAAATTCAACTTGGAATCGGTCTGACCGGCCACACACCACCGGTAAGACCGACCCATAGGCAGCGGTCAGATCGGCTCTGTGAAGGAAACCAATCATTTCCAAATTTTGGCGATGTTTTCCTATTTCGAATCTAGGTGCCGAATTTGGGTGTTAACAACAGGTACAATTAAATGACAATAAAACACAGAGTAAATTTCACAAAACTACATACTTCCTCCATTTCACAATGTAAGTCATTCTAGCATCTCCCACATTCATATTGATGTTAATGAATCTAGATAGATATATATGTCTAGATTCATTAACATCACTATGAATGTGGGAAATGCTAGAATGACTTACATTGTGAAACGGAGGAAGTATATTTTAGCCAAATTATCATAAAACTATAGATTTGAGATGATGTATCACAAAATTACAGATTTAATTTTCTCACAGAACTGCAGATTTAAGGTGGACTATCACAAAACTACAAATTTAGTAACAAAGTTATCACAAAAGTACAAGTCTAGTGTCACATATAAACAATGTACCTGCTTCTTTATTAGGAACTGTCACATACACAACAATGGAAGGCACAGTGGTGGAAGTAGACTCCATTCGAGCAGAAGCTGAAGAGCTGAGACTTCTCACCCTGTAAAGTTCCCATACTGGTTATTTACCAGTCCAGAAAACAAATCCAAAGTGACTACATTACTTTGATGTAACTAGGCTGTAAATATAACACCACTCCCATCCTCCATCAAGGTAAAAAGAGTGAAGCACTTCGCATTTAAGCACAATCGGCACAATAGTTCCTATACATCACATCTGTGAGCAACCAAGAACTCAAACCGTCCCCATTCATTTCGAATCATATGACCAAATCTTTGAATCCCATCGAATCCTATGAACAATAGTTAGCACCGGTCAAACTGCGGAATCCTCCTAGATTGATTGGAGAGGCGCGTTACCCTGCGAAGGCGCCGAGGCTGAGGAAGAGGAGAGCGCCGGCGATAGGGGCGCGGCGCCGGAGTAGGAGCGGCGAGAGCCCGGCAGCCGCGGCGGCGCGGCGTGGGGCGGCGGTGGCGGCGGCGGAGAGAGATCCGAGCGGGGAGGGGAGCAGTGGCATCTTCTGGGAGCTTACATGCATGGGAGTTGGGCCCGCTTCGGCCTTTGGATGTTTGGGCTTTTGGGCTGAGTTCGGTTGGGAAGATGGGAACCTACCGAATTTTTTTCGGTTTTAGATTTTTTTTAAATATTTAAAGAAATAATCTATCGGCCAAAAAAATTACAAAAATAGACCCTACCGCCCACCACTGGAGCGGCAAGCTGACGTGGCAAACGGGGGAGGAACAGGCGGTGACGGAGGGAGGGTTTTTTTGCAGGAAAACCCTTGCCACCCTTTGGTGGGGCGGTAAGGGGCCCGAATGCAAAAAAGCCAGTCGGGGCCGGCCATTTTGCAGGCGGCCCCTTGCCGCCCTTTGGCCGGGCGGCAGGCCTCGCTGCCTATAAAAGGCCTGCCGCCCAGCCCCCAGCCCTCATTCCTCCCCCCACAAATCCAGTGAAAAAAAAAGAAGAGAGGGGAGGAGAAGAGAAGAAGGGGCGAAGCCCTGCCGGATTCAGACACCGATTTCAGGTAATATTCATAGATCCTATATGTGACTATTGAGTTAAATAGTGTGTATTTTTTAAAAATTTGTTTGAAAAAATGCATTATATTTTTAGGGTTTTAGTTGTACTAATCTAAAAGTGCGTATTGTTGTAGATATTGGTAACTACGTAGATCTGCTAGTTTGGAATCAATACATTACCTTTGCATTGACATACACAATAACATATTACGTTGTAGATGTTTATTGCATGAAAGAGTAATATGATCTAGTTATTTCGTTGACAGATATGTCGAACAAACAAATATTCCAAGTTTACCATGGACCAGAAAACGTCCGTTACGGGCCAACTGGGGTAGATCTGTCAGATTTTATTGTATCAGAAAGGGGAATTGATAGACCGGCTGAGAGGAGTGTACCTTCTATAAAAGGATGATTAATGAGGGGCTTGAGAGTTGATCCACAGACAAGTGACATAACAATCAATGTTATAGTAAGTCGGGCAACTAAGGGTTTTTATTGGGAACTAATGCCAGTTCAAAACTCTCGAGTGTGGAGACGGTATTTGGAAAATGCATTGCAACGCGGGTGGCCTCTAGCTTTGGTTCCGTTTGTTCACCCGAAGGATCCAGGTGTACAGATGAACATGGATGATGGCGAGGGACCAAGTGCTGAAGTAAATGAGACTTCTGTGGAGAAGGTCAACGCACGAGAGGACGGGGGCGTAGTAGCTCCATGTCACGACCGGAAATAACCGCACGGGCGTTCCTTACGTGCATGTATTATTCCTTGTCCCAGGAGGCAAGGTACACTAAAAGTTGATACAATACAGAGTTTAACAAGCGTAAGCGTAAATAGTTAATTTATTACATGGGCGGCGAAGGCCCAGCACACATTAAGACAAACGAAAAACTGCGGAAGACTAGGGCGAC
This sequence comes from Oryza glaberrima, assembly GCF_000147395.1. Classification (NCBI taxonomy): domain Eukaryota; kingdom Viridiplantae; phylum Streptophyta; class Magnoliopsida; order Poales; family Poaceae; genus Oryza; species Oryza glaberrima. The sequence continues at coordinate 11,787,813 of NC_068335.1, read as the reverse complement.
GACCACAGGCGCTTGACGGCAGGCACGAGCTAGACACCAAAGCCTTCATCTTCCAGGAACTCCTCTTCTGGGTTTGGGAAAAATTGAGCAAGACTGAGTACAACCACCGTACTCAACTAGACACACCCACAAATGCAGAATAAATGCAAGGGAGTACAAGGGAGTTATAATATAGGGGGTTAGGGTTTGCAGTAAACAGCATTAAAAGACACTTAGTTGCTCAAGCTATTTGGTAAACACGATCCTAGAGCTATACAAGATTATTAATCAAGGCCGTGAACCCACACGTACCTGCCTTAACCCAAGGCCTACGATGATTCAGACCGAACTGGCAACCAGACCCAGGTCCCAGCTCGTCCCAAGCCAACCCAGGCCAACCATTCCATATTTTAGTTGTTAAGCATGTTTTAAGAATTTAAAACACTAACTTGGGTACATTGCTAGGCTTGCCCATAATCGAGGGCGCGGCTATTCGAATAGGTTATACTCTGATCAGAGGTGTACATCTTTACCCACAAGACACATCTTCCTCACGTGTAACCACGTGCCACATACCACCACGGTATACGGACGAAAGATGTGACATAGTTTCCAACCCATCCTAGCCATAGACAAGAGTACCGACCCAGCCCTACCTACGGCCGGAACCTCTGGGACAGGTAGGCAGGACCGAGCCCCTAGCAACAGGACACCAGCCCTGTGCCATGACATCTCGACTACCGGGCCGCAGCTCGTGTAGCCTTCATTTGTCCTAGAGATGTCCATCGACCCCCGACTTCGTCCATCTCCATCCGTGTACTTTTGTTTATAACCAGACTGAGCCACAAACTAAGCCTTACCCACTAGACATGTGGAAGTACGGTCGTGCTTTGCAAAAGAGGCCCGAAGACCGGTCCTTATGTGGCCGAGGTGCTACTATCAAAACCATGCACCCCGAGCCCAACCTAAAACCATTTTGAGGGTTTTGAATAGAGGGGGAGGTGTGAATCCAATTCCACAATAATCCAACCATTCCACAATGTCCAAGTGATATGAATATTCCCAAAGTCTAGAGTTATAAAACCACCTAATGTTGCCTAATTAAACAGTGAAGCATCTACCTAAATTCCTACTAGTGGTACCATGAATAGAGTACCCACTAGTTGGGGTTTTGTTTATTCTAGGGTGAACAAGGTAATAATAACAATAACAATAATAATAAGGTCATAACAAAGGTAAATAGGCATGGCTAAATAAAACAGTGATAACGCGGGAATTTAAATAAAGCGATAATGCAATAATTTAAATCAAAATAATTTTATAAATTGGGATTTGATATGCTCAAGGATGATGTGACTTGCCTTGCTCGCTTTCCCAAACGTCGGCTTCAACCTCCACGTAGAGCGGATCTTCCGAAGCTGCAGCGTCTACACGACCAACAGAAAGGAAAAAGGCTTTTACTCTAATAAACTCCATATAACAAGTAGGAACAATGCATAAAAATGGGTTCTTGACTTCTTGAGAAAAAATTAGAGACTTGAACGGTCCAATTCCGAGTTCAAATGGCCAAGTTATGGCCATTATGTTCTTTAAGTGAATATTTGCGAATTTCTTCATTTAAATTTTAATTTAAAAAGGATTTATTGCATCAGCCGAGGGGAGGGGGCGCGCGGACCGGGTCCACGGGAGTGGGGTCCACGCGGCAGCCTCACGGTTCACGGTGGACCGGGTGCACCCGGGCTCACACCGGCCGGCGCCGTGGGCCTCACGCGTCAGCCGCACCCGAGGGCGTGGGCGGCTGATGGCTGGGCCCCACGCGGCGGCCACACGGCTCGCCCGGAGGCGGCCACGACGGTGCAGCCGACGGGAGGCGGCGCCCGCGCCCCTATGGTCGCCGGCGGCGGCCATAGGCACGGCGGAGCGGCGGCCGAGAGAGGGGAAGGGAAGGGGGAAAAGAGGCGGCGGTCCACGGCTCACCCCGGGTCGACGGCGACGACAAAGGAGGCGGCTGGAGTGGAGGAAGGCGGCGGCGCGGCTCGGGTGGACGGGGAGGACGGCGCTCCGGCGGTCGGCGAGCTCGGCGAGGTGGTGGACGGGGTCGGTGACGATGCGGCGAAGCTGGAGAAGGCGACGCCGAGGCGGGAGACGGTCCCGGCGAGCGGAGAGGGCCGGCCGGAGGTCGTCGGCGACGGAGGAGAGAGAGGGCGACAGCGCGAGCTCGATTCCGGCGGGGAGACAGTGCGGCAAGTGGCGGAAACGGGCGAGGGATGCGCGGGGAGGGTTTAAATTGGGTTGGGAGGGAGAGAGGGCGGCCGCCGGGGAAGGAAACCGGCGCGGGAGGTCCGGCCGCCATTAATGGCGCCGGCGAGATTTGCGGGAGCAAATCCAGCCGTTTGAATGCGAGAGGGAGGGGGAAAAATGGGGGGAAAGGGGGAGGGGATCACGGGGAATAATTCCCCCCACTTAATTGCACGCGGGGGCGGCGGGATGCGGCGGATTCAACGGCGACGGCGACGCTTGGCGCGGGCGGGGCGGCGGAAGCGGCGGGAGGACGGGGATGATGGGTGGGCCCCACCCGTCCGAGGGTGGCGGGCGGGCCCGCCCGTCAGCGGCGCGCGCACGGGGAGAGGCCGAATGGGCCGCGGGGGAGAGGAGAGAGAGTGGAAGGGAGATGGGCCGGATTCGGCCCATCCGGGGGGAGAGAGATTTTTAGGGTTTTTCTTTTTATAAAACCTTTTCAACTTTGTTTATTTCTTCTTAATTATTATTTGTGCTCTGAAAATTCCACTAAAATTTATTTACACATTTTAGGCTTTTAGGAATTATACAAAAATCCTCCAAGACTTATTTGACTTTTAACTTTGCACATTTTAATTTTTGGAGGCTTTCACAAGGATTTTAATTATTCTAGGCATAATTTTGAAGGATATATTTTAGGGTCGTTTTGGGACGTGACAAACCTACCCCCCTTAAACGGAATCTCGACCCCGAGATTCGGAAGAACTGGCGAAGAGATCGGAATGGGCTGCCTTCCGCTCGTCTTCACGTTCCCAAGTAGCTTCTTCCTCGGCGTGGTTGCTCCATTGGACCTTGCAAAAACGGATTACCCGGTTCCTGGTCCTGCGCTCCATGGTGTCCAGAATCTTCACCGGCTTCTCTACATAGGTCAAGTCTTCACGAACTTCAATTTGCTCTGAATCGGCCTGCTCGGACGGCACTCGAAGACATTTCTTGAGTTGCGACACATGGAACACATCATGCACATTGCCCAAGGATGCGGGCAGCTCCAACTGGTAAGCTACTTCTCCGCGTCGAGCAATGATGCGGAAAGGCCCCACAAACCTAGGGGCGAGCTTCCCTTTTGTCCGAAACCTGCGCACTCCTCGCAATGGCGTGACCCGAAGGTACACAAAATCGTCCACTGCGAATTCCAGGTTACAGCGTCGGTTATCTGCATAACTCTTCTGCCGAGACTGTGCCACCTTTAGGTTATCCCGAATGGTTCTGACTTTAGCTTCAGCTTCTCTCAGGATATCAGTCCCGAACACTTGACTTTCCCCAACTTGGTCCCACAATAGTGGTGTTCGGCATTTGCGGCCATACAACGCTTCATAGGGTGCCATTTGTATGCTGGCTTGGTAGCTGTTATTGTAGGAGAACTCGGCATAGGGGAGACTCTTATCCCAGGTCTTCCCAAAATCTAGAACACAGGCACGGAGCATGTCTTCTAGGACCTGATTCAGACGCTCGGTCTGTCCATCGGTTTGCGGGTGATACGCGGTGCTAAAATTTAATCAGGTACCTAACTCTTCTTGGAGCTTCTTCCAGAAGTGAGAGGTGAATTGGCTTCTCCTATCAGATACAATTTTCTTAGGGACGCCATGGAGACTCACGATCCTAGCGAGGTAGAGTTCAGCTAATTTGTTCCCTCCATAGGTGGTCTTCACAGGAATAAACCGAGCTACCTTGGTTAGTCGATCCACAACTACCCATATAGAATCGTATCCGCCTTGGGTTTTTGGAAGTCCAGTGATGAAATCCATCCCAATTTCATCCCATTTCCATTCTGGTACTTGTAGTGGTTGGAGGAGTCCGGCCGGTCATTGGTGCTCTGCCTTGACACGCTGGCACACATCACAAAGGGCCACGAACTCTGCAATTTCCCGCTTCATACTAACCCACCAGTATTTCTCTTTCAAGTCTAAGTACATCTTCGTGCTGCCAGGGTGGATGGAATAAGGACTTTCGTGAGCTTCCTGAAGTATCAACTGTTTAAGTTCCTTGTCGTCCGGAACGCATACACGATTTCCGTTCCATAGGGTTCCATGTTCATCTTCTGTGAAACCAGTGGCTTTACCCTGTTTCATATTCTTGAGGATCCCATGCATATCTGGATCATTTTTCTGAGCCTTGCGGATTTGATCGAGCAAGGTAGGCTTGGCTTCCAGCGTAGCCAAGAATCCATGGCTAACGATGCTTAGGTTCAGGGCTTCCAATTGTTGATTAAGCTCCGGTGGAATGCCACGGACGCCAAGAGTGTTGCAATGGCTTTTTCGACTTAGCGCGTCGGCGACCACGTTGGCCTTACCAGGGTGATAGTGGATTCCCACATCATAATCCTTGATGAGCTCTAACCATCTTCTCTGCCGAAGATTCAGATCCGACTGAGTGAAGATGTATTTCAAACTCTTATGATCGGTATATATTTCGCAGCGATTTCCAATGAGATAATGCCGCCAAATTTTTAGAGCATGAACCACAGCGGCCAACTCCAAATCATGGGTAGGGTAGTTGCCTTCATGAGGCCGTAGCTGGCGTGAGGCATAGGCTACCACATGGCCTTCCTGCATTAATACGCACCCCAATCCTTGGCGCGAAGCATCACAGTACACCAGGAAGTCCTTGCGAGTATCCGGTAAGATTAACACTGGCGAGGAAACCAGTTTTTCTTTGAGAGTTTGGAATGCTTTCTCGCATTGCGGGCTCCACACAAATTTTTCTTCTTTCTTCAACAACTGCGTCATGGGCCTGGCAATTTTGGAGAAATTCTCGATGAATCTCCGGTAGTATCTTGCCAAACCCAAGAAGCTGCGGACCTGGGTGACTGTCTTGGGTTGCTTCCAATTAGTGACGGCGGTCACCGTTTCGGGATCCACAACAACTCCTTTAGCAGATATCACATGCCCTAAGAACTTGACTTCAGACAACCAGAACTCACACTTGCTGAGCTTGGCATACAATTGGTGCTCCCGGAGCTTTCCCAACACTAAACGGAGATGCTGCTGATGGTCTTCCTCTGATCGTGAGTACACCAATATGTCGTCAATAAAGACCACAACAAACTTATCTAGGTATTCCATGAACACTTTGTTCATTAAGTTCATGAAGAAGGCAGGAGCATTGGTCAGACCGAACGACATCACCGTGAATTCATACAGTCCGTATCGCGTGGTGAATGCGGTCTTCGGGATATCTTCTTCACGGATGCGCAACTGGTGATATCCGGAACGAAGATCAATCTTGGAGAATACAGTGGCACCTTTAAGCTGATCGAACATATCATCGATCTGGGGAAGAGGGTAATTGTTTTTTATAGTGACTTCATTGAGAGCTCTGTAGTCAACACACATCCTCTTTGTCTTGTCCTTCTTCTCCACAAAAATCACGGGAGCACCCCAGGGGGAAGTGCTCGGCCGTATATACCCCTTTTCTTTCAACTCTTCCAACTGCTTCTTGACTTCAGCCAATTCATTTGCTGCCATACAGTAGGGTCGCTTGTACAGAGGAGTGGTTCCTGGAGCAAGATCTATCCGGAACTCAATCTCTCACTTGGGCGGCATACCAGGTAGCTCTTCCGGAAACACATCTCCGAACCCACTGACGATGGGTATTTCTGGCAATCCTAGCTGATGAAGTACTGAACTACCAGTGGAAGTTGGGGGTGCAAAGAAAACAACCAGTTGATCAGGCCCCCGATACAGAGTGACAGTGCGCCTTGCGCAATCCACTAGTCCTTGGAATTGAGCCAACCAATCCATCCCGAGGATCACATCCAAGTTCTTGGTGTCTAGAAGAATCAGATCTGAGGGGAAAGGAATTCCCTGGATTTCTATAGGAACGGCAGGGCTATAATACTTTGTGGTCATAACACCTCCAGGGGTGGTGATGAGCAGAGGGTTCCTAAGCCTTTCTACCCCCAGCTGATTTCTCCCCACGAATGGCACAGATATAAACGAGTGGGAAGCTCCAGAGTCGAACAAAATGGTAGCAGGGATGGAATGAATGAGGAACGTACCAACGATGACGTCTGGAGTTGTCAGCACATCCTCGGCAGTCACGTGGTTCACACGACCCCGAATTACATCCTTACCACCGTTGTTGGGGCGGGGAGGCGCTTGGCCTTGCTGGCACCTCAGCTTTGGGCATTTATCCGCAAAGTGCCCAGGCTCGAAGCAGTTGAAGCACAGACGCTGTTGACCTTGAGCATCCCTGCGGCCTTGTCCAGGCTGCACGGCTGGTGCAGGAGGGCGGGGTGCACGGGTCCCTTGCTGATTATGCTGCTGCTGCGGCTGTGGGACGCGTACCACGAATTGAGGTCGGGGCGCGGAGCGAGGTTGCTGCTGCTGCTGCTACTGCGAGGAGGATCCCCCTGGATAGGGATTGGTGTAGCGGACCCTTTGGTTAACCCCTTGTTGGTTGCGGAAATTCGCCAAGCGACGCTTGTGCGACTCCAATTCCTTGTGCTTGGCTTCCAGGCGGATGCTCTTGTCCACCAGGCGCTGGAAATCAGGATAGTCCCCGGAGACCAGGCGCACAGACAGCTCAGGGTCCATACCTGCCAGGAATTTCTCCTGCTTCTCCTCATCTTCACGAACATCCTCTGAGGCGTACCGGGCCAAATTATTGAACTCGTGCAAATACTCCATCACGGAGCGGTTGCCTTGCTTCAACTCCCGAAATTCCCTCTTCTTAAGGGCCATGACTCCGGCGGGCACATGGGTCCTCCGGAAGGCGGCGGTGAAACGGGCCCAGGTGATAGGCTGTCCCTCTGGCTGCGTAGCCTGGAAGTGGTCCCACCATAGAGATGCGGGCCCCTGCAGTTGGTGGGCGGCGAAGATGACTTTCTCCTCATCATTGCACTGTACGGTGTCCAACTTTTTCCCCATGGCATGCAACCAATCCAAAGCATCAACGGGGTTATGGGAGCTAGAGAAGGTAGGCGGGCGGATGCGGAGGAACTCGGCAAGCTTAGAGTGCTGCGGGGGTGGTGGTGGGGGTGGAGCATTATGTTGCGGCGGATTCTGGATGTGGTGGAGGAAAGCAGCCATCATGTTGGCCTGCTGGGCGAGGATTTGGGTGAGGATGGGGTTGGTGTCAGGTGGCGGTGGTGGTGGCGGGGGAGGAGGTGGAGGTGGGCTGCCATGGTTGTTGTGGTTGCTGCCTTCGCGGTGACTGCCCTCACCGGTACTAGCGCTTTTTCTGGTTGTCACCATCTGAAAATCCCACACAGAACCAGCAAACAGAGAGAGCTGACTATTAAAATTAACCACCCACGACTACCATAATTCTTGAATTTATTTCTGCTATTAAATTGGTTCATTAAGGTTCAAGTTGCTTATGCAAATAAAATAAAGACAGGCTCCGACACAATTATACCACACACCGGTATAACCATGCCCCACACGACTCAAGCAGGAAAACAAACGAGAAGAACGCACGCGCGAGGCTACTAGCTGCTCGTCTACTTCTGCGACGGACCAGGGCGGAAGGTGAGCAACAGCACATCCTCCGTGCTACCAACGCCAGAGGCTCCCTCCTCCTGAGGAACCGAGGGCGCGGGCTCGGCGCAAGGGGTCTCCACGAAGCAGGTCCACGCCAAGGACTGACGAACAAGCTCAGGCCTGGAGGTACTCTTGCGGGCGGTGATCTTCAGGCTGCGGCAGACGCGGCGGCGCTTGGGGCGGCAGACCTCCCCCTGAGCAATCTTGAGCTGACACAGCTGCGCTTCCACTACGTCCAAGTCCTTCTTCAGCTGTAAATTCTCCTGACGCAGCTCCAGGATCTTCATGTTGTTCTCGACCAACCCACGGCGCACCATATGATGGAAGTCGATACGGGCCGCGTCGTACGCCTCCACCATGCGCACCAGGTGCATGATGGTAGCATCATCCTCCGAGCTAGCATCCCTGAAGGTGGCGTAGTCGTGGGCTCCTCCTCGACGAGAGTGGTAGCGGTAGGGCGAGTGCTGCAACTCGTCCAAATAGCGCTGGTGAAGAGTGCCAATGGCGAGGAGCACGGTGTTCTGGCAAGCGGCGGGGAAAGAATCTTCACCCGCGGTGACTGCCAACGAAGTCCTCTCGGGAGAGCCGATGAGGATCACCGCAGTGACCTCCCAAGCGGCGCGGGGCTCTGCATCGTCACCATCCTGCTCCGGAAGCTTCTTGCCCTGGTAGTCCACTCCATGCAGATATCCCAGGACAACGCACATGCCCCTCAGCTCCAAAACAAAGCCAGTCAGATCCAGGCCATGACGGTTGAGGTTGCCGGCCATCTACAAACAAAAGCAAAAGAGAAAAGCAACATTTTAAAGATCAGCTTTTGACGATAAATGAAGCAGCAGGACAGAGAGAGACTAGAGGATTTTCACAAGTAAGAAAGGATTTTTATTTCGAAAATATTGCTATGGCTTGGGATCTAAGGCTCGTCCTAGGGTTAAGGAGGCTCTGATACCAACTTGTCACTACCGGAAATAACCCAACGGGCGTTCCTTACGTGCGTGTATTATTCCTTATCCCAGGAGGTAAGGTACACCAAAAGTTGATACAATACAGAGTTTAACAAGCGGAAGCGTAAATAGTTAATTTATTACATGGGCGGCGAAGGCCCAGCACACATGAAGACAAACGAAAAACAGCGGAAGACTAGGGCGACGACCACAGGCGCTTGACGGCAGGCACGAGCTAGACACCAAAGCCTTCATCTTCCAGGAACTCCTCTTCTGGGTTTGGGAAAAATTGAGCAAGACTGAGTACAACCACCGTACTCAACAAGACACACCCACAAGTGCAGAATAAATGCAAGGGAGTACAAGGGAGTTATAATATAGGGGGTTAGGGTTTGCAGTAAACAGCATTAAAAGACACTTAGTTGCTCAAGCTATTTGGTAAACACGATCCTAGAGCTATACAAGATTATTAATCAAGGCCGTGAACCCACACGAACCTGCCTTAACCTAAGGCCTACGATGATTCAGACCGAACTGGCAACCAGACCCAGGTCCCAGCTCGTCCCAAGCCAACCCAGGCCAACCATTCCATATTTTAGTTGTTAAGCAGGTTTTAAGAATTTAAAACACTAACTTGGAAACATTGCTAGGCTTGCCCATAACCGAGGGCGCGGCTATTCGAATAGGTTATACTCTGATCAGAGGTGTACATCTTTACCCACAAGACACATCTTCCTCACGTGTAACCACGTGCCACATACCACCACGGTATACGGACGAAAGATGTGACATAGTTCCCAACCCATCCTAGCCATAGACAAGAGTACCGACCTAGCCCTACCTACGGCCGGAACCTCTGGGACAGGTAGGCAAGACCGAGCCCCTAGCAACAGGACACCAGCCCTGTGCCATGACATCTCGACTACCGGGCCGCAGCTCGTGTAGCCTTCATTTGTCCTAGAGATGTCCATCGACCCCTGACTTCGTCCATCTCCATCCGTGTACTTTTGTTTATAACCAGACTGAGCCACAAACTAAGCCTTACCCACTAGACATGTGGAAGTACGGTAGTGCTTTGCAAAAGAGGCCCGAAGACCGATTCTTATGTGGCCGAGGTGCTACTATCAAAACCATGCACCCCGAGCCCAACCTAAAACCATTTTGAGGGTTTTGAATAGAGGGGGAGGTGTGAATCCAATTCCACAATAATCCAACCATTCCACAATGTCCAAGTGATATGAATATTCCCAAAGTCTAGAGTTATAAAACCACCTAATGTTGCCTAATTAAACAGTGAAGCATCTACCTAAATTCCTACTAGTGGTACCATGAATAGAGTACCCACTAGTTGGGGTTTTGTTTATTCTAGGGTGAACAAGGTAATAATAACAATAACAATAATAATAAGGTCATAACAAAGGTAAATAGGCATGGCTAAATAAAACAGTGATAACGCGGGAATTTAAATAAAGCGATAATGCAATAATTTAAATCAAAATAATTTTATAAATTGGGATTTAATATGCTCAAGGATGATGTGACTTGCCTTGCTCGCTTTCCCAAACGTCGGCTTCAACCTCCAAGTTTATATGTTCTTTAAGTGAATATTTGCGAATTTCTTCATTTAAATTTTAATTTAAAAAGGATTTATTGCGTCAGCCGAGGGGAGGGGGCGCGCTGACCGGGTCCACGGGAGTAGGGTCCACGCGGCAGCCTCACGGTCCACGGTGGACCGGGCACACCCGGGCTCACACCGGCCGGCGCCGTGGGCCTCACGCGTCAGCCGCACCCGAGGACGCGGGCGTCTGATGGCTGGGCCCCACGCGGCGGCTACACGGCTCGCCCGGAGGCAGCCACGACGGTGCAGCCGGCGGGAGGCGGCGCCCGCGCCCCTATGGTCGCCGGCGGAGGCCATAGGCACGGCGGAGCGGCCGCCGAGAGAGGGGAAGGGAAGGGGGAAAAGAAGCGGCGGTCCACGGCTCACCCCGGGTCGACGGCGACGACAAAGGAGGCGGCTAGAGCGGAGGAAGGCGGCGGCGCGGCTCGAGTGGTCGGGGACGACGGCGCTCCGGCGGTCGGCGAGCTCGGCGAGGTGGTGGACGGGGTCGGCGACGATGCGGCGAAGCCGGAGAAGGCGACGTCGAGGCGGGAGACGGTCCCGGCGAGCGGAGAGGGCCGGCCGGAGGTCGTCGGCGATGGAGGAGAGAGAGGGCGACGGCGCGAGCTCGATTCCGGCGGGGAGACGGTGCGGCAAGTGGCGGAAACGGGCGAGGGAGGCGCGGGGAGGGTTTAAATAGGGTTGGGAGGGAGAGAGGGCGGCCGGCGGGGAAGGAAACCGGCGCGGGAGGTCCGGCCGCCATCAATGGTGCCAACGAGATTTGCGGGAGCAAATCCGGCCGTTTGAATGCGAGAGGGAGAGGGAAAATAGGGGGAAAGGGGGAGGGGATCACGGGGAATAATTCCCCCCACTTAATTGCACGTGGGGGCGGCGGGATGCGGCGGATTCGGCGGCGGCGGCGGCGCTTGGCGCGGTCGGGGTGGCAGAAGCGGCGGGAGGACGGGGATGACGGGTGGGCCCCACTCGTCCGAGGGTGGCGGGCGGGCCCGCCCGTCAGCGGCGCGCGCGCGGGGAGAGGCCGAATGGGCCGCGGGGGAGAGGAGAGAGAGAGGAAGGGAGATGGGCCGGATTCGGCCCATCCAAGGGGAGAGAGATTATTAGGGTTTTTTCTTTTTATAAAACCTTTTCAACTTTGTTTATTTCTTCTTAATTATTATTTGTGCTATGAAATTCCACTAAAATTTATTTACACATTTTAGGCTGTTAGAAATTATACAAAAATCCTCCAAGCCTTATTTGACTTTTAACTTTGCACATTTTAATTTTTGGAGGCTTTCACAAGGATTTTAATTATTCTAGGCATAATTTTGAAGGATATATTTTAGGGTCGTTTTGGGACGTGACACTCCAGTGGGCATTCAACCAGGTGGAGTGGCCGACGAGGGGGAGACTGTCGGTGCCATTGTGGATGAAATGGAGAGGGAGGATTCTGACAACGAGCGTGTAGAGGAAGGTGATTCGTCAGATGATGAGACGGATATTAATCCAGCAGAATGGGCTAGTGAGGATTTTTCTGGGCTGATCGTCTCTGAAGAGGATAGTGTGAGATGGGAGTACAAAAAAAATGAGGTTATTCAGGGAGCGATTTATAGTAGAGCAGAAGATATGAAGGAGGCGGTAAAACATTTTGCAGTGTCACTTCATAGAGAGTTTTGGGTTGCCAAGTCGAACCGGTCGCAATATGAAGTTTGGTGTGTTATGGAAAAAGATGGTTGTCCCTGGAGAGTGCACGCGTATAAGGGGAAATGGAAGGATTATTGGACAGTGTCAGTCGTTACCAAGCATACATGTTTTCTACCTGGTGTTCAGAAATACCACAGGAACATTACATGTGCATTTGTTGCATCTGAGATGTATGCGCATGTCATCGATAATCTCACATATGAACCAAGGTCAATAATCCGACACATCGAAGAGACATACAAGTATACTATTAGCTATGCTAAGGCCTGGAGGGCCAAACAGAAAATAATAGAGATGAGATTTGGAACTTACGAAGCCTCGTATGACAATTTGCCACGCCTGCTTGGTGTTATCGAGGAAAGAAACCCTGGGAGCTCTTACGAAGTGAAGAAATTCCCCTCAATTGAACATCCTGGCAAGAGTGTGCTGCAAAGGGCGTTCTTAGCTCTACATGCATGCAAGATGGCATTCGTGAACTGTCGTCCTGTTCTCTGCATTGATGGGACATTCTTGACAGGAAAGTATCGGGGCCAGATACTAACAGCAATAGGGGTAGATGGGAACAATCAGGTATTGCCCTTGGCATTTGCTTTTGTTGAGAGTGAGAATATCAACAGCTGGTACTGGTTCCTGAAATTGGTTAAAACAAAAGTTGTTGGTATAAGGCCAAATGTGTGCCTGATACATGATAGGCACGCTGGCATTCTGCGAGCGATAGAAGAGTTGCAGTTTGGGAGTATGGAACGAAGATACCCTGGTGTTTGGGAAGATGTACAAAGTAGGTGGTGCATGCGTCATATGGGAGCTAATTTCTTCAAGCAATTCAAGAACAAGGAGCTCATGAACATGTTCAAGAGGCTGTGCAATCAGAACCAGGAGAAAAAATTCAAAGAGCTTTGGAAGAGATTAGATGAGTTGACAGCCAAATGCAGTGATCAGCGTGCAGCGGCTCCATCGACCGCCGTTGCTGACCCTCCTCAAGCTCTTGGATCTCTCCCAACGGATAGTCCAACATTGGTTAAAAGAACTGGATTGGAGATTCGGAAATTTTCTCAGTGGATTCTGCATGAACCAAAAGAGAAATGGGCCAAGGCGTATGACACAAGTGGTGCTAGATATGGAATAATGACAACAAATTTGGCAGAAGTTTACAACTGGGTGATGCGCGGTGTCCGTGGACTGCCACTAGTTGGCATAGTGGAGTTCATTTTACATGGGACATGCAGGTATTTTAGGGATCGGTTCCAGGCAGTTCTTCCCTCTATGCCGAACAACAACATTTTGTTTGGAACTTTCATGCAGAAAAAGCTAGAGGAGTTGCGTAAAAAGGCCATGAAACATCGAGCTCTAGTGCAAGGTACCCAACAGCACAGGTTTGAGATACTATGTCAAGATAAGGCAGGCAGGGGTATCTACCGCAAGAGAGTGAAGCAGGAGTGTGTTCTCGAAGCCGACGGCATATGTCATTGCTCTTGTGCAAAGCCGAAGCTGCTCCACAGGCCATGCACCCATGTCATTGCTGCCGCAGCGGAGTGTGGCATACCAGATGCAGTATATGTGTCACAGTACTTCAGTAAGCAAGCAATATATCATACATGGAGCGGCGAGATTTATGGGTTCGGCATAGCTGGGGAGTTCACAGAGACTAACGATGAAGTACTCAATATTCCTGACCCATCGAAGCTCCGAGGCAAGGCTGGAAGGAGGAGGACTCGTCGCATCCACAACGATATGGACGAGTCGGAGGCTGGCAGGGTGAAGCGTTGCAGCAAATGCGATGAACATGGGCACACCTACAAGCATTGTCCTAAAGACAAGGAGAAACCAAGTGCGGTGGAGGCAGGACTATCAGGATCAGCAGCAGATGGAGCTCGCCCTACGGGTGAAGGCACTACCTCCACTCGACCACGTCCTAGGCGTCGTCATGCCACGTTTGGCTACGTGGTGTAGTTCTTATGTTCTATGTTGGCATGTGGCTTTGCTTGTAATTCGTTTCGAACTTATCGATGTGTTTATGTTTCGTCGTGTAATACCCTAGTCCAGTTAGTGTAAATTGGATCTATATCGGTGTGCGCGAGTCAACAATGGATTAGCGTAGATTGGATCTATGCCAATGTGCGCGGGTCAGCAATGGAGTAGCCGACGACGCGTATGAATGAGAGAGTGCCTCGGCATGCATGCCAGGTTATGGGGATGCCCCGATCTCAGAACCCCTATCCCCTCTTATATAGGATGAGGGGATCTCCCTAGTCTATCTATCAAAGATATGCATGATCCTCACGATTTATATTTTATCCTCTCTTACTTAATTTACAAAATAATCGCATGGGTGTAGGGCTCTTGGCCCACCCTACGTCACATTATAGTTGGCCAAATGGGCTGCCCGGCACGGCACGCCCATGCCTGGCCATGCCTAGGCGGAGGTTAGTCGGGCCAGCACGGCCTGACCGACACGCCGGGCCATGCCGGGCTAGCCCACAGGCTGCATACACGGCTCAAGAACGGCCCAATACGACTTGGGTCGTGCCGGGCCGGTCCGAAGGCACGACAACCTATCATGCTTCTCCACAAAATAAGTATATTTTTCATCCCTCAACTCTATGGGCAGTGTTGATATGGCTCGAAAATAAGTCTATTTTGTATTCCTCTTCTCTTTGGGCCTTGCTTTATATGGTTATGTAAGTCTATTTTGCATCCCTATACTATTTTTCATCGATCGCGCCGTGCCAAGCCGGCCCACCGTGCTGAGGGTGCAGCCCAGGCATGGCCCGGCTGTTGGACCGTGCCATGGTTGGGCCGGGCCAAAATGGCGTACCTTGGGCCAGGCCACGAGCCTCGGATAATATGGCCATCTATATGTCACATAGCCCAAAGGTCTCTTCATGGGTACCACGGGTGTTATATATATATATATACTCCGCATACCTAAAGGTTCTAGAGAGAGTAATAATTTATGGGAGTAGCTATATTTATAGCGTTATATTTTTCACCAAAAAATAGACGGCATGTATTTACATTGTAAGTAACTAAGTTCCGTATGTAATTTTAGTGTATTTACAATAGAAGTCCCAAAATTACTTATGTAAGTCCTAAAATTACATATGTAAATCCCCCAAACTTACACTGGTGGAGAAACCATCTTTACTCCCGGTTGGAAACCCCCCTTTAGTCCCGGTTTTCCAACCAGGAGTAAGGATCTGAGACTAAAGATGTCCATCTTTAGACCCGGTTGAAATAACCGGGACTAAAGATGCATCTTTAGTCCCAGTTGGTACCACCGGTACCAACCGGGACTAAAGATCCCCTCTCTTTAGTCCCGGTTGATGTTACCAACTGGGACTAAAGAGACAATAACGACAGTACTAGATGGTCCCCTTTTTCTTTTCTTTTTTTCCTTTTTATTTTCTCCGAATCAAGTAGGCAAATCCCCAAATCAATCCCCAAATCCCAAATCAAAGTAACATCCCAAATTCACATCACCAAATCCACATCATAAATCATAAAGTTACTTATACACGCAAATCAAATACATCACAAAATCCTAAAAAAATTACTCAAATGCATCACAGATCCAAACAATGAATCACAAATTTATACATCTCAGTGAATCACAAATTAAAAAAAACGAAAAAACGATGTCGTTGTCGCCGCTCGCCACGACCGCCGGACGCGGCTGCCGCTGCCCGCCGGCCGCCGCCGGCCGCGGCCCCGACGCCCGCCGGCCCGCTGGATGAGAAGGGGAGGAGGGGGAGGAGGTGGAGGAGAGGGGATGAGGAAGAGAGTTAGAGAGGAGAGATCTGTGGAGAGGGGGAGAGATTCGATCCGCTAAGTTGTAATTGTGGAGGAGAGGATAAGGGATAGCTATTATATACTACGTGTTCAATTTTAGTCACGGTTAGTATTACCAATCGGGACTAAAGATCTAGAGATCTTTAGTCCCTGGTGATCTTTAGTCCCGGTTATTGACACCAACCGGGACTAAAGATCCTCGGCCCCCTAACATGCATCTGACAGGGGATGAACTAGGACGAAAGATCATCTTTAGTCCCGTACTAAAGATCAAAATTTTTATAACCGGGACTAAAAATAATCTTTAGTCCCGGTTCTTTTTAGAACTGGGACTATTGTGGATTTTGCCAGACCGACCAAAGATGGTTCCTCCACCAGTGTTACATACTAATTACATATTAAGTGGTGTGTAAGTGGGATGTAACTACTGTGTAAATTTGTAAATATATAAATAACTACCCGCTGCATACACATACATGCAAGTGTGAACGCAGAAAAGCAGCGGGCAGCATATCCAATTGCCATAAAACTGACTGCTATGGAGCCAAAAAACTGGCGACAAAAATATAGTAAAACCGTAATTTATTAGTCCCACAAACTCACTCTACTTGCACAAAATGATACTTATCACACATCGTACCCAATATTCTCAAGTGCAACAAGACAAGCTTTGTACGATAGCAGCAGTAGAGATATGTGATTGGCAGCTGCTAGCTCCCAAGATCCTGTTGCAGCGACAGAGAGATCCACAAACTCACTCTACTTGCACCACATGATACTTATCACAATTCACACATCGTACCAAACATTCTCAAGTGCACCAAGACAAGCTTTGTACAATAGCAGCAGCAGCAGAGATCAGTGATTAGGCTTTAAATCACTGATCAAGATGAGTGGCGCAACGGCGGACTGGGCATGGTGGCTCGGCCTCGTCGCCGGCGCCGTCCCGCTGCTCGCCCTCTCTCCGTCTGGCACTGCACCGACGCCTTCCACAGCGCCGCCTTCGCGTTCCGCCGCCGCGGGACACGCGCGAGGCTTCCCCCGGGCCACATGGGCCTGCCGTTCGTCGGCGAGACCCTCTCCCTGATCTGGTACTTCAACCTCGCCCGCCGCCCCGACGCCTTCATCGAGGCCAAGAGGCGGCGCTACTGCTACGGCGACGGCGACGACGGCGGCGGCATCTACCGGACGCACCTGTTCGGCTCGCCCGCGGTGCTCGTCTGCTCGCCGGCGTCCAACGGGTTCGTGTTCCGGTCGGCGCCGCCCGGCAGCTTCGGCGTCGGGTGGCCGGTGCCGGAGCTCGTCGGCGCCTCGTCCCTGGTGAACGTGCACGGCGGCCGGCACGCCAGGCTGCGCAGGTTCGTCATCGGCGCCATCAACTGGCCGGGCTCACTCCGGACCATCGCGCGGGTGGCGCAGCCGCGCGTGGCGGCGGCGCTGCGGTCGTGGGCGGCCAAGGGCACCATCACCGCCGCCGCCGAGATGAAGAATGTAAGGCGCCGTCTTTGTCAGCTGAGAATTGACTGGGTTTGTGTAGGTGTAGCACCTACTAGTATTTAAAGATAAGATTTTACAACTACATGCAAATTATCATGATTTTTTTAAAAAAAATATGGATATCTATCGCACTACAAAATTTCAATTTAAAATATAGCTTCTGTAAAGAGAAACGAAAAATAAAAATCCCATCAAGTAGTAAAATGAGCCCTGTTAGTAGTTTAGGGGTAATTAAATATGAAGACAATTATTTAGGGATTAAGTTCTCCGGTCAAATAGTTATAAAAACTACAATAACAATTTCCATGAAAAAAAAATCTTAGAGCCCCACTACAGTGCTCTCTACTAGTAGTAGGAAACAATCTAAATCATTGATCTTATTTGATCGAATGGTTTAAATCTATTTATACCGCCATCAGCAGTAGTAGAAATGTGGAGAGACATTATTGAAAAAAATAGGTGCCGGAGGGGTATAATATCATTTAGCTTTGACTAAACTCTTTTTTCTTTCTTTTTTTGGCTTTTTTGATGGAATATGAGCGATATCAACCCAATGGAGGACCACATAACGATTTACCTGAAAAAAATAAATAACAAAGTTACCCCTAATCACTGTATTAGTAAATTACTGATTTACCCTTAAATACTACTAGTAGTATTATACTACCATTAGAGATCACCGGAACATTGCTCAAAATCATAAATATATCTCGTTCATCTCCTATGAACACGAATGTATATGCTTCTTGGATCAGGTGACGTTTGAGAATATATGCAAGATATTCGTGAGCATGGAGCCGTCGCCTCTAACCGAAAAGATCCACGGATGGTTCACCGGTTTGGTTGCTGGGCTCAGGTCGTTACCACTGGACATGCCAGGAACAGCGCTCCACCACGCTCGAAAGGTGATCTCTTTTGATGTTCCCTTCTCTCTCTTTGCTTGGATTTAACAAGGCCAGATTTCCTATGCCGGCACACATCTGCACACCATGCAGTGCCGGAGAAAGCTGAACTCGGTGTTCAGGGAGGAGCTCGAGAGGAGGAAGGTGAAGATGGCGACCGGAGAAGGAGGCGACGACGACGACGGTGACCTGATGAGCGGGCTGATGCACGTGGAGGATGAGCAAGGTAGACGACTCAGCGACGATGAGGTCGTGGATAACATAGTCTCCCTTGTCATCGCGGGCTATGAGTCAACTGCTAGTGCCATCATGTGGGCGACCTACCATCTCGCAAAATCGCCCAGTGCCCTTGCCAAGCTAAGAGTAAGCCAATAATTTACTATAGTATATTTCTCTAAAAGTGCTTTCAAGTCTCAAATGGCTCTCACACATGAACAGATCGATCCCATATCTGGCATGTTGCTGTCCGATGAGCATTCCTACATATGAATGGATCACTTGATCACCTGGGCCATGGCCAGAGGCCTAGGATTGGCAGCCCATTAGTATGGAGAATTTTTAACCATATAATCACCATGTAAATCCCAACTCTCTATGGGCCAATCCTGGTCTGCCCTTAGATCGATCCCATAACTGGTATGCTTGCTCTCCAATGAGCCCTCTCATCAGTGGCAGATTCAAAAAATTTCTTGAACCTGGACAAGTCTAACGAGATAAAAGCATATACAAAATCTATTTAACTATATATAAATTTTGTAGACTAAAACCAACCTGAGAGGTTAGATGGATTAATGTATCCTGGGCTAGACAAGTATATTTAACTATACAAAAATTTTGTCCTTAATAATTGCCATGTGTTTAGCCTAGCAGGATTTGTACTAGTGTAGCAGGCGGAGCCTGAGCACCTGCCCATGATGATCGACCATGGCTTCATCCCTGCCTCTCATCATGCAAACAAACAAATTATGTGAGTTGACATGGAGTTGGAATGAAGAGATGGAGAAAGTGGACGCTAGCAAAATTACAAAAATAATATGAGTTTTTAGGAGGTTGGGGCTAGGAGGGAGGGGAAGGAAGCATCAAAGAAGGTGAAAGAAAAGGTGAGATATGTTAGGACTTAGGAGGTGGTCAGGAGTGTTGTGGACGCTGTTAACATCCAAATTTAGCTCCTAGATTAAAAGTAGGAAAACATAGTCGAATTTGAAAAGTACTGTGTTTCCTTCATGGGTTCGGACTGACATCCGCCTTTGGGTCAGTCTAACTAATGGTGTGGGGCCGATCTGACCGGTGGTATATGACTGGTATGACTGGCGGCATATGGCCGGTCTGACCGGCTAAGTCCGATACGAGTCCAATTTCACCAAGTCTCGGGTTGTCTTACTTCTGCTGAGGGTTTTTAAGTTCTAATTGGTCTTTGCTATCTCGAGTAAGACATGGAGAATGCATTATAGGAGGTAAGACCAACCCTTTATAAAGACTATGGCTGGTTCAGTTGAGCACATTATCTATGACAATCTACTTAACACAATTAGCCAATTGAATATCTTTTTCAATATCGTATTTACTTTTTACCTGATTCTAGCCTAGTTTCGTCTATCTTTATTGATTTGCTCCGTAAATCATCTGCCTTCGTTTCAAGTGCGAATCCCTTTTGTAGGTTTGTCTTGTAAACCTTCCATTCTGCTCACGAGATGGGTGTTTATCTCTCTTCTGTCTAAATCAGCTCCATTAGCCAGCTTTGATCTTCAAAACCCATCTTGGTTTGGATTTGTTTAGATTGAGGTGGTAGGCGACTCCTTATTACCAAAAAGAATTAGGTGTTTTCGATCGTGTTTGACGGCATGACAAAAAAAAAGTTATCAATAGATGCATGCACTTAAAAGGAGAGATGGATAGGGATCGATCAGCCTCATCGACAAAATGTATGAGGAGGACGTATAATAGGAAGAAGAAATATTAGAACAATTGGAGAGAAAAATGGGATATATATGGGAACGGTTTATTCAATTTCTTTCACCATCCAAAATGATTGTTAAAACTAAAATCCACATTGAAAACTAGTCTAGAAAATCTGTTTGAGTGACCAGCTCCTCTCAGCTTCCGGCCAGCCATCAGGGAAAAGCATACCCGCAGGTTAGGCTACAAATCCACAGCTTGAATTGCTTTTGATGTCCTAGATGGAATGTACCTACGATAAAGCGCTACGATGGACTTAAGTACTGTTGCTACATAGTGTTTTGTGCCCTACCCTTATTTTTTGATTTAAGTTATAGATTTTACTTTTATTTCTGTTAGCACACTTTTTAAACTGTTAAACGATACATTTTGTATGAAAATTCTCTATATAGAAGTTGCTTTGAAATATCATATAAATAAATCAAAAT
This sequence comes from Oryza glaberrima, assembly GCF_000147395.1. Classification (NCBI taxonomy): domain Eukaryota; kingdom Viridiplantae; phylum Streptophyta; class Magnoliopsida; order Poales; family Poaceae; genus Oryza; species Oryza glaberrima. Next base: position 11,767,236 of record NC_068335.1, on the reverse strand, counting down.
TTTATGTTTTAAAAAACTCAATTAATTATGTGTTAATAGCATTTTCATTTTATGTACCCATACTTGATCTTTTATCTTCATAGACTCAAATGGGCCTTAACAAATATCCATGTAAACGTACTACAAGGACACACTTGTCGGTGTGCATTCCCAATTCATAAGATTTCTATGGTCTAATTATGGATAAACCACTGCTGAGAAACCCATCTTTAGTCCCAGTTGAGCAGCTTATGAACTATTCGAATCGGGACAAAAGTGATTTTTAGTAAAGGTCAATTCTCTTGTAGTGAGCTAAAAACTCTCACGCGTGTATGCCTACATGTATATAGCCTACACGATCGATACAAAAGTACTGTATGTGACTTGCTACATGACTTACTACAGGAGGAAAATTTGGCCATAGCCAAAGAGAAAAATGGTGATGGTTTTATCACTCTCGAGGATGTCTCCAAGATGAAGTACACTGCCAAGGTTTATGCAGTAAATTAGTAAAAGATGCTTAATTCATGAACACGTGATTATTCCATATAAACATATTCAGTCGAGCATATATGCAGGTAGTAGAAGAAACAATCCGATTGGCCAACATAGCTCCGATGGCTCACCGCGTGGCACTCAGAGATGTTGAGTACCGAGGTGGGTATCGTTATATCATATACTTTGGTCATAATTTTTTAGAGGAACTTTGATAATCACTAATATAAAAGTGAGCACATAAAAATAAATGAACAAAAAATATTAGTTACAGATGGTTTGTTTTCCCAAATACTTTTGTTTTTTTAATGTAATGGAAGAATTTGTATGCATATACAATGTCTGCATAATATGCAATTTGCATGGTATTTGCCAATATGTTGGTATCTTGGTATAACATGCAGGCAATAGCAAACTGATCAACGGATTAAACCAAATAATCATATCAATAGGAAAATAACATTGATGTTGGTATATATACATGCAGGGTATACAATACCAAAAGGGTGGAAAGTTATTGTGTGGATCCGATCACTACATGTCGACCCAGCATACTACGACAATCCGTTAAGTTTCAACCCGGATAGATGGGATGTAAGTTATTGGTTCGAAACTACTTATTATATATATGTCTCTACACCAAACATGCAATGCTGAAAAAACTTCTCTATACATTGGCCCTCTCTTTGGAATGCTGAAAAAACTGAACATAGCTTTAAATGCGACATGAGCTTTTAATCTGAGTAAAAAGATCAACTGCTGGAGTGCCAGCTGCTACAAAGATCGTCATGAATCTAAAAAATAATTCTTGAAAACGCATAATAATTGTGCTTCATTTCATTAAAAAAGATATATATTTGCAAAGAGAAAAATTCTTGAAAACGCATGATAATTATGCTTCACTTAATTGCAAAAAGAGAAATATTTGCAAAGAAAGAGGTCAAGGAACCTCTTCCAACGAGGCTAGCATCACACATAACTGAGAGGGCCAAGTGCCCAACCAACACAAAACTTCTAAGACTAACTCACTAAGCAATTTATCTCAACAAAATATTAACCAGTACACATTTTGTTATAGTAATTATTTCGTATGTATACGAGTAGAGCTCATCTGAATGGGGAATGAGAACATTGGGAAGACAAACAATACAATCACACACACACACACACATATATACGTTGGTGCTTTAAATTTTGATAGATACAAATTTAAAAATAAAGCCTCTAGACATATATAGGGCATATACTTGAGGTTATTAACCCATATATAGATCATTGTTTTTTTAGAGCAGATCAAACATTAATTTGACCCGGTTTTTTGGAGAAAGCCGAAAGAGGGATACAGAGTCTTGAAATACAAGAAAAAAGGACACGACACACAAAACAAAAAGTAATTTCTGGGGACTCCAGCTACATATAATGCCCACAACCCAGACAGATTCGCACAAGCACAGGTTCCACCCCCTCAGACTTGATAGGCACAAAAGACAATGCCCAACAGACACTAAAGATCTACAGGCAGCATAGTTGGCCTCACTTGCTTTAGTTTGTCCAGTATAGCTTCAAGCCAATCCTCGAGCGCCTTTCGCTCTTCTTCCTTTAGGAACACCTTCCACTTCTGGGCAAACGAGATTGACCTGTAAACAACCTGTAGAGGAGATGAAACAAAAGCATCCTTAAAAACCCAATCATTTTGAGTCAACCAAAGAGCCCAACAAACACTAGCTAAAAGCACCATCCAAGCATTCTTCTTCCTCCTGTCCCAAATTATCCCAGTGCACTCCTAGAAGGAGATAGGTTTATTGCTCAGAAACAAAGCTTCCTTAATTACACACCAGGTAAACACAGCAAAAGGACAGCCATACATACAAGATATTATTAGTTGTTTCTTTGCTCTTGCAAAGTTTGCAAAACTCATCCCCACCCCTCCAATTTCTTTTGACTAACTGAGAAGCACAAGGAAGTTTTCCTCTCCCAACAAGGTAAAGGAAATGTTTTATTTTTAGAGGAATCTTGCCCTTCCAAATAGACCACACATTTCAGTATCTTTAACCCTCCCCCCCTCCCCAAAAAAAAAAGTTAACAGCTTATACATAGATTTAGCAATAAAAGACTTATGTTTTGTGTAAGGTCGGATTACTTCATCCCTATCCCCATCAAGCTGGACATATTGGAGAATATTCTTCATATCATTCAGTTCCACCTCTCTTTCTGATTTCAGGTTCCTTCTAAAAACCAGATTCCAGTCGCCATTAGCCCACATCTCCATGACAGTAGCTTTTTGCTGCAAACTAACCTCATATAACTTGTGAAAAGTCACCTTCAAAGGAGCATCACCATACCAAACATCACCCCAGAAGTCCACACCACTGCCTTCATGTACTTTGTTTTGCACCAATCTTTGCAGGTGTTTTTTTTGCATTGATGCAAACTTTTCCAAAATTGAGAGCCCCCCGCCTCTGAACTCTGGAAAAAGCTCCATTTTCCAGTTTCATAACCCACTTGCTAAGGAGACTGATGTTCATAATTCTAGTATCTAAAAAACCCATCCCCCTAAAATCTTTTGGTCTACACAAAGCTTCCCACTTAATCATGTGGTATTTTTTCTTCTCCCCCACCCCTTGGCAGTAGAATATGCTTCTAGCAGAATCCAATTTAGAATGAAAACCCTCAGGAAGAAGGTAGAACCCTATAGCATACATTGGAGCACTGGACATACATGAATTAATTTTAATCTCTCTGCCCCCATAAGATAAATACCCACTTTTCCATGATTTCATTCTCTTCTCCACTCTTTGAATGATCTGATAAAAGTCTTTCATGGTGATCTTTTCCACACTCATTGCCAACCCTAAGTAAGTAAAAGGCATCTCCCCCACCTTACAATTCATCATGTTAGCCACTCTTAATTCTCCTCTTCACTCACTCCCAGCACATACATCTCACATTTTTTATAGTTTATTTTCATTCCCAAGGGTTCTTTTAGCAAAGCAGTTTATTATTTTCTTTTGAACATGTGTGTCGATCACTCGATATGCAGTTTATTACACATAAGTGCATTAATTGATCAGAAATCAGCGGAGCTAGGCACGTACCAGGTGTTCGGTGGCGGCGAGAGGATCTGCGCCGGCAACATGCTGGCAAGGCTGCAGCTCACCATCATGCTCCATCATCTCTCTTGTGGTTACAAGTATTTACTAAACTTCCATACCTTAATTAACATTACATGTGTACAATTTATTATTCTTAGTGTTAACTCATCTTCTGTTCTTTTTTTTCCTTCACTGGCTCAATTTATCTCTTCTAGATGGGAGTTGCTGAATCCTGACGCAGGGATTGTTTACCTTCCGCACCCAAGGCCAACAGATGGGGCAGTGATGTCCTTCAGTGAACTCTGATGGCAGCTATATCATTCAGACATAGAATAAAGTCACCAGTACATTCTGTGGCTTAAGAACTTCAGAGTTCATATATACTATTGCTAGGTGCAAGACTGATTAAGAAAAAGCTAAGAAGCAACAATGCATGATATGTATCACACCAAGCTGAGTTTCTTTAAATGTGTTATTCAGTTGTTGTTCCACATGTTTTGTATATACGTAAATAAACTCTGCCAAGAATTTCTGTCTATTAATAAATTGTGAGCTTTTGTGAATTGAGGAATTTCTGTCTATTAATAAATTATGAGTTTTTGAGTTGAGGAGGAGTCGAAGTTGCTTAGCCGGGTATAACAAGCTCATCAACGATAACCCCTCAAGTAGCGCAGTTCACCATGGGTGGATGAGCAGTGTTTGCTCCTCTAATGTGGTGTCATCTTGTGTTGTGGCGAAGTTGAGCTGTTGTGCCAGGTGATGAGCTAGGCAACGATAATCAACAGTCTTGAGAGCCCAAGGCGAAAGCATTACCCCCGGTCTTCTGGCGGTGGCGATGTTGACAACGCCTATGGGCATCATCTTCCCTCTTGGGGGCATTGTTAATAATAATAATAAATTGTATGGTACGCAAACTTGTTAGGTGAGTGTAATTTAGTATATTAACTTGTAAAATGTCTATTTTAGTGCACAAACTTGTTAAGTCGTGCGAACCAGGATCACAATAGCTTGGCAAGATTAATTTTACCAAGCTGATGTTGATTAGCATGTGATGTGCAGAGTATGCATAAAACATGCTATGTATTCATAAATTTGATCTCTACTTTATCCTTTATAATTGAAATGATCAATATCATATATTTCTAACCCTTGTATCGTTGCTCGACTTTCATATCTTTCTCTACAATCACTATGTCCCATTCTATAAATTTTTACTGAACATATGTCTGTATAAATAGCATTCTCACATATGTGTGTGTGTGTTTACGTAGTATGCTAATTAACACATGTATCGACAAGATTAATCAGGCACTCCTCCACTTCTTTTCCTAACAAAAAGATATCTTTCATCTTTTCCTCTCTCCAGTCACTGGAAACACCCATTGCAAGTCTTGCACAAGTCACCTTATCCATTTTCCCCTCCAATCTCCCACCACAAGTCTTGTAAGTGCAGTTCGATCATGTTTCTGCCAATTGCCTTCGATACATAGTGCTTCCCTCACCATCACCATGTTGGCACTAGCAAGACCCACCAGTCATCCCCTCCCAACTACCTCCCTCTCCTCTTCATCTTACATACATGATGTTATCATCTCCCATCTTCATCAACTCGGCACTAGTATCCTCACACTCCCCTCTTTGTAAGGTTGCATCAGTGGAGATCTTTTACTGCTATATCCCGACTCCCGCTTGCGAACCACATAGAATCTCTCACACTTGCCATTAACCCCACTCACCACCCTCTCCTTCGTCCTCGCGGCTCCAGCAATAATATCACTTGCACCTGATCACCTACCCGTCTTTGCCACCCAAGCTTTCCCTCTAAACCTGATCTTATAGTGCCCCCTACCAAGGGAAATAATCCGGCCTAGGGCTATACTAATAACTTTGTTTATTTAAATTTGTCGACGGGGGATAACCGTAGACTGTATATTGAGGGTTGGGGTACGTTGGTACGAGGATCTACACGATACGACATCAAGCACATAGAAAATAAAGATTATACTGGTTCAGACCCCTTATAAGGTAATAGCCTTAATCCAGTTCATATGGGATTATGAGAAAAAACCACAGAATACAATAAAGAACAACAGAACTTCGAGATTATTAATGAGATCCTTGTCGAGAGCGTCTTGACGAGATTTATCGGTGAGTAGGCTTCAAGTTCGTCCAGATCGCTTAAGTTATGGCGGGTATCTTGTGCTAAGATTCGATGTTCGGTACCCCTCAAGGGGTCTCTATTTATACTGCAGATCACCTTAGTCTCCGAGTAGGACTCGGAGACAATGGACCCCGTACAATAAGATAATATCGTCATCTTCTCCAAATACAACTCTGACACCTTCTATTCGTAGAGATTGTTTCATCAAGAACTTAACAATTTCCTTTAACTCAAAAGGATACTTCCCGTATACTTGAGGATATATCGTATCCACATATCTCATGACTCCTAGGATAAAAGGTATGTTTTATCCGTAACCCTGACAAAATTTTCATGTTTTTATTTGTAGGATCTAAAATGGATTAAACTTTAAAGAGACTACAATTGGGCTCAACCCTTAAGTACCCTTGTCTTGTCTCCTCGCTGCCCCTACCTCCATCCCATCATAAAGCCCTAAAACTTAATCTAGAGGAGCTCGCCGGAGTTAATAAGTTTGAGTCGCTATCATTGGAGTGCCATAGGAGAAGACGCTGCCGTCGGTGAGTTCTTCCGTCCGTGGCTTTCATAACGTCTAAGAAGCCGACGGCTAATTTCAATCTACTTACAGTAGCATAAACAATTGCTGGACATAGATGGAGTAAGTATTTGTCCAAAACTCCAAATACATAGCTAAAAGGTTACTACTATATAGAGAGTAATAATTCATTAGTCACACAATTAAACTCACTCACACCAAATGAATGATACTTATCACATGGAACCCAAATATTCTCAAGTGCAACAAGACAAGCTTTGTACAGTAGCAGCAGCAGGGATCAGTGATTAGCAGCTGCTAGCTGCCAAAGCTCCCGTGAGATTAGGCTTAATTTATACTCCCTCCGTCTTATAATATAAGGATTTTGAGTTTTTATTTGCACTGTTTAACCACTCGGCTTATTTAAAGAATTTTGGAATTATTATTTATTTTTTTTACTTACTTTATTATCCAAAGTACTTTAAGCACAATTTTTCGTTTTTATATTTGCACAAATATTTTAAATAAGACGAATGGTCAACAGTGTAACCAAAAACTCAAAACTTGTATAATACGGAGTATATCACCCACCCACTGTACTATTCCGCCGTACGTGCAACCTCAATTCACTCCAAGATGATGAGTGGCATGCAGACGCCAGTAGTGGCCGTGGGCGCCACGGACTGGGCGTGGCGGCTCGGCGCCCTCGTCGCCGGCGCCGTCCCGCTGCTCGCGCTCGCCGTCTGGCACTGCACCGACGCCTTCCACCGCGCCGCCTTCGCGTTCCGCCGCCGCGGGACACGACGCGCGAGACGGCTCCCGCCGGGCCACATGGGCCTGCCGTTCGTCGGCGAGACCCTCGCCCTGCTCTGGTACTTCAACCTCGCCCGCCGCCCCGACGCCTTCATCGAGGCCAAGAGGCGGCGCTACTGCTACGGCGACGGCGACGACGACGCCGGCATCTACCGGACGCACCTGTTCGGATCGCCCGCGGTGCTCGTCTGCTCGCCGGCGTCCAACGGGTTCGTGTTCCGGTCGGCGCCGCCCGGCAGCTTCGGCGTCGGTTGGCCGGACCCGGAGCTCGTCGGCGTCTCGTCGATCGTGAACGTGCACGGCAGCCGGCACGCCAGGCTGCGCAGGTTCGTCCTCGGCGCCATCAACAGCCCAAACTCCCTCCGGTCCTTCGCGGAGGTCGTCCAGCCGCGCGTGGCGGCGGCGCTGCGGTCGTGGGCGGCCAAGGGCACCATCACCGCCGCCACCGAGATCAAGAAAGTAAACTAACCATATACATATACTAGCTTCTCATTCTTGCATACTCCTAGCTACTTGCTCACATGGATGCAACGAATTATATGTTGCTTTTCACCGATCGATCGATGGATCCATCGAGATCAGGTGACGTTCGAGAACATATGCAGGATGTTCGTGAGCATGGAGCCGTCGCCGGCGACTGCCAAGATCGACGAGTGGTTCGCCGGATTGGTTGCCGGGTTCAGGGCGCTACAGTTGGACATCCCAGGAACCGCGTTCCACCACGCTCGAAAGGTGACACCCTGTAAATTAATTTTTCTCTGCTTGGATCGGATTTAACAACAGTGAAGCTAGAGATGGTAGAAAGTACTACTGTACACATGAATTTGTGCATGCAGTGCCGTAGGAAGCTGAACTCGGTGTTCAGGGAGGAGGTCGAGAGGAGGAAGCTGAAGGCGAAGTTAGAGGAGCACGACGATGTGATGAGCGGGCTGATGCGGATGAAGGATGAGCAGGGTCGGCGGCTGGGCGACGACGAGGTGGTGGATAACATAGTCTCCCTTGTCTTGGGAGGCTACGAGTCCACCTCCAGCGCCATCATGTGGGCAACCTACCACCTCGCAAAATTGCCCGCTGTCCTTGCCAAGTTAAGAGTACGTAAACCAATAAAATGAAGTATTTTTTTTCTTCTATAAGGGTTCGTTTGAGAGAGCTTTTGATAGGTACAACTTCGAATTCTTCTAGAATCTCCAGCCACCAAAAGCTCCTCCAAACAATCCAGATTTTTACACAAATTCTAAAAATCTATAGTTATAGAATCTAGAAAATGAAATAGATATTAGAAGCTAGGTTTCCCAGCTTAAACTCCTCAGTCCTATATGTTAGTCGCCAGATACCTGAAGAAATATATCCCGTAAAACCATCAAATTCTATAGGTGGCTTATGGATCTATAGTTTGCTAATTTTCTCTTCTCTCGCCTCTCCTACTCAGCATAAATCAGAGGTGTCAACTTTTATAGCCTATTTATGTTATCTTATTGTATATGATCTAACAATGGTGTTGGTTTCTAGAGGGGTCAAACCAAGATGACACAATAGTAGCCGCAAGCAGAGCGGCCTATCTAAACTCTTCTCAAGTTTCCATTGCTTAATTGCGTTTTTTAACCTTATCAAGTTTTCTCAAACATAGACCATTTTTAATATTCTCAACTCTTCTCTAAAGGTAAGACATCTTAGAATTTTCTCCCATGTTTAATTTTCCCGTATTAAACAAGTACTATCCCCTATCACAAATAAATAAAATTTCATTTCCAATCCAGTATAAAGGAAGTTGAGGCGTTTTCTTAATTCTTGGGCATAAATCCAAAACAACTTGGAACCAAATGGAGTATATGTGTGTCAATAGACTATTTTCTAAAGGAAAAAAGATTTTATACCTTGATGAGATAACCCCCTCATTATTTTCTGAAAAAAAACAAGCAAAATAATGATGAAAATATTTTTAAAAAATTTGGAGACATTATTAAAGACTATTTTGGTGACAATGGCAAATATATGTATATATCCACTATCCTAGAAAATTCCAACTGTAAATTCGGCCCATACATTGGGGAGGAGGGGGGGACTCCAAACTATGAATAGTACCTGAGCTAATTATCACTTTATTTGTCTCTTTTCTCGTTTTGGAGACCATGTTCAACTTAAAGTCTTTTTGGAGTGGTAGATGTCAATAAATAATATATTATCATTTTTTTAGAATTTCCATAACTGTTAGTATATTTGAAGAAGTAAGTAAAGAGATATGGGGCACATCCTTTGGAGGTATACATATCCATCTTCTTAGCTTATTACGTCTCCTTTGGAACCAAGAAAAAATAGAAGATTTTTATAGGATTGAAATCATGTGCTGCTTTAGAATATTTGAGATTCCTACAAAATTTATTTGGAATGGCTTAATTCATTGGAATTTTGGAGCCTTTCCAACCTGAGGTTGAACCTCATAAGAAATTTTTCTTTTGTCTATCTCTCTCCTCAAATCCTAAGCTTTTCCTATGAAAAATCCATACAATAAGCTTCAACAATTCATATGTTTTAGAATTCCCAAGGACATATACCACTTCCATTCCTTCGTTTTTTCTGTCACGTGTTTTTTATTCATGTGTTCCAAAGAAGTCCTTAATAACACTTGTGTATGCATGTCTTCTCATAATTACATTAATTATCTACATGGATGTGTGCCTTGACTTTTACAGGAAGAGAATTTGGCCATAGCAAAAGAAAAGAATGGAGCCAGCTTCATTACTCTAGATGACATCTCCAAGATGAAGTACACAGCCAAGGTACATGTACTAAGAAATTAATGAACATGATTTCAATGAGTAATCAATGAACTTATGAACATGAACATATCATTGAGCACTTGCAGGTAGTGGAAGAAACAATTCGGTTGGCCAACATATCTCCGATGCTTTACCGGGTGGCACTCAGAGATGTCGAGTACCGAGGTGGTATCAATAAATTATACTTTAATGATTATTTTTAGAGACTTTGATCATCATTAACATAAAACTAAGGTCATAATTATCAAACGCCTCCATACTATGCATTTTTATGATATTTTTTTTGTTGGTATACAACATGCATGTAAGGGCAAATTAATCGAAATAGTAATTATACATGAGTGGAAAATAACATCAATGTGTTACTGACATGTGGCGCCAATACCCGTGGTCTTCACAGTTCACACTGTCATTTCTAATCTATACTAGTAGTATGTTTGCACTCTTACCCAGCAATTATATAAACTACAAGAATAATCACAATTTTGTATTGTAGACTGTAGAAAATTAAAACTATCAAAATTATTTCTGGAGCAGAGGGAAAATGGTACTAATGAATAATTATCGAGAATAACCCATGATCGAGATACTAAGTAAATTCTCACTCAAAATTGTTTAATTGTATGCATGCAAGCAGGTTATACAATACCAGAGGGGTGGAAAGTAATTGTGTGGATCCGATCACTACATGTTGACCCTAAATATTACGATGATCCGTTGAGCTTCAACCCCGACAGATGGGATGTAAGTTGGTTCATAACTATACATGAAAATGAAAAAAAAATACCCAAAAAAATATAGTTGGATTGTGCTGCATCTACCATATAACAAAGAAATAAAATGGTCTATGTGTGTGCATCTACCATATACAGGCACTTATCTGATTGGGGGGTTGAGAACTTCATAAAACAGATAGGGGAAGAATTGTGGTGCTTTGAATTTTGATAGATAAACTTTCAGAAAGATGCATGGGCTGTGTTTAGATCCAAAGTTTGGATCCAAACTTCAGTCCTATTCCATCACATCAACATATCATACACACACAACTTTACTTTTCAGTCACATCATCTCCAATTTCAATCAAAATCCAAACTTTGCGCTGAACTAAACATAACCATGGTCTGCAGAGTTATGGACTTATGGTGTACTTGAGGCCATTAATTTCCCATAGAATTCTTTCTAGCATAGCAATATAAAGACTTGCAATTTAATCATGTTCTTTTTAGTAGCTTATTCACCAGATTATATTCCCCATGCTTCAAAAAATATGTTTTCTTAAAAATTCTTCTTTAATTTACTACTATAATCAAGTAGATGATCGGTTAAAGTAATCCTATTTAAACTAGTAGCCCCACTTATAAACCAATTTTATGGGCCAAGCCCACAAAACTTGCTTATAAATGAGGACTTGAGTGCCGATCTGCTATATATTTACTCCCTTCAGGTTGCAAATAATTATCTTTTAAAAAAAAACATTGATGCTACAATGCTAGACTTAAAAACTTTGACTATAAATAATTACTGATATACGTATATAACACATGCATAGATTAATCTTAAAATGTACTTCAATAATGTTATATATTTACTGATACTTTTTATATATTACAATAGAAATAGTGAAAACTTATTTTGTGGAGACCGTATCTTTATCAAAACGATAACTATTTTTAAATTTGAAAGAAAACGTAACTAAACATATGTGGTCGTTCATGTACATAATTTATTACTCGATCGAAGTAAATGTTCTTCCTTTGATGATAAATTGCCAACTTAATCATAAGTGCATTGATTGATCAGAAAGCAGCGAAGCTAGGCACGTACCAGGTGTTCGGTGGCGGCGAGAGGATCTGCGCCGGCAACATGCTGGCAAGGCTGCAGCTAACCATCATGCTCCATCATCTCTCTTGTGGTTACAAGTATTCACTAAACTTCCAAACCTTCATTAACAGTACATGTGTACAATTATTCTCAGTAATAATTCACCCTCTGTATTTTTTTTTCACTGGCTCAATTTATTTCTTCCAGATGGGAGTTGTTGAATCCTGATGCAGGGGTTGTTTACCTTCCACACCCAAGGCCAACAGATGGGGCTGCCATGTCCTTTAGTAAACTCTGATGGCAGCTTATATCATTCAGATAAAATAAAGTCACCGTTCACCAATGAATGACATGGCAGATTGGCAGGCTAAGTTTCTTTAAATGCATTGTTCAATTCTTCCTGCTCCACATTACCACATATTCTGTATGTAAATAAACTCTGCCATGAATTTTTCTCTAATAAAATATTGAGGCAAATCCTACATGAGCAGCAAGCTTCTCACCTGTAGTGCTCCTAGCTAGATTCTTTCATGCAATAAAAAGGAGAAATTTTGCTACAAGACATCGTAACAAGAGAGAAGCCACATTTGCACGCAAAGAGACCCAAATGCCCTCGTGGTAGTCCTAAACTTGACAGGGATCTGTATTTTTTGTTCCTATAGTCGGAACTTCCGGTAGGCTCTGGAAGTTCTGCTTAAAAACACTGGAGGTTCCAATTAGGTAGGAAAGGCCCACGAAGGGAAAACAACTCACAAGCACAACTTTAATTCACTAGCTACAACTAGCAACATGAAAACTAAAGAAGCAGGAAACTAGCGAGCTAGCTAGCACAAAACAATTAGCACACGATACAAATGATTATGCACAAAAGAAAAGAGGGATAAAGGAGAAGACAACTGATTTTTCACCGAACTTCGGATTCCAAATTATCCTTCGTTTCCGTTGAGGGACTCCAAAAAGTCAGGTTTCTTTAACTCCAAATTAATCTCACAAAGCAACAACAAAGATCAAGCTCGGTATCTACTCAAGCCACCTCTTTTCCTTTTAGAGAGATAAAGTAATCCTTCACAAACTTCACCGGCGCTCGTGAGCGACACCTCACTAGCTAGCGAACAGGAGAACCTCAAAGAGTAACAAATACAGTGACAAACGAGCTCGATGCCAATCTTGAGTGCCCAAGATAAAAGCTAGCCTAGTCTCTCATGCACTCACTTCCAAATCTCTCTACACCAATCCCTAAAGAGGAAGCACTAGAGGTAGAACTAGCTAGATAGGTAGAATACGACGCCCCGCAAATAATTGAGAAAAAGAAAAAGAAGAGAGCAAAGCTCAGCCCAGCCCAACAGCAAGAAGAGCAAAGCTAAGCTAGCAGCACAGCCCAACAGCAGAAGCAAAACGCAGCCTAGTACTGCACTGTACTGTAGCAGCCGGGCACTGTATAGTGGCCACATTTGTTACTGTAGTAAAAGTTGGCCCACCTCGCCCAACCTAAGAGAGTTTGCTCTGCTTAGAGCAATGGAATAATCTGTGACCCTCAAAAGTGATTGAAATCTAATCTGTGACCCTAAACCAGAAAACCGGATATCTTAACCCCCAAACTATGAAAACCGGTGCAATTTGACTTTCTTGGCGGTTTTGGAGGGCGGTTTCGCTGACGTGGCGCTGATGTGATGGTATTAACCGGGTTTCCTTTACGCGTGGCGTTTAGGTGGCATTTAGAATTAAAAAATATATGTGGGACCATTTGTCATTGACACCAAAAATAGATTGTGGGACCCATGTGACCCTTCTCTCTCCCCTCCCTCAGTTCCTTCTCTCTCCCCGCCGCTCCCTCTCTCTCTCTCCCGCGGCGGGCGGAGACGGCGGCGAGCGGTGAAGACGGCGGCGAGCGGCGGCCTGTGAGTGGAGGTGGCGCCCGGGCTGAGCTCCACAGCGGCGAAGACAGAGAAGACCACAGCGGCGGCGGCGGGAGGCACACGCTGCGCGGTATGGCGAGCTCGGCCGCCGCCGACCAGGTCTTCGACGCCATAACCGGCGGCGGCGCCGGGAGGGCGGCGACTCGTGGCAGTGGGCGGCTGAGGGGAACCGGCGGCGGTGCGAGCGGCGGCTGAGGGACGAGGGCCGGCGGGTGGGTGAGGGCGGCGGCAGCTTGTGGCAGTGGAAGGACGTGGGGAGCCGGTGGCAGCGGGAGGGTGGGCGGGCGAGGGCGGCGGCGGCTAGTGGCAGAGGGAGGACGAGGGGAAGCGGCGGCGGCGGCGACCGGATCATGGCGCTTCTCTTCTCGGTGGACGGCCGCGTAGGGGGAGTGATAGCGTGAGGCGACCTTCTCGGCGGCGTGCTCTCCCTCATCCCTCTCCTCAAGTTGTTCCGCCTCGCCGTGGGGCCGCACGGTTTCGAAGTCGCCGCCGCGGCGTGCTTCTCCCGCCCACCGCCGTTCTCCTCGTCCTCCCACTGCCGCAAGCCGCCGCCGCCCTCCCGTTGCCGCCCACCGCCGTCGCCCGCGGGCTGCCACAACCGCCGCTCCAGCTAGCTCCTGTCACCACCGCCGCTCGCTCCCTGCCGACAGCCGTAGGGGAGAAAGAGAAAGAAAGAGAGAAGGGAGGGGAGAAGATGGCATGTGGGGCCCACATGTCAGTGGGCCCCACAATTGTGGGTGTGAATGACAAACGGGTCCCACGTATAACTTTTTAATTGAAATGCCACCTAAGCGCTACGTCAGCACACAGACTGGGTCAATACCGCCACGTCAGCGAAACCACCCTCCAAAACTGCCTAGGGAGTCAAATTGCACCGGTTTTCATAGTTTGGGGGTCAAAGATATCCGGTTTTGTGGTTTAGGGTCACGGATTAGATTTCAATCACTTTTGAGGGTCACCAAATGAACTTATTCCTAGAGCAATTAACTATTCCCTCCGTTTCAAGTTAGAAGACGTTTTGACTTTGGTAAAAGTCAAACTACTATATGTTTGTTTTATTTTGTAGAAAAAAGTAGTAATATTTTTCACTCAAGACTAATATATTATAAAAATTTATTCAATTATAGATTTAATGAAACTATACTGGTGTTGTAAATATTACTACTTTTTTCTATAGAGTTAGTCAAACTTATAGTACTTTGACTTTGACTAAAGTCAAAACGTCTTATAACCTGGAACGGAGGGAGTACCGTTCGGACTTTTTTTTTCGTGAAGAAAGAACAAAACGCAATAGAGTTAGAAATGTACGTATAGTGAGTTGGACCTAGAACTGTTTTCAAACCCTAGGCATGGAAGAAGTCTAGAAAGGCATGAATTAAGGTCTTATTCGGTTTGAAGGAAAAACAAAGGTTTTGGATCCTAAGGATTAATTCCTACATGTGCCATTCGGCTTATAGGAATGAGGAATAGGAAACCAAAGGAATTTTTCTTTTCCATTCAAGTTGTAGAGAGAAAACATAGAAAAAATTTTATCCACTCAAACCTTTTGGAAAAATTCCTATGAATTGATGCGTGCATACATTTCTATTCCTCCACTTTTCCTATTCCTATGAGTTGAAATTCCTCTAAACCGAACAAGCCCTAAGGTTTCACATGTAGAGAACAACCAACCATTCAAAAAGGAGGTAGGTGAAGTTAATATAAATACTCTCATGCACTTTCATTAGCCACATCGACCGAAGCCACCTTCATCTTTGGGTCTTCATCTTTGGGTAGCAGTAATAGTCTAAGTCTTTATAGTCGTCAGCTCAACCTCTGTTGCCTCTGTCTTAGCTGGAGTAGTCTCCACTGACTCTACCTTCTTCGCCTTAGTTTCAACCAACACATGAGAGTGACCTCAACACTTGGTGTGGAGAAGGGGCATAGGAGGTATATGAGGATTGGAGTGGGCCTAGGATTGGGCCACGACCAGGGATGACCTATTATAACGTGGGTTGTGAACATTATTTACATGATGGGAAAATAGACTTTTGCAGCAGAGATTGAATCCCAAGCCGCGAGCCATGACTTGGGTAGCCCAAGGCCTATGTATTCAGCTGCATGAGGATCATCACAAGATTTGGAGGACATTGCATCGCATTTGAGAAAGTTGACAATGATGTACAGTTGGAGCGGTGATGGTGGCGTGCAAAGAGGGTAGTGATAGCTCATGGATGATGAGGGGGTTGACTATGTGCTAGACTAGAGAAGACTCGTAGTGAGCCAAGAGATTGGGTAGGGGCAGAAGACGAGGAAGCGCTAGTGGTGGTAAGAACACGAGCGAGACAACCGCACTAGAGTTAAACCGGTTAAGGCATTTGGGAGCGTTCAAATATCGGAAACACATGAATTCACTGATAATAGAGACCCACACGTTAGTATTGGAGTACCATTGCCTTCTTCTGAAAAATTGTTTAGCATTTTATTATTTTAAATAGCATGACGTGTAAAGGAAACATTGCACTAGTCATACCATAATGATATTAAAAAAATGAATTTATTATGCATACGACCCAACCGTTTGACTCACATAATAGTGAATCAAATCATCAGTTGCAACAACTACAATGTATATGAATATGCTCTTTTTGATTGATATATGGTTACATGTCTTTAGTTGTATATGAGTTGTACAACTAGATCGTACGTATTTTAAAAAAAAATTGAAAAGAAAAAGAAAATCCAATAGCAAGAAAGCAACCAACAACCAAGCAAGCAATTGCTTTTGCTAAAGCCACGCAAGCAAACCCAGCTGGCCTGGCCATACATACAAAGTGACCAGGTGAGTCAGAGTGTCAGACAGACGGGTGGGCAACTGGGGCGACGATGCTGACCGTGGCGGCTTCCGCACTCCTCCGCAACAACAAAAAATCCACCGCCGCGGCCTGCTTCTCCCTTGCTATGCCCTTCCTCCTCTCCTCCCCCACCCCTCCTCCTCCCCCACCTCACTCCTCTCTCCCCCGGAGCCCTAGCCCTCGCCCTCGCCTCCCGCTCCCGCCACCCCGCCGCGCCGCCCTCATCACCGCCGCGCAGGACCCTCGGTGGCGGCGGGCCATGGCGTCGCTGGCCGTCTCGGCGTCCGCGTCGGCGTCGGGGGAGGAGGTGACGCACCTCGCGCAGCGGGAGGCGGCGGAGATCGACGAGCAGCTCATGGGCCCGCTCGGCTTCAGCGTCGACCAGCTCATGGTCCGGTACTCCTCCCTCCCTCCCCCGGCCTCCACTCGGCTTCTCTGACTCATCCATCCCTTGGGTTTGGTGTGTGTGTGCAGGAGCTTGCGGGGCTTAGCGTTGCGGCGGCGGTTGTGGAGGTAAAGGCACCCGCTCAGAGGCTTTGTTTCCCCCGATTTGGGTGATGATGTTTACTGTGTGATGGGTTTCAGTACCTTTCAATTTTGGTTGCTGTGGCGGTTTCAATCGTTTCTTGCTACTTATTTGGCCACTACAGGAGCAACTGTTCATGGTCATTATGGACAAAACCTTTACAAAGGGGATAGGCTAGGCTGTGTTTAGTTCCACCGGCAAAAAAAATTTGCTGGGCCACATCAGATATACGGACACACATTTGAAGTATTAAACGTAGACTAATAACAAAACAAATTACATAATCCATATGTAAACTGCGAGACGAATTTATTAAGCCTAATTAATCCGTCATTAGCAAATGTTTACTGTAGCACCAGATTGTCAGATCATGGCGCAATTAGGCTTAAAAGATTCGTCTCGCAATTTACACGCAATCTGTGTAATTAGTTTTTTTTTGTCAATATTTAATACTCCGTACATGTTTCCAAACGTTCGATGTGACGGGGCAAAAAAATTTGCCGGTGGATCTAAACACCCCCTTAGTTACGTTTATATACGAGAAAGCGATATCTAGTGACATAACGCAAGGTCTTCCAAAAGTAGAACAAATCTTCAAAGCGCGTTCAATTGATTCACTATCGCTGAATCTCGAAAGGAATTTGTGCTCCCAATACGTAACTGCCTTACCTGAATGTGTTGATATTATGCTGGAGTATTGTGTTTCTTCAAGACGTGGTAGTTTGATTAATAAGCATGTAAATTAGCGACTCTAATCAGCAACGAGGAGTTGCACAACTTTTTGGCTTCGTTACTGTAGCTGGTGTACTCGTGCTCTGCAGTTTTGTTTCAAGATTTTTTTAAAAAATCATGCATATAATCATCTAGGTTGGAATGCAGCACTACCGCATTATCATGCTGTTTCCTGTTGTTGCTGAACATGATGAGAAATGCAACTAATCATCTTGTGCCTGGCTGTCTGCTGTCAAAGAATGGACTAGCCAATACAGCAATGAAGTGATTTAACTGTTTAATAGGTTTGTGTAATTCCACTTACTTTGAGTAGAGAAAATGAAATCTGGTCAGACCTAAAAAAATGGAACTGTCATCATGTGGTTCACATTTTTCTTTCTTTGGATTTCCTTCTTGTACCTGTTTGTTACTGTTATGAGTCTTAATTAGTGATACTTTATTGTATTGACCCCCCAAAAATAATCACAGGTTTACAAGTTGGGTGAACATACAAGGGTGCTAGTAATCTGTGGTCCAGGAAATAATGGTGGTGATGGTCTGGTAGCTGCTCGTCATCTTCATCACTTTGGGTACAAGCCTTCTGTATGTTATCCAAAACGCACGCCCAAGCCTCTGTATTCTGGCCTTTGTACTCAGGTAAACTGATATATCCTGTTCCATTTTCTTGGCGTGCCAAATGCTTACTCTTTTCCAATATAATTCGAGCCACTCTTTTGTTTCAGCTTGAATCACTAACAATCCCTTTCGTTCCTGTTGAAGACCTACCTGCAAATTTATCGGAGGAGTTTGACATCATTATTGATGCAATGTTTGGTTTTTCGTTTCATGGTATGTGCATGCTATCCAATATCTTATCATAATCATAGTAATTTTGATGTGAAGCTGGTACTAGTGAACTGATCAGTGCCTGCTACTTATATATTTATTCCTTATGAATATTCTATATGATGTGATTTGTAAAGTAAGGCCATAGATTCTCTGTTAGACTGTAGTGTGGTAGTCTCTTTATCAACAGGAACTTAGGAATGAAACAAGTGAGAATTGATGTAGCTCAACTGTGGTACGAATAACAGCTGATGTCATGTAATATATTACTAGTTCTTTTGTCGCAAATTGTATTTGAGACTTTGTTAAATATACTGTATCGATCTTGTTATATGTCAAGTTTTTTTTTTTCTTTTGAGAATGGGACAATTGACAGATTTGTATGAGTGAACAACTAAGGCATAGTTTACTGCACTGTTTTACTAAAGCAAGAATGATTTGTGCATTAAGATAATGCTGCCAATGCTATCATTTGGATTAAATTGGATTGGATTGAGCCCAGACCCCAGAGTTAGCCCCCATTGCATTTGCAACGCAGGAATTTATAGGATTAATTCACAAGAATCATTTCATGTACCACATGAATTGAGAAAAGGCCTTAAGTTCCAAAAGGGTTTTCAGTGAGTCTGTTCCTGAGCTCAGTGATGCTTTCATTTATTTTAGCTTTTTTTTTCTTTTGGGAAATATGAATGCAGGAACACCAAGACCACCATTTGATGATCTTATCAACAGGCTTGTTTCACTGAGTGCTATTGATAATTCTGCTAAAAGACCAGCAATTGTTTCTGTTGATATCCCTTCGGGGTGGCACGTTGAAGAGGGAGATATCAATGGAGGAGGGTTTAAACCTGATATGCTGGTTAGCAACTTAGCATCCTTTTCAGAAGCTTTCTGGATTTGAATCAATATAGTAGTATAAGATATTGCTGTTTGAACATGCAAATTTCATTTGTAATGCGATTTATGGTGTGCCTAGGTATCATTGACTGCACCAAAGCTCTGTGCAAAAAAATTTACCGGTCCACACCATTTTCTTGGGGGTAGATTTGTTCCCCCACCTATTGTGAGCAAATATAAGCTTCATCTTCCTCCATATCCCGGTACCTCAATGTGTGTGAGAATTGGAAAAGCTCCATCTGTTGACATTTCATCTCTAAGAGAAAATTACATCTCCCCTGAACTTCTCGAGAATCAGGTGATGCCTGATCCATTTGATCAGGTACTATCAAACTGAAAGAATTTTGAATTTATTCATCTTATACATTAGTAAAGTATTGTTCTTCTGAATGGGATGAATGTTTTATTTGATTTGCTTGTAGTTCGTTAGATGGTTTGATGAAGCTGTTACTGCTGGTCTACGTGAACCAAATGCTATGGCTTTAACAACTGCCGATAAGGAGGGAAAACCGTATGCCTCCTTTTCGTTAAATGTTCCTTTCAGATCAGCAAGCTAGTTTCCCCTCTTTATGTCAGAATGATAATTTTAGTGGACATCTGTGTGCAGTTCGTCAAGAATGGTTCTTTTAAAGGGTGTTGATAAGCAGGGATTTGTTTGGTAAATACAAGTGATTACTTAAACAATTTCTCGCTGTTAGTCCAAGTTTCTCTGGAACTACTGACTTGTGATTCTGCTGGGCCTTGTACAGGTATACAAATTATGGTAGCCAGAAGGCACATGATTTATCTGAGAATCCAAATGCCGCTCTGCTTTTCTACTGGAATGAGATGAACCGGCAGGTGATTTTACCAATCCTATGCTAAATTGTGTTATCTGTAGTACTATCTAATAGCAAGAGGATTAAACACCTTTCCAACATGTAATACAAAACAAATTCACTAGCGTAATCAATGACCGTCAACAGAATGTTGCTCTTTGTATTCTGCAGTTTTTGCTATTTTTGTATCTTGCCATGTCAATTTGTTGTTCTGCAATCAACAATCATTTGACTAGGTTTTAAGTTTCTGTTCCATCTGATTTGTAGCATCAATTATTGAACACTGTGTATTCATTTGTTAAGTAATATGCAATGAGCCGTGTTTCAAACCAGGGCAAAGAAAATACCATGTTGCTTTATATTGCAAACTCGATTCAGCTGATGCCTGGTATTTATTGTCATGCAGGTAAGAGTAGAAGGTTCTGTTCAGAAGGTTCCAGAAGAAGAATCTGAGAAGTATTTCCACAGCCGCCCACGAGGGAGTCAACTTGGTGCAATAGTCAGCAAGCAGGTACTGTTATTGGCTTATTGCTGTTTAGTACAAAAACTTATGGTTCCCACATGTTTTACTCAAAGATCAAATGAAAGTATAACATGCTTCAAAATGAAATGAAAATCGATAATACCTATGCTATTTTCTAGAGCACTATCATTCCTGGAAGGGAAGTTCTTCAGCAGGCGTACAAGGAATTGGAACAAAAGTATTCTGATGGGTGAGTTTGACATGCCAGTTATTTCCATACTTGGTATTAGTACATTATTTTTCTCATTCTATTGGACATTGGCATGAACTATTCACTTTGGTTATGTTTTTCTCGGGCAGTTTACTTTTGAGTTATCAAATTACTTCAGAATTTAAGTCATATGATACTTTTGACTACTTTCACCATACAGTAGCCTGAAGTTCAATAAAAATGAGCTCCTGGCATTGATAAACCCAGATTTATGGATAGTAACCATTAAAATCAAGGTGCTGATAGTTATTTGTAACCATGAACCTATCAAGCATCATAACTGCACTTTCCTGTTGTTGTCCTTTGTCACATTGGATATACAAAGTTTGTGATGGAATGATCCTCCTGTTGGAAACTTGGAGCTGCAGCACATTGTTTTTGTCCCTCTCTGTATAGAGTGGAAAACTGGAAAGGGAAGGAAAGGAAATTAATTGAAAGTGGAATTTCTTGAAGTCTCGACCACCAGTGTTTTGTTATTTATTGGTGTATAGTTTCTATGATTACCTATGTAGTTAGATACCGATGCATATCAAAACACTTACTTAGGAAGTTTAAGTAGGGTAGCTACTAAGTCCTGAATCTTTGCTATGTATTTTACGAAGTCTTCATATAATTGCCCCTGTGTCGTTGATCTGCAGCAGCGTGATCCCAAAACCTGATTACTGGGGTGGGTACAGATTAACACCAAAACTTTTTGAGTTCTGGCAAGGCCAACAGTCTCGACTGCATGACCGGTATGTTTCATACAGCCATTATATTTTTCTCTCTTATTTATTTAGACAACATAGCTATTAACTCGTAATATCTTGATGCAAACAGGCTTCAGTATTCACTGCGAGAAGTAGATAGGAGCACGGTATGGCACATCGAGAGGTTGTCCCCTTGACTAGTAACCCCATCCCAGCTCTTTGGTAATAAAAAGGATCTCATCTTATTATCAAGAATCAAATCTTATCCCAGCTGCAAGGAGTCCCAATTGCTCGATGATGTTAGTGCCATGATTAGGTCGCGTGTTTGAGACTGTGAGTGCCTGAAGCTCTGCTTTTCGACATGCCCTTCACACATGTGATGTTCTCTGAAGCACAGAGTGGATGAATCCATGAAGGCCCTTCTCTTGGCCATAAGATTTTTCTGTAAATGCCATTAAATTTTAACCGTCCTGTAGAAAGAATTATGATGAGAATCTCATTATCTCAGCCTGGAGAAGACTGTTGGACATAGGTCGACGTCGTAGTATATCGAAGAAATAATGTTCTGGGAGGAAATAAGTATTTATCAGCATCAAGCATATAAGTCAATAAAGTTGTGTGCTGCAATGGCATTGTCTGCTTTACCAGTTTGCTGCTAGCTAATAGGGCTTTGCGTGTTGCGTCTGTGCCTATTATGATAGATAAGGTTGTATGTTTTGGGTCATTCACTCTGGTGTAAGCATCGTCGTGCAGTTGCACAATCACTGAGATTACTAGTAACTCTGGCAAGTTTGGTAGTATTGGAGGTATTGAGATTACAAGAACGTCGAATGTATAGCGGGGTTCATTTCAGATTGTAGGTAGATGAACAAGCTACTTATTAGTTTTGATGAAGATCTCTCAATGCTGGTATGTACGGTCTCAAACCTGACCAAACTTGCACATGAGCTTTATCAATGCGGGAGGTGTAGTCGGTGGACTCATTATGGGTATAGGAGGAGGGGGAAATGATGGCAAGGCTGCTGGCATGGCGAGTGAGGGAGAAGGCCAGAAGTGTGAACCGGTTGAGGCTGTTGAACCAAAGTTAAACGCCTATTTATATTTCGTTCAAACACAGCACAAACATACAATCGTTTATATACACATGCGTGCGTGCACCCTAACGTTATTGTTTTTTTTAATGGTTAGGTTGTTGCCGATGTTTTGTATAAAGAAGTTGTTCCATTTCGCATAGTTAATTATAAAAAACCATGACTACAATGGATAAAAAACTGCAAACCTAAACTAGAAGGCTACGAAAAAAACAGAACAGTCAGGTTCAACATTTAGCAAACGCTATTCACTACAAGATTTGCAAAACCAAGTAGCAAGCTAGAAGATCAAATAAGGCTCACCCGCGTGGGTAGATAAGCAATGTTATCATCATCACACCATCATGGGCGACCGCATCTTCTAGGAAATGCCAGGGTCAGGGAAGCCTTGGTGACCAACAAGTTTGCTACCCCACGCTAAAGCAAAATCTCAAAGGGCGAGGTCCTACTTGGGTCATCATTGCCAAGAACCCTACTATTATTGTCTTTATGAAAACCTCGAGACTTAGCCATATATCTTAAATTAACAAAGTCATCACATACATATGCACGACGTTTATCACTATAAGAATATTTGCCATAAATACAAGCACAAATATTAATCAAAGACTTAAACCACCCAAGGAAACAGGTTCCACCCCAAGATATATAACCAACTTATCTATACTAAATTCAAGATTATCTATAGTTTTTTTCTCAATAAAACTCAAGTGGAAATGATATTTTAGTAGGTAAAATATGCTCTACAAAATGAGTGCCTTTTAAGGCCATGTTCTAAAGAGTTAACTGAGCTTAGCTGCTACTCTTTTCAAACTGCTAAACAATATGTTTCATGCGAAATCTTTCTATACAGAGGATACTTTTAAAAAATCAATAAATTTATTTTTTAAGTTTTTAATAATTAATAGTTAATTAATCACATGTTAATTACCTTTCTCGTTTTACATGCAACTAATCCTCCAAAAAAAACATGGTCTAAGTATCCTAGAGCTAATAGGCAATAAGTAAATAGCACTAATAATTTTTAAATTGTTAGATTACGATAACCAAAAAAGTTTTATAGTTTGACAAGTTTATAGAAAAATATAGCAATATTTTCAACATAAAACAATCATATTATCAAAATTTATTCAATTTAATATTTAATTAAACTAATTTGGTATTGTAAATGTTATTAAATTTTATATAAAATTGATCAAACCTAAAGAATTTTAACTAGAAAAATCAAAATGACTTATAATACGAAAAAGAGGGAGTACGTTTAAGACATAGCACATTGTGTCAATACATCATCCTTATTTATGAAATATTTCAAATAAGATGTGTTAAATTTAAGGTAGTAAATACTTGTAAATGGAAGTAGTAACGTGTTATTCCCTCCATTTTTTAATGGGTTAATTAGATCCATGCCATTGCAATTTTGTCTAATTGAAAAAAATACCACTACTATTCACGATATCGGTTGGGTGCCATTGGTATTTTGCAAAATTTGAATCAAGCCATTACATACGTCTCGGACACAGTTAGATCAGGTTCGTATGTAACATATTTTCGTGTAGACCAAAATACCCACATCCCTTAGAGGCTGACAGTGGGACCCACCTTGTCATACTTCTCTTCCTCAGGTCGTGTTTAGTTCACCCCCAACTGCTAACTTTCCATCACATCACATCACATCCAAAATTTTCCTACACACATAAACTTCCAACTTTTTTTTCCAAACTTCCAACTTTCCCCAAACTTCCAACTTTTTTCAGGAACTAAACACAGCCTTAGCCCCTCTCTAGCTCGACGAGGCCGGTGGCTTGTCGGGAGCTCAACCAAGCTGGCGGCAGGACAAGAAGTGGATGGCCTCGTCGTTGCCACCGGACAAGCTGACGATGCACTTTGTTTTCATACTCTATGAGAGCCTTTGGATTGTCTTCATTTCCACTGGTTGGATCATTGTAGTCAAACAGCTTTTCGATATGAATTAGTATGATAGATAGATCCCCATTTGGTTTCCAATTCAGATCAGTGGATTGTTGCCCTGGCTGGTTTGTGTCAATGTTCCACTCTATGATCTTTGGGATAAGATCACAGTTTGTTGTCCATGCCGCCAATCTAAACATTGAAAGATCCTGGATATGGTGCTCTTCATACAGTTCTTCGATTCTGCAACAGTTGTCGAGCAACTCTATTATAGCCTCTTTGTTCCATTGTTCAGGTGGCACTCCTTCTAATGCTAGTATCACCCTTTGACGTAGTGGACTGATGGTACTGTCGAAGTTCATTTTGAAAGGCTGAAATTCAAGCTTTGTTGTTCTGAATGTGTATGTTTTTTGGTTCAGTGCTTTCTCATATTGTTCTTCTTGCTGGTCATGATCCATAAAAGTGGCAATATATATCCGATGACGGAATGGAAGCAAGGCAAAATCATCAACCTGGCAGTCACAGACAAAACCTAGCATCGCTGATATCTGGGTTGTGGTTGGATTACCAGCTCCATGGACCCTGACAACTATTGCATTCTGGTATATAATGTCGGCTAGTAATTGGGATGTCTCCTTTCTATTGGAAAATTTTGCTGCTGCTAGTGGCCGTTTCTTCACATAGGTCGATGGTTGTGTTATTGGCCTAGTAACCTCCCTGTCTTGGTTGTGTTCCATGTTGCTGCAAAAATAAAAGAAAAATATGGCTGAGAATGTGCTTGGCTTGTGCATGTAGGGAAACTGTTCTACCTATAAACAGATCTAATTTCCCTGCCATTGTATTTACTAATCGATTTGTTGTACCTATGTTTATTTGATAAGATAAGCGAGGAAAGCATAATATATGTGTAGAAATCAGTTTGGAGAATGAGATGCGGTGGCTGTGGTACCTGGTATGGATGAATATCAGAGCAGCAATAGCAATGAACCGTTCCTCTTCTGCTCAATGTAGTAGATCGCAAGCAAGAACCGAAGGAGGAAGTGAAGCTGGAAAAGAGGATGTGTTCTTGATGGAAGGAGAGAGAGAGAGAGAGAGAGAGAGAGAGAGGTCTGGCTGAGAGAACGGATAGAGGTAGAAGAAGGTTAAAGAGTGAGGATAGACAGGTTGCTAGGGTGCTAGCTATGCTGTCTTTTCAAAGTCTTTTTAAGAGAAGTGGGCAAGTGAGCAGATAGGGCATTTATGTTCTCTTCAATGTGCAGCTGGGTTGGCACATATGGTGGTTTGGAAAATGCACTGTGTTGTTTATCGTATATATGAACGCTTGGTCTAAAAGCTACCGATGTTCGTTTGAAACGTTTGAGCTATAAAGATTGGATTGAAAACTATGTGGACGAAATTGCGTGGAAACGATATATGGGCACAGAATATCAGCCATGGCAAGCAATTACGAGTTGAGAAAGCTATAATAGTTGGTCTGATCTGCTGGTATTCGGTATTATCAGGATGAATCATGATAATGTAGAATGCCAGCTATATAAATACAGGCCAAAAAATAAGAATTTTGCTTGCAAAAGGAATAATTCTAGCCTAGTTGGTTTGAGATGCATTCATCCAACATGGGAACAAAAGACTGTAGAGGTATCTTGAAAACATTAGCTAGGCATGTGCTCTGTTCAGCCTGAAGAAGTTTCTCAGAGGAATGCTGGTCTCTATGACAGCAATGCTAATCTTGGTGGCCACATATAGCTGAATATATCCAAAAAAAAAGAGCAACGATCTTTGCTGATGCGCTAGGTCTTCTTGATGGCACTGGAAATTTAGGAAAGAACATATGAGAATTGTGCAAAAGGTTTCGAGTATACAATGAAAGATAAGAATAGTAACAATACCTGCTTCCAGCAACATCATCAGTACCACCAGCATCATTGTCCTTGAACAACTTCTTAGCTGCACCGGTTCCAGGAGATGGTCTGGGCCTTTTTTTGGTGCGAGTTTTTAGATAGGTTACTATACAGACAAATAGCTCATACTTTGAAAGAGAAAGAAATCAAGTGGCTCACCTCTTTTTGTATGCCTTGGAAGTGGTGCTTTTAGCTGCAGAATCAGGAGCCTTCTGTGTAAGGCTGAGATGCTCATCATCCTATTTCCCAATATATAGAGTTAGGCTGTGTTTAGTTCAGCACAAAGTTTGGATGTTGGTTGAAATTGGAGATGATGTGACTGAAAAGTTGTGTGTGTATGACAGGTTGATGTGATGGAAAAGGACTGAAGTTTGGATCCAAACTTTGGATCTAAACACAGCCTTAGTGTGGGCAGTGAACAATTTGTATGTGCTAGAGAGCTAGGTATAGGATGCACTGACCTGGTCATAGTCTTCATTATCAGCAGCCACATCCTCTCCAGGGGTCTTTGATGCAAACTCATCGTCTATATTCTTATCTTCTTGTGTACCAGTGGATGGGCTAACCAGAGCTAGCTGAGCATCAGTAAACCCTACTGATGGAGTTTCTGTCTCTGTGTGCTGACCAACAGAAACATCCTGAGATGTAGCTGGAGATAGGGCCATGGAAGGTACCACAAAAGACGCCTGGGATCCAGATGGAGACTGTAGAAGAGCCAAGGAATAATTCTGACCTCCTTTAATAATCCTATTCACTTGGAAAGCGACAATGCCACTAGAAATTGTGTTCTCTGTAAAGCTGACATTCCAGACAAATTCTTTCTCAAGAAGATCAGTGATCTCTCTCGGTATGTGGTCCTTGCCGGTTGGATTTTCCACCACCAGTGCATCAACTGAACAACCAATGAGCCTTTGAGCCAAACGGCCAAAAACAATAAATGTAGTGTCGGCTGTATGATCGCCTGCTATCACACTCAGTTTGAACCTAAAAAATGCACTGTGACATTAGTTCTCATACATCAATGCTTATGCTGTGTGGCTTGATTAGTTCTAGTATGACTGACCTAGGTGAAGCTGAAACAACTGGTGGGCATGTGTTGTTTCCACATCTATAAGAACTTCCATATGGTTTGGTTGTCTTATTGCAAATATCACAAGCAGTATACCACCAGGAATACTCCATGTTAAGTTTTTTTTATGACCACAGTAACCAAGAACTCATGTTTCTGTTTGCATAAGATGGTGACAGTCAATACAACCTGTTATATAGTGTGAAATACAATAGGACGAACTGGATATAAGGGTTTTACCTTGAACTTAAAAGGGTGAAGTTCTCTGATCTCAGCAATTGTCTTTTCTTCACCATTGTTGTGGGCAGTAGGTCCAGCCGGCAGATCAAGCCATTTTATTGGCTCATAGCTCTCTTCAACACTATATAAAATTATATAGGTGAGATCTAGATAGAAATAAAGCAGGGTAAAACAACAGTGGGCGACGGCAAGATATGAATAATATACCTAGCAGCCAAGGATTTGGCATCTGGTGTGTCACTATTTAGGATACGGCAAGATATTTATGTACCATTTGCAGGCCGAGTTACCTGACAGAGAAACGTTTCCTGAAACAATGGTATTATGCATTATGACAATAGAAGATAAAAGCATAGCAGAAAAATGCAAGCAAAGTGTCTTGTAGATCGCTTACTTCCATGGCCTCTCACCAATGTGCCAACAAAGATAACTATCTACGGTTGATGCTTGCCTGCACTAACAATGTTATCTGCAGGAAAGCTTGTAGCCCTTTCTCTCCACAACACAATATTGGTTGTCTCATTGCTATGTTTGTGTGTATATAAAAAAATCACAGAGGGAGTGTGGTGTAGTGAGTGGTTAGTCTATAACACGAAAAAAAGCTGGCGTACTGGAATTAAGGGAGCTAGCATAGTAAAATGATATGTTAGTATTAAGGTAAATATTTTGGTGGTTGTTGGCTGACATGGATGATATAAGATGTCAGAGTTGTTAGAGAGCCTCAGAAAATTAGCTAGGAATAATATACACAATACAAATTTAGGGAAGAGATCTAACTCAGCATTGCGGATGTAGACGTTCCTTTTCAAGCTATCACCGTCTTTAATGCGTGTCTGAACGGTTGTAACAGATTATATTTCAGTGATGATTCCAATAACATCTATGATGTTGTCATAAAGAAGAGGAATCCATGTTAGCAGCAAAAAAATCATCAATGTAATATGTAACAAATCATAGGTCTAGAACTGTGGCACCTGTGAAGGAGTCTTTCCTGTCCACAAGGGAGCGTAGCTCATTAAAAGGCGTAAGGGAGTAAGCATACTGAGCAAAGTTATCTGGCACATCAACACATTCTTCTACTGTACTCCACCAAGTGAAAGTAATCGCCAGTTTGTTGTCAACTGGCCAGTAGTGCTTCGTGCAAGGTTTCACATGATAGTACGTAAGCAAGTATACCTTTCCTTCAGTGATGAGGGGCTTAAATTTCTTGTCGCATGGAGGATAAATCATAGCAGCAATGCTGGATCCCTGTTCAAACAATTATGTTACTTAATGAAAATATATATTTTGTAGTATGTTTATTATGTAAAGGTTTCAAAGAAATGACCTTTTGATCAACCAAAACCAATCCAATATGGTGCAAGTTAGTTTCATCATTTTGGTCATGGTATTCCCATAACCGTGAAATGCGTATGCGGAGAGTTGGATTCCCATCACCAAGCTCAAGGCTAGCAATCTGCAATTTGCCCATCTGCAAGAACATAAAAAAATACATTAGGTTCCAAAAGGAACCGGATTGCTGAAACACTGAAGCAGCTGAGATCAGAAGGAAATAGAGCCTAATGAACGTACAAAAGCCAAACACATGCACAACGAAGAGGGAAAAAATAAGAGTCACACAACAGCATAAAAAACTGGCAGCATGGCTGCGAGCTATGTATCAACATCCTGCAAGTGTGAAGATATAGTACCTTAGCCTTCACAATGCCATCCTGGCAATCTAATCGCAAATCATGCACAAAACCCAATCGCAGAATGTACCATAGAGCTGACAGCCTCTAGTACTTCATGGTAAATCACATTTCTGGTTTGTGAACAACATACTTCATCCTCATCCTCTATGAGTATTCTAATACCTTCCCTTGATGTTGATCTAGAAACAGCAACATATAGTTGGCCATGCGTGAAAACAGGTTTTTTTTCAAGTATACACCAACTCGTGAAAGGGTCTGTCCTTGGCTCTTGTTAATTGTCATTGCATAGCATATATGGATAGGGAATTGCCTTCTCTGAAGTGTAAAAGGCCACTTAGGGCTCGTGGTGGTAAGCGCGATTCGTGGTATGAATGTTGTCTCACCGATATTGGATCCAGTTAAAATCACACACTCTAGCAGCCTATGACCAAGGGAAGTAACCAATAACCTTGTCCCATTGCATAAACCCATGGACTGATTTAAGTTGCGTAGAAGCATAATTGTCACACCTTTTTTGAGCACAAGTTTGTGAGATGGGAAGTTGTTGACATTAATAGAATTCAAAAATTCAGGAGGGTAAAGGATATCAAAGTCAGGTAAGTGTTCACTTGATTTTGAAATTGTATCGCAGCTAAGATATTCTTTTGGCTCGCTAGGTATCATGTCAACAATACAGTCATTTATCTGATCATCCGTTGAGTTATTTGGGCAAACAATAGCTCGACATGCAAGGTAGCAATGATTTGTATAGTTATCTGTGAAGCGCGGAAATACCTCATCTATTATGGCCTTTATTTTGTCACCGGATGTTTTGATCAAAAGATAATCAGGAATATCCACCCATGTTGGTTCTGATTCACCTTTTTTTTGTCGCAGTCAACCTACCATCACCAAGCACTAGAACCCAATCACCAAAGTCCTTAAGATCTCTGCAACCTTGCTCACCAAGGTCACCGTGAAGAAGTCTCATATTGATTGTCAGTCTAAGAAGAGTAACATGTCGCCAAAGAGGAGAATTCGTAATGGATGCATCAACTATGGAGGCACGCAAACCTTTTCTTATAACTGGTAATATCTGTCGAAAATCACCTCCAAGAATAATAACTTTACCACCGAATGGAACTATACTGTTAGAAGGTGTCTGTTCAGAAAGCAAATCACGTAAGGTTCGATCTAAAGCTTCAAAGCATCTTCTATGAGTCATGGGGGCTTCATCCCATATTATGAGAGAAGTTTTCTAGATAAGCTCAGCAAGCATGGTTCCTCTTTTAATGGTACAAATGCTGTTCTCATCTATCTTGATTGGAATTTTGAATCTAGAATGAGAAGTGCGCCCTCTAGGCAAAAGAAGAGAGGCAACTCCTGAGGAGGCAACAACCAAAACAATTTTTTTTCAGATCTTATTTTGGAAATCAATGCGTTCCATAGAAATGTTTTCCCTGTACCACCATGGCCATAGACAAAGAAAAAACCAGGCTTATTCATATTTACTCATTGTATGATTGTGTCAAAAAAATTTCTTTGATCAGTATTCAGCCTAGGTATATTCAGGTTAGCTTCTGCAGCTAGGGCGGCGGCATCAGGAGCAAGCTCTTCATCGACCATTATGTTTCCTACAATGTCATCTGAATAAATTGCTGCTCGTGGTAAGTCATAATCATCTATGCTACCACCGCTGTTTGAAAACACAGTATGTAGTTCTTTCATTAGTAAGGACAACAGTCTATCAGAAGGTATTATGTAAGAAGGATTTGACAAAGCTGTCCTAACACGTCGTTGAATATCATTGGTAAAATAGGTCCAATATTTTTCAAATAGTGATCGGACATTTCCAACAGAACAGAACATCACAACAGTAACAAAGAGTTGTCTTAGCTGGCCTGACGATGCAGATACTATGGCCTCATCAAATAGTAAGTGACATTCATTATCACTTTCAAGGAGCCCTCTTGCTTCACATGCTTGCTTAAAGGTCGGATAAACAACCCCATCGTAAGTTCTAACATCAGCATAAGACATGGTGCCTTTTACGATCATTAATAGCTTTTGTAAATAATAAAGCTCGTCGCTCACTGGACTCACATAGTACATCCTGCCTATTTTTTCACACGGTGTTCTAGGACGCCAACTACGTGAGCTACTGTCCCATGTCCATTCTCTCGGGAAATCACAGTAAGTAAGCGTATGTGCACTGCTATATTTTCTGTTCGCTTCGAACCACTCCGTTAACAATGTTTTTTTCGCTGCAGGGCTGGATAGCAAAGATTGTAGGTCAGATCCTTTCTTGTATCGAACAAAGTTCATATTTGGAAGGTGCACAGTTAGGCGTTCTACAGAAGGCATTCTATAGTGTATATCCAATTCAAAAGCCCGCCAATGAGACTCACATGTAGATAGAAACCTTGCATCGATGCATTCTTGTATTTCATTTCGTGGAGAAGTAGAGCTTTCAGATGTTTTATTCGATGCATTTCCAGAAATCTCAAAAAATGCTTTAGTTCTATCAGCTCCTTTTGTGACATATTTAAACAAGTATTTGATCATATTAGATTTGTTGCACCATTCTACGTTAATGTGAGCTTGGTATTTTTTCAGAAGTTCTAGGTTATAGGGCACTACCCATCTGTTGTAAAGTTTAATACCATTTTTCACAACATATCGACCATTGTTTCTGCGTTTGTAAATAGTAAATCCAAATTCATCCATCATAGTCTCTTCCTGAAAAGATTTAGGGAAATGCTTGGAGCATTCTCCCTTTTTCATACATGGGCATGCCCGGTTCTGATTGCCACAAGGGCCATGAATCATAAATTCATCAACTAAAGCATAACCTAAAGGATCAGTCAACACATCAGGTATTTCAGCAAAAATAAAACCATTGACAATAGGAGCACTAAACTCAGCATTCTCAGCAGCAAGCCAAACTAAGCAATGAATATGAGGGAGGCCACGCTTCTGGAACTCAACTGTATACAGGACTACATGTAAAGAGGGCCAATGTTAGAGCCTATACAACACAAACAAATATTAATGAACCAGCAAAATATCCTACCAGCAAGGACTGGAAGAAGAACGCACGAAGTGAGAACACGCGTCCGCGATGGAGGCCGCACAACGCCAGAACGCTCACCTCGGAATCGCCATGAGGACGCAAGAAAGGTGAACGGAAAAAAGGGATTAGGCTAGAGAAGAAGGAAGGGGACGAAAAAGAAAGGGAAAAACAGTACCAGCGCGATTTAATGGTTTCCTCGCACCGCACGCTGCATGGAGCAGGCCTGTATAGCGTTGTCTATCTCCCATTCGCCAACCGGTACAAACATGGGGCCCATACTCCCTACATGGGAGCAAACTAGATATATCCATGGTCCCGGCGCAGGGCAGATACGAAAGACCCCATTAAACGCGTGAACTGTAATGAGCAATCTTCACCGGGCATAGTCCACCCAACCACCGAGCCATGCGGCCCCACACAGCACCAGGCCCACTGATCAAGGAGCAAAAACCCATCACTGAGCCACCCTGTCGACAGCTCGCGTGCACAGCGGAGTAGGCCCACAGAGTGGAGACCTATGGCGCGCGAACAAATCGCGTCGCAAGAACACTGGAGGCCCACAGTGCAGAGACACGTAAAAAATTGAAGGGGACGTGGATACCAGTGCAAACGAACACGCCAGTAAAAAAAAGGGGTGAATCGCTGTGGGAGGAGCAGATCGCCCTTACTTTTAATTACTCCGATTGGTGCGAATACTGCTACTCGATTCAAGGTCGATGCTGCTGCTTGTTCCATCGTCATCGCTCGCTTGCTCCATCGATCACCAATGTTTGCTGTCATCGCTTGCTTGCCGCAATAACCAAGATAATAGCTGGGGTAGAAAGGCTGGGGAAGAACAGAAGTATGACAAGGTGGATCCTACTTGTCGGCCTCTAATGGCTGGGGACATTTTGGTATGTAAAAAATACGGTATTTAAAAACATAGTTCAACTGCGTCTGAGATGTATATAATGGCATGATTCAAATTTACAAAATACCGATGGAACTCAACCAATTCATAATATCATGAATAGTAACGATATTTTTTTAATTGGAAAAGTTGTAATGGCATGATCCAGTTAACCCTTTAATGATAGCAACCAACAAAGTTGATTATTACTATTTATCTCATCTTTAACCACTAGTCCACTATTCTTAACTCAGTCTAGAATGACTAAGAAGTTTGGTTATGTTTAGCCTGCAATACACTTAATATGTTAATTTCTTATATATTTTTGAGATGATGTTATTTTCTTATATGTCTATAAAAAACTTCTATAGAAAGATGAGTGATCGTAGATGGTACTAAATGAATAGCGTCCATTGTCATTAATTTGTTTAAAAACCGGTTAATTTGTTTAAAAAGCTTTTATCGAAAGATGAGTGATAATAGATGTTATTTTCTTATATACCGAGTGCATCTGATATCCTCAAAATTTTACACCCTATCACATCAAACGATCGAACGTTTGAACACCTGTATAAAATATTAAATATAGGCTAAAAAAATAACTAATCGCACATATTGCGACTAATTTGCGAGACGAATCTTTTAAACCTAATTGCTCCATGATTTAACGATGTGGTGCTATAGTAAACATTTGCTAATGACGGATTAATTAGGCTTAATAAATTTATCTCGTGGTTTACCGACGAATTCTGTAATTAGTTTTTTATTAGTACCTAAACACCCCATGCGACACTCTATAAAATATTCGATATGACATGCCAAAACTCTACACCCCTAGATCCCCTAGATCTAAACACCAACTCAGACTGTGTTTAGTTTTACGCTAAAATTTGAAGTTTGAAGAAATTGAAACGATGTGATGAAAAAGTTGAAAATTTATGTGTGTATGAAAGTTCGATGTGACGAAAAAATTGGAAGTTTGAAGAAAAAAAAAAGTTAGAATCAGCGCCTCAATAGTTTTATCGATATCGAGGAAGATCGTGGAGAAATGAACACTGTCGCATGAAAATCACCGGGGTCAACGATGTACTCCTACCTGCATCTACTTCTGCACGGTCATTACACACGGAGGAGTAGAAACACGAGGAGCCGTAAATGCCAAGGCTCGGTAAGTCCAAGCGTGCGTCGGCGCACGCGGCACGTGGGCTCCACAACAGGGGCAATTCGGCCACTCCACCCAGGTAAGAAAATAAAAAGACCAGACTGTGCTAGTAGCAGTAGTACTGCTATTTTTGGGTAATATGTGGCTATGTGCTAGTATTGAAACGATAAGAAATAATGGGGCTTTATACTTTATCTAGCAAATCAAAGATCGACGTGATCACTATTATTTCTTTTGTTACAATTCAGGCTAGTTCTAAAATTGAGTAGGTTTTAGTATATACTTCTTCCGTTTCACAATATAAGTCATTTTAGTATTTTTCACATTTATATTGATGTTAATGAATCTAGACATATAGAATGACTTACATTGTAAAATGGATGGAGTAACTTTTTTGTTGTTGTAAATCTACACAAGATTTATCTAAATTCAATAGATAATTAACTCTATTACATTAACGTAAACATTGCTTGCTACCTGATGTAGATACATCATACATGGTGCTTTGGACAACCAAATTAATAACAGGAGGTACTTAATTAATGACAAAAAGTAAAGACATTGAAATAATTATATCTTCAACTCACCGTAATGGACAAAACATTTAAAATAGCCCGTTTAAATTAAGACTAGAATTATTTTGATATAGATGTATTTAGCGTACCATTTTACATGCTTCTTAGCCATTTATTAGAATTTAAGTTAGTTGAAAATTATAGAGAATCAAGGGACCTATTTAGTAGAGATCTGGCTTCAATTCCCACCTCAGGCCAAACAATTTCAGTTCCATCAAAAAAAGAGGGTGAAGTGAGCTGAAGTGCTCTCATAAAATAAACTAAGACATGAAGTCAGGTTTAGGCTGTTTCATAACTCCATTCCAGATCTAATTCTTGAAGTTAAACTTATAATTTAGAGCTCTATCAAACATATCCTACATGTATTCATTCATAGCATGACGTATTAGCGTTTATTATAGTGCAATATAGTCCTCTCTCCGTCCCACAATAGTTACCATTCTAGATTATTTAGGATGGATTAAGGTTTAATTAAAAAATTTATAATACCTCTTATTAAATAATATCTGATGAGAAGTGAAACGGTTATTGTGGGTAAAATATGAAAACTTTTGAATAGAAAGTGATTTATGGGACAACCAGTACTCTATATTAACAAGTACTATTTGAGAACAAAACTTAAATACTAAAGAGATAAGTATTATAAGACGGTATTATAAGTAGGGACTGTCTAACAATCATTCGACAGATTTTCTTTAGAAAATCAGTCGAATTTTCAAGCCACCACCATGTGCTGCTCAAATGAAAACGTATCAATGTACGTCAGTCACTGGACATTAATCACGTCAGTGATGCTGCTAAAAAGAAAAGGAAAAACAAGCAACTTACATCAACTTACGCATGTAATTTTAGGGGTTACATATGTAATTTTGAAACTTACGCTATAAATATATTAAAATTACATATGTAATTTTAAAACTTACAGCGTAAATATATTAAAATTACATAAGTAAATTTGAAGATTTACGATGTAAATACGTGCCGATTATTTTTTTATGAAAAATATGATGGCATATATATAGTCCGAAAATATCGAATCACACCCCAAACAAATAGGTTAACTACAGTATAACAAAACAACCATGAGTAAAAAAATTACCATCCATGTAAAACAAAAATTACACCTGCATCTATTAAAAATTACACTGTAAATGTAGTGTACTTAACTATGAAACTGTGGTGAAAGTTTTAAAAACGTTAGGTATAGTAGCAAAGTAATCAGTCGCTTCTTGCTCAGTTGGTACGATGCATGTCTTGGCATCCTGACATCATGTGGTCGATTCCCTGCTCTAGCGGCATTTTTTTTTCACTCGAAGGCACGCGCACAAATCTCAAAGTAAATCATACGGTGAAGAAATCGACAGACTTTTAATCTGTCGACAGATATACAGTAATTCCGTTATAAGTATTATAGGACGGAGATAGCGTTTTTTTCTATTCGAAATATTTCAAAACGGGGAGCTATGCTCCGTTCCGCCTGCAAAACCGCAGTCGGCGGAAGACAACAGAACAAAACCGGCGTTGAGAAGGGGGGAGGGGCAATCCCGTCATTCCACGCGAGCCCGAGTTGCACGGCACCACCACCGCCTTCTTCCTTCACTCGACCCGACCGCCGTCTCGTCCGTCTCCCCCGCTTCCTCCGCCTCCAAAACCCCCCCATCCCAACCCGTCCTCCTCACTCGCCCTCCCCTCGCGCTTCGCTTCGCTCCGATCCGACCGCCGCCGCCGCCGCCGCCACAGCGAGAAGAGAGAGAGGGAGATGGCGGGCGGGGAGAAGGTGGACTACGTGTTCAAGGTGGTGCTGATCGGGGACTCCGCCGTCGGCAAGTCCCAGATCCTCGCCCGCTTCGCCCGCAACGAGTTCTCCATCGACTCCAAGGCCACCATCGGCGTCGAGTTCCAGACCCGCACCCTCCTCATCGACCACAAGTCCGTCAAGGCCCAGATCTGGGACACCGCCGGCCAGGAGAGGCAAGCCTCTCGCTCCCCCCCCCGCCAAATCTCGCAACAATTCCGCTCTCCAGATTTCGATCCTGCTGTTTCGCGTCATTTCGTTACTGTTCGTTCATCATATCATTTTTCTCCCAATTTTTTCCGGCGTTCAGATCGCTGGATTAGTGAGCTCCTCCGTGATACGCGCGCCAATTGATTCAATGCTAGCTGGTGGGCTTACGTCACACTTCCATTTAGATCGTAGGTAGCAGTAGTAGCGTACAGCAACGCAGCGAGTGGTTGGTAGAGGTGGTACGACACTACACTAGTCCTAGATCTCTGCTCCCCGTTGGCTGCAACGGTCGGGGTTAGCTTGCAGTGCACACTGCTACCTACCTGGTGATTGGGCAGTGTGATGTGCGACTCACCTACTCTGGAGTCTGGATCTGCCCTGAATTATGCTGGTGGGGGGTGTGGTTTACTACATGCAACCACATTTAGTTGCGTATGCTGTCGAATTTAGGTGCTCTTGTATGGTGGTGGGTGGCTGGGTGGGCAATTGGGCGGATACTAGTACTAAATATGGAGAGTGCGTGTGCATTTCGGAAGTATGTCAATTATGGTTCATGTTGTTGGTTGTAATTTGTTGGCACGCGAATCTGACATAGCGCCCGATGAATGGGGGTTATTTTGAATTCGAAGATGTCCATTGCTGAACTCTGCACACTTGGTGTCCTGTCCTGCTGTATATACCAAAGGTCCATGGGATGTTTATACATGCTTTGACATGACCCTTAAATGTGATTGTAGTTAGTACTTTTACTCCCTCCGTTTTAGGTTATAAGACTTTCTAGCATTGCCCACATTCATATATATGTTAATGAATCTAGGCACACATATATGTCTAGATTCATTAACATATATATGAATGTGGCCAATGCTAGAAATTCTTATAATATGAAACGGAGGAAGTACGTACTTTGATGAAAAGAATTTGTTGTGCCCGTGTGCTCTGTGTTGTACTCTTTTGATAAGCTTAACCAATGCATGGACTGAGGCCAGTGTCATGCTCCAACTTAAGCTGTGTATTTCCTTCACCAACAATAACTCTCGTGTTTTAGTTATGGCTGATTCATTCCTTTCATGAAGCCACATCATCTCAACTGTTTCGGATCTTTGGATGATCGATCTAAGGTGCAAAAGCGCCTAGCTGCACAGCAAATCAACATTGCACCTCTTGTTAGCATTTCATCATGTTATTTTTTCAAGCAATTTGAAGGGTTTCCACACATTTCATAAGTATTCTAGTCCCTAGCAAGTGTGCAGCAATGTATTCTTTTTTGTTCTGATGACACCACTATATCCATCTTAGCAGTCAGTTACAATCTTGTGGACGATGATAAAGTTAGCAAGTTACATAGTTAGCCTTATCAACTATGTTGATGCACTGTTCAACTAGCAAGCATCTGTGTTCATTCATGCTACTAGCATATTCTGTCTTTTGAGTTCCATACCTGTGTTTCTACATTTCACATTTCCACTAGTACTAGGTATAAATTGTTACAATCTTCAGTAATACCTTTTCTGTTTGAGGTATTTGAAACATTCCCTGAATCCTGACATTCTTATAGCATATAAAATTGTTTATGCCCTGTATAGCTTAACCTTTTCAGGACTTGAATGTGCTGCATAGATAAATTCATATGTTATTGTGTTTAGGAATATCTAAATTTTGGGGACACTGGTACAAATATCATATGGCTATCAACATCCAGGGATCAATATATAAGTTAAAAACTATTTTTCTCTGAGCTAGTTTTTTAGCTAGTTACTTGTCTCAACTAGACAGGTACTAACCAAGTCCACTTATCAATTACCACTAAATCTTTGAAAGCTTGGTTGCTCAAACAGACATATGGTCATTCAAGCTGGTCAGATTCATGAATAGCTTTTCCAAGGCATTTTCACTGAATGTCACCACTGGATATGTAAATGCACTGGCTCTTTTTTTTTTTTTACCGGAACCACTGCAGGGGAGGCCCCCGCAGTTAATATATTATATTAAAAAGATCATAAGTACAGACCAAAAACTAAAATTGCAATGCATGGCTCATTTGCCAACATGATCTTCACAGGGAATGGTTGGTCGCAATGCTTGTTCCATAATCTTTTGTTTGAGGAATGAACTAAAACTTTGGTGCCACTTTTGTTCAGTGCACAGTACTTTCTTTGAGCTATACACATTCCCCTTGGTGTGTAACTGCAACCAGTTCACTCTAGTTTAGATGTCTAGCTGATATTACCATAATATAGTTGTTTTTTTTTAATTCTGGTTGACATAAGAGCAAGGATAATAGTGAGCTATAAGCAAGCTATATGCTTATGTGGAAGAGAGAGATAAACAAAAGTGGGGAGTGTTGGCTCTTATGCAAGAGCTAACTACACACAAGCTCCAAGAAATATGCATTAAATTCATAGTGAGAAAGAGAGAGGATGAAAAAAATAAAGATAACCTTATAGCTAACCTATTATACATGTTAGCTTTAACATTGACTAATACTCCCTCCGTCCCAAAAAAAGTGAATCTAGGACTGAATGTGACATATTCTAGTACAACGAATCTGGACATACATACACACATCCAGTATTAGGTTGGTTTTTTATGAGATGGAGGGAGTATTAAGTAGTGGGCTCTACTATTAAATTTGCTCTAAGCCTTGTTGTTTTTACTCAGTAACATACATATTGAAATATTGAATTTCACATTCATATGCCCTAGAAGTGACCCAAGGTTTGGAGAACTTGAGTGGAGCCAGCCTAAAGTGCTTTTTTTTTCTCTTGAAATTTGTCTGGAGGTTTATTAGTTAATCTCCTAAGGAAGAACTATTTAGTTCCAAAGTTTGATGGTTGTTCTCATTCTTATCTAAAATATCTTCTATATCAACCAAACTAGAGAATTATCTGGTTCCCTCTCTGTACTGACCACTTTTTGTGATTTTAAGGTCCATGACATCATCCCAACTTCATTGCTACTGGGTTTTTGAGTTGCCCATATGTATTTATGTACAATTACCTGCAAAATATCTGTATGGTGGTTCAATATTTTAATAGAGAATGAGTTATGATTTGCAACAGTTTTTTTTTTCTTCTGAAATGTTCCCCTAAGCCTTCCTACTTTTGACATTCTCTATAATCTTGTCATTGTATTATTTCTGACTACTCAAATGTGTATCCATGGTAACCATAGCCTTAAAATTCTTTTATGCTGCTTCGTTTGCTTTGTTTTCCCTGTCATTTGAACTGCATTCTGTTCTGCATTTGAGCACATGACACACAATAGGTGTGCGTGCTGTATTATCCATGAAATCTTAGTCCTGCACTTTAGAGAACTTCTCTATTTTTACTGTCATCATGTGAAGAAACAGTACTCCAAGATCACAGTGAGACAAAATATATACGTATTTTCTGTATATATGTTGTAGCACTCAAAATGTGTGATGAATTTTGTGGCAGTATTGGCATTCATCTGTTTTGTCTTTCTCATGTAGCTTACAAACTTGTTTCTTTCATGAACACAACTTACTAACCTGTCATGCCTATTTACTTCAACTACTGCAGGTATAGAGCTGTCACGAGTGCATACTACAGAGGAGCATTGGGAGCTCTCCTAGTCTACGATATCACCAAGCGCCAGAGCTTTGATCACATCCCTCGCTGGCTGGAGGAGCTCCGTGGCCATGCGGACAAGAACATAGTCATCATGCTGGTTGGCAACAAGAGCGATCTTGAAGACGAGCGGGCCGTGAGCACCGAGGATGCCAAGGAGTTTGCTGAGAAGGAGAACCTCTTCTTCCTGGAGACCTCCGCTCTGCAGGCCACCAACGTCGAGAACGCCTTCCAGACCGTCCTGTCAGAGATATTCAAAATTCACAGCAAGAAGAACATGGCAGCGGACCCAAAAGCAAACGGCGCTGCCCCATCGCTAGCAGGGAAGAAGGTCGTCGTCCCGGGCCCAGCGCAGGAGATCCCCAAGAGCAAGTGCTGCAGTTCCATGTGATCTTACTCTACTCAGATTCAGCTGTATTTGTGTGCCTCTTTTTGAGAATTTTCACGCGATCTTTCTGGATGTACATCCCTGCTCAAATAGCTCTAGGCTGCGAGTATTGTCGGACTATTGGTTGTTTCGGTGATCAGGTGGACGGGATAGCTTAGAATTTGTGACATTTTGTCACTTCTCTCAGCTGGAATAGGGTGCGAGCAGAGGAGCTCTATTTTTCATAGGAGTGGGTTAATTTGTGGGGGTTAATTACCAATAGCCGTGTATGCCGATTGTTTTACATTTCTTAAATCCTTTATGTATTGTTACACGTATTACTATTAATATCTACTTGCTGCTATGACACCGTACTAAGTGTGGCATTGCCTTACCGAATATAATTAACTGAAGGTCATTTGCTTCGGCACATGGGTCTCATTTCTTTTGGCAGTGACCTCTCTACTTGGTGTTTGCTTCTGTTTTTTTTTTCTTGTGGTTTGCATGTGCCGGCTGGTTGATCTTCATGTAAGGACGGTTGAGAGGTATAGCCGAGAATATCCTTTTGCATGTTGCTCAAATCTTTGTATGCTATTGAATATTTTTGTTTGGTGCCACCAGAAAGATATCTTCTAATACTATCTTCTTAACTTAACACTCCTATCCTTCCAAATTAAGGGCTAAAGAAACCATTAACGGTAGCAGGTAGAGCCATTGGGCCATCAGCATTCAGCAAGCCTGCATTTCTAGCAGATAAGATTGTTGTGTTCATCAATTTGCTCATCATATGCATGCAGAATTTTCACCACAGGCTGGAGATGTGCTGTCTGATTATTTTTACAAGAGGAAATGGAACGTAAGAAAGCTTTTCTTCCTCATATTTTTCAATATAATTAACTACGCCCACTTGTAGGATGAATTTGATGAATGGTGCTAAAAAAATACGATACTTTATATTGTCTAATTAATTAGTCATCCATTTTAGCTAGTGACCCTTTTGTACAAACAAAACTTGTTTGGATTTTAAATTGCAACCATCATACAAAGGGGGGGCTCCCCCTCCTTGTGTGGTTGAAGGGGAACAGAGAACATGCCACCCTACTAGCTAACCACTCACATGCTTACGAATCTTCCAAAAGCCTCACCATGATTAAGTTAACAAAA
The DNA here is from genome assembly GCF_000147395.1 of Oryza glaberrima. NCBI lineage: Eukaryota > Viridiplantae > Streptophyta > Magnoliopsida > Poales > Poaceae > Oryza > Oryza glaberrima. The sequence continues at coordinate 11,724,900 of NC_068335.1, read as the reverse complement.
CCACGCACCGATTTGTTAAGACATCTCTTGATCTTTTGGGGATTTAGTTCACTAAACCCCATGATAAACAACAGGGGAATGTGCGCACTTACAGCTCCCTGGGAATCTTCTTTTCTTCTTTTTTTTATATCTTACAGCAATATAATGCCAGCTGCTTGCACATGGTCGACAAGTAATTAACCCAGCTTACTAATCGAGTTGCATCCATACATGCCACTGTTCGAGGAAACATCGGGCTTGCTTGTTCGAGCCTTTTTGGCTGTAATTTATAAATGAAAGATATGTTACTAAAGCTATGATATGAGAATAAATTTAGGGAAATATCTTATACTCTATCTTTAGCAATCCTAAAGCCAAATGAGTGATCAAAGTGAAAAAAAATAAAATTAAGTTATAAAGCTAAAAAATTATATAAACTTAATATTCAAAAATTAAGTTACAAAATTAAAAATTGGTTGTGACTTAGAGAACCCAAATTAAGCTCAAACAAGCTTGTCCAATTTTTCAGTTCTTGACTTCCCCCCTAGACTCCTTAATGAAAAAATCTAACCGTAGTTAGTCTCCTTAATTTCGTTCTTAGAGCCTGTTCAAATTGTAGCCAAAATAAATCATAACAAATTTGGTAATATTGCTAAAATTTTAACAGGATTTTTTTATATATTACTAAAGTTTGGTAAGAAATTAAATGGATGCACGTATATATTTGAGAACTTAAAAAAATAGTATAGTTTAAAATGACATTAATCTGAACAAACCCTTAATTTACTTGGATGCATTTCGTAGCTTACTAGTGCCAACTAATCAATGGCATCGTTCATATATATATGGACGGCTGCGATGATCCGATCAAACCCCGGGAAGCAGCACGGGAGGTCGACACGTGTCCCCCCAATCCGCCGTGCGCGCTGCTGCAGCTTAGCTGCAACCCACCCACCCCCATGTGCGCCCGCCGCTCCCGTCCAAGAAGACGGCGACGACGACGGCGGCGGCGACCCACCGCGGCGGCGGTGAACGCGTCAGCGGGAAGCTCGCCGCCGGCCGCCGTGCACGGCGGCGGTGGGCCCGACTAGGTAGCTACTGACCTATAGCTAGATATATAGCTTAGCTAGCCGAGTAAAGCTAATTAGCATGCAGCTGTAGCGTTTGCATGCCCATGTGTTGGTAGGCAAACTGTGTGCCTTTACTCGGCTACAGTGTCATTGGCTTTATCTGAGAAGATGGGAGATTTTTTTTTTCTTTAAAAGAAAAATTAGCTAGCAGCACACATATAAAGTCTACTCCAACTGTGTTTTACTCTCTCCGTCCCAAAATAATGGTGTGTTTGAGGAGAAGAAGATTGGGGAGATTGGGAAGATACGCAAAACGAGATGAGCCATTAGCGCATGATTAATTGAGTATTAACTATTTTAAATTTTAAAAATAGATTAATATGATTTTTTAAAGCAACTTTTCTATAAAAATTTTTTACAAAAAACGCACCGTTTAATAGTTTGGGAAGCGTGCGCACGGAAAACGATGCGCTTTCTCACCCTATATCACACAAACAAACGCAGCCTAAGTGCAGTTTTAGCACTGTTTATGTCCAACGTTTGACCATTCGTCTTATATAAAAAAGATTATGACTAGTATTTTTATTTTTATTAGATGATAAAACATGAATAGTACTTTATGTGTGACTAATTTTTTTAATATTTCTTATAAAATTTTTAAATAAGACGAATGGTCAAAACGTTTAGCACGTATATCTATGGACGGAGGTAGTACATGCGAGCGAATTCGTTGGCTGCACAGGAGCAGATGAATTGAATGAAGTTCAGCCAGCGAGGTTAACAATGACGTACGTACGGCTTAATTAACTATGTGTTCTTGGGATGTTGTCTCAATTTTAAAGAGCTTCTTTATCTTATGGGATAATTTCCAAAAAAAATATAATACAAGTATGGTTGTGTACTTCACATATGGGATAATTTTAGTATAATAATCTTTTTTAAAGTTGGGATAATTATCGAGGTCTTTTTGTAAAAAAATAATAAATAATTAGTGATTTTCATCTGTAGTGTCAAACAATGTATACCATTTATTCAGTATTATAATTAACTAGGTACCTCCAAACACATCGGGATACAAAGTGATGATGTAAAAATATAGATTAAAATGCTGATGCATGTAGTATCTATCATCTAGTATAATATGAATATTGTAAAGAGTAATATCAAACCTAACATTTTCTTTGTTTTCTTGATCTAGAAATGATTTCATAGATATTTAATACTCTAAAATTCTAAGATCTATGCAGTCAAGATATATGGTTAGCGGATGTGTCTTACATTTAGTTTCTAGGCACAATTAGGTCCAATGTAATCGCCTCCTATCAATATCGAACGATTGCGATCGATATAAATATTAGTGATTGGCCAATTGTAAGGGTTGACACTACACAATGCATTGCTCTTAATTAATAAAAAAAATTAAGGAACCGTAACGTAGGCTATTTTTATAGATATGCCATTATATTAGACTACACTTCCATCACTTCTTCCTTCTCTAGTCAAGTTATATATTGTACTCGTGCAACCATTTCTTCTAGTCCACTGTGCTTATTAGTGAAGGCGACCAACACTCTTGGACTTGACAAATAATGCAGATATGCAACCAAAGCTATATACATCAATTTTTTTTTACAACAGCATTTTACTTTTACAATTTCTAGCATGTAATTTCTCAATTTTTATATATTAATCCTATGTTTCCGCCTAAAGACATAATACTCCACCAAGAACATAAAGAACATAACAGATTATATAAATTAATACCAATATTGGTGAAAGCCAGACAACTTACTTAATTTGTTTTTTCAAATGGTACACACAATTGCGATCGACTGCTATATTAAAGACTTACTAGTGAATATCTTCTGCTTATGCATGCACCAGGGCATCACATATTTAAAAAGACATTGCAAACTTTATACAGCAAAATACAAAACAATTGATGTCAAAATGTACATGATGAAAATTGTGAGCTGATTGTGCCTATCCCTTTCCAAGATGGATGCATCTAGAAGGGCCCCAACTGATTGGTATCTTATTATATAGGGTGTGTTTAGTTCCCTTCAAACTTTTAATTTTTCCATCACATCAAATGTTTGGACAAATACATGTAGCATTAAATATGGATAAAAAAAACCAATTGCACATTTTACATGTAAATTGCGAGACGAATCTTTTGAGCCTAATTACGCCATGATTTGACAATGTGGTGCTACAGTAAACATTTACTAATAACGGATTAATTAGGCTTAATAGATTCGTCTCGCAGTTCACATATCGAATCTGTAATTTGTTTTGTTATTAGTTTATATTTAATACTTCAAATGCATATTTATATACTTAAAAAAATTGAAATGGAACTAAACACGGCCATAACCTTGTAGACATACTAGTATACATAGCATTTGCCGGTCTTCACCGCTGCATTACAATAATAATATATTGCATGCCCTGCCACATCAAAATGAGCTCATTCTCCTCCTCTCCCTAGCTTCTCACCAATCAACCATAGACCTTTACTCTCTTTTATTTTGATTTAATTTTTTGCTGCGGTTAAACAACTCAATCAACTCGTCACCGTCATGCATGCGTCACTAGCTAGCTCCTGCTTTTGCATGGTGCCATTTTTTTGTTGCCCAAAGGAGCACATTCTATGATCAAACCCTAGGTACTAATACGGCATGCATGTATGATAAATTTTACTTCAATTAAGAGTTTAAAGGTTGCTATACTATAGCATAGTCACTTTCATCTCGGCCTTATAATTTTTTTCACCTGGGGTTATCTCTATAATGAGCAAATGATCTTACACCAAATCTAGCTTTTTTTGTTCTGTTTTTACTTTGACGACCTAGCTAGAAGTACTTAAGTAGAACTGTCACAACTGGGCCTTTTTTTACAATTACCCCCTTAAACATTCCCTTAAATTAATATATCACTCCTCTTCCTCATTTCAACCCCACTATATATATATCCTCTCCCATTCCCAAGTTCCCATGCATGTTCCTACCTATATGCTCATCTCACTGACAAGTATGGCCCACATTTATTTTTGTCAATAGGAACAAAAAGTTGTAGGGTAAAACCGTAAAAGAAAACCATAAAAAAAAATTAATCACTGTCTCCTTCCTCCAAGTATATGTCTCTGCTAGCTTGTGCCCTAGCCAGTAGTAGTAAAAACTATAGAAATTGACTTTAGTTATAATTACCCCCATGCATGCATGTACAACTTAACAATGCCGTAATTTACAACAATGGCGTCACCAACCAGCCACAAAGCAAGCAATCAAGCCAGCTAATTAAGCTTAGCTGAGCTCACTCTCTCGCTAGCTAGCTAAGCTCTAGCTTCTACCAACCCTCGGTGCCGTACCAGGAGAGGCCGCCGGCGTGCTCGTCGCCGGCGAAGAATCCGGCGCCGCCGAGGTCGGCGTCGGCCACTGCGCCGGCGCCGCCGCCGCCGACGAGGAGTTCTTGGTGGCCGTCGAAATGCGATGACGCGTGGAACATGGAAGGGAAGGAGAGGGACGAGGTGAGCGTGGTGGATGGCGCGAAGAAGGAGGTGAACCCCGCCGTGTCGTAGCTCGCCGGAGTTTGGTGGTGGTGGTGGTCGATGGCCGCGCCGGAGTACGGCGACGCCTCCTCGTTGAACACCGCGCTCGAGTCGCTGTCCGTCGAGCCGTCCACCACCTTGCTGTTATACGCCAGTGGCGGCGGCGGCGGCGGCGGAGGCGGCTGGTGTTCGTCCGCGGCCACGGCCTCCAGCTTGACGGACATCTGGCCGTCCACCCTGTCCCGGAGGTCGGCGATCTCGGCGGCGAGGGCGTCCTTGTCGCGGCGGAGGGCGTCGCACTCGAGGCGGAGGGCGTCGTGGCGGGAGCGGAGGGCGGCGAAGTCGCGCTCGATCTGCTTGGTCTTCCACCTGGCGCGGCGGTTCTGGAACCAGACGGCGACCTGGCGAGGGTGGAGGCGGAGGTCGCGGGCGATCCGGGCCTTCCGCTCCGGGTCCAGCTTGTTGTCCGCCTCGAAGCTCCGCTCCAGCGCCCGCACCTGCTCCGCCGCCAGCCGCCGCTTCTTCTCCCCGAGCCCCCCACCGCCGCCGCCGCCGCCGCCGCCGCCGTCGTCGTCCTCAACCTCCTCCTCCTCCTCCTCGTACGCCGCCGCGCCGCCGCCGTCCATGTACGACCTCATGTTGTCCTCTGCAACACAACACACATGATGTTCTACGTGTTAATTACCATTGCAAAACAAAAAAAAAGTCTCTAAATTCACGCATAATTCAGCAACTAGCTACAAAATGCGTACAAAAACTAAATGAGTTGTACATGTTTTTGGTGCATGTATGATCATGCATGTAAAGTTGGCTTGGAAGAAATAGAATTATGGTGTACCTTGTTGATCAGAGGTGTCATGGATGATGGCCATGGAGGAGCCTCTGCAGCTGGGCCTCTTCATGAGCCCAATTCTTGAGAGAATCAACAATGAAGAGAGAAGATATACAAAATGGATCTGAGAGGAAGAAACTAGGGAACAGTGAGAAGAAGAAGAAGAAGAACACTAGCTAGCTGCAAGAGGAAGAAGAAGAAAGCTTGGATCTACAAGAGCAGCTAGCTGGCAATGGAGAGAGAGAGAGAAGGAAGGAAGAGAGAAACAAACTGGTGCAAGAGGCCAAGGAGGGTGTATAAATAAAAGCATTTGGTTGGGTTGGGGCATGTGGGTGGTACCAAGATGGCATGTGGCAGAGATATTTGGTGCCTGGTTTGTTAGCATTTTTTTGACAGGTAATGCCCAACTTGTTTAATGTGCTGTCATCCTAATTCCTCTTAGCTAGCTAGTTGATTCAGGGTTAATTAATTAATTAATTGTGGTTTGCGGTGCTGTAGTTTTAGTTTTGGGAATGCACACAACATGTACTACTCCGACAAAAAAAACCCAATCCTAGCTATGAATCTAGACAGGATTTGTCTTTTTTGGATGGAGAGGTTATGTTTCTGCCTTCAAGAAATTTAAAAGAGAGAATCCATGGATGTTTTATTTTCTCTAATTAGTCTTCAATTTATACATTTTTGTGTATATATATGTATGCACACAACTCTGAAGTAGCTATATGTAATACTAACATCATGGACCATGCTATACATGCCTAAAATGTCTATTTTTTGCCATTTTAACCCCCTCGCCTGAATTAGCGAATCATGCTGTTGATATTTTGGCAAAGGCTTCGCAGTAACCTAGCTTAATAACCCCATCCAATATGTATAGGAATGGCATGTGTTACTGATTTAATAAGAACTTCAATTACTCCCAACCAAAAAGTTTGCTCCATTCAACCGATGAAAAAAAACAAACGATCGAGTATATCGTTGTGCAATTTACGAATGTTTTAAATTCTTTTGTTTTGGAGTTTTTCTTGTCTTCTAAACTTATTAGGATTTCTTCAACATAGTGAGTTTAATCATGCTGGTAAATTAGTTAGATGTAACTCTTTCGTTTTTATAGCAATAAACGATACAATAAATATTTGGTAGTCTTATAATTCACAGGCATATATATATATGCATGCCTATGGAATCCACAAAGTATCCTGATGGGTTAATAATCTAACCACGGTTAAGCATGACTCCAGTTTAGCTAACATGCAAATGGAACTGTAACGAATATAATATTTCTCCTAACTTTGTTTTGAGTTTTTTAAATGTAGGAATGAAGACTATCAAGTGTAGACAATTACCAATATTTTTTGTCCTTCTACATTGCCCTTACATGCAAGTAATGTCACAAATACTACCAAGTCAATTATAACAGCTAGGACTCATTACACAGAAGTCATGACTTAATTAATCAAATGTGAACACACAGAATTAGTGTAGCACCACCTTTAAACAAGTCTTTCTTTTATTAACCACAGTTAATTTGACAGATATTTCGAGTTTCTATACACAAATCTAGGTTATTTTTTTAACACCATAGATGAAATCATATTTAGTTTTCTTTCACTTAATTTTATGATTTGTTTAGATGTGCTCGGTGCTTGCTTGGGTTGATTGTCATTTGTCACCTGCATATAGTTTTATAAATTAAAGTGTGCGTGATCTATGTACATTGGTCCGGCGTATGCATTTCTTTCATCAATAAGTCTATTGAGAGTTTATAACATCAAATTAATAAAGCGCAGCTGAGCGCAGGGAATGCTTTTTTTTTTCTTTGCCTTTTTTTACCATCTTCTAAGAAAAGCTAGTACGTATATACTTCAACTTAACCGATTAAATTGAGAGTCCCCTTGTGTTATCACACAATTGCACGGTAATTTGCAGGTACTTGTAGAAAACGTAAGTTTCTTACCTACACTGTCCACATCTATGCTCGTTGGTACATAGGAGTATAATCCCTCCGTACTCGTAAAGGAAGTTGTTTTGAACAGCGACACGATCTCCAAAACACAACTTTGACTTCTTGTTTCTATAAAAATATTTATTAAAAAGTGATATATTTATATTTTTATGAAAGTATTTTTCAAGACAAATCTATTCATTTAATTTTTACATTTTCAAACTCAACAACTTGAGAGTTATTCATGATTTATATTTGCAAGATTTGACTTAAATATTGTCTTAAACGATTTCCTTTACGAGTACGGAGGGAGTATACATATAGTCGGATCAGATCCTGATCTCCTCCTTGAATTTCTCTCTAATTATATTTATTCCCCCTTAAGCTCATTAATTCGAACCATTTAAACGGCTACTTGAGGGCAATTAACATGAAAACTATATATTATTCGACCAATCTATTCATAAACATTAACTAGTTCCAATATGCTTAGATAATTAATTGCAAACAGTATTATGATTGCAAAATGCAAGATATATATATATATATATATATATATATATATATATATATATATATATATATATATATATATATATATATATATATATATATAAATTATATCCTCATTTTTGCTGGTACACTCTTTGGTACTCCATCAGATTCCGTATTTTCGGTCGACGTTGAATCGTTTTTTGGTCAGATCTATGGAAATTTCTGTTGAAATATTAATAAGAATCTTAGTCGAGTTTACCTCTATAATTAATGTTGCCGTGGTTTCCAACGTGAGAGAAATACCTAGTTTAAATTAAGGCATTTAATATGAACATAACGATAAATAGACATTCTAATTAATTACTTTTTGGTTGATGAAATTATATCCAAACGATGCACAACATGCAGTGATGTCTCATTTTACTATAGCCTACTATATTTGTTCGAAATATAGCAACTTTGAGCTTTGTATTCTAAATATGTAGTCAAATTTACTATATATACAGTTAAGTTGGAGGATCCATTAATTTCAAAATTGAGTAGCAATTTTGTGTTAGCTATAAATACGGTGTCCGTACGTAGTCGATGGACGGTCGAGATGCGAAGGGATCGGTCGGCTCACGTGGTGTCGAAACGTGGCGTCGACTGTGCGGCCACTGAGCCGGCATTCGCAACTGAAAAAGTGCACAGCTTAGCTCCAGGGAACCATGCCCTGCCCGGCCCCACACAGATCGAATTATTTATATCCCCACAATTAAACTATTTATAATTATTAGGTGCTTAAAAAGTCTTCCTAGCAAGCTGCCTAGCTTAGCTTAGCTAGCTCTACATGTGTTGCTAGAGCTACCTAGCTCGATCCTCTCTTAACACCAATGGCTAATTAACTTTGTTTCACATTATTGGGCAGGTAGTAGCTAGCTAGATTGATGCAGCGTATGCTCTGATTACCTATAGCTTAGCTTCTCTTCTTAATTTTCCACTCATGTGTATCAACTATGTATATATTTGTGTATGCTCAAGAGAGGGAAAAAAAAAGAACTACGTACCTTTTTTTTTCCTTCAATTCCAAATGCAAGTAGTTGTTTTAGCTTTTCATTCCAATTCTTTGCTAAATTTAGTTTTGGCTTAAACTTGGATGATAGCGGCGAGCAAGCACAGCGTTTTCTTCTTGTAGGCGCTATATATTTTCGAGTAGGTATATAAGATTAATTGTGTGTTCTTTCGATTATAAGGGAGTGATCGAGTTGCTGCAAGACAATCTAATACTCCCTCCATCCTAAAATAACTCAACTTAAAATGGGATTTAACCGGTTTATCCAGATTCGTTGTGTGAGCCATCCTAGGTAGTTATTTTGGGAGGAGAAAGTATTAGTTGTTCTAGGATAGGTCACATCCCATACTAGGTTAATTTATTTTAGGACAAAGGGAATATGTTCTTATCTGCCTTAGTTTTTTTTTTCTCTCGCTCTTTTGGTTGTGTGCATCCTGATGGAAGATGGTTGTTTTTTTATTTTTAATAAAATTATCTGTTCTCTAAATAGTGTAGTTTGCTTAGAAACTTCTACATATTAATGTTTTTATCTTTTCTTTCATAATTTCACTTGCCAAATAAATGCTATCACTCTCAGACATAAATAACTATTCCTTCTCAATGTATAATACTATAAATCAAGAGTAACAGAATCATTTGAGCTATTTTCCTTTTTCAATAATTTGAAAATGACTTATAATTGCAACTAGAGAGTACTATAAATTACTCCCTCCGTTTCAAAATGTTTGACACCGTTGACTTTTTAGTACGTGTTTGACCATTCGTCTTATTCAAAAAATTTAAGTAATTATTTATTCTTTTCATATCATTTGATTCATTGTTAAACATACTTTCATGTACACATATAGTTTTATATATTTCACAAATTTTTTTGAATAAGGCGAACGGTCAAACATGTGCTAAAAAGTCAACAGTGTCAAACATTTTGAAATGGAGGAAGTATATTACTAAGATAAGCAAAAAAGAAACTAGCATATTAGTTCGGGAGACCTATAAATTACCACATAAGTTAGACAAAAACATAAAGATTAATTTATATTGTTTGATCAGGGTGGGCCAGTTCATGTAAATTGATCAATATAGTTGTACACAAATATAATTGTATTTATGAAAACATAAGTCAAGAATTATATATCTATCCAATTCTTAAAAAAAACTCTTAAAATTGGTGAACACAAAGCACGTTAAGAGTAGTTGTACAATACGACAAATCCAATTCTTTTAAAATATAGCCCCGCAAAAAAAAAGGTCTGCATTTCTAAAATAAAAAAGATCTAAAAAAAATAGCTCCATACAAAATTGCGCATGAAAATTTGGAAGTATATATATGTACAATGGATGGATTTTTGCGGCATGTCCATGTAACTATCTGGATTTGAAATTGCCAAAATACTATCAAATTAATTCGTCACCTAGCTAACGACAAATCATCTTTTTTTTTTCAGCTGATGATCGATCCAATTAGTAAGTTGTACCATGCCTATTATCATCAGCCGCTGAAAGTGATTGTTCATATGCATATGAGAGAAGGAGAGAATTGAAGAGAGAGAGAGAGAGAGAGAGAGAGAGAGATACATATGCTGCTACCCTCCCAGATTTAAGACATGAATGATCATCAATATCCATCAATCAGATTATTGGCTGAAGCTGCGACGCCCATAGATCTCAGACTATAATTAATCAAGAGCTATAGCTAAGCTAGCTATAATTAGGTGTATATTGTACGGTGATCTCAGCGAGTTATATAATTAATTGGGTTCTTAGCCAAGAAATTAAGAGACAGACAGGGCCAACTGATGTGATCGGTCGTACCTGCATGCATGGAGGCGAATTAGGGTGACGACAAAATGCAGCAGATATTTCACTGTTTGTGATTTATTTGATCTGGGTCTATCGACAGCAGCATATGCAGGCAAACATATAAACAAGCAGCAGTTCGTTCGATCAATCGATCGACTGGCAGGAGTAGCAGCTACTACCCTCTCCATGTGCTGTCAAGAAAGATAGTACTACTGGAAAGAAAAAGACAGGCCATGTTTTGATAGATCAGCTAGCTAGTTATTAGCTAGTTGCTGCTGTGTCTACACTATAGAGCTTAATTTGCTTAATTGGGGATTTCTTTTTGTTATAACAAGAAGCTAGCCAGGAGTTACTCCTTAACACACACTCAGACATAGCGCTATACTCCTATTATAACAAGAAGCAGCTCTATGTTATTTACACACACTCAGACATAGGCTAAAGATTAATTCATAAATCGTGTGGAATTTATTTAAATAAGTTGTAACCAGGGTGTTTATAATTGTAGGTTTATATATAGGGATTAAAATGTTTGGGTCGAGGCAGTCATTTCACCGCAAATTCCACTATTACATCAAAGGTTTTTTCCAGTTACATTTGGGCTTTATTCAGTTAGTATAATATATGCTTGTTAAGGTTTGTCCAAGGAGAAAATTCAGGAGTGAATTATCTTTAAGACCATCATTGACTATTAGCGAGTGTCATTCCGGGAATATATTGATTAAATTTTTGTCTGAACATGTCACTTGATCCATTTTTTCTTTGGCTTGATAGAGAACTGAGATCAAGGTCAATATTGAGTGTTCTGTCATTAATACCCAACTTCCAATTTTGTAAACCCTATGTCACTACAAGTTTCAGCTGGTCATCAAAACAAGTCGTTTTGGATAAACTTTAGGTAATATCTCGGTCTATTGTAATATTGTTTGAACTCAAATGATACTACAGTATTATGGAAACACTTTTCACAAGAACTCCAAATATAATTGTCATATATCAATCTCACGATTGCTATAGTGGTGTCGAGTCGTAGGTACATGGTTTAAATCCTGGTGTCCATGACTATGGTTGTGTGTATTTTTAGTTGGTGAGAGAGTTATACGTACTTCCATTGTGCAATAAAAATAAATAAATCGATATCCATGCTTTGAGTTATTCCAAAACAATAGCTTACATTCATAAGTCACAAGCAATTGAAGTAAGTCCAAAACTATAGCTTACTTTCACTCTAAATGTTGATCAAACACCTAGGATCATACTCCTATATAATTGAAGTAAGTCGTTTTAATACAATCCGATCACCTGATCGATCTGATATATATCTTTGTATGAAAAAAAGAAAGTTAAATTCCCTTTGAAAAATTGCAAGAGACGAGGGTACCCCCAATGAATCGAAGTCACAAGCACTATACTGAAGTCATATACATGACACGAGAAGCCTTCAACTACGCACACTAAATTGCATCACACCTCTTATTAATTAACCGATATAGTGGGTTTCGTCCGGACTCTAGAAAATTTTAGATCTCCCAATAAATTAATTAAACCGGACCCAATATATATATATAAAAGCACATGTATATCAACTAGGAGCAGTAGTGTAGTTCCTAGCTAGGGTTGATAATGGATCAGTACTTGTGTAGCGTAGGACAGCGATGGATTGGTGCTTCTGATCTTTTCTTTTCTTTCTCTCAACGTCCATAAACATGGCCCATGAGACCGACCTGACCATTGGCCGCGATGGAATCCATCCCTAGCTAAGCAGTGCCACCCATCCACACCACCCAGAAAAAGAAAAACTTAAAAGGCAATTTGGCCGATCCAGCTGCGGCTGGCTACCAAGTAAAGCTGTTTAATAAAGCTATCCTTGGATGGAGATATATTGGAAGTGAAAGAAAGCGACTTGGGATAAAAAAAAAGACAATTAATCATATATGTTTGTGTGTATGTATATTTATATTTATATATATGGCTTGAGAAGAAGGAGAAGGAAAAGAAAATAAAGGATGCCCCTTTTGGTCATCTCTTTTGATCCTTTGTGTGCACCTAAAAGCTGGCCATGCATGATCCACACATAAATAACTTTTGTTCCCACAAAGAGAACATGGATAGAAATAACCAAAAGGGGAGGATAATGTCATCAAGTAGTGCAGCTAATTTAAGCTATGGTAGCTAAGAGTGTATTTATAGGACGATTTGAGGATCTTGATTGTTTAACTCATTATCATTTGGTTGAGTGCGTGTTGGCTAGAGAGAGGGAGAGAATCATGTATACATGGAAGAGAAGAGATGAATGATCACCATACTGATAATCAAAATTAATATATTTTTCCGTTCGCTCATAAAAGTAATATATTTAACTTTTATGATAAGATTTGGTTAAACTTATCAAATGCTTAGTTTAAAATAACAATATCATAAACTTATATAGTACTTTATAAATTTATTTTCATACAAAATAGACTGTTAAAGTTTCAAAATTTTACTAAATCCGATTCTAAACATCAAATATTTTTGACCGAGAAAATATAAATATTATTATGCGCCATGCTTTAGCGACGGTGCCAGAGTTAGAAAAGAGTTCAATATTGCTGTAAAAGAAAAAAAAAAGTTCCTCCCGGGGAGGGGGAGCTGGAATACTTCGTGAAAATTTAAGTCCAAATTCTGCTAAGTTCGATAAATTGAACCCTTTTCGACCAAAAGTATATCTACAGTGCACCCTCCTTGTGGACGACGATGTAGTTCAATTCAATAGCCTCAACGAGTGCCAGGAGCCATGTATATATAGCCAAAACCCATAGCATCAACTGCTCTTATATATATGGGAACATATCCTGTGCACACAAGTTTCTCGTGCACACTCCTTGCATATCAACTAACAAATGTCACAGAAAATTCTAAAAAAAATTGCATACATACTTCCAATAGTATTACATGTACGTGTGAAATCTTATCTTCAAATTCATTATATTTTAGCCATAAAAAAGGCAAAATTCTGACAGATTTTTACCCTTTAATCTGTCAGATTTTTCACCTTTTTGCTACGGTTAAAATATAATGAATTTGAAAATAAGACTTACAGATATGTATAGTATAATTAGGAGTAAATGTTCAATTGTTTCTAGAATTTTTCATGATATTTGCTAGTTAGTGTGTACGGAGTGTGCACGTGAAATTTATGTGCATAGGATATGTACTTATATATACATTAATTTTGGAACACCCTAACAGTATACATTAAATACTCTCCCGTAACTAATTAATTACCAGTTGCAAGCCTTTCTATGCATATAATATAATCGAAAAAAAAAACAAAAACCCACTTGCAAGAGTCTGCCCCATTCACACAGCTATAGCCAATTAATCCATCAGGAAACGCACGTACGAGTACGTCACAAATGTCAGCAATTAATTAATTAACTGTCCATACGTGTGCTCTACGACGTTTGCAAACTATATACTCCTGGGTTTGTCAGCAAATTTGTTCGATCTCTCTCGATCGTCTCAAGAATTAATGTCAGCATCTGATGGACGATGATGATATGATGAACGGTGAAAGAGATCGAGATCGAGATCGAGAGAGAGAGAGAGATAGAGAGATAGCTCTATATATGTCCATGCCTGCCTGCTGTAATGGGCACTCAAATCTAAATGACGATATATATGACGCATGGCACCAAACAGAGATGCAAACATGATGACACAGCTGATAGGTATGCTTGTACTACATATATATCTATCTCTCACAAGAAACACACCAAGTGGCTGAGAGAGAGAGAGAGAGAGAGAGAGATTTGCAATTGCAATTGCATGCACTGTCTCACTTTTTGCAAGTTGCAGACTTGCAAACTGTGCAGACAAAGTTTTTTGGATATGGAGAGGCAGATGGATGAGCTTGCTGTAGGTAAGATTGAACTGAATGTGGATAGCTAGACACCAACAGCGCAGCACTGCACAGGTGCTTATTTTGATATTTTGACCTCAGCTCGGCATTGAGGTGCTTAATATTGTTCAAAAACTTGTATATACAGTGTTCTTTTTGGTGTGTATATTTATATCTAACTGCAAGCTATAAAGATATGCATTTAACATTTAGCATTTTAGTATGATTAGGAATTAGCTGGGTGGGTGTGCTTTTTTTTTCTATAAATTTGATCAAACCTAAAGAATTTTGACTAAGAAAAAAATTCAAATGAATTATAATATGAAATGGATGGAGCATATAAGAATGGATATAATGTATAATTAATACAAATACAAAATGACTAAATGAGCCATGCGTGTCTCGGATGGCGATAGCCACTTGAAATTAATAAACGTACCAGTGCCAATGACAAATAAAACAAATGATAAATATATTATTTGATCTTCATCTTATATATCCATCATATTATATTCGTACAGTTACATACTGGCAACGATTTTTTTGTTAGCTGGATTCACAACACAGTCGCAAAAATAAAATCAAAAGATGAAAATGGCCAAGATAAGACCATGGGCTGCCAAAGGAAGTTTATAGTTGGGCCCATACAGCGGCCAAGTTGGGCCTACGAAAACATGGGCCTTTTGGTTGATGGACGACATGAATAAACTTGGGAAAAGTACACCGAAGGTTCCTCAACTTGTCATCGAGTTACAAAATTGTCCCCCAACCACAAAACCAGATACCGGAGGTCTCTCAACTAACAAAACCGTTCGCTTAAGCTCCTCTGGCGGTTTTGAGCCCAGTTTTGTCTGACGTGACGGGTGAGTCAGCGTGGACCCCACGCGGGCCCCGCCTGTCAGTACGCTAGCTCATCTCTCTCCCCTTCTTCTCTCCTTCCTCATCTCTCTCTGCTTTCCCCCTCTCTGCAAGGCAGCTAGCGGGTGGGGAGGAGGTCCGGTGAGGACGACACAGGAGAAGGAGGCGGCAGCGGCTGCGACTGCGACTTGAGAAGGGAGAGGCGGCTGGTGGCGAAGCGGGGTCGGTGCGGGCGGCGGACGGCGGGGAAGCAGCTGGCTAGCTGGGCGCGAGCGGCGGGCATAGGCAGCGGTGGGAGGAGCTGCACGGGCGGCGGTTCCTCGCACTCTCTGCCACCAGAGCCGCCAGCTCCTCCTGTGTGGACGCTGACGTTGCCCTCCGCCGTCATCACCACGGCCGCTGGACACCGACACCAATGTGGAAGCGGTCCCCTCCGGCGATTGCGCCTGCTTCAGCTTCGATTCCAACCAACGAAAGAGCCGCGGGTCGTGCCTCCGCGATGGCACTTAGCTCGTCGGGAGGTCGAGGCAAGCCACCACCGCCAGACTCCCCAAGCTCCTGGGAGTTCACCGACAACGGCGACCGCCCCTCTTGCGCATTCCTTGGCGAGAAAATGGGGATGGCCGGTCGAGCTCAGTGACGCCGCCGCCCGCGGCCGCGCGCACCAGCCTGCCGGCCCTCCTCCCCACAGCGTCACCCGTCGCCGTCGTGAGAAAACAGATAGAGAGAGAGAAAGGGATAAGAGGAGAAATGCTCACACACTCCCACCGGCCACACAGTTAAGGGCGCTGGCGCGAGATCTGCGGCCATGGACGATGACGGCGGCGGCGTCCTCGCTCTCCCCGTCCCGCTCCCCGTCGGCGCCTTCTTCCTCTCCCACAACGCGCCTGCCTGCTGCCTGTCTGCTCTGCCGGCCGGCCGCTCCCCGCACTGTCACCCGGTCCTCCGGCAGGCCTGTGCAGCAGGTGCATCTGCCGCCGCTCTGCCCGTCGCTCCGCCCGCCGCCGGCCGCGCGCCGCCGCCCGCCCGCAGCTCCTCCCCCCTTCCCCCGCCGCCTCGTGGGCCTTGTGGGTGGCGGCCAGCGGGGGAGCCCGCACGCCGCTCCTCCCCCCGTCGCCCCTCCCCCGCTGCCCGCCCGCAGCTCCTCCCCCCACCGCCGCCACGTTGCCTGTCGTCGCTGTCACCACAGCTGCGTCGCCCGCGTCTCCATCGAATTGGAGAGAAGCGAGAGAGAGATGAGGAAGGAGAGAAGAAGGGGAGAGAGATGAGCTGGCGTACTGATAGGTGGGGTCCACGTGGGGCCCACGCTGACTCATCCCGCCACGTCAGATAAAACCGGGCTCAAAACCGCCAGAGGACCTCAAGCGAACGGTTTTGTTAGTTGAGGGACCTCCGGTATCTGGTTTTGCGGTTGGGGGACGATTTTGTAACTCGATGACAAGTTGAGGGACCTTCGGTGTACTTTTCCCAATAAACTTCTACGGAATATAAGTCCACTTACTATCCCTCATCTTTACATAGAGTTTAAATGACATCCCTAAACCGCAATAATAGAAATCTGCACCCTCCATCTTCATAAAACCATTCAAGTTAGGTTCCATGGCAGTTTGGATGAACGGTTTCGCTGAAGTGACATCCTATTCAGTAAAAAAAAATTAAAAAATATATGGGACCTATCTGTAAGTGTCATACATTTTCTTCCTCACTCATTTCTCTTCCGCAATCGCTCAGACGTGGCTTGCGCTCGATGCCGTTCTCGTCGGTCCCCTCGAGGAACCAAAGAGCCGAACAAGGAATATGATTTAGACACAGTTTAACTGTTGATCTGAACACATCGTGCATATATTCAGACGATCATGGCGACGCAATATTTCGACACCTCTGAACATTGCAGTACAGTACCTTGAGATTCAGAAGAGCAACCTCGATACCCATCGCAGTTTGAACCACTACACATGGAGCAAAAACGAACAAAATGTTCTTGTATGTGATTACAACAACAAACCGCATCGCTGATCAATGTCTCATTGCACTACAGAATTGGGTGATTAAATTTGTGATTGCTGAAAATCATCTGCATGGTTATAAATTTAAAAAGAAGAAGAAGAAGAAGAAGAAAATTTGGCCTGATCCTGTGTTTCAGAAGCCAGTTTTCAGACGAGAAGGTGAGGAGGATGGATGGCCACCGCCGCGACCCCGGCATGGCCTTCTCCATCGTCCGCCGCATGGCCACCGACGGCACCACGCCCCACCTCCGGCCCTCTTTTCCTACTGCGACGCTAGAGACGCCAACGGGGCCACCGAGGTCGAGGCTCAATGCCACCACCAGTGGCTGCGGCTGCAGCACCCACCCAGGCCCCAGCGCTTAGTTTTGAGGCAGGAGATTATGTCTATCTTCGTGGCACTCCACTCAGGGGAGTTCATCATTTTCAGACCAAAGGCAAATTGGCACCACGCTTTGTGAGACCACACAGAATCTTAGAACGAAGAAGAGAAGTTGCTTACCAGGAGCTTCCACCCAACATGACTAGCATCCATGATGTTTTTCACATGTCATAACTGAAGAAGTGTTTAAAAGTACCTGAGGAACAGGCGAGTCCCGATAATATCGAAATCCAAGAGGACTTGACATATGTGGAGAAGCCAACTCGCCCCAAAACCAGTGAGAGAAGAACTAGAAACAAGGTGATCAGATTCTGCCGAGTTTATTGGAGTCATCACTTGGAGGACGAAGCAACTTGGGAAAGAGAAGATGAGTTAAAAGCCGCCCATCCGCAACTCTTCGACAGCTCTTCCGAATCTCAGGGTCGAGATTCCGTTTAGGGGGTAGGTTTGTCACACCCGAAAGTTTCCCATTTTTCCCTGGTCCCTAATTCATTAATAAATTACCTAGAGAAAGCATTTATGTTAATCTGGATTGTGAATTAGCTGAATCAGCATGGTAGAATTTTCTTCGAAATTCCTTATGTTTAAATGCATTAACAAGATTTTTAGAGGAATTTTCAGAGCAGAGGTGGTAACATTTATAAACCAAAGAAATCATCAGGAGTCAATTAAACAAAATTCCTTCCTCTCCCTCCTTTGCCCGTGAGCCGTTTCCGGTTCACACCTTTCCTATACCCATCTTCGAACTCGTGCCACCGCTGCATCAGTCGCCGCGTCCCCCGTTTTCTTATCATACCCGGCCTCGCACTGTTCACGCTGGTCGTATCTCTATCCAATTCTACCTACCGTTGTTTTTATCCTCTCCAAAAGACAGTGCCGCCACCCTAACTAGCCGCCACCCTTCCTCTGCCGTGCACACTGCCCTAGCCGCCATCGGGCCCACTAAACCACCACCGCCTATAAAAGCCACCCCACATATCCCCTATTTATGTTTCCTTTTTTCTCGCCGTGTGCCGCCCTAGCCGTTACCCCCTCCCTCTCCCGTGCGTGCCTGCCCTAGCCGCCGCCCTCCCTCTGCCGCGCCCTTGCCACCTCTACCGCTGCCATGCATGCCACTGCCGTCGCCGGTGAGCCCTCCCCTCACCCTCATCTCTCGCCAGCATGTTTCGCTATCAAGATCATCCCCTCCATCTAATCTAATCTATCATGTGTTTTGCCCTATTCGTCGTCGTCGTCGTCCGCGGATCACCGCCGCAGCCGCTCCTCCACCGGTTGCCGTCATTCCCCGATGAGGCCCCCTTCCGCTCCTTCCCTA
Organism: Oryza glaberrima; assembly: GCF_000147395.1. NCBI lineage: Eukaryota > Viridiplantae > Streptophyta > Magnoliopsida > Poales > Poaceae > Oryza > Oryza glaberrima. The sequence goes on along the minus strand of NC_068335.1, from coordinate 11,705,737 downwards.
CTCAGTGTGCGCCTGCCGCCACCGACGCCTTGCCGTGCCGCTGCCGCCTTTGCTGTGAGCTTGCCTCTACCGTCGCGCCATGCTGCACGCTGTCGCCGCGGCCACACCGTGCCATGTTGCCGCCACGCTGCCTTGCCGTGCCGCCGCTGTCGGCTTGCCGTGTGCGTGCCGCCGCTAGCCATGCCGCTTGTCGGCCGTGCCGAGCGGGCAAACCCTAGCATCGCTCGGTCGGTTTCGTGACCGACCTGGGCTGCCGATTTCGTGAACCGACGGTGGACCGCCCGCGTGGTCCCAGACCATGGTAGGTCAGCTCCTTGAGCTGCTGACCTGTTGGGGTCCGCCTGCCGGCGCCATCCCTCCTTGTTGTTGTTCACCCTCGAGCGTTAATGCGTAATAATTTAATAAGTACTTTTTGTTTATAGTAAAAACACAGTAAAGCTTCCAAAATTCCTTTCTAAATCATTCAAGCTCCATTTTAATTCATTCAAGTCTCAATAAATTCATAAAAATGTCTAGAATCCATTAAAATGGTTTTGTCTCTTGTTTAGTATATTTATAGCATGTTTTGAGTGCGTGCTTTGTTTGTCGTATAGAATTTCGCAGTTCCGAAGCTCCCGTTTATTACGAGGTGGTCACTAAAGTTCCTCCAGCTCAGCAGCAAGGCAAGTCATACATACGCATTGATCATATTGTACCTATTTGTAAATTCCTCGCTTTTTTCTTAAAATCGCATTGTTTTATAATGTCACGAGGGATGGATACGTAATGTAACTCAGCCTTTGTTATTCTATATCATTGATAGCTTGGGATATAAAATGATTAGATGATTGGTTTAGGTGATGCTTAGCCATGCTTAGATCAATTAGTGCACTATGGGTTCCACACTAATTCTTAGTCCTTAATTTAATGATGGAATACCACCATGATATTAATTAAACTAAAACATGACAAATGGTTGGTTGTGGGTCTATGGTTTTGATAGTAGCACCCCATGGCAATTAAGGACCTGTTCTTGGGAAACTCTGGAAGAATTACCCGTACTTACCACAAGTCAACGTGGGCAATGATTGGATTTGGAGTGTGGCTTCTTTCTAACCGAGTACCAACGATAGGGTGGGCGTGATAAAGTAGGATGGGTCCTGTGACGACCTCTGCTACTTCCGAATCCACCTAGGCATGAGTGGGGGTTGTCCACTGCTGGTTTAGGGGTGGGGGCAAAACCTGATGTGGGTGCGATTTGTTAGGAAGGGTTATATGAAGAGTCCTGTCAGAACCTCTTTCCAAGGTAGCATGGTGGTATTGAGGCGCATGGTACCATGTCGTGGGGCTGTCTTGTGGGTAAAGTTGTATACCTCTGATCAGAGTAAAGCTATTCGAATAGTCGTGCCCGCGGCTATGGGCGGTCAACCAGATTCACCGTGATTAGTCTCACCTTAATAATTTGATATATTGAACTGGTTTAGTGTTGGGCATGTTTCAACGTGATTTAGCGTTGAGCAGTGATGTTTAATATTGATTAATTTATATCTACTGTTTTACTATATTCAAATTGTGATCTGAAAATGCTGCTTATGCAAATAACCCATAGCTCTCCTTTGGTATTATTCTGCATCGTGCCTTCTATTGGTTGTTGTTATGGCTTGTTAAATACTTAGTCTTATTTTATTTTTCCCCCAACACTTAGAAGCAGAGTATTATTCGGATGAAGATTATTGGGAAGAGTAGGCTTGTTGCGGTCTTGCGGACGTCAAGGATGCCTGTGGATTTGGAGACGCTATGTTTTCCCAAGAGATGGATGATTAGCTAATTCGATTATTTATTTCCGCTACATATGTAAGACTTATTTATATTTTTGTAAGACATAGATCTGTGTATTAATATTATCGTTTGTGTATCTTGGCTAGTCTGAACAGATATTTCAATACACATTCTGCTTGAAATTCGGATCAGCGAATTTTTGGACGTGACAGGCTGCTAGCTGGGAGTCTGGGACCCCTGAGCTCTAGCTCCTGCCCGCCCGTCGCCCATCATGGCATGGTCGTAGGACACAACCAGCGGCCTTTTCTTGGCTTCCTGTATGTATCTATGCTGATCTAGCTAATTTGTGATTAGTGAATTCATAAATATTCCACTGCCAATTTGTGATTTTATTGGCAATGAAGTCCATCCAATGGGTGAGAGTCGGTTGAATCTCTGCTCCCGACTTGGTGGTGTTTGAATGTTCTGAAGATGAAGATGAAGATAAAGATTAAGTTTTTCACGTAAAACGATGTGGTAATAGCGTGTAATTAATTGAGTTTTAATTATTACAAACTTAAAAAATGAATTAATCTTATATTTTAGAACAACTTTCATATAAAAAATTTTCGCACCAAACACACCGTTTAGCAGTTTGAAAAGCGTGCCACGAGTTTCTAAAAATTTATCCAACTTTTGTTGGAGAAAAGAACAGGACGGTGCTAGATGCTTCTTGTATTGCAAAGCATGTCATAAAGATTGACAAAACAGCCGCTATAACATAACAGACTTTGAGTTGAGTTGTGACTTCTACTACCTCCGTCCCAAAATAAATGCAGCCGTGGATATCCGTATCCAACCTTTGACCATCCGTCTTATTTAAAAAATTTATGAAAAAATTAAAAGAAATTAGTCACACATAAAATACTATTCATGTTTTATCATCTAATAGCAATAAAAATACTAATCATAAAAAAATTTCTAATAAGATGAACGGTCAAACGTTGAACATGAATAGTGCAAAACTGCATTTATTTTGGGACGGAGGGAGTACTTGTTTTGCATTTGTATCACATTTTAACTAATTTTATACATGTTTTATTGGTGTTCGAAAATTTTATTATGTGATGTGAACCTGTGAAGTAGGACTATCCAACGAAAACTTACTAGCTACGCCATTAGTTGTCGTACATTTTTTTTTAAATGTGCTAGGCATGATGTTTACCACTCTCTAAGCTGGACTGGGATTACTGGTATTCAATGAAGACCAGATCAGTATGTCGTGCCACCCATCATTCTGCTTCGTTTGCTTGCTTGTTTACACAAACCCACAGCTTGGTGTTTACAGCTGTACTAACGGCTTTTTCAATAGAGTACGATCAGTTTATTCACCGAAAGATAAAGTATATATATATATAAAAAAAAGAAGGCGACCAGCTTAACGGCTAGTCCCGTAACAGGCGGAGGAGAGAGAGACTTTCCGACCAGCCCGTTACCCATCCATCCCCACCGTCCGTCCCGGATCGGGCTCACCCTGATCCTGCCACGTGTCCACGTGCCCTGAACTAGCCGTTACGTCCTTGCGTCCCCGCCTGGTCCCCGCCGTGAGACGCACACACGTTCGCTGCCAGGTGGGTCCCACCTAGCCGGGCCCGCGTGTCAGCGTCATGGTGGCGTGTCCCCAGGTGGTGTGCCCCACGTTGGCGGAAGGGAATCTGATCTAACGGCTAGTTTTCTCCGCAGCCGCCTATAAATACCGTCTCCTACCCGCCTCGCCAACCACCACACATCCAGCGTCCATCTCTCCCACTAGCGCGAATCTCAAAGCACTTCTGCCTCGTCTTCTCCGGCGAAGAGACCACCACGACCACCGCATCAATGGCCCGCCTCGCCGTCGCCGCCGCCGCCGCCGCGCTCGTCGCCATTCTCTCCGCCGTGGCGGTGACAGCGCAGAGCCCGAGCGCCGCCCCGAAGATGGCCCCGCTGCCGCCGCCGCCGAAGATGGCGCCCCTGCCGCCTCCCCCGGCGGCCAAGGCCCCCACCGCCTCGGCGCCGTCGCCGGTGACGGCGGCCTCGCCGCCGGCCCCGCCGATGTCCCCGGCCTCGTCGCCCTCCGACGCGGCGGCTGCGGCGCCGGGCCCCGCCGACGCCGGCGCCGCGACGGCCCCGTCCAGCGGCGTGTCCGCGCCCGCACTCGCGCCCGCCGCGGCCGGGAAGAGCGCCGCCGGCGCCGTCTCCGCCTCCTTCCGCCTCGTCGCTGTCGCCGGTGCGTTGGCCGCCGCCGCCGTCGTGTTCTAGATTTAGAATTTTAGATAGCCGCGGCTTCGCCGCCGCTGCTGTTGATACTTGTACTCTACCGCCACTCTGTTCTCGTTTTTTTCCCCATTCTTTATTTGTTTGATTAATTCGAGACCGAGAGGGAGATTGATTGAAAATGAGATATTATTCGGGTTTTTTTTTCAAGCGGAAATGATTATCATTACATGCTTCATAGAAGATAAGTGAAGTAATTTCGTAGAACATTATCTGAAAAAGTTTGATAAATTCTTCTCCCATTTGTTGCTCTGCTTAACAGGGGAATATTAACAATTGAATTAACCGATTCGACGAAATATTGGCTAAAGACCTAAGAGGTTTTGCACAAACAATCTGAACATTTGTACAGAGCTGAAGTTGAGTTCTCTGAAAATTTAGTGCTTCTTAATGGTGCCTCTTGTGCCATGCTTGTGACGATCATCGTCTTCACGTCCTCTTCGATTTCGTCAACCTGTAGAAACAGTCAATTCGATTGATAATTTCTGGTGGGGAGCAGGAGCATGCTGTTCACAAGCTCGCATAGTAAAAAAAAAAAATCCGGTTTTTCCGGAAACCATGCCCCCACCATTTGTCTCATTTTACCGACAAGTTCAAATTCAAAAATTGAAATCATAGCTATCTGCCTACCCGCCAGAAAAATTCAAATTGAAATTTGAATCCATAGCCTACGCTGTTTTTGGTACCAGAAGACGCCTATCTTCATTGTAGTAGTCTTTATATGATTCAAAATTATTCTAAAATACTTATCTTATTGTAGTAGTCTTTATAGTAGTCCAAAAAATACTTTCGGCAGATGAGATAGTTCCAAATATTGAAGCAATATTCTCTTTTGGAATCATCGTATCTTATCTAATCTCTGAACCAAACACATAAGGGGGTGTTTAGATAGGGCTAAAACTTTTTAGCTCATGTCACATCGGAGTTTGGACGCTAATTTAGAGTATTAAACATAGACTAATAAAAAAAACTAATTTTATAAATGAGAGCTAATTCGCGAGACGATTTTTTAAGCCTAATTAATCTATAATTATTAAAAGTTTACTGTAGCATCACATTGTCAAAATCATGGCGTAATTAGACTCAAAAGATTCGTCTCGCGAATTAGTTCAACCTTATGGAATGGGTTTTGTAATTAGTGTATGTTTAATACTCCAAATTAGTGTGCAAACATCCGATGTGACAGAGACTTGGAATAAGTCCCTGAAAACCAAACAACCCCTAGAAATAGAATGATCCCATCCCGAGACATCTCTTCAACCAAACACATGCCTAAAGTATTAGTTATCTCATGCATCATCTTTCATTTAAATTTCTTCCTATGATATACTCTCGAATATCACTCCACTATCCACATCATTTAACAAGTGCCAATATAGCCTTTTTTTTTCATAAAAAGTCTTAATGTATGTTAAATTATCTATATCATTGTAGTAGTATGTATTTTGGGACGGAGACAGTGGTAGAATAAAGTAGAAGCAACATAAAGGTCAGGGTTTCAGTGTTGCTTAAAGCCATGGAGTACCATCGTTTTCAGCAATCCAGTGTTGGGCAAAATAGCAGATTTCTTACTCCTCTGTTATGGAAGCTGCAAAACTGTGATCAGATAAGGATTAATTAATGGTTAGTACTAACCTTGTGGATGATGTCGTGGGCGAGATGAGCCTCCTCGGCGACCTCCCTGGACGCGCGCTCCACCAGCGCCGCTGCCCGCCGCAGCGCCCCGTGCTCCGGCAGCTGCTCCGCCTCCGCCACCTCCGCCGACGCCTTCTCCACCGCCGCGGCCACCTCCTCCACCACCTCCGCCGTCGTCTCCGCCGCGTCCTTCACCATCTCCACCTCGCCTGCAATTAACGGCCGTCCAACGAATCTCAGATCGTGTTCCTGTCCGATATGAATTAATCGCAAGAACCAATTCGTGTGTGTTTTATGTGTGTCTGTGTTGCTTTTTTACTTTGGATTCGGAGAAGCGTCGCCCACTTGGACTGCAAGAACGGCGCCATGGCGGTGAGGACGGAGCCGACGACCAATCTTGCCCTGGCAACAGAATTAGGACAAGACGGAATAAAATTTCGTGGTAAAATTGGAAAGCGCAACTGATTGGGTGGTTTAAATCTCGGTGTCCACGAATATTATGCACATGCAAATAAGTTTTCATAACCAGTTTAGTTTTCATAACGAATATTATGCCCAGGAATATTATGCACATGTATTCGTGAAGGTGCGAGTGCGGTGTTCCGTGTGTAGTGGCGTTGTGCTCCTCTGCCGTTTAATCGAAGAAAAAAAAATTCGTGGCAAAATGCGTGCAAGATCGATCAATATTACAGCGCGCGACGGGCTGGCTAGCTGTGTACCAGGTGAAGAGAGGGGCTGTTCCTTCTTTGCCATGCCGGCGCGGTGATCCTCCCGTGTCCGCCGCGCCGCCGCCGCCGCCGCCGGCGGTGGTGGCCTCTCTGCACATGACACCACGACGGCAAACTCAGCGGCCGGCAACCTGACGACAGAGAGACCACACGGCGACAGAGACAGCAGGTGGAGCAGAGTAACGTACATGCGATCCACCCTGGACAAGAACGGCCTCCGTTGATCCAGCGCCGGTGCTCGCGCCGCCGGTGTCCCCGCGGTGGCGCCGCCGCCGAGGCGGACGGTTCGCCGGAGCCCCTGGCAGTAGAGCGACGCCACGGACCTGACAAGGGCCGACATTTTTCACAACGATCGACCGCGATATATCGGAGTAAATGTCTATTTGATCACCGGCCTATATATACACGTCCACATATATATATAGTTCAGGTGACGCGAGGATGAGAGGCTGGCTTGCAAGGCATCTGAAGTGGAGTAAATTCTGAACTGATCTGATAAGGATATCTGAATATATGTGATAGGATGCTGTGCTGAGCTGGGTGAATGGACCTGTGGGCAGTGTGCACTGCATTACACGTCAATGCAAAGCCACTACACAACATTGCTTGCAAGCAGCGTGGTGCTATGTGCGACAAAAAGATACACATTTTTGTAGAGATGGAAAATCAACCAAAAAATAAACAAATTGAGCTAGGCTTGCAAGCAACAGGCAGGGGCTAATTCATCTACTTGAGTTTTCTTTTCTTCTTTTTTTTTTGTTCTGTTCTGTGTTGGCACAGAACGATACTCCCTCGTTCTATAACAAACCATGCAACATATCCTATTACAACAAATTTGAATAGAATGTACCACATCCAGTTTTATATTTGTTGTTTTTTTTTGAAACAGAGGGAGTAGATGTGAATATGAGTAATACACCCAAATCCACATGAGAAGCCTCTTTTTTTGGAGTGCGCTTTCCATTTGTAATGATCAAACCATTTTTTCTATTGGTATCAGCTATAACGAAGTGACACATGGCACCATTTTCCCGAAGACGCTATTAGTTCCATGCTTTTCCACCGTTTCTTTTTCTCCCCTACAATATACTCCGTATGTGCTTACTTAGGATTACGCATCCGTAAAATGTACTCTGCTCACAGGTCATGAACTCACAATATATCGAACGCTTGAAATATGGTCTTAAACGTACCACAAAAGCTCATAAGCGTACAGATTAACACACTTTTGTCCAATCATGGAATCTAATCTCACCACGATGGACTGATTACAGGGACAACGAATCTCGAAAACGAAAAAGAGCTGGTCCATGATGATTGGGTACGGCCCAGCCCATAATGGTCTATTCGATATTATCAACCTATGAAGCCCATAAGTTATATTTAGTGGGAGAATTTAGGCATGGTTATTTCCGGCAACTTAATCACGAATTAGTCGTTCCCTACCTCTCTAAAACTATATTTTCTACAAAGAAACTTCCTTATACATTTAGATCCACTCATTCTAAGTTATTCATTCATTAATTTTATTTATTAATATATTTAATTTGTATATATAATCGTATGGATAATCTTCTACAATAATCTGGTTCAACATGGGACCTTTTCCATTGGAACCAAAACTTTTGCACCGGAAAAAAAAATCAAACTCCGGTCGCTACAGATCTGTGAAATCTCTTCGAGTTGCCACTTCCATTGTGACCGGCTGTAAATTGTTTTTAATCTTAACAATTGTGCTAGAGGAGAGGCTAGATGCAGCTCAATAGAGGTAGGGTGAGTTCAACGTTTTCTCGCGAAACGCACAAAAAATTGCACGCCAATATATTAAAAAAAAAGAGTTTTTTTACAGAACGCAATCAGCCAGACCGGTCTAAACTTTTTTTTTTCTTGGATTGCGTTTTGTAAAAAAAAACTCTTTTTCTCCCTTCCCTGGTTTAATTAGACCGGTCATCTTTTCACTTCACCCGCAGACCGGTCTAAACTAAACTAGGGGAAGAGAGAAAAAGCAAAACAAAAGCTGCAGCAAGGAAAAGGAGAAAAAAACTACTACGATGGCTAAGCGCAACTCTGATCAGCTGGTGAGTTCAAAGTGAAAAGATGAAATACAGAGAGTCCAAACTAAAACTTCGATAATAAAAGATGGTCCAAACTGCAATTTACTCAAGTAAAATAGTAGAAAATAAGAGTGCACACAATTATAATACAATTTGAGGAAATATTGATGTTCTATTTCCCCGTATCATTTTAAGTGTAGTTGTGGGTTTCTATGTCCAACGTTTCACCGTCTTATTTAACTTGTTTATAATTAATATTTTTTATTGTTATTAGATGATAAAATATGTATAGTACTTCATGCGTGACTTATTTTTTTATATATTTTTTAAATAAAACAGATGTTGAAACGTTAGACATATGATCCCACAACTGCACTTAGAGCAAATATAATAGAGGGCTGTAAGAAGATCAAATGCTGAGGTGGATAAGAGAGGAGATGAGAGAGATGAGAAACGGGCTATAAGCTTGTAGCCAGCTTAAGCACATGAACCAAGAAAATCTGTGAGACAGATAAGTGGGCCATATATTTATAATGAAGAACTAACCATTATACGAGTGAGCTAAGAAATAAGCCATAAAAATTTATGCAGTCAGTAGCTGGTTGTATTAGTAGATACTACATATAATTATAGATGAATACACCGTTTAATTTCTCTAGCATTGCCATCAAATCTGCTCGGTGCAATGCCATTCACGAGATGGAATTAGGTGTAGCACTGTAGCTAGCAGTGCCTTTTGGGACACGTGGGGGCCATGGCTGCACTGCTCACCTCTGGGGATTTGCTTCCACGTCAGAGACACACAACATGCTAGCTTCATGTACCAGCAAAGCTTACGTGTACGGCCCTGATTCCTCCCATCACATATTCCAAGTGCTCCTTTTTTACTTTTCTTTTCTTTTGCTTTTTACAAAAGCCACATATATTGCACGTGTTTTGTCTGTACTCTCGATTGGCTACTTTGCACAAGAATGCGCACCACATTCAGACTTGTAACATGCTTTGTGATCTGGACTTTCTGTAGGTTTTAAAATTTACCACGGAAACGGGGCATTTTTGTTCTTAAGAAAAAAGGAAACAGGGCATTTTCCACGTATGAAATTTGGGGTGGGGTGGGGTGGGGTGGGAGGGGAAGTAGTCAAATCTAAAAGAAATTAAACATGGCCAAAGCCATTGAATATGTATAAGTACATGAAACATTCAAACCAAAATTCCCTCCGCTCATTCCTGGAATTTAAAATTTGTACATGAATATACACATTTCTTGGATAATAATTAGAATGCACACAAATCTAAATATTTTTAAGGGTTGTTCACTTTGATGCCATTTCAAACTATACCATTTTTTTTTTAAAGTTGACAAAAATGTGCATATGTTTGGTTTCTTACCAAACTTTGGTAAATATACCAAAAATTTGGCAACTGCACAATAATGACTAAAATTTGGTAGCATGTATGTTGCCAACAAAGTGAACGCATCCAAAATAGCTATCTTACCAAAATTTGGCAATACTGCCAATCTTGGTAAGATTTATTTATTTTGACATCAAAGTGAACAACCCCTTAACCATCCAGAAGCTTGGGAATGGCATTTAACGATTCAAGAATTCAAAATTTAACTAATGGTGGGAACTAATGAAAATATTTTTTTTCCTTGCTAGCTAACCTATAAAAGTACTTATATTTTACAACAGAGGAAATATTTTGTACTCGCTCCGTCCCTAAATATTCGACGCCGTTGACTTTTTAAAACATATTTGACCGTTCCTCTTATTAAAAACTTTTGTGAATATTATTCAAAAACTTGAGTAGTAGTAGTATATTTAACAATGAATCAAATGATGGAAAATAATTAAAAATTACTTAAATTTTTTAAATAAGACGAACGGTCAAACATATTTTAAATAGTTAACGGCGTGAAATATTTAGGGACGGAGGGAGTATGAAAATTCATCGTTGTGGTTAGGTATTAGGAACAGATCCTGGTGAAGGATTAAACAATTGAGTTAAATTAAGCTATTGATGAATGAGCTTAGTTATATCAAATGACGCAGGCTGTTGATCATGAATCAAGCCATCAGGCACCGTACGTTCTTATCAGCTTATCGGACAGGCTACTTTCTCATTTTTCATGAACTCGTTTTCCGAAGTTCTAAACGAGCAAAAGCATTTTATATAGAAGTTTCTTGAAAATCAAATAATTTTATTTTTCAATTTTATAGTAAAATTAGTAGTATTTAATTAATCATATGCTAATGACACATCACGTTTCCCGTGCTGTAATAAGCTCAAACCCAACCTCACGCCGAAATTACGCCTTAAGGCATGGCTAATCCATTTATATGATGATCCTACGAATTTGGTTAATAGCTCAATCTTTCTCTTCTTTTTTTTAATCAACTACGTGTTTTTAGGAATGATAGGATGATAGATAATTAAATTCATTCCATCTTCAAACCAAACAACGTGTAAAGTGCATTGTATATCATGACTTCTCTCATTTTTTAGTTTCCTTTCAGTACCAAGTAATTGATCCAAACATATAGTTAATTAAACCTCTCCCTGCTTCTTAATATATGCCAAAACCACCATATCTCAAATATTATATTTTCTAGCTAGCTAATACTAGTTCGCAATAAACATTTGATGCCTGCACTGCCAAGTGCCATTACATACAAGAGAATCCCCAGCTGGAGCACATCTGGGAAAGTAGGCAGCTGCAGGCAGTACAATTCACAAGCTAGTTTTGGCATCAGCAAAAGCCTGCTCCTCCTGCATCCTCTCCAGAATCTCATGCACTGCAGTTGCAATCTCCTCCACAGACCCAAGCTTACATCCATCCTCCACCTACAGTTATACATCCAAATCACAAATCATTATTCTTCGCATCATAAATCATAAATATCTATTTTGTTCACATAAAATATATATTAATACATTTTCCTTAAGAAAAAAAAATACAAATTTGCCACCTCTAAATTACTTTTAACATTTGTCAAATAAACAAGGTAGATGCTAGGATTTGAAGTCGGGTGGGTTGGTTGGATCATGAAACAGATCAATATAAAATATCAGAAAAAGAAAAATCGAACACCATTGGTGGTTGAGACTGACCTTGAGGCTGAAGGAGTACATGGCCATGGCGGCGACGGTGGTGACGTTGAGATGCAAGGTGGTGAGCCCTAGCTGGTGGAGCCCGGCGACGAGCTTGAGCAGCTGCCTCGGCCGCCGCCGCGCCTGCACCTTGACGCTGGCGTGGCCCTCCACCATGCTCGCCTCGATGTCGGCGATCGCCGCGCCGGCGCCGCCACCGGCGGCCGTAGTCGTCGTCTCTGCAGGCTTGACGACGATCCTGCTGTGTGCATCGCCGCCGCCGCCATGGCCGGAGGTGGCGGTGGAGTACTGTGGGAAGGCGAAGAAGCCGGCGAAGGGGGAGGGAGACTCGCCGGCGCCGCCGTCGATGTGGTCCTTGATGGTCCTTCTCGCCTCCAGTGTTTGGAGCAGCTGCTCTAGTTCCCTCACGTAGTTGATTGCTCCCCCAACTATGGATGCTTGGTCACCCTAGAAAAGAAAAAAAAAACAAAATCTATCAATTCGTTTTCCATGAAGGTGTAAAAGTAAAACGATGTTGAACAGATGTAAATTTTGAAATGTGGGTTTGATCTGATTTATCTTCTGATGGTGCATTGATTTTGAAATTCGATAAATTTAGAATTGATATGAAAACAAATAAAAAGATTACCCTTTGGGCGTAGGAAGGTGGCATGAGGGAGCGGAGCACGGCGAGGTACTCGTTCATCTGGCGGCGGCGGTTTCGCTCGACGGCAATGTGGGTCATCCGCTGGCTCTCGATCTCCTCCCGGTTCTTCGCCGCCTTCGCCCGCCGCCTCTTCCTCTTCCCCGCCGCCGCCGCCGCCTTCACAGGCGGCCGCGCCGCCACCTTAGAAGAAGAAGAAGCATGCTGATCCTGATCCACCTCCCACTCATCCACGCCCTGGATCACATCAAGAGACGCCTCTGCCGCGAACAGGCCGGGATCGTCCCAGCTCCCGCCGCCGCCGGCGGCGGCGGCTGCGAAGACATCCCACGGCGCCGCCGGGGCGCCGCCCATCAGCCCGCCGCCGTACCCGCCGAAATGGCCGCCGTGGGAGTAAACCACCGCCTCCAGCGCCATCACCTTCCAATGCCAGCAATGGCGTGCGGTGGCTGGCCGGTAAGTGTGAACGAACACCAGCCCGCACCGGCCGGTGGCGGCGGAGGAAGACGACGACGAGCGAGGTGAAGAATATGGGAGGAGAAGACAATGGTGGTGGGTGGCCAATGGAGATGGAGGAAGCTAAGCTAAGCTAGGGAGGGGTTTTATAGAGTGGAAATTGGAGCAAGCAAAGAGCCAAGGTTAGGGTAGCTATAGCCAAGAAATTGAAATGAAAATAAATGAAGGACGACATGAAGGTCCCACAAAGGAGAAAGATGGGGGGTGGCTGGATTTTGTGCTTGGGGGAATGAGACCCAATGATTAAGTATTTGCAAGTAGCTAATTAGGGGGTTGTAGTGTTCAATTAATCTTTGGTTTTCTATGCAATTGGGCAGGGCAAGAGGGGTGCATGTAGAGAGATTTGATAGAGAGGTTTGTGGGAGGAAAACATTCCTTCTTGCCTTGAATGTTTATGTGGCTTTTTCTCCTTAATTGTTTATTGATGATTGTGGACTAGTGTCTAGTGGTTGTATTTTTGTGGTTTAGGAGGATGTGTAAGCTTGCTAGCTTGTTGAACTTGATTTGCTATGCTTGTGTTAGGAACCTAGGATCAAATAATGGTGAGTTTTTCTCCAGATAAGGATAACCAACGATAGAACTAGCATGTAGAAATTTTGTAGAGCCTGACTAGATAACACTAGCATCCCACATACTTTGGTGTGGCAGCTCGAGCAACTATATATTGACGCAGCTGATTCCACCACCGGGTTATAGTAAAAAAGTTGGTAACTAAACCACATTTTGCCATCACTTTTTGGTGCAGTACACGCATGTGGGTACGGTGGAACCAACCAACCAACTGATCTTATATGATGTTTTCAGTATATTTTCTGCATACATACGAGAAGTGTGTGTGTGTATATATATATATGTGTGTGTGTAACACTATGATACTAGACTACCGTCTAATATATTCTTTTCTAGTGTTTTACGCTAACAAAAATGGTCCACTTTTTAACATGATCATATCCCTTATAGGTTGTGCACATCTCGATCACGAAATGCCAAAAATCTGAACAGTGACAATAGATCATGTCTACTGCACAAACCTAAGTGATGACCAAAAGAAGTTTTCTTGAGTGACGAAACCCATCATATGTGGCTGGCATCCAACGTACTACGACATTGTAGCGTGACATACCCAACGCCCATTTGCCGCGCACCGGTTATTAAGCTGATCAGACACCTGCCTAGTGTCAATATTATTAATTGTTTCTTGGTCCGTGACTAGAATAGTAGTAAAAATTGCTGGCAAACCAATTCCATCTTATTGTGATAGAAATTAAGAGAAATAAATAAGCTTAATTTAGTTAATATATAACAAAAGTTATTTGTAAAATTCCAACCATTCTATTTATTTGGAAAATATCCAAAAGATTAAACGAGAATAGAAAATTTCCACCTCGCCTAAGTAGAGATATTTTACAAATAAAGAGGAAACTAATAAATTTAGTTAGAAAATAAGATAAAATAAAATATTTTTGATACCAAAATATTTGGTTTTTTGATAACCTGCTACACTTTTGCTACCATTTTTTCGGGGCAATAATGCATTGTGGATACACACACCAACCTAACCAACCAACCTCAAATGGTTTGATCTTGTAGTGAGCATTTTTCATATGCACAATAAGTAAATTTTGGCGCAATACTACTACAATACAACTAGATACCAGGTAATTATATATACTACAATATTTTGATTTTTGCACCACTACAGAAACGCACAAAGGATACGACACTATAGGTCCTAAAACAGTTAAAACCGGCACCTATAGTGCTTTTCCCACCACAAACGCATACCCACAGAGCACCATCGGTTAGAATCGACACCTTTGGGAAGAAAGAGGGGCCGGTTCTAGAGAAAAACTAGCACCAATACTATATGTGTTAGTTTTTTAAAAAAACTGACACCTATAATATATTATAGGTGTTAGTTAATAAAAAACCGATACCTATAATATATTATAAGTTTTGGTTTTTTTAAAGAAACCAACATACGTAATAACCAAGCTGAGCTGAGCCGAGCCGGCCACTCACGAGTGGATATGGAGAGGGAAGGGCCGAGTGGGCGTCCTTATCCACTCCACTCACCTCCCAGCCACGAGGGCGCTGCAGTGGGCATCGATCTGCTCGGAGGCGGTGCGAGCCACCAAGGCCATGGCGCGCAAGGTGCTGCTGCGGGTGGCACCCGCGGAAGAGGCATTGGTAGCTGGGACGATCGGTAGAGCAGTGCCGGTGCCTGGGCGGGTCTGGTAGAAACCACAGATGGGCGGTGACCAAAGATGGGCGTGGACTGTTTCCTGCGGCGACAGCGGCGTCGGCGGCTTTCCGCGGTGGATCCGGCAGTGGCGGAGGCGTTAGCAGCTTTCCGTGCGGATCCTCGGGTGTCAGCGACTTCCCATGGCAGTGGCGACGACGGCGGTGGTGGAGAAGGAGGCTGGCCCCTCCTCCTATCCGTTCAGTGACGGTGGTGGTAGTGGATGTTCTTGATGTGTTCAATACCGTAGTGTTTTTAGATGTTCTTGATGTGTTTATGTGTTCTTGGATACGGATTAATATTGATGGACTCTGGTCGAGGTGAAGGGGGAGATGCTCGAGCCGGCTTTTTTCTTTTTGCATTTCCGGAACCTCAAAGGTGCCGGTTTCTAAACTGACACCTTTCAATTCTCCTCAAATGTGCTGCCTACTAGGTGCCAGTTGAAAAATCCGGCGCCTATGGTCAGTTCCAAACGGGTACCTATCCACTTTTCTATAGTAGTGTTTATGTGTTAATTTATGTTTCTTAAACAATAAATATGGTTCACTTTCCTGTTTTCACCAATGATGTGATCACCCCCTCGCAGGTCCTGTGCATCGAGCATGCAATGCCAAAAATTATCTACAGTGACAGTAGATCCTGTCCACTACACCAACCCAGGAGACGACGACGCATAGGTCACACCTGCACAAAAAGTTGCATACAAAATCTTGGGGACAATATATATATATACTACTGTATGACTTATTACAAAGTGAGTTTTTCTTTTATTAGATACTACAAGTGGGTAACTTTTTTTTCTGTCAGTACTGGCAGTGAAATACGCCTGATTCCCGATCGAAGAAAAGCTGCTGCTTCCTTAATTTTCAACTCCTAAAAAAATATACTCCCCCCGTTTCAAAATGTTTGACACCGTTGACTTTTTAGTACGTGTTTGACCATTCGTCTTATTCAAAAAATTTAAGTAATTATTTATTCTTTTCATATCATTTGATTCATTGTTAAATATATTTTCATGTATACATATAGTTTTACATATTTCACAATTTTTTTTAATAAGACGAACGGTCAAACATATGCTAAAAAGTCAACGGTGTCAAACATTTTGAAACGGAGGGAGTAGGTACTCCATATTAATGTTTATTAAGAGATGATGAGAGTGAGATTCGAACCCGGGCTACGCTAGTCCATCAACTTGTGATATATAGTCGATAAGATTTGGGCTAATCTCTCTCAATTTAATTTTGAACCCCTTTTCCGTTTTAAAATATTTCCTATTTATTTTTACTGGACATCGTCGATACATTGTCTTCGATAATCACACACACACACAGATATATATATTCTACACCCGGGGTATAAAATACCTCCCCCTCAATAGCCCAACCCACCTCCCCCTCCTTTTATTGGGCTCAAAACCCACCTCCCACCCCAGTCAAAGCATGGTCAAAGGACGGTCAAATCGCTGCCACGTCGGTCAAACTCGTGTGCTAACTTCCTCCCACGTCCACCTATTTGTTATCCTTGTCTCGTACGAACGGTGCAGTAACATGACGACCACCATGCAGTAACGTTGTACCTTACTTGCAGTAACACTAATAAAATATAGTTAAAATATAGTCATGACGGATCTAGTTTTGTAGAGCTCTTTTTTTAAAGCATTACGGTGCAAACAGTTCAAAAATATAATATGTGGTGTGAGAGATATTATTGTTTAAAGATGTGAATCAAAAGATATCACTTGCACTTACATTTTACTAGTTCAAAGTGGGTGGTAGGTCCTGTACCTGTGTTTGGTTGTTACCACCTGTTATTGCAGTAACGCTATTAAGAAATTGCAGTAACATACACTGTTACTGTAAAAATTATAGTTGTTACTGCACACATACAGTAACGTCATAATGGAATGGTAGTAACACACAATAAAAAGTAGTAACAATAATGATTTAGTATTACTACTTATGGAGAGATAAATTTAAAAAGACCGATCTTCGAGAAGAAATAGTAGTAACACACTCGATTACTGTAAAAGCACATAAACTGTTAAAACTCTACAGGACACAGAGTTCCATAGTTGTAAGAAGCTAAGTAGAAGAGAAATATATATGTTATTACAAAATTCATAACAAGTTACTATGTTTTAGTAGTAACATTATCGTATAAGTATAGTAACATGTCACGTTACTGCAAAACATATAGGATATTACTGCACTTTTGATAGTAACATCATGGTGAAATTGTAGTAAACTAGGAATCAAAACAAAAATATATGAGTTAAAAGTCTACATGCTAACCATATATTTGTTACTGCACAAAAGTGTAAGTGTTACTGCAGTAAGACGCTTTGTTACTGCAAAACTTATAATATTTACCACACTTTCATAATAATGTTATGATGGGATTGTAGTAACGTACAATAGATAGTAAAACACTTGTGGAGAGTTAAATTTTAAAAGACCAATCTTTGAAGGTTCTCTCTACCCTTGCCCCATAAGTAAACCGAGCCAATTCATCTCTCTCTCCATGTTACTGCACCTTTTTTTCTTACTATACATATTCTTGCAGTAACATTATCAAGTAATCGCAGTAACACACTATGTTACTATGAAACTTATAATCGTTACTACATCTTGTAGTACGATATTATATGATTGCAGTAACGCATAGCAGATCAGCCGTAATACTTATGATATAGTATTACTGCTTGTGGAGAGCCAAATTTTTAAAAAACCAATCTTTGAAGGGTAATATCTTTCACATCATGTATTACTTTTAAAAACCAATTGCACCATGATGTTAGAAAAAAAGTGCTTATCAAAAGTAGATCCGTCATGATAATATTATGACTACATTTCAATATTGTTACTGCAAGTAAGACATGGTGTTACTGCACGATGAACATCGCGTTACTACGTCGTTCTGAGATGAGAGCTGAGAAGAGTGGAGGTGGTAAGGAAAGTGAAGGGCGGGTTTGACCAAGATGGGGGAGCTTTGACCGAGGTGTGGGGTGGGTTTTTCCCCTTGGAGGGAGGGTAGGTGGGTTGGAGGCCGGGTGTAGAATAGTTTATATATATATATATATATATATATATATATATATATGTATATATGTGTGTATGTGTGTATATGTGTGTATATGTGTATATATATATATATAATTATAATTATATATGACCATTACTTGATGTTGTACATTTATAAATAGTTTTTAAAGTGCCGTTCTGGAAAATGTTTTTCATGAGGAATTTATACTACTGTTCTAATTCTTTTCCGCGTGACACATCTACTATTTATGTATTTACAAGAAAATATGGTAGGCACAAAACACGGGAACACATACACTATCGAAGATTGCAGACAAGCGCATCTTTTCAGGACAAATAAAAAGCTGACACATATATGCGAGGAGCGGGGTCTATCGAGCGTGTGCTAGATGCGTGGTGATCAGTACGTATATAGATTCTGCACTGTAGCTGCATGAAATTGGAGTCGGGAGATCGATCAAATCCCTCGGTTCTGGTGATCATTTGCTGCACAAGAAATGGGCTGTGCAGGCTGGCATGTGTCATTGTTGCATGTCCTATATCATCTTTAGGTTTGGAAAAATGACAACTCGAATGACATTATTATTAGCCTCAATATTTACGAGCATCTGAATGTGTTGTGGATCACTATATCATGACTCCACCACGTACACAGCTTCAAGTAGTTCTAGATTAGAACTTACAGGACCGTCTATAATAGAGTCCTACATACTATATAAACCAGTAATATGTGATCGAGTTACGTACGCTGGAAGTAGATAATTAATCACGAAAGAGAAAAATGAACTCATATGCCAGTGAGCTGACCACACTATTGCGACTTGTAAGCTTGACGATAGAGAGGGGTTGGAGCCTTGGAGGTGGTGGATTCAGCAGCCGGCACGGTCAAGGTCATCAGAGATGTTAGATCCAAATGACAAGTACTCTAGAAGAGTTAGGGAGGTTGGCTGGAGGCATTGGGGACTACCTCAACTAGAAAAACCATTTTTTGCAGACGTTGGTTTTTTTCTTAGACGGGTATCGCCCTGGGAGATAAATAGCCGCCTACGAAAATGACATCTGTGAGGGTGAGATTATTGCCCGCCTGCGAAAATCTATTTTCGCAGGCGGACCTCAAGAAGTCTGCCTGCGAAAATACCTTTATTTTTGCAGGTGGACCTTTTAAGAGCTCCGCCTGTGAAAATATATTTTTGCAGTCAGAGCTTTTAAGAGGTCTGCCTACAAAAAAGGTGAACGATATTAAAAATGCCGCTGCCCACCACCAAAATTGCTAAGTCCCACACCAAACACCTCTCCATCTCCGCCTCTCTCTCTCTCTCCCTCGCTCTCTCTCTCTCCCTCGCTCCTGTCTTCCCCTCTCTCCCACCTCTCCTCTCCCGGGAGCTATGGCGGCGGCGGCTACTAGTGGCGGTGGCGGCTGACGGCGCGGAGGTGGCGGCTACCAGCGGGAGGCGGAGGGTACATGGGCGGGCGACGTCTCCCCTCAATCCTCCCAGATCCGGTGGAGGCGGCGGCGGAAGGCGGCGGCGGTGCGGAGGTGGCGGCTACCAGCGGGAGGCAGAGGGTGCATGGGCGGAGGTGTCTCCCCTTCCTCCTCTCAGACCCAGTGGAGGCAGCACAATGGGCGGCGGCGGCCCTCTCTACCGAATCTGGCATGGCATCCCCTCCGGATCTGGCTGTCGGCGGGCGACCTCCCCTCCAGATCTGGTTGGCGGCGGTGGTCCTCCCTTCAGCGATGACTGTGATGCATTTGTTTTGATTGTGAACGATGTTGCTTCTATGTTAATTTGTGATGTTTCTGTGAATTTGGATTAACTGGGATAGGAAATGGGAACTGGATTGGGAACGAGAAGCTGTAGCCCGCCGAAACGGCAGTGGCTGCCCATTTTTTTTTAACGTAGGAAACTCTTTTCGCAGGTGGACCAGTTACCCGCCTGTGAAAATCAACTATTTTTACAGGCGGTTGAGTTGCAGGCGGACCAGTTGCCCAACTGCGAAAACTTGTTTAGCCCGTCTGGAAAAACATTTTTTTGTGTACTACCTATTCCTTGGCTTTCTCAACAACGAGGAGGGGCTTGTGCAGCGCTTCCTTCCCTTCTCCTACATCGGCATTAAGGCAAATGCTCACAGGAAATAATATGATCGTGGAGATAATAGTACAAATTTTAATAAATGAATTTATTACTCCCTCCGTCTCATTTTAAGTGCAGTTGTGGGTTTTCCGTGTCCAACGTTTGACCGTTCGTCTTATTTGAAAAATTTATGAAAAATATATTTTTTTAAAAAATAAGTCACTCATAAGTACTATATTCATGTTTTATATTGTAATAACAAGAAAAATACTAATCATAAAAAATTCAAATAAGACGAACGATCAAATGTTGGACACAGAATCCCACAACTGCACTGAAAATGGAATGGAGGAGTAATTGCTACATCCTCCGTTAAAAAAAAAGAAGACTTTATTAATTAATATATGGCTATATGCAGGCAGTTTGACACAGAGGTAGTAGTAGAATCCAGTGTTGTCTTATATTATACATAACCAGGAGGATGACTACACTTCCAACTCTACCACACCCTCCATGTGACAGTGGGCAGGCAACTATAGCTTAGCAAGCTTAGGTCATGCATGTGAATATGTTGTACACTTTGTACACAGTGATTTTACCCTTCATTCCCTTCCACATCGACCTGGCCTGCCTAGTGAAGCCCAGCTACTATTATGTCCATGTATGTACGTTCTTGTTGCATCCGGCGCCGCTGCAGCAGCAATGCAATGCATCATCTCTCTATATGTAAAGACTACACTGGAGCTCATGTGATGTTTCACTGCAGGCAGGTTGTGTGCCTTTCACAGGCCCCTAGTATATATGGGTGCCCTAACTATAGCTTGCTTGATGTGATGATGTTTCTTCTGCCAATTTAACAGTTTTATCTGTTTCAGCAAAAATGTTTTTAGCTTTCCAAATTTTTGGAAACTTTCTAGAGGTTGAGCCATCATTTGACTGGTCAACTTAAGTAATTAATAACCTCTATAGGTTGAACCTATTGGTTGATACTACAATACAAGTTTTGAAGAACACGTACGGCCGGTGCATTATTTTGCAATCTAAATTAACAAGTTGCGGAACAAAAACTAAAAACTAGTAGAAATTATACTTCAATGATCACCTATATGTACTGAAAACTTGGCGTGCGTGCATAAACATTACTATGCAATGATAAATTCATACATATACATGATGCTTCACGTTTGCCGGCTTCAGCTATGAGCCAAGAGGCCCCTGTTGCAATTTGGAATGAAATGAATAGCATAAAATTAATAAAGATATATATCACAATATCGCGGAGAAGTTCATTTGGTTTATTGGGGATCAAATATATAACAAGATCTTGCTTGATGTTACAGGCATGATTTACATTGTTGTTTGTAGCTTCAGCAAAAAAATAGCCGTGTCGTCAGCATCAAACAAAGAAGCTAGGGGCCGGAAAGCGAAAGATGCATGCACACACCCATTTTTTTTCACCTGAACTGATCTACTTTCCGAACCTTAATTTGTCATCTAGATCGATTTGCATTTCATTATACAAGCCATTTTTTCAAGGGGTCAATTGAATCCATGCCATTACAAATAAACTGATTTACATAAATACTACTATATTTCATCTATCTATATCAATGCCATTATATTCAAATTCACACAAAATTTCAACCGTGCCACTACTACCATCCCCTTTTTCATCACATCCTTTTCTCTCATCCTCCTTCCTCTTTTTTTTCTCTCCTCTCCGTCCCATCGAGGGTCGAAGCCGGCCGCCTGCGAGTGCTCACGGCGGTGTACTCTTCTCCTCTTCAACCAGTGCTGTACCATACAGCTGCACAGCTGGAGACAAACCCCTCCCGCAGCAGCAATGGCGGCTGACCAAGTTCGGTGATCAGCCACCGCAGCCCTCCCTAGGGTGGAGCCCCAACGTCAACCTTCCCTGCCCGCTCCCGCCCACGCAGCCGACCGTGGTGTCGCTGCCGGCCCCGCGCTCGGGAGGACCCACGCTTCCACTACTACCGCACCATCACCACTTTAGATCTAAGGTGGCCTTCCGCTTCCCCAATGACCAGGGCTTCGAGGGCGGCACGAACGGTGGTGTGTTCGTAGAACAGGCTCACCACCCTAGTGCTAGCACGGTACTCGGGGCGCTCGAGAGGCACACGACACTGTTGCTCTACTCCAATTGGCTCGTCGGCTCGCTCCCGCCGTCGCTGGGCGGGCTGGCTGCTCTCCGGATGCTCCACATCAGCAACGACACCTCGGCAATGTCGAGCCCTAGCCTTGTTGCGCTTAGCAGGCTCGCAAACCTCACCGAGTTCGAGCTCGCGTCCTGCAACCTCCACAACATGATCCCGAGGAGCCTCGGGAGGCTCACCAAGGAGAGGGGAGGGCGTGGGGATTGGAAGGACGACCGCCGCCACCGCTGTGACCAATGGCTTCGCCAACAATGTCCTAGAGACACGCCCTCCTCGCCAACTATTGCATTTGAAATGAGGTGGAGAGAGATGGGGAAGAAAATAAGAGGGGATGATGGAGGAAGAAGATGGAACTGACATGTGGGTCCCATATCTAAGGGTATTTTGGTCTATATGATGACGAAAAACGTGACGGTGATAACGTGGTTCTATTTTTGCGCGATTTCGGATGGTATGGATACAAATAGACGAATTGTAATGTTATTTATCTGAATCACTATATTTTTGGAATGCTATGGATTAACCCTTTGTTATACATAATAACTTGGTAGGTACCCTCCACCTTAAAATAAATATATATATTTAACATAAAATAGACGTAGAGCGCTTATATCAATACTTGCGTATAAAAGTTAATTTATTTTGGGAGGAAGAGTAGCATATATTTGTGCATATATACGTATGCCCATTAAATACGAAGAGATGTGCATTTTGTTTTTCATGCATAGATTGCATAAATAGTCGGTCATTTGTTGCATTTGAAAAAACACCACAAGATAAGGCTGGAGACAGGAATTACACGTCTGACAACACGCGATTCTCTAACCACAGTGCCAATCGATATGCGTCTGCATCTGTAAGTTGAAGAATAATAACAAATTTAATGTCCCCTGGTGCTAGCTATGCTAGCTAGGAGTATTTGTTTATATCATTTACAAACAAACAAATAACTAATTAACGCCAATTAATTAATTTTCTAGAAAACAAAATTATCAGGAGTACACTTCACTTGGACAGGTCACTGAAACCAGTGACTGGTCATGTGCCCTTAACTAGGGGCGGCAGAACACCGGATTGGCTTGCTGCTGATAGTTTTTTGATGGCCATGGTATTGGATCTGGACAAAATAAATCCCAAAATGATTCTCTCTTCCCTGTCTCTGTCTCTGTCTCTCTCTTTTTTTTTCCTCTCTTTTTTTGCTGCTCTCACACGCCTGGAATCTAATGTGGATTGATTAAATCCTTCTTTTCCGATGGCATCACTTTCTGATGCACACAGCACAAAGAGATACTTCCTCTGTCCCATAATATAAGGGATTTTAAGTTTTTACTTGTAACGTTTGATCACTCGTCTTATTTATTTTTTTTGAAATTATTATTTATTTTATTTGTGACTTACTTTATTATCTACGGTACTTTAAGCACAACTTTTCATTTTTTATATTTGCAAAAAAAATTCGAATAAGACGAGTGGTCAAACGTTGCAATCAAAAACTCAAAATCCCTTATATTGTGGGACAGAGGGAGTAGTATATAGTACTGATCATTTCTTGCTCATATAACATGGGGTTGTTTTTATTCAGTATAAAAAATTAAGTTGGCTAGAAGATACAAGTTTTCCCTCTTTTTTTTTTTTGGTTTTTCTTTGGGAGTATATGTTCAGGGGATCAAGAAGTGCTGTGTACGACCAATTATATAAAAAGAAATGCAGAGGCAGAAGACGAGTACAAATTAATGTCAAATTACATAGTATATATCAACTGTATACATGGTACACTACTTGACATGAGAAAATAATCATATTAATAGAAATGTTCTAATGTACGGACCTTTCCATATTAAATAAATATTGTAAGGATCATAACGAGATTAATTTGGTCCACCTCAATTAGATTCAAAATAAATTTTATATTTTTTAAATGGTCATTTTCAAAGAATAAGGAGAAGAGGTTTTTCATAGGCCGATTTCTTAAAAACCACTCTTAAAATGATTCGCGGTTCCAATAAAAAAAATTGATTCGCGGTTCTCATAAGAAAAGAAGGTCTGTAAAAATTGGTTTTTGTGGACAATTCTCTTATGGAAAGTGCCCTGGAAATAAAGAAATATTATTTCAAGGAAAAAAAATCGCAACTCTTTGCTATGAGATCAAATGATGACAAATTAAATTACATATATGAAATTGTAGCTCAAGTTGAAAATTGTTTCCTATTTACATGGTTTAAGGGGTTCGTTGAGATTTTGGATGTGCTAGCTCTATTTCAACATATAGATGGACATAATCCAAATCCAAAAGGTTGTTTCTTTTTGTGAAACTACAGCATTTGTAAGTACTTGCTCAACTAAGACTGCTACTATCATGATGTTCTCTAGTTATAAAAGCTCTATTTGATTTTTTTTTGTTTGCCTCAGATCGATTACTAACTGACATACGATGTTATATTTGTTCTCATCAAAGATTTAAGGCGCTTTCAACCTTGCAAGCTGCCCTTTATATGTATCAAGCTCACTATATTGTTCTAATTCTTTCCTGAACAATTTAATTTGGACGTACTACATGAAAACAGTACCATAAGAACAATCACACAGAATTAAAGCGGTATAAACTAAAGTATGTAGTACATGTTATAGGTATTATATTCTCCTTGTTTTTTGTAGGATAAGAAACCTTCCAAAAAGGAAAATTTAAGGTATGTTGTTGGTATAGTACTATATATATATATACTATTCTTATGTTTTCTAAGAACATTTTGTTTCTTCAAGGACAATTAATTATGTGGACCAATTGTTTTGATCAGCCTATGATATAATAATAAATACATTTGCTTTCCATAATACATAAGGTGGTCAATATATATGTTGCGAACAGCTAGCTAGTCATCAAAAAAAGTTGTAGGGACTAGGGCCGGTGACATTGTAACAAAATTTGGTACTAACAGAAAAGGAAATCTTGCTGTTTTGTGTAGATGTATTATTAGCTTCAATTTGGTCATTTAATGTATTTTGTTTTGTTTGTTTCATGATGTCTTCAATTAATATACATGACATACTTTCACTATGAAATCTCGCTGATTTCTCGTGATATTTGGCTATCTCGGTGCCTCTAGAGATATTATTACCCTGGTAAAAAAATTTGAGTTCAGTCAATTTCTTTTTATTTATTGATTAAATTATTCAAACCACTTCTAATTCAAATAAAATATGATAAAAAACAATTTCTCTCAGCGAGATTTTCATCAAGATTGTGGCATTTCACGAGATTTCGCTGTGTCAGGCCCTCCCAAGATTTTAGTCTTTAATTTCGTTTTATTCCAGTAGTTAGTACATACAATGACAAGAACAGAATGTGCTCTTTAAGTATTTAAGGAAAAAGTATATGTTTATTCTGCTAAAGAAAATCTCTAACTAAGGAACTTCTCTCAAAAATTTTCATCCCACTTTCCTGTCGCTTCGCTCCCTAATGGTATCTGTTTTTTTTTTCTTTTTTCTATTTGTGCAAGTCTATGCATGCCAAGTCTTTTTTTATGTTGTAGTTTTGTGGAGCAATAGAGGAAAATATAGGGTACAAAACAAAATACTTTAGAAGTTATGCAAGACCACTTTCATGCATTTTCATATCTTGAGGATTTAAACATGCCTTCACTGTACCAATCTATGATAGTTCAGGAAAGTGAGGCAAATAAAAAATCTTTTAACTGTTTAAATTTTCAGCGAAATAATTCAGGTAAATAAAGCTTAGCACTTTCCTATAAAAAATAAAGCTGTTTAAATGTGTGTATCCAACCTTCAATGTTATACATCCTTCATTAATTTACATGGGGTATAACCCTAAAAAGAATTACATGGATATATGAAATAATATTAATTAGTACCAATTAATTCTTAACTAGTGCTATGTGTGAAAACGAGATTGTTAATTAATCTATGCGAATCTTGGGGGGATGGTGTGTGGGGTGTAATAGAAAGATTTCATTATATCTCTCATGCATATGCATGCATGGTTTATTGCGGCGTGAGATTACAAAGTTTGGAGGCATGCTGTTCATATCTCTGCCGTCTGTGTATTGGTCAGCAACCTATCAGCACTACCCTATCTGCTTAATTAAACAATTTATACAAACAAAGCTGCTAGCTTAAGAAAGAAACATTTTACAAAGATTAATTGATGTTGTCCTAAAGTAATTCAAGTAGTTTCATTATGGGGAAAAGTCTGAATTACCCCCTGATACAATTATGGTGGTCAGAATTACCCTTGAACACAACTACCATATATTTAGCATCCCACCTTTTTAACCGGATGAATTAGCCCATAACTTAATCTAGAGAGATTTTTTTCTGACGTGATGTACATGTGGCAATCCAATCAGCAAAAAAAATATTAAAAAATTCTATAGGTTCCACATGTCAATGCATCCTCCATGTTCCTCTCCTCCCCGACTTGACCCCAGTAGGCAACGACGGCGAGGTGACATGGACATGGACTCTGATGAGGCGCGGCCTTAGCCACTGCCACACCTCTTCCTAGGCTCGACCTGGGCAGGCGGCGACCCATGGAGCAGATAGTTGCAATGGAGGAGCCCATCGTGCCCCAATAGCAAGAGAAATTATGGGGAAGGGGCCAGGGTAACGATGGTGCCAGTGGCCAAAGCGAAGGAGGTGACAATGATGACACTGATCGGAGGTGATGGAGTGGCATGGCAAGCAACTCGAAAGGAGGGGACGATGGCAGGGAGACTCTCGGAGGAAGAGGTGATGGGACAGATGTGGCACGGCATCGTGGCCTGCCCACTCGTCCATGAAGGTGGCGGTTGGAGGTGGAGGAAGAAGCCGAGCTCGAGCTCCCCTCATGGAGGCTGGTGGAGGTTGCGGCCAGTGACCGAGCTCGAGCTCACTCATGAAGGGAAGTAGAGGTAGATCTCGAGCTCTCTTCGGGTAGGCGGTGAAGACTTGAGACATGTGACCGATGGACCCGGAGCTCGATCGGGATGGTGCAACCAGCGGTCATGTGGAACTCGCGGCTGGTAGTGGTGGATCTGGTCACAATGGAGGGAGATGGGCATATTCCTCACCGGCACCACAGTCCTCTAACTTCACGATCCCCATCATCGTGGCAAGGCCTCCAAGCTTCAAGGTCTTGGTTACCGCAACGAGCTCTAGCTTGAAAGACCACCTCTGTACCACCGCCACTGGTCTTCATCTCAATCTCTTGGATGGCCACAATGCCAACGACCTGGACGAGGGCGGATTCGCCGCCTCCACCATATATGCTGTCACATCCTTTTCTCTTATTTTTTTCCTGAGATAGATAGAGAGAGAAGGGTGAGATAAGACATTTGGGACCATTAATTATTTTAATTTTTGTTAGGACACCACTCTAGTTCGATTTTAGGGGGTAATTCATCCGGATTAAAAAGTTAAGGGTATTAAATGTATTGTATAAAGTTAGGGGGTAATTCGGCTAACTACAATAGTTCGGGGTAATTCGGATTACCACAATGTGTATATATAATTGGTGCATTGTTACTGAACTTAATTCTTTTTATCAAACGATGAAATATAATGGATCGTTATTTTCTTGATGCAAACTTGCATTGAAAAATATTAGTTCAAAGTAATGGTTTAATTTCATGGAGGGGAAAGATTGAATGTGGATGCATGCATGCAGCTAAGGAACACAGATTACTGTAGACATGTGTGTGTTCTAGGAAAATCTTTAGCAAGTTTGGCCAACGACAAAGGGACAATTGTCATGTCGCTTGGCTGTAATTGTCATACATGCATGCATATTTACGAAATAGAAACATGGTTTATCGTGACTTCAGATTTCAACGCTATTTGTTCGTATATTCCTTTGGTGTGTGCAGTGTGAAACAATAACATATATGTGCAATTTTATTATATCATATCATTTTTATCAAAATAACCCAAGCATTATTCCCTCCGCCCCAAAATAAAATAACCTAGGATGGGATTGACATAACTTATTAGTACAACAACGAATCTATATCGAGGGGGCATTTCCAGATTGCTTTGATATAACTTATTAGTACAACAACGAATCTGTATCGAGGGGACATTTCCAGATTGCTTTCTTTTAGAACAGAGGGAGTGGATCTCAATATGTAGAGTTTTCCTGACCGATAAGATACTACTTTATCCATTTAGAAATATAAAGTATTCTTTTAGGAGTTTTGTTAAGGTTGGGGTAGGTGGTTTAGCAGATGTTAAGGTTGGGGTAAAAATTGTTTTCATACCCGTTGGAATTTGACTATGCGAAAAATCACGTCAAATGATATACAACAATAACAATAGGAAATTATGGGGTTTGGCTAGATTGGCAAAGTGGTGCTTTAGAAATGTAGAAATTTGAACTGCTAGTATTAATGCTTATATTTGTGGGTGGAGAAAGTATTAGATTTTTTTTCATGCATGGATCCATAGCAAAGTGACGTGTATATATCAATAATAAACATGTACTATTGTAAAAAGCTTGCATGAGCAAAATATACTGGCACATCAATAAGGGGGCTGCTATTTGGCGCATGAATGTTTCCAGCGCACACTTTTTTCTTAAAACTTTCATCCGAAACCTTTTTGTCCAAAGCTCTTTTATCTTAAAACTTTCATCGAAGAACTTTTATAAAAAAATTAACTTTCGTATGAAATGGTGTGTACTGGGAATATAGGTTGCACCAAATAGCAAACCTGCAACAATAAATACCACTGTGTATTGAATAGGATCTATGCATTAGGTATCTATCTTATTTGTAAGTTTCGGATGGAAAATAGCATTTCTTTTTTAATCTTATGGTGAAAAAGATACCCATATTGGAGTTCATTGCAATATTAAATTTTATGGTGAAAAATTATACCCATACTCCTTATTTTTTGAGAGAGAGGGAGGGAAGGGCGACAAATTTCATTACCCTTTTTTTTGAGAGAGAAAGCCAACAAGAGCAGAGGTCCTAAAAACTTTAAAAAACACCAGAAAAAAGTTAAAAACTAGTAGTGAGAAAATAGGTCAACATGCTTGGGATTGCCAGGATATGCCAGCTCTCCATTGGCTGCAGCTCGTCCTTCCAGGATACTTTGAAAACTACAGCAACCAACACAGGGAAGTAGATCCTAAGGGCACCCACAATGTTAAAGTAAGGTGATCTCTATAAAACATGTACATCTCAGCAATAAACTAGATTAATAGTAAACCACTTTAATAGTATGTCTACATGGGTATCTATAACTCTCTAATCTATTGCCTCGTTTTTCTCTATAGACTATCTCTAGGTTAGTAGATAGTTTTGCTCTCTCTTTTCATTTAATCTCTTACAAGTAGGAAAATATGCTGATATGGATCTCTTATAGATAGCCTATAGATAACCATTGCGGGTGCCCTAAAGGCAGTAAAGCTTTCCAATTCCAAGAACCATCATAAAGGTTTGCAAGTAATTTCATGCTAAAAAATGAAGCTACAATTAATTGGACTCTATATTTATCCATTACTAGTAACAAGTTTATTGCTCCCCCATGCTAAACTACTTAAATACATCAACATAGCATGGAGGTCATGGGCGGACCACCTAGGACCTCCTGGGTATTCCTAGGAACAGCCAATTTTTTTTTGGATTTTTTATATAGGTATATACTCATGTATATACCATGGTCCTACACTATGCTGGTTTAGGTCATCAATGATGGGCTCAGACCATCACCTCTAACGGGTAGGGCGCTGGTCAGTGATGACCAAACTCATCTCTAATGGGTGAAGGTTGGACACCTCTAACGGGCTGCAAATGGTTACCTATCAGAGGTAGTGTTAACCCCTTTAGCTGGCTGCAAATGGTTACCCATCAGAGGTTATGTTAACCCCTTTTACCGGTGGCATCGCAACCTATCATAGGTGAAGCACCTGTGACGGGAAACACAATGCGGCCCGTCATTCTGTCAATGGTGTAGATTACCAGTTAAAAAAATTATAGTCCATTATGTTGCTCATTGCAGCTGCATTCATCTCACAAATTTACAAAACACAAAAATAATCACAATCACACATCTGGGCATCACGAAATCAACGAGAATAGCACACATGGCAAAGGACGGAGACTTGATGTTGACGATGAAATCCTAAAGCCACAATAAAAGAACTTGTCGAAGTAGAGGTTTGTCGCCATCGCCAAACTCGACGTCGGAGGAGGGAGTCAACGCCGATGGTGCTGAGGCAGTCGTTGGCGCTTGGTAGTCTGCGGTAGAGGAAGTGGAGTCGCGGCACAAGTGAAGCTCGAGCGGATCTGGAGGAGGCGACAGATGGCGACCTTAGGACAGAGGGCGAAGGAGGCGGTGGGCGGAGCATGGGGGTGTCCAGATCCGGTGGTCCCCAACCACCTAAAGACCGGATATAGTGCCCAGGAGTTCGGGGCAGCGGAGAGGCGACAAGCAGTGACCTTGGGGTGGAGAGCAAAGGAGGCGGCAGCCGGAGCATGGGGCGTCCAGATCCGATGGTTCCCAACCACCTAGAGACCGGATCTGGCGCCAAAGGGCTCGGTGCGGCCGCGTGGTGACCTTGGGCGGTGGCTGAAGCTCGGGAATAGACGAAACGAGCAGACGAGCGGTGGCAAGTGAAGGAGACAGCGACACTCGTGGAGGCTGGATCCGGTGGCTGGCAACTATGGGAAGGAGGCCATGGAGACCAACGGTTGGGAAGGGGGATGGTGGATGGCAGTCGAGGGGATGGGTGGCGGTTGGCGGCAGGCGGTCAAAGGGGAAGAGAGGGAGGATGTGTGAAGAGAGAGTGGAGGAGAGGAGGAGATGGGGAGGGAGTCAGGGCAGAGGAGGGGAGGAGAAGGGATGGGCCGGCTTGGGAGGATTTTTCTTTTCTTTTATATGTTATCACTGATGGGTATAAGAATCGAACACACATTTGAGGTGAGGTATCTCATCTGTGATGAGTGCAAACTCAACACCCAATCATCTGTGGGTGGGTGAGTGGGTGTATGTGAGGAGTGCGTTTTAGTTATCGCGTAACAAGGGTGTGCTTTAGCACATCCCTATACACATATAGGCTTGTTTATGGAGTTCTCAAATCGGTGCTAATTATTCCTGTCACAACTACTACAGTTGAGAGTCTTTTTCATCAATGAATTATTTGAAGAATATGCTAAGAAATAGGATGAAAGAGCAGTACCTGAATGATTACTTGCATGGTTACATTTCTTGAACGTGACCTTTTTTGGGGAATGGATAATATGACATTATCTGTCGCTTCCAAAGCATGGCCAAACGGATTATTTTCTTTACTTATTTTGTAATGTGCCAAGATTCTTGAGAATTCTGCACTATGAACTGTTTATGAACTATTTCTAGTGGTTTTATAGTACAGTTACAATTTAACACGCATTGTTTTTAATTTACGTTATATGCGAAATGATTATCTATTTGTAAATGTGAATACCGGGCCATGAATTCCTGAAAGTAGTACGTGTGTGTGCACTTGTGTCGGCATGAGCCTCTCCCTCCAGGTCTGGAAGAAAAGAAAATAAAAATAAAAGTGACTTTTGTCTTTGCAGGCGGCTGCCGGCCATGGACCTATTACTTTACCTGATGCTCTGCACCTACTAAAACCTGCTTGTACACTGTACATATAGAATGGACGCTATCAGCAGTCGTCGTCCATGGATACATCCATGTCGATCATTCTTCCGGTTCACAGAAAAGTACAACACATATATTCTCTTCCCCCCTGGTGCATATGGCTTGTGAATGTGATTGCTACAACCCATCTAATACATGGCAATCAGTCTGCTCAATACCAAAAAATAATAAAAAAAAAATCTTGTTTCACCATCAGTCCATCACCAAAGAAGACATTTGTGTTCAAGATATATACTTCTAGGCCCACCATTTGGTTTATTCAGCGAATAAGATAAACGGCATATTTACAAACGAAAAATAATTTGTGAATTAAATTTTTTATATTAGTGTTCTTGGTGATCTAAAAGCAAATACTGAAAAATAAACTTCGATAAAAAAAACCCAAATCAACTCCAAATTTAAGGTTGAAAAATTCAAATTTTGGGTGATAAAAGCGAAAATATAAGTCTGTTCCTTTGTCCACAAATATAATGGTTCAAGGATTCAAAATTTATCCATAATATAATGGATTCTGAGTGAACTCCACACCATAACTCATCTCATATTTTGGGAAACCTGCCTTTATCTGTCATCCTTTCAGGGGTACATATGTCATTTCATCTTTATCTTTAATCTCTCTCTGAAAAAACCCAGAATGCCTTGCTAAACATTGCTGAAATCCTGTGCTGTGTTGTTTCCTTCAATCCGATGCAGGGTTGTAGGAATTTGCTTGCGGATGTGTACAAGAGCTTCTTTGCTTCCAAGTGCAGACAGAGAGTGGCTGGCACCTTCCAGTAAAAGAACTCACAGCCAACTCAGATGCAGACCCAGCTTGCAGAATACTGATTGATGCTGTAATTACCAGCAAAAATGCAGTGATAAAAAGCTTTCATGACCAAACAAGAACATGCATCAGAGGCAGCGCATGGAATTTTATCTGAATCTTTTGACTTACTAATATTTCAGTTCAGGGCTTCAACTGTAACAACAACAAAGGGCACAATGTGCAATGTATAAATGCTCTGAAGACCGATGGAGAACTTCACATACCAAAAAAGAGGAAACATTTGTCACAAGAAGAACATCAGGAAAGACATGAGAATCTGAAGAACCTTCAATATTTTTCTCATGGGCAGCCACAGTCAGGTTACCATCTAGTAATTTCTTCTGTACTGCTTACTCAGTAGTTTAACTGTTTTCCTTTCCTTCCTGGTTGTTTATGCAGTGTCCAATTTGCCTATATAATCTAATGTGCCATGTTATTTACACTAATTAAGTATTGCTTACTCCTTCAAAAAAAATTAAGTATTGTTTAGGTGTAGGGTAGGTAGCCTAATATGTGATGCACAGTTCATTTTCCTAGTATAATTCCAACCACTGCAACATGAAT
The DNA here is from genome assembly GCF_000147395.1 of Oryza glaberrima. Lineage (NCBI taxonomy): Eukaryota > Viridiplantae > Streptophyta > Magnoliopsida > Poales > Poaceae > Oryza > Oryza glaberrima. Next base: position 11,672,454 of record NC_068335.1, on the reverse strand, counting down.
TTGACTTTATTTACCCACAATTAAGGGACAAATAACAAAATTATGATCAGTCATAACATGAACTTTCTCAGAAACTGTTACTGTAAAACAGGGTGATGCATCAGAGAACAACACAATTTCTCCCGAAGAGCTACAGATTCGTGATGAGTTGGAGGCCGACATCGAGGAGGATTTAGAACGGGAGATCATCGACGACATGTGCCGTCTCACTCGGCATCTGCAGAGGCTATATCAACAAAGGGATTTGAGACAACTTACTGGCTCAGCTACTAGTTACCAGATGCCTCTGTACCATACAACAACTGAAGTTCTTTCTGAGATAAATATCAGGATAAACTTGGATGGGCAATGCAAGATCAACATAACTAAGATTGAGCAAGATGATGATACAGAAAATCAAAGGAAGACATGCCCCAATGCTTACCAATCTGACAAAAGGCAAGGGCATGTGAAGGCAAGGCAGACTTACACAGTTTCTCGCAGGAAGCAGCAGAACCATCCAGTTGCACCGTGGAGATAACTGAAATGAACAGATGATGCGAACTTAATTTAAACCACTTGTTTTACCTTGCACGAGAGCAAATAAGGTTTATGTACAAGAAAGCAATAATACTGTTCATGGAGGGAACTATGAGATGCATATCTAAATCACTAGGATTTGAGCAATCATTTAGTCAAAGATACACAATTATTGGTGTACTAACATTGCTTAGGTATCGAACTGAAACTGAACTCAGATGAAAAATTCATGGTAAAAATGAGAGTGGAGAGTATAAGTGTACAGATGGAAGCATAAACAAGTTAATCTTGATAATACTGATCTAAGATGGCTGTGAAGAATGAAATCTACAACCTCAGATTGAGGTAGTGGAACAGATTAACACAATTGTGTTTTGAGGATTCTTGTAGATCCACCTCTTTTTTAACCTTTAACCATCATAATCATGTCTAAAGTCAGCTTCTTGACTGTGCAATTCCTTGGGGCTATACATTTGTCTATATATTCTGTGATATGTTTGGGGAAGTATGTTTATGTGTGTGTACATGGGTGTTGACTGTGATATTATGTGGCACACTGGGATTCCTATATGGAGATAGGAGTACTATCTTATCGATTTTGGAGCCAACCAATATCATCTTGTCTAAATGCTTTTCAAGTTTATGATGTTGCATAATTGTATCTCTTCTAGCATCCTCACTGTTGACTACTATCAAAATCAAGCTCATGCTAAAGTCAGCTTATGTCCATCTGAAGAACTTATCTTCAAGATATCAGAAAATCAATTCCAGTGGTTGTGCACAAACTAAATTGCACCCTATTTTTTCTCCTGAAAGACTTCCAAAATTGATATGAGGAGAGCGTAAGGCCATTAAAAACCATGCACATTCTGAACCAAAAGAAACTAAATGTTATATCACATCCTCGTGAAAAGAAAGCATGCGTATTGCTAAATTCATAATCCCCCGTTCTGCAGAACAAACATCACAAGCTACAGAGTACGAACAGCACAACTCAAGTAACTCATGTCGCTGCAATGCATTGCTAACACTCTTGAAGTAACACTAGGACATCAAGCTGAATGTACATGGCAAGAGCTTACTTGTATTTTGTGTATATAGAGAACACAATTGTGTGCAAAACCTCTTTTAGGTCCTTAAATTATATTGCACTAATGCACTTCCATAACAAACTTGTTATGTACAATATTTCCACAACGTTGATGTTATCAGTTATGCATAGAAAGAGCAGACTAAGAAAGAAAATGACTACTCCCATCCATGTTTTGTTTCATTAATATGATATAAGATGAATCATAAACCACCACCAGGACACTGCTATTAATGTGCCAAACAATTTATAGGACTATCTGTTCACTGCGCACTCTTATCAAGAAAGTACCCTCTCCGTCCCATAAAACACCAACTTCTGGCTACATCTAGTTTCGTAGCCAGAATTTAATTTTTATGGGATAGAGGGAGTAGGCAACAACTACAATATATACGCACAGTCAAGAGGTGTCTGTGAAATTCAATCACAAGTCTATATAACCTGTTGGAAAAAAAAACACATGCAACGAATTTTATTGCTTCAAATTGGCAGAAACCATGCATGAAAATAGGTCATAAAAATCAGTGGAGCACAGCTGGGGAAATGGCATAGACATAGTAATAGTGTTCCACAATTGGCTCAAAAACAGATTTGTTCAGAGCCTTAGACACAGAGAGTGATTCAAATATAACTCTTTGGCAGGCCAAACCTCTCTAATGCCATTTCATTTGTATGTATCACTATATTTCAGAAGTCTATTCTGGATATGCAACAGGCATCAAGAATTACAATTACTTACCTTAAAAGGCAGATAGTCATATTCTTGTCATCATCATCTAGTGCTCAATCCTGATATCACAAAAACTTGCCTGCATTGGGTTCAACTGCAACCACAAGGACTAATATAGGAAATAATGCAATAGTGGTAGCCGGAGAAATGTCAAGATTAGTTCTGAAAATCTACATAAGACAATAGACAGTACATGTGTACATTTTTCAAGGGAAGAATTTACAAACTGAACACCTGAAACTCATCTAGTCCTATATTATATCATATTCTGTTTTCATCACTAAAGGAAAAATGGAGCTCAAGGTGAACAACATACCATCATTGTGGAACTAAAAAAATTAGCACATGCTAGAATGATGAAACATGTATGAACACAATCATCTTCTCCTAAAATTTTATTCATCTCCTAAAATAGATGAAACATTTTTTTTCGTCGAAGTTTACTTTTCAGTTTTTGCTTTTAGATCGCTAAGAAAACGTATATAAAAGTTTTATTTATAAATTACTTTCCGTTTGTAAATATGCCTTTTGGGCCGCAAATTTGCCAATCAAGATAAGAGGGGAGATTCGTGTAGAAAAGAATCTCTTTGAGTTTTGACAGTATAAAACAAGATAATTCGGTGGAAAATAATATGAAATCACGAAATAAATAAACCTTTATTAAATCTGGGAAATTAGCTCCAAAGGGAATTCGTTGTTACCCTAAACTGCAAATTGTAGCTTGCGATGATAATGCGAATGTGTGCTTTAGGGACCAAAAAAGAAAATCCATTTTCTTGCTTGCTTAGTAAAAGAAATTGAATCATCGTATTACGGTTTAATTGTTGTTCTTAGAACCTTACTTTATGCTAGGGTAAACCACATCATTGGTCTGTTTTCTCCTCTTTCTTCTCAATAGATATTTCAGTTATGTTTAAACATGCTTAGGCTAGGGTAAACCACAGAATTGGTTGATTTAGGATGGTGCAAAGCATGTGCCAGTATACACATTGTGTGCTCTTCTTCTTGGATGTGCAGTGTGGGCCGGATTGTACTTCAACGCGTGGATGGTCCATGATTTTAGGCCCATGTAAACAAGGCCTTACACATTCACGTCCAAATAGCTCCATCACATTCACTTAACTTTCCTAGGCCACATGATTCTTGCGGTTGGATAAACAAAAATGGCCAACTTTCACAAATGATGAAAATTTGTGCTAATGAAATCTGAGTAAACTTTGGTCAGTTGCCCCATTCAAGATACAGTAATTTGGTGTAAGCATGCATTCATACATTTATACATGTATCTTACAAGGTATCTTTGTACGGATATGTATATATATACTCTGTGTACAACAGATCAGCAGGTGCTACATGCGCCATGGATCGATGCTTAATTACAAGAAATTAGCATCTGAAGACGAAGCAAAGTAATTAATCAAAACCCATTTCGATTAGGTCATGATGAGGCAGGAGTAGTTGTCCGGGTCGACGAGCGCCGGCACGAGGTATCGCCGGCCGTTCCGGCCGACGACGTTGTACCCGGCGCCGGTGGCCGCGTCCACCCTCACGGCGCCCGGGTATCCCGGGTACGCGCCGCGGCCGTACACCCCCGGGCACGCTCCGGCCACCTCCACCGGCGCCGCCGCGTCGCCCTGGAAGTAGCCGCGTCCGTACGGGTTCGTCACCGCGCCGGCCATCAGCGCCGCCAGGTTGATCACCACGCCGTCCACCCCGGCGTCGCCGTTCGGCGCGCGGAGCGCCACGTCGTGGCCGTGCGCGCGGCGGTGGCGGCCGGCGTCGGCGTCGCCGTAGTCCGCGGCGTGGAACGGCCACGCGCACCGGCCGGGGCACTGCGCCGACGCGTCGCCCACCCACACGTGCACAGCGCCGCCACCGGGCGCCGACGAGCCGTGCGCGCCGCAGGCGCTGGAGCAGAACCCCTCGACGGCGACGTCGGCGGCGGTCAGCACGACGGCCACGCCGCCCGGCGCGACGCCGAGCCGCGCCGCCAGCCGCTCGACCTGGGCGCGCGACAGGCGCCTCCCGAGGGAGCACCCCTCGTCGTCCACCTGGCTGGCGAGCACCACGCGCGCCACCCCGGCGCCGCCGCCGCGGCCGGCCTTACGGACGTACCTCTCCACGGTGCCCCACCACCGCGCCACCGTCGGCGGCGGCGCCGGCCCCGGCGCGCCGAACGTGTGCGGCTGGTGGTCCCGCCCCCGCGGCGACAGCGACATGAGGAAGTCGGCGACGACGGCCCTGTGGTGCGGCGGGAACGCGCCGTAGTAGAGCACCGACACCGGCACGGCGCCCTCCAGCACCGCGCCGTCGTGGTACGCCATCGCCGGCGGCGGCGGCTGGTACAGCGACGCCTCGCACGGCCGCACCGACCATCCCATCACCACCACAACCACCGCCGCCACCGCCGCCGCGAGGAGATGATGAGATCGCGGCATCGCCTCCGTTTAATTCGCCAAGCTTAGCTAGCTTACACGATCGATGCACGGAGAGCGCGACGCGGGTTAAGTAGGGAGGCATATGTGCGTTACGTGGCGTGGGTGTTCGACGAAATGCGGGCTTGTGTGTTCTTGCGTGCCATGGCTGCATATGGGAATGGATGCACGTGAGTACGTGGCGTTTCGGTTGGGGGTTAGTTTGCTTGAATCTTGTTAATTACCTGCAGATTTTGGTTGTTTTTTATGAGATAAACCTGCAGATGAATTCAGCTAAGTTAGCGAAGAAAGATGCATCGGTTCTTTGCTTCGCGTGGTGCGTATGCGTTGGGTTAGTTTTTGGTGTTCCTTTGATTCTGGAAGATGAAAATTAATTTAATGTTCGTAAATATACAAACATGTTTTATAATATTACATACTCCTTTGGGGATTTAAATGTGTACGCCTATAAAACTTGAATATGTTATTGGTTTTTCAATAGACATCCATAACTTACCATTAACTATGTGGCTTCTAACGCCGTATTTATACACCTCATTGACAAGTTTGGTTATATTGAATAAGTAATAAAACATAAAATGTATGTAAGAAACACAAACAAATACTAAATAATGTCTTAAAAAACTACTTTAGATCATCATCAACTACATCATGCGGACGATTAAACGAAGAATGGTCAATTAGTCGCAAATATCGGTGAATTGATGTTCACAAACAACAAAATGTAGACCATATCACATTAGGGCCACTTTGAAACATGATTGAGAAAACGTAGGAATAGGAAAAACGTAGGATTTTGATACGAGTGCAAGTGTAAAACAAATGATTGCAAAGCACAGGAAAAACACAGGAATGGCCGTTTGATTGGACCACAGGAAAAACGCAGGAATTAGAGGAGAGATGAAGACTCGTAGGAAAGTTTCCATGAGGTAAAACCTCATGCTAGATTTCCTCTAAAACTTACATGTCTTTACGCATTCTATAGGAATTTCATAGGATTTTGTAGGATTCATTCCTTTGATTCAAAGGACTATATAGGAAAAATTCCTATATAAATGGTATTCTATAAAATTCCTATGAATTTTTTTTGAATCAAAGGAGACCTAACAATCTACTAGAAATCCCCAGGTTCCCTAGGGAGAATTATACTAGGGAAAAGGCATTAAACCGTAGGGAGCTTGTTCCCCTAGAGAGATTCGTAGGATATATATTACATATCCTCAGTTTTGCTACCGACACCGTACATACGGCAGTTTTCCGCTGACACTGCTGCAGACAACAATCATAATTTGGGTCCAAACGGAAAATTTCTATCATGTGTAGCCCAAGGGCCAATGATGGGCCATACTTGACGTGATACCATGCAGCAATTAATTAGAATCAGAACTTAGATAAAAAATTTTTTGAGAAGAGATATTTTTTTCTGGGACACAGAATTATCGTGGTTATTATATAGTAAGCAAACAAAATAACAGTCACCATTTAGCGACAGAAGGAACTAGCTAATTTCTGTATAAATTTGAAAATTAAAGTATTAAAATATATCTCGTAGTATGAAGCACTGTCCGACCTTAGCTCAGTTGGTAGAGCGGAGGACTGTAGTCGTTGCAGATCAATCCTTAGGTCGCTGGTTCGAATCCGGCAGGTCGGATCTGACCTTTTTGTTTTTTTTTTGATTTTTCGTACTATGAAACCTCGAAGTAATTTTTATTCTTAGTTTTTTTTTTGTATTTTTCGTACTATGAAACCTTGAAGTATTTTATTATTCTTTTTTTTTTTGGAATTTTTCGTACCATATGAAACCTTGAAGTAATTTTCATTCGTAAGTCTGCGAAATGTTTCAACTAAGATTTTCTCATCTCAACAGGAAACAAAAAAGGTTGAGTTTAAACGAAGACTGGATTTATAAGATCGACCAAGAACAGGATTTTGGAATCATTTTCCACTCATCATCACACACACCTACTATTAGCTGCAATGATGCACTGTAATAATTTGCAAACTGAACAACAATATTCAGTCAAACTTCACACCCACAGCAATACATACGCTCTCTCTCTCCAATCCAAATTCCAAATTCAAAAGATCTTCAAATTCTAAATTCGAATGTATCGCAACAACACAAAATGGACCTCGCACTCGCCGCCGCCGCCGCCGTCTTCACCTCCTCGCCGGCAAGCTGCTCGACGGCTGCCTCCCCTTGGACCTGCTCCTCCCGCTCCCGCTCCCCTCGCCGCGCTGCCCCAGCCTCCGCGACGCCGCCGCAGCGGACGACCGCTTCTGCGCGCTCCGGGAGCCTCCCCCGGCGCCGCCGGCCTCGAGCGCGGCGCGCGACACGGCGCCGTCGGCGGGGGCGGCGCCGCGGGGCTTGACGGGCTGCTTGTTGAGGTAGGCGAGGTGGGGGAGGAGGCCCGTGACGGCCCTGCGGAGGGCGTCGTCGCCGACGTTGGCCTGGACGGGGTTGCCGACGAGGTTGAGGGCGCGGAGGGAGTGGTAGTTGGCCACCAGCTGGCCCAGCGCCCTCGCCGTGGTGACCTTGTTGAACCCCAGGTCCAGCACCGCCAGCTTCAGCAGCCGGTGCAGCCCCTCCACGTCGCTGATCTTGTTCCCCGCCAGGTACAGCTCCCTCAGCGCCGTGCACCCCGACAGCCCTGCCAGGTTCAGATTCACAAAGTCAGCCGCCATGAATGATCATCTCATCTCTGCAAGATTTCGCAAAACCTGATGAAATTCAGAGTCATCTAGATGCAATTGCAGACTTTCAGTGCAGAGATTTTTTTTTATGGTTTCCAAAGTTGCAGGTTTTGAACAATTCTGGGCAAGATTGCAAAATCTAAAGAAATTCAGAGTCATGTAGATGAAGTAGTTGCAGTGTAAATATTTTCTTTCTTTTTCTTTTTCTTTTCATTTCCGAAGTTGCAGGGTTTGAGCTTGATTCTTCTCAAGAGTCATATGTAGATGAAGTAGTTGAAGTGTAGAGATTTTTTCTTCTTTTTCTTTTTCTTTCCGAAGTTGCATGGTTAGAACTTGATTCTTCTCAAGATTGCAAAATCTGAAGAAATGCAGAGTCATGTAGATGCAGTTGCAGACTTGCAGTGCAGAGATTTTCTTTTTTTTTTATTTTTCATTTCCAAAGTGGCAGGTTTTCAGCAAGATTCTTCTGAAGTGAAAACAGAGTCATGCTCTGAATTGATTTTTTTTTTCAGAGAATTAAGTTGAGATCATTAGGGAGCAGTGGATTCAGTGGATGCATGGACCAGGTTGGAATTATGGAGGAGTGCACTTTTACATCCAGGGTATGGATGGACAGAAGTCAGGGACAGGGATTTGATCATGATGATGATGATAAGGCCCCATTTCCAACTGTATTAATAATGTTCCTGGATCACGGAAACTGTGGACAGACGAGGCAGTGACAGCCAATACATGAAGCAGATTCATGCTAGAACCAACGTGACATGTCCTGGAATGCTCATTTTGTTCTGGTCCAGACTGGCTTTGTCAGCTACTAGATGCTACAGATTAAAAACTCTAATCTTTGTCCCTATCACTCATCACTCCACAGGGAAAAAGGAACTCTACTCAGTACTTGGTATAGTCTGAAAATTGTAATTCTACTAGTGAGAGGGTAAAATTTGGAGGGTTTGGACATGCAGGATACTCTGAAGATTGTGACATTGGTGAGGCAAGATGTGCGGTTACCGTGGCCGATGCGCGAGATCCGGTTGTAGCTGAGGTTGAGAACGCGCAGCTTGGTCAGCTCCCGGAGCCCCTCGATGTTGGCGATCTTGTTCCGCGACAGATCGAGCGAGTGAAGGCCCTTGGGCAGCGATCCCGGCGAGATATGAACTGTGGTAGAACCCAAATTCAGTCAATTTTTTCGGTAACTGAAGGTAGTAGTAAGTAACTACTGTGCAGTATCTAGTTACTTTGCTTGAAATGCTACAGCGACAAAAAATGTTACTACTGTTGTCAGTTGTGCTCACCGATGAAGTTGCCGGAGAGGTTGACGGCGCGGAGGCTGGAGAACGGCGCGATCATCGGCACCACCTTGAGGCCCATGCCGGAGATGTGCGCCACCGACGAGAACGCGTTGAGCGACTGGATGATGGTGTTGGCCTGGGCGACCTCGTCGGCGGCCGTGGAACGCTTCGACTTGCCGTGCCCCTTCCCCGACGACTCGCCGATCTCCAGGGCGCGCGGCGCCCGCGCCACGCAGTCACCGTGCTCCATGGCGTGCTCGCCGTCGTCGTCGTCGGCGTCGCCGTGGTAATGGTGGTGGTGGTGGTCGTCGTTGTCTTCCTCGGCGATGCGGAACGTGTCGTTGTCGATGCTGTTCACCCACGCGCTGATGCGGTCGTGGAGGGAGTTGTCGGCGGAGAAGGCGACCCACTGGTTGGGGATCGGCGGCGAGTCGTCGACCATCACCTTCTTGTTCTTGCGGTCGGCGGCGGCGGCGGCCGGGCCTTCCTCCAGCGTGTCGGAGGTGTAGCCGCCGCCGCCGTGGTGGCCCGCGGGTGTGCACGCGGCGGCCGCGGGGCGCGCCGCCGGCGACGGGCGGTGCAGGTTGCGGTGGCTCCAGAGGAAGAGCCGCCACCACAGCTTGCGGCTCCGCGACGGGAGCACCTGGCTCGACGAACGCTTCTTCAGCATCACGCGGTCGGCGGTGCGCGACGTCCTCACCGACGCCGGGCTCGCCTCCGCCTGCGGCGCCGCGCCGCGCGGGGTTGTCTCCAGGGAGATGCCGCCGCCGACGCCGCCGGGCAGGTTCCCGAGGTCGCCGTAGGATCTCGACCGCGCCGGCGCCGCCTCCGCCGCCGCGTCGTGCGCGCCCGGCCGCTTCGTCTCGATGTTGGAGCACGACCGCTTCAGCTTCGGCGACGCGTCGGCCACCACCACCTCCTTCCCGCTCGCGATCACCGCGTCCGGCGAGGCGCCGGCGGGGACGCCATGTCCGTCGGGCTTCTCGTGTGCGTGGAACTCGAACTCGAAGTCAGACGACATGCTGCCCCTCTTCGCCAACGCCATGTCGCCGCCATGATCGTCGCCGCCGCCGCCTCCTTTGGTCGCCGCCAAGGCGGTGACAACCGTGTCGTCGACGACGACCTTGACATCGCACGGCGCGACCTTTCCGTCGCCGCATTCGGCGGCCGGCGAGTCGATGAACTCCACCGGCTTCACCTTGAGACAATCCCCACTAGCCTTCTTGGCATCAGCAACCTGTCGAACACTCACCAACCATTACAAACTCAAAACCAAAATCTCACAAAAACAGAAAGGCAAAATTCGATCAAACATTTACCACTCGTTTCTTCCTCCTGCCGGCGAGCAGACCCGGGATGCACCTCATCCTGGTCATCTTGACCTACTCAAAACTCGCAAATCCCTTCGAATTTTCTTCTGTTCAGACGAATTCGTTCCAAATTTCAGTAAGTTTCTGAGACCTTTTAGCCGTTGTCTACGGGAGAGACTCTCCGGAGCAGCGACGGCGAGACGAGGAGGAAGACGGCGGAGGAGATCGCATGCCCCACAGCACCACACACCTCACTCACGGCGCGAGGCGGCGGCGGCGCCACGGGGAAGGCCAGAGTGACCGGAGATTAGCCGGAGACGCCGCCGCGGAGCCGTCTTGGCAAACCTTACCCTGCACCAATTTCAAACGAATCCACTAAGAACCAAACTCAGCTGAATCCTACGCACACGCACGACGATCAGACATGGCAGCCGAGCTATGAAGACCGAGGCGGCGACGACGACGAAGACGGCGGCGAGTAGGAGGAGGAAGAAGAAAGACTCTTCTTGCCTATGCCATGTGACACCATCCCTGTTTCTTGCGAGGTCTTAAATCTCTGGCTATAGCTACCGCTATCTTCAGATATAGCTGTTCGAGGAGGGTGTCTCTAGCTATTTCTCGCCTCATGTAGAATTTAGCCGCTACAGCCCCATTCAATCGGCTATTAGCTGTTTGAGAAGACCGATCGCTAAATGTTTTTTAGCTAGCGATTTAAAACACTTTCTTGGCGTGTATCATGCGGTGAATTCACAGAAGAGTTAAAATTAAAAGGGGGGAAAACACAGCTGGGTTTCTGTTCTAAATTTGGTTGGTGAGAAGAGAATCGCCATGACAGCTATGCGATTTCATGGCAAAATTATTGCTGCTGTAGAAAACAAGAAGTAAAGAACAGTGATTTTGCATGCTCTTTCTCCTTATTGGATATCTGGGTTAAATCTAATGTGGTGAAAGCTATCAGATTCTTGGCTTCATGCAGTACAAGCCCTGAAGGAATCATTGGGATTTACTAAAACTAACTCTAATTTGTTTCCTTTCTCTAATTAACCATGTCAACTTCCAGCAAGACTGGAAATTTGTTTACTACACATTAAGAAGCTGATCTTGGTTTCTTCCCCTGTTTGTACCACAAACTGCCAGTACAGAATCATCCAGAAAGAGACTGCACACACACATAAAAATCAAGAAGAGAAAGATGCATGGCAACAACCAATGGCTCCAACCCAACTGAACTCTCCTGACCTCTTCCTCAAGAACAACACATGAATCAAGAATCAAAAAAAAAAAAAACCTAAAGAAACTCTGTTGATTCAAGCAGGATTGCAGCACAAGAACAGAGAAGGCCATCACCAGTATAACAGGAGCAGAGAGTGCCCCAAGAACACCAGGAGATCTCTCTAGAACAAAAAGGCAGAGACCGACCAAACAAGAATCACTTGAATCACACATGAACACAAAAGACAAGCACCACACCTGGTGGAGAAAGACAGCGAAAGGAAATTAAGTCAGTCAGGAGGAGCCAGGAACCTAACCTTCCTCTCCCCAGGCAGCAGCAAACCGAATTCAGAATCAGATGCTTCTCCGGTGCTGAACTTATACTCTTCTGTTCGAGTAAAGATCTTGATTAGGTCGCTGAGCACTGATGCGAATGGGATGAAGAGAAGCAGAGGAGAGGAGTGTCCTGAGGAGGAGATGGAGAAGGAGAAGGAGAAGAGGAGAGGTAGAAATAGAGGAAGGAAGGATGCTGGAGGGAAAGCAAAGGCACGCGGTGGGCACACGGTAGGAGGGAGGATTATTCGGACGTCACTCCTCCCACTACTACCACTAGCGAGCGATGCACAAGACTAGTAGAATACTGCCGCCTTTATGTCGTCTTGTTTTTTTTTCCACTTCTAATATATTATTTTCTTCTGTTTGAGAATTTTGGGTTTCGTTTTGCTATATGTACTTTTTCTTAAAAAAAATACTTTTACAAACTTGATACGTTCGGCTGCTAAGTCTACAGCTGCGCCGCCGCCGGCACCAATAGTGCCGCGCACACGTAGCCGCAACATCCGCCAACCGAACAGGCCCAAAGGCCTTAACCGTTTGGTTTAGTTAGTTGAGAGTTGTAAACAAGATCACGATTCAATCGCAGTGTGACACATTAGTGTTTATTTTACATACATTTCATTTTTCCTTCGTTTCTTCCCCTAAAGTTTAATATGTTCTTTATGAATGCACATAACGGCTCTAGATTTGGCTAGTTTGTGTGGATCGATCTGGACTATTTCAGTGGTTTTTATGCTGGATAGCTTTTTTTTTTACTTGTAGCTAGTAGAGGTTAATTAATTTTTTACTTCAAGTATTTTTAGTAGCTATTAATATATACTGGAGTAGTAAGATATCATAATATTTGTAAACCGCTTAAAAAATTGTTGCCAATCTATTTTTGATGATAAGGTGACACGAATTGCTCTAATGAGATTGTCGCTGATAAAAATGTACTAGGAACATTTAGGGAGATGTGTTGGGGATATGGTGGAACCGAATGAAGACGAGTATAGGGGCTTGGTTTGGATTCAAAACTTGGTGTCTAGATATATGTCATATCTAGAAATAAGAACCTTTATCGAGTACTCTTCGTCTTATAATATAATAACTTATTTACAGCTTAAAGTTATTTTAATTGAGAATATGGTAGTAGATAATGAAGATGGGACATTTTACCGTCTGTGGTTTAAGTCATTGATGAATTGATGATCTACATGTGCAGCCTCCTGAAAAACAAACTTGGTTTCGACAAAAACGAAAGCACGGTGTGATGATGGTGAAATGGGGTTGACAGAGTAGCATATAAACCAGATCTTGATCTCTTGATTAAAAGAAATTGGTTGGCACTATGTAATCGTAGGATGAGAGATATCTAAGACTAGAGTTACGGGCACGAGAGGTCTACATGTAGAATGTGAGAGGATTATATGTACTACTCACCGGGGTTCACTTTTTCGTTTTTGAAGTGAAAACCGCTCCCCACCGATTTACTAAAAACCGATGATTTTCAGTAAAGACTGTAAAAAACCGGCTAATACCGGTCGGTTTTCGTGATCAATTTTGTGACCGCTGCTACTCATTGACCCGTTGAATAAAAAAAATACGACTTGTATATTGTATTTTGAAACAATTCTTTGCATGCATGCAAGAATGGAAGAACTCTTTGATCAATTTGTACAATCACTAGAAGTACTATAGAGCAACATGGTACATACCTCCACACATAAGCATGATGCCCGAACTAAAAAACCATTGCAAATTAAAATAAAAGCATGCCGATACACAATGCAATGCCATTTGTTTTCTTAATTAGCTCCTAACAATACCTAATGTCACATGCATGTGTAAATCATATATCTCCGACAATAATTTATAAAATGGTATCTGCTAGAGCTATATATGTCGTAGTATTATAATCATGCATGTTATAAAGTCTAAACCACACGAACCTTATTACATGACATTGCAAGCTCATGCATGCTAAAAAAGTCCACCGAATACACACCCCAAATTAAATTGTAATAGGATTTAATTTGAATCATATATGCCTCCATGATCAATTAGGTTCGATTCTAATGATTTTCTTTAGTTGCTTGAATGATTATAAGAGTAATTCAACCATTTCCACACATGTTTTTTTTGACATATAGGGTGAATTGAAGCTTCCCTATAGCAATTAACTACTCCCTTTCCCAGTTTTATAAATTGTAGTTGACTTGGCTTGGTGATCACCAGTATTAGACTTTTATAGTTAGTTTTTTCTGCAACAAGTTGTCAATGTAAACAAAACCATAAGAATATGAAAGTACAGTGAAATGCAATTCTAATGGTACCACTTGTATATAACTAAACACATACATTAATTGTTGGATCTACCATGTGTAAAAAGGAGGTACAATATATATATATATATATATATATATATATATATATATATATATATATATGCAAAAATAAATCAACAGATAATTAATTAATAAAACTGTACTATGCCTCCATTAAACCTAACATTTGTTCCAGATATGCAACACGTGTAGAGAAATAAAATAGGGTTCATTGTCCCAAAAAAAAGCTGCCCTTTATTAAGATTCACTGCCTAAAGCTCATATCAATATCTGGAGGCACAAGCCAAAAGAGAGAAGGAATCAAGTGCCATTGCCAGCTGATTGGGGGGTTGGCAATTAGCAATATGGCATGCATATAGCCACAGATTGTACTTCAGGAGTTTTGGTTCTTCAATCTTCTCCCACTAACATGGGGAATGAGATGCCAACTCAACATCTCATGTGGGTGGGCCCCCGTTCTTAGTCCTGAACCACACATCTGTGGTCTTAGGTAAATTAGGTAATTGGAATAGTTTAATAGCTTGGAAATTAAGCCATAGAATAGCTTAGCTTAATTAGGTTGTCAATTCAAGAATAATACCATCTTGAACTGGAGTTTTCATCAGGTATGTAGTGCCTGGTCATTGTTGAGCATGGGGTGGTCAAATTTCTACGATGAGCTTTGGTGGTGGCTTGGAACAAATTCTTCAACTTGCGAAGGCATCTACAGTGTAGGTTCTTGAAGAGCTTAGCAAACAAAACTGTCTAAGATGCAGAGGCTGGAAATTCATCTTCTATTATCTTCTTTTAAGAGAATCTTTCATTATCCCTTTTGTTATCTAGAAGCAAAGGAAACTGCGGACTAAATAAAATTCAATCCTGTCATCCAGTGGCAGATTGATTCACTGCTCGGCCACCCTCAGACGGCCGCTGGGCTTATCGATGAACATGCAAGAATTGGTAATATTATTTTTACAGTACAACCTTGGTCTAGAAATTTTCTGGCTCCGCCATTGTTGTTATCCATGCTTGAAGATGCATGAATACTAAACATGTGCATCTGAATATAGATTGTGTTAGAGTTTGTGTCGAATATTTGCACAAAATCGGTTACAATTTAGAACTCAGAGTAGTACTAAATAGAGTTAGAGTCGATTTTCTATTCTAAGCTCTCCTAAATAGAGAGCCATATCTGTTGTAATCGCATGACGACAGTAGCATAGACAAGCGATGATCAACATGTGGCCTAGTTGGTCGATGATCATGGATTCTTGATGCATTGTAATTATACTTAATCGGAAAGGAGCACCCGCAATCAGTGCTCCGGAGATGTAGGTTTCAACTTAACTACGTTACCTACAAGTATCATGCCTTGGTATCATCATCATCATGTTTGGATTTGTTAGTGTCAAGGATAAGTCATACCTCTTATACTTGGCCGGGTTCGTACTATATATGAATACCATATATCTAAAGATATACGAGAAGGTATCATTTGATTAAGGAAATACGACGGATTTAGAAGGAAATTATCTTCTTGGATAGAATGTATCAGAGTCCTAGTCGGGGAAGACAATGCCTCCTTAGCTCATATTGTGTTCAAATTCTCCGAGTTTTACTTAGAGAAGAAGGTAACTATAGCTATAAATACAAGGCCCCTGTAGGGAGGGGCATCAAGTTACAAGTTATAGCCAAAGCTACATCAAGATAGAATCCGGAGCAAGCCTAAACCCTAGTCGCCGAGTAGGTCTCGTCGGGCCATTCTCGACAGGTTCTAGTCATCGGATTAGATCAATCATCATTTCCCCCATTTTAATCCATGTGGTATTTTCATCAATATATACATATAAACTGGAGTTGGGTTATTATCCATCTTGTTACCCGAACAAGTATAAACCATTGTTCTCCTTGATACGATCTCGCGTATACCTTGGTTCCAACTATCCCTATACTCTACAAATGTCGTAGGTGGGTATCGCCCGTCGATAGGATATTCTATAACGTACTTCCGCATTTGGCTATTAATGTCGACTTCAAGCCCGATTTTATAACAGCTAGCTATATCTATTAATGTTTTTATTTACTATGGTTTGCACACCCTGACGCTTAAACTTGTTTATATATCATAACGTAATAATAATAATAATAATAATAATAATAATAATATCTTTGAAATCTTCATTAATACCAAGATATGAAAAGTATCAAGATTTGATATGTGAACTGAGTAGAGTATTTATCATGAAAAATAGTTTCATTTGTTATATTTGTAGTTATATGTACAGATTAACTACAAGAGCAAAACAATGATCAAATTAAACCTGCATATTGGGGTACTTCATATATTAATATCCTTCAAAACAAGTTACTCCAATCAGGGGAATAATAAAACTACAAAAGTTAAAAAAAATAACAGGGGAATAATTATTATGTTATAATATTCAGTATTATGAAGTTCATGCGGATTTTCTTGAAAAAAATACTTATACAAACAATATACTAATGTAAAACAGTACTTATACAAACAAGGTTTTTTTAGGTGAAAAATATATAAATAAATCAATATACTACCTCATAAAAACTTAGCTGAGCGATATTGAAATTAATAATTGAGTTAGAACATAGGTTTGATATGAGTACCAAATATAACTAGAAAAATTTCAAACTTAGCGGATCTGCTGATCGACGAACCGCACATATCGATGATTTTGATATTTAGAGTGAATTGTATTTTGAGCCACCTTTTATTACTTAAGTTTTATTTTGTACTACCTTTAACTGATCTTTTTATTTTGGATTAGTTAAGTTTATATTTTTATACTTTGGACCACGTCCTACGAAACACACAGTAACATTTGGCAACACATGGGAGCTTTCCCTGGATAAGGGAGTTCATCGGGTGTTAGCGAGAAAATATACTCGATGTTATTGGTGATCTAAAAAATGTTTGGGATGGTCTAAATTATAACAAACGCACATTTATCTAGTACAAAGCGAAACGATAGGATAAAGAGTGGTCCAAAGCAAAACTTTAGCAAGAAAAGTTAGCCCAAAGTGTAATTAATTAACTCTAATATTGATGTTTTATTTAATTTGCACATACTTTTATATATTTATTAATCGTATAAAAAAACAAGTTAACTTATAGGATAACCATCTCTTATAGGAATTGAGTCAACTAGAGAGGTGCTATGCCTAATGTGCACGCAGACCAAAGGTGATATGGTCCAAGCTAGGACAATTATGGAAGGTACGTGAATGTTTCAAGCCACAGGATTTATAGCTAGATAGAAGCATACCGAAGAACCAAAGAGAAGAGGATAGAAACAGCAAAGAACAAAAAAAATAAGAGATACGGCATGGTATTTTTCTTTAAGACCATATACGGCCCATACCCTACATTTTTCTGGATAAGTTTCCCCTGCAAAGGTTTGTCCACCAACTGTAAACGGAATATCAAAAGAGAATATATATTCATAATGTACCTTATAATAATTTTTCATTTGCACACAAAATAAATAGACGTTGCATGCATTACATAAAATTTTCAAGCATAAGATTTTTGACCATGTTATTTTTCTGACTATAGGACTCATTGTTTCGCTTATGCTTATGATTATAAGCCAAAACCAAAATTTAATATTTAGAACTTGATTTTGAATTTGACTTTTTGTTTTTTTATCATAGTTTATAAAAGTTTACTTACAAATAATTTTTATTTGCTAATAAACTATTCAGATAAACATATAAATAAATGAAATAGTGGGGTTGTATGCCATGCTAATGTGTCTTGGATGATCCACATCTTCGGGTCAGGCGCTGATGAGCACATTGAACTATCCATATGGCTGAGAGCCCTCACAGCCCAGGCACAACGACGCAATTACCAGGGGCGCACTCTACCACTGAGCTAATAGTCCGTCGCGCGGGCCTCCCAAAGCTACATGTCAACAATACAATGCTACCTCGAGCAAAAATACACAATGCCACATAGTAGCTGTGCCATTTAAGTTATTTTCGATTATAAAGAGTAAATTCACCGTATTTTTTGTTAGAGTAAAATGCATCGGTGGTATCTCAACTTGCGAGGTTGGTACAGTTTAGTCACTCATCTTGCAAATTGCTTAAATAAGTCACTCATCTTGCTTCGATGGTGCAAATCTTACCAAATACATTGTCACATGGATTGTTTGTTTTCAAATTGGAGGTCATGCATATTGACCTAACATCATGCATTTTTTAGCCATATGGGCAGGGCAAGCACTACAATTACAAATTAACACTCATTTTTCATGTATATGCTAATACTCTTGCTTTCAATGAACACGACCATATTTTGCTTCACAATCAATAAGAAAATTCATCTTTAATTGGATTTTACTACCGGTGGTATTGCACATTGGCTTATTTATGGATCGTGTGATCACGTTTACAAAAACAAATTAGCATAGCACATAACTTCATTGCGAACACCTCACAGAACACATGTTTTATGTGATTTGCACCCAAAACAAGATGAGTAACTTATTTGAGCATTTTACAAGATGGGTGACTAAATCGCACCCACCTAGGGATGCATTTTACTCTTTTTTGTTATTATTTGAATAGGGCAAATTGTTCCTACAACTAGTTCTTTTACTTCTACAAAGGAAGATAACTAGGCGACCATACACACTCATCATATGCACATTCCTGTGAACATACACTACTAAAAAAATGCAAAAAAAGATGACACTATAGGTATTGGAAATTATTGAATGGACACCTATAGTACTTTTCCCGCCCAAGAACGCACTCGCGGGCGCCTTTTGAGAGAACCGGTACCTATATAATGACATAGGTACCTGTTTTTGATAGGAATTGGCACATATAAGTTCTGTCATATATAGGTGCCAGTTCCTAATAAACTGACACAAAAAACTGACCCCAAATATTTTGCCGAGTGAGTGAAGGAGCTGAGCTGATCACTTCATTATCTTGATCCTATCCTGTACCTCTCTCATTCTAATTGATTCCCCTTCCCCCAACGATGCCGCCCTTCGCGCTTCCACCTTCCACCTCTCCCTACACCGCGCATGGATGGTATGAGGGCGTGGTGGATAGAGCGGGCGCTAACTAGCACGCTCCTCAATTTTGCACTCTTCCGGGCCTACCTCTAGGCTGTAGGAGCTGCCTTCACCACTGGGTCACGTAGGAGCTGCCTTTACCACTAGGTCACGCTCCTTAGCCTTCGCTTCCCCTGCACATGCACTCGCTAGGATAGCAACAACTACCCATCCTCCTCTCTGCTCAAGGGCACGATTGGATCTGCCGCCGCATGCATGGGGGTGGCAAAATCCACCGCCGCGCGCATGGGGGTGGTGCGCTAGATGACGGTGACAGCGGTGGCCTCCTATCTGTGTGTGTGTTCTTGGATGTTGATTTTGTTCTTAATTCTATGATTGTGCTCTTGGATGTCTTTGGATTGGGAATCTCATATGTTGATTTCGTTCTTAATTCTAGGATTGTTTTCTTGGATGTCTTCGGATCGAGGATCTCAGGGGTGATCGGATTGAGCCGTTGCATCAAACCAGCCTTTTTTTGGATTTATGGAATCTTGAAGGTGCCTATTCCAAAACGGATTCCTATTTATCAGTGTCACCAGCCAGGTGCTGGTTGAGAAATACAACACCTATATGGGGTTCTCAACCGGCACACATTAAGATCTATTATATACTAAAAGTCCATTAAAAATCCTACAAACGCTCTCATACCGCTACATGGCACTCCGACAAATGTTCCCAAGCCGCCATGTGGCGTTTTAATAGATTAAGAAATTTTGACCGTCGATTTTCATTTAAATTAATGGGTCCATTGTTTCTAACCATTAGATTAGAATGAATAAAGAATTTAGTGACTTCCTATCCTCTCTCTCTCGCGTACGTAAGTACGTCTCCCTCCCCACACGTACACCTCACCAATTTTTTTTCCATTTACCCCTTTTATATATTTATTTATATTACCTTCATTTTTTATGGTATTGACTTTTGAATATATATTTGATTATTTGTCGGACTAAAAAACATACGTAATTATAACTTATTTTCTTATGATTTTACATTGATGACATATGTTGGTTAATTATGTTTTAGTGCAAAATAGATTGCAATGGATGACGTTGACATGTAATACTATCTATCTATTTATTATCTACTTCTTATATACTAAAAGTCCATTAAAATTCCTATAAACATCCCTAAGCCATCACGTGGCACTACTACGAAAACTCCTAAACCGCCACGTGGCACTTTCTAATCTAACCGTCGATTTTCATTTAAATTGGTGGACCCGCTATTTTAAACAATTAGATTAGATCTATTTAAAAAAAAGTCTCAGCTTCATTGAAATTATTTAACAGTAAAAATAACGCACATACGGATATAAAACTTGCGTATTGTTCTCCTAAAAAAAAAACCAAACAGACATAGTTACGTAGCAAGATAAAAAAGCCAAAAAAAACATATCTACCCTGTAAGAACAATATTGTCTTTAAAATAGGATTTCCCATATTATTACTATGCACGGTTAAATTAGCACCAAATCAGCTATCTTTAAATGTTCATCTTTTGAATTATTTTTCAAATATATATCTAACTTATAATCCTTTGTATTTATTTAATTAAATAAAATACTAATCACTTATATAATAGTTATATGGAACTGCTAAATTCATTACGACACATGGTGCCGACATATAATATGTAATGTCATAATTATTTTTCAAATAATTTAGCTAACATATAATAATTAATGTCATGATCATTTTTAAAATAATTTCACTTGGTGTCAAATTCGCTTGACAAATATATAACACTAATTCAAATCTACATGAAGAAAAAGTGAAACAACATTGTGGTTTACAATTAGATTTGATTTAAATTTAATTTTTGTGAGATTAAGATTCTCTTTTTTAAAAAAAATTAGAACTATTTGATTGGAATTTCCAGGCAATGATCTTGCTATAATACGACCCTCCATCACGAGTGGTTTTTCTTTGCGAAATTGGTTTGGTAATAAATGAACAATCATGTGCATTAAACTATTCATCATATATTTTTTATAGTTTGGAAATTCTAATATATCGGACATAATTGATGATGTATGTCATACACCCCACTGAAATGACTTATATACTCCAACAAATTAGTTACTTTAAATAATTTTGGGAAATATATTCTTAGAATTAGTAAAGATGTCACATGTAATTATGAACAATAAATGAATGAAAACAAACTAGACGCTAAACAATATATCTTAGTCAAAATATAAAATATAAAGAATGATATGGTACTCCAAGATTGTCACGGTCATATGTCTGTTTAGCTATATTTTTTCTATCAACCTCGCTCATTTCAAAAGATAATATTGTATCTACATAACAAAAAAAATAAGCATTATTGATTAATACCATAAATAATTTTGTCTACACAAAACTTAGCTATGAGGGTGCTGATAGTGAACTAGACATTGAAATTATGCTTCATACTGGCATTGCGGGGCATGACTATGTCAACTCAGGACCTATGTTTAAAGGCAGTGGAGAAATAAAGCCTCGACGGATACGGTCGGCTTCACCCATTAAAGGGGACATTCATATCTGATTTTAACGGTCATCAAAATTTTTAAAAAAACTTACAAATTATAAGAAAAAAACAAAATGATCATCGGTTTACTTAAATTATTTATAAAAAAATAAGAAAAATAAAGTCCCCAAACCTCGTCCTCCCCGGTACATGCACACAACACTACAGGTCCCCTTCAATCTTGGCTCACACTCTCTGCTCTCCATTCCTCCCTCTTCCTACTTTTTAGCTATCAAACCATACTATGAATAATACCGAAAAGACCATATACATCAAATTTCTAATCTAATTGATGCTATATTAAATAATTAAACCAATAATTTCCATAATGTCAATAGGGATTGAATTAAATCAATCAGAGAGAATCTAACAAATTTGTAAAAAATAAAAAATAGAACAACCATTGTATGTTCCATTTCTATAACCATGTTTAAGTTCTTAGATATTAATGGCCTTCCGTCTATCCCATATCGTGGTATTATGAATATATAAGACATACTAAGGCAGCATGACATAGAAGTACTTAGTTGGTTAAAAAAGTTATATATATGCTACTATCAACTTTAAATTTAGGACTCACGACTAGGTATTTTTTTAAAAAAAGAACACCATAAATGACATATATAATAGGGAAACGAGGCAAACAATATATATGTCTCCTATGTATTTATTGACTCAGAGAAAATAAAGAAGATCATTAACAATTGCTTATAGCAATGAATTAAATATTATATAGTTCAAACCTTACAAATATCTTGTAAAAAGTATCTAAGCAATGTCGATGAAGAAAATTTATAAAAAAAGTACTTTTCAAGCGTAGCAGGTGTCATCCTATTGATATTCCACCTTACATGTTACTCAAGCGTAACCTACTTTACATGCCCGCGCATTCACGCGGGCTACCTTTCTAGTTTCCATAGTAGTGGTACCTTCTATTTTAAAAAATAATAATTGATAACCTGGATATGATTTAAATCCTAATGAGTAACATCATAAATATGTCCGCATGATTGGTCATATCAATAGGCTATGCATATCGATGTAAAGTTAGCACGCCACATGCATACACTAAGTGATAGAACTTTCCACGCCCTCTAATCAACGCGTATTCCTCCGCTTGTGTCAAAGCAAAATGCATGGTTCCAATCCCTGCCCATCCGTCGGGTGCATTCGGATGGAAGGGTTGGGATCTTCAACCACTACATTCGGATGGAAGGGTAGTGATTGATTTTTCTGGATGCCACTCCATTTTGTTTCCGTACGATCCATAAGTTTAATTCTCCCTTTCACGTAGAACATGATAATTTATTAGCACATAATTAACTAAATATTATCTACAAAGGATTTTAAAAATAGATTGACATGATTTTAAAGTTTTGTAATGAATTCTCTTAAAAAATACAACGTTTAATGGTACGGCAAACGTGCTAATGAAAAAGTGAGAGTAGCTACAAGATACTCCTTCCGTCCTATATTTTAAGTGTAGCTATTATTTTCCACGTCCAACTTTGATCGTCCGTCTTATTTGAAAAGTTTTTGAAAAAAATAAAAAACATAAGTCACGAGTAAAATACGATTTATGTTTTATTATCTCATAACAACAAAAATACTAATTATAAAAAAATTTCAAATAAGACAGACGATCAAAATTGAGTATGAAAACTCATAGTTGCAATTAAAATGGGACGGAGGGAGTATTTCCGAACGCAGTCCTTATCACACGGCAACCTCCACATCAGAATGATTACTGGACTGTCATGTGCGCATGATCCCACAACGAATGAGACTGGAGATTCCCAATCCGGTTGACCGTAATACCTGGCTGGCTGGGAGGCCGTACACAGACCAATCATCATGGTAATATTACCGATCTGAAAATATTGAGATCACAGGAACGAATATTTTTGTTTGTCTTACTACGAATTCCAGATTGATACGGACAAATGGTCTACTATGGTGTGATGGAGGTCGTCACACCGGCAAGATGGGAGAGATCGATGGCTTGATAAAGCAATAGTGGCTGCTATTTCACACCTCGCAAACACCATAAAACTGTTTTATTCTTTATAGTGACTTTTATTAAACATTATAGTTTGAACTTATGTTTGAAGATAACTCCTCTTGATTTCTTATTTTGAACAATCTTTTATATAACAATTTAATTTCCAATTAGTACGATGTTTGGTGTGCGTAAGGATGTATATATTAATAAGTAAATGTCACTTTGAACCATATTTTATTATCCACTTTGTTTCTTACCATCTTAACCAATGTTTTCATTTTAGACGGATAAACTTACCTTTATTTCACTTTGGACCACCCGACTTCTTAAGCGTATGAATGATTTTGATTACGTCGGCTCTTGCTCATCAATGAACTCCCACAATTATATGTAAAATCATTTCTTTGGTATACAACAAGTTAGATGTAGCTGGATAAAAAAATTGAGGGTGGTCCAAAGTAATATAAAGGTAAAAATACCTTATCTAAAGTAAAAATATTGGTTCAAAGGTGGTTTAAAGCGAAATATCAATAATAGATGATCCAAAGTAAAATTTAATCTAATACATTTTTTCTGTGTTGGTTGTAGTCCCTACTTTATTATCCTAGGAGGAACAAACACTATTTATATGCAATGTTCTCTGAAAATATTGACTCTTCGTTTAATCTTGACTCTCAAAATAAAGTCATTAGATGTGTAAGGAAAAAAATAAGAATGTGGAAATAATAGTAGAGTAAAGTGTACAGGCTGTCCTTTAACTTATAGGGGTGTGTCATCTAGGTCCCTAAACTCTCAAAATACATATTTAAGTCCCAGAACTTGTCATATTGTGTCATCTAGGTCCTAAATCGTCACAACCCCTTCAGGATCCTACGTGGCGTTGATATGGCATGCCACACGGATATGACGTGACATTATTTTGACTAACAAATGGGACCTATTTATTTTTTCTCATTTTCTTTTTTTCTTCTCTTTTTCCCCTTTCTTCTTCTTTGTCTATGACCCGTGCAGAAGAAAGGAAAAAAAGATCAGAATGAGAAGAAAACGAAAAAGAAAAGAATAAAAAAAAAAGAGAAAAGGACACGTCACGTCCATGTGGCATTGCCACATTAGCGCCACGTAGGATCCTAAAGGGGATGTGTTAATTTGAGACCTATATAATACACTTTGACAAGTTATAGGAACTGGATATGCATTTTGAGAGTTTAGAGACCTATATGACACAACCCTATAAGTTTAAGGACCACCAATGCACTTTGCTCATAATAGTATATACTACTTTACTTTTTATGGACAATTAGACATAGTTAAGTAGTCATTCTTAAACATTCAACGATAGGTTGTTTTATGTTTTTCTAAAGAGGTAGAGAAAGGTTTTGGGTACCTCTCACTATTACTATTACTAGAGATGTCAAATTTTAAATTGCAAAAGGGAAATATCTCTATACTTCCTCGTGTACCATATAAAATTGATACCTAGTCAACAGTTGAGAGGCAATGAGACGACCCTTTAGCGTGTGTGTGTTTGACATAAGGGTTGAAAGTCCTTTTTTAGGGTTTAGAGAGTGTGGCCTCTATGTTAATGAGAGAGAGGAAGTGAGTTGAATTGACCCGCTAGTGTTTAGTGATGAAGCTGTGACCCAAATTTAAAGACAATATTCATTTTGAGAAATCATCTCATCCTACCTGTCCTTAAACCAAAACATCTTTAAAACAAGTTCGCTTTAACCCAACCTATCATATTCCTCCAACCAAACACATGATTATAAAATCTATATTATATTAACAAATCCGAGAATCATCACTTGCCAACCTCAATACATATTCGTAAATCGTCTAGACCTCATCTTCCGCAGCTAGATAACACGTACCATCAATCAAACTTCGACGCGTGATAGAAACATTTCAGCAATCAATCAAGCCAACCAGCCTACCGAATTATTGGCCTCTCAATAGAACGCAAAAACACATAGACAAACTATTACAGAATCAAAAACAAGTAAAATTAAGCCGTGGCTACATGCAACTCACATGGTTTACCAAAGCAGCACCCAACCAATTAAGTGACGTCCATCGATCGGTCCATGGAACCAAGTGGGGCCCAAGCGGCCGCTTAGCCGTGGGACGGTGACAGGTGGGACCCACGGGATGAGGAGCATTTACGCAGATGGGCGTCACCATCGATCGTGGCCGTCGCTTTCGGTTCCTTACAACGCCCGTATGATCGGTTGTACGGCCGTGGCTTTGTCCGTTTGTGCTTTGCGTACACCGACCGAATGAGTGAATGCTGACAAACAATAGTGTCACACGTTTGTTAGCGGTTGCCGTGCTCCTTTCTCGCATCAAATAACAAGGTTTTCAGTATTCTGACCCGTATCCTACTATTTTATGATATTACGATTCTATCAAGCCGAAACGATACCGATCCTATCTATTATCTTAATTTTCATCGTCTCTCGATCCTTCTATTTATTACTATACGATCCTACGAAATCTTAGATAGTATCCCGATTCTACGATCCGTACGATCCTACAAAATATTATTTAAAATAATATGGTTTGAAAATAATATAAATAAATATGCTCAAGTTTATATAAAAATCAGTTAAATATATCAAAACCAATGTGGTTTCTCTCCATAAATGTCTCTATTTGCATGACATGTATTGTTACTATATTTTTTTATATAGAATAGCTATATGTAATTAATATAAATATTAATTAAACTTAAAAAAATCTCATAGCATTCACTTTAAGCAAAACGATACTACCTAGGACCCCGATACTAACAACCTTGTAAATAACTACTCCCTCCGTATCGTTTAATTTAAATTTGATTAAATTTTTAAACACAAAACAAACATATTATCAAAATATATTCAATTAATATTGATTTAACAAGATTAATTTCAAATTTTAGATGTTGCGAATTTTTTTAAACTTGATCAAACTTAACAAAGTTTGACTTAAACAAATCAAGACGACTTATGATATGAAATAGATCGGAGGGAGTATCATTCCTGAAACCCCTTCAAACTTGAAAAATGCAATATTTTGTATAAATATGACAACATATATACAAGCTTCAAATTTTAACTCCACTGCTCATTTGCAAAACATGTGTATATAGAGAGCACGGGAAAAATCGCACCTCTTTTTCCTCTTATAAATGGTGGAAGTTAATATTGAGAGAAAATCAAGAAACATTATTTACAAGCGTCTTACTCCAAGAAATCCCATCAATGAACCCAACTTCCTAAAAATATCATCCTACAAGTGGAAATGCCATCGTCGTCAGCTTTCCATTAGCAGTCCTCCCTAAGTGCTATAAAAAGAACATTTTACCCCTATAAATTTTTAATTAACACTTTTGCTCTTTACGTCAGCTTTCACTAATTTGTATGTTGCTCTTTACACTAAATTATAGTGATGGAAACGTTTTAATCAGCTTTCAATAATTCATGGGGGCAAAATGGTCTTTTTTATTGCACTTAGTGGTTGCAGTACTGATATTTCTGGGACAATACGTTTGTACGATGGTATTTCTAGAAAGTTGGATTCGTCAAACATTTCTTGATTGGAATACTTGTTGATGACATTTCTAAGATTTTCTCTTAATATATATACTAAGAAATGATTTTATGTATAGAAAAATGATACTACAGGCGTAAAAGTATTCTTACAAACATTCATAAATCATTGATGCATGTGTCACATTGTGATTCAGTAATTATCAACTAATTAAATCGAATGGTTGAGATTCTTCTCGATTAAGAGTTTTGTAAGAATTGTTTTGATTAAGTACGTCGGGGTGAAAACGGTCTGATGGGCTATTGTTTCCATCCAATTAGAGAGAGAATTTTTCCGATCTCAGTATGACGTTGAAAAAAAATAGAAAAAACAAATCTATACATGGTTACAATCGGAAACGGAACTGCTTATATACTGAAACGGCGTTTCGACGTCGTCGGTTGGAAATGCATGTCGATCATCTTTGTTAGGGCATCCACAATGTGATACAAAAGTAGTCCATAGGAAATATAATATTCCATTCAGCCACCTATTAATATTGTGCAACTAGTCCATATAGAGAAAATAACAAAAGGTACTCATATGCATATAGCTAGACTAGTCATATGAAATAAAAAATATCATCTATCTCTATTTCTCTCTCATCTCGTAATGCTATCCTGTATCCATATACATTGTGGAGATTGCTATAGTTAAAGTCCATTTGTGCGGGTCCTATATATATAGATCACTTTAGCCATATACATTAGTGATGCCCTTATGCCTATTTTTATAGCACTATTTTCCTTGTGACCATGTGTACGTGCATCAAATTGGGCTGCCTCATCCTCCCTTGACAACATAAATAAATTTTATTATATGATACTTAAAATTTAAAGTTTGTGTAGTTTGTTGATGGATATTTAAAAACATGCTACAGCTAAACGATACCTACAAAAACTGATAGGAGTAATTTGCTAGAAGACGCTGCAACAATTATTTTATTATTTCGCATGCAATTAGAGAGAGATTTTTTTCAAAAAGACGAGAATACCCATCATGCCACAAGCTTCTAACCTAGCGCTGGATTGAATAAGGAATATGATATATGGTAGCAATTTACTTGAGGTGATGATAGATTGAGAAAGCACTACTACGAAAAGGATTTTTGCGTGCGGTGAAAAAAGGTTTTCGTGTGCGGGTGGGCGAACCGCACGCACCAGGTGTCTGGAAAAATCGCTATTTTTGTGTGCAGGTGCTTATATCGCCCGCACGCAAAAATAAAAATCCAAAAAATAAAATAAAATAAATCAACCCTAACCCTATAAACTGTTGTAGCCGTCGTCCTCGTCAGATCTGCCGCCGTGACGCCTCCTCCCCACCGCCGGCCCACTACTAGAAAAATAATTTATCGCCACGAAAAAAATGTAACATCAATGCTAAAATTGTTGCAATAGATACATGTTGCCATAATCTTAAAATCGTTGCTAGTCGTGGTAATAAATAGCGTGGTAATAGGTTATTGCAACGATTTTTATTTAGTTGTAATAAATTTTGTTATAGCTATAAAACGGATGTGTCAAAAAAATATATATTGCAACACTTCACATCATTGCAATAAATAACTATTGCCACCACTCCATGTGTGGCATTAGTTCTACGCATTAATTTATCGTCATGATTATTTTCTTTTGATATCTTGTCATGGCTAGGATTCGAACCCAAGATCTCTCTCTCATGTGCGCTCTCCATGATCAACTCACCTATGCATCAATTTTGTTTAAAAATACATATAATTCCATTTGAGACTGCTTAACTGAGATTTGAATCATGAAGTTGAGCATTTAAAAGATTTTAAATGAAAAATTTAAGTTGTAGATCTCATCGAGAGCTGTAAATTTTATATAAAATTTGTCCTAATCCGTGTCCATATGAAAAGAATAAGTTAAATTATGAGATGATAATTTTTTTATTGTAACGGATTTGTTGATCATGGCAATAGAAAATAGTGAAAAGTACCATGTACTATGCAAATTGCCAAAAAATTAAATTTGTGGCGATAGAACATGTTTTTTTGCAATAGTAATGTTTTTGTGGCGATAGCTCATTTTCTATTGCAACAAAAAAACTGAATAAAACAATGATTGTAAATCGTTATAACAAAGTATAATTATTTGCCACATAAAAATTATCATTGCGATAGTACAACATATTGCCACGAATTATTTTTCGTTGTAATAAATTGGTGGCGATAGCTCAATTATCTTGTAGCCATCGTCAGATCTGGGCGGGGGATGGCCTTCATCGCCCCAGACCGCCTTCTGCGCGTGGCCACCGTCGCACCGTCGCACGCCAGCTGTCACGCGCCGGCCGACACGAGCACGCCGGACGCCGCCGTCCGCCGAGCCGCTCGCTGCCACGCCCGAGCCCGTCGCCTGCCTCGACGCGACCACGTCGCGGTCGCCGCCTCCCGCCTCGCCACGCCCGAGCCCGTCGAGCCACTCGCTGCCACTCCCAGCCACCACCTCATCAGCGTCGCCGCCAAGCCGGCCGCCGAGCCGCGGAGAGGAGAGAAGAGAAAGAGATAGAGAGGAGAGGAGAGAGAGAGGGATGAGTGGAAATAAAAGGGAGAGAGGTGAAAAAATTAAAGTGAGTGAGAGGGGAAAAGAGGGAGGGGTATTTTTGCGTCTATTTAAGAGGCTCACACACGGAAATCGATTTTTCCATGCAGTCCTTTTAAGGAGCTGCACACGAAATTAGAGGACAATTTTTGCAGACGCGACCAGTTATGGTCCGTCTGCAATCTAAAGAGGTCTCTGTACTGGAAAATCGTTTTCTATAGTGAAGCCACAAATTTAATTTAGTTGTGGCTACCACTCTATGGTTTTGGAGGACATTGGGGTAGAGATGGATTGGTTCGGTCATGTTCGACCAAACCAAGCCGAGTAACAAGTGCTGGCTTCAGGGACAAATTCATCATTTCGGGAAATTTAACTATTTGCCACTATTAGCTTTACCAATTATCCAAATACCTTTATTAGATTAGCCCTTAATTTTTTGCCCCTCTAAAGTGGTGGCATCTTAACTATTTGCCACTTTTGCCCATGTGGCATCCCAACATGGCAACACAGTGTAAAAATCAACGTGGGACCCACTTGTCAGTCGCACACTTCTCTCCGTCCTCTTTCTCTGGTCTGCCCGTCAGCTACCAGCACTGCTCCTCTCTTCCCCAGCGCTAGCGGCAGCGACGGCGGCGCACTGGCTCACGGCTGCAGAGGACGAGGGGGAGCCGAGCGCTGCTCCTCTCTTTCTCGGCGGCGAACCATCTCGACGACGGTGACGGCGCGCCGACTCGCGGCAGCAGAGGAGGGGGAACCGAGCGTCGCCGCGGTTGAGGACGAGAGTCGTGCGAGGTTTGCACCGACGGTGGTCGGCGTCCTCGCCGAGCACCTGCCTCCCTCGCCAAGGGAGCCATGGAAGGAGGGGGGAGAGCCAAGTGCCGACGCGAGTCCGACCTTCGCCTCGCTGCGCTGAGGCACAACCACGGCCTCCAATCGGCCGACGCGGCATCCCTCCCTCCCTCCCTGGCCGTCCACCGACGACGCTGACGACTCCGCGGATCTGGCCGAGCCGTCCCCCGCCGCCGCCGACTCCATCACGGTGGGTGTTGAGCTCGCCACGCTCTTCCTTGGCGAATCCCGCGGTTGCAGCTGAGCGCAGCGAAGCGGAGGTCGGAGTCCTGGCGGCGCTCGGCTCCCCCTCCTCCACAGCTGCGAGCTAGTGCGCCGCTGTCGCCGCCTTCGCCAAGGAAGAGAGGAGCAGCATCAGCAGCTGACAAGCAGACCAGAGAGAGGAAGGAGAGAGTTGTGCGACTGACAAAGTGGGCCACACATCAAGTTTTACACTGCGTTGGCATGTCACATGGGCAAAATTGGCAAATAGTTGATTCCACCACTTTAGAGGGGGAAAAATTAATGGCAAATCGTATTTGGATAATTGACAATCCTAATAGTGGCAAACAGTTAAATTTCCCCATCATTTTAATATGGTTTGTCACTCTAATAGGGTTAAAAATAATAAAATAATGGTTGCGATGTCTTGCAAGAAATTATTAGTTTTTTTAAGATGTCCTCAAGTCGTGGTATGTTTTTACGTTATCCACCAATAAACTATACATAAACTTTAAGTATATGAGCAAAATTCGTCATAAATTTTCCTTTGATATGATAAAGAGATATCGTTAGTGCACAGAGATTTTCAACTGTTCAACCATTAATTCATTGTTTTTTTTAGAGCTATACATCAAAGGAATTCTTTATAGATGTCCTAAATAGGAACACTGGTGTTATTTTGTTTTTGCCCAAAAATACCAAGGATCACAATCACAGGCTCACTGCCCAATATTACAACCATTAAACTTTTTATACAGGGACAATTTCGTTCTTACCCCTACTTTGATATCCAATATTGATTTTACCCCATTTTAGGGTTTTTGTTTTTACCCCTACTTTTTTTAAATGAATCAATTGTTTGCCCCTATTCCGTTAATTCTTACTAACGGTGTTAAATGTGGGGGTATGAATCAATTGTTTGCCCCTATTCCGTTAATTCTTACTAACGGTGTTAAATGTGGGGGTAAAAATATAAGTATACCCTTAGATATATGTACTTTTGACATAATCAAAATATAAACCTATTAATGCCATACTGTAGCAGTAATTTAATTTGTCAAAATTTTGTGAAAGTTTGCCAAAATTTGGGTCAGATTTGACATAAGTGTACAAAAGTACCGGAAAATATCTAAGGGTATACTTGTCCTTTTTACCTCATATTTAACACCGTTAGCAATAATTAACGGAATAGAAGCAAATGGCTGTTTTGTTCCAAAAAGTAGGGGCAAAAACGAAAACCCAAAAAACAGGGGCAGAATTAATATTAGACATCAAAGTAGGGGCGAGAATGAAATTGCCCCTTCTATATATCAAGGTTGAAGAAAGTATGGCCATTCTTTTCAAAAGAGAGACGTTCTTCAGATCAGTCAGTCTTGCTGTGGACAAAAAGATCTACCTTAACACATCTGCCTGCCATACATTATTTCTCGTTGCTATCCATAACACTGTATTAATCTTACTGAAAGAAATACCTGTTGTCGTTGTGCGTGTAAAATTAAAGAAACTTTTTATCCTATGGCGATATGCACAATAATCGATCTGTCTTTCCTTGACGTGTCAAGCAGGTGCTAGATTAATAATTGTTCCCTTTGAAAAGTACAAGGAAAAATGTTGTTCACTAAGTGGATTTCCAGAGCAGAAATAAAGATGGCGGTAGAGACAGGATTGGAATAATATGTACAAATCTCATGGAAAGATGGAAATGATCGGGATATTCTTGGAAAGAAAGAATGGACGCCTCTCCATGTTAGTAATTAGCATGAAAATAACTTGCATGTGAGGAAGCAGGAAATAATGTGTGGTGTACGACACTATCTTAATTTTTCTTTGGAAATATAGTACAAACACAAGCATAAATACGAGCACCCATATCAAATTAAGAATTTTGAGTCCAGATGGATTGGTTCATTATAAGGAAACTAACCAATTGAGCTACGCTCACTTCACGATACTGTCTATTTTAGTACCGAGGATATTAATTATGTATACGGTGTGTTTTTAATAAGCAATACGGTCCCGTGTTGATGTGTATATATGTGTGTTGATCGAACCAGGCAAGTGTATTCTTTTGAATTTAATTAGGGTGGTACCTTGTAATACTTTTTTTTTCTTTTTGTTCTTTTCAGCAACCTGTTAGTTGTTGATCACTGTAACTAAACCTCTTCAATCTTAAGAAAATCTTGGCCGGGTTGTCTTCGCGTCGTCCCGATGAAAACAAAAATGATGGGAAGTACCTAAACAAAACTGAAATATGCCAAACTAATAATTATGAAAAAATCACTCAAATTTTGTTTAGAATTTAAAATTTTCAACAGTTACATCTGTTGGCAATGTGTTTCTACACAAAGTAAATAAATAATTTTTCAAGGTCTAGTTGACTCAGTTGATTTCGTTGGGATACAGAATTCATAATGAGAGGAATGGATAGTGCTAAACATGCGCAGGTTAAAATTGGACTTTATTACCACTACTGATATTCGCTCCGTTGTCTATGAAATTTTAGGCTGTGTGTTTGGAACTCTAAGTTCCCAACACTCTCCTCTCGTTTTTCGCGCGCACGTTTTCAAACTGTTAAACGGTGCATTTTTTATAAAATATTTCTTAAAAAAAATCATATTGATCCATTTTTAAAAAATAAATTAGCTAATACTTAATTAACCACGCGCTAATGGACCGCTCCGTTTTCTGTGCGTATGTTAGAGTTGGGAAGTCAGACATCCGAACACAGCCTTAATTATCTTCCAAAGCCAGATTGGGTTTATTTATGTTTAAAAAAAGGGTTTATTCATAAAATTGTACAAAATTGTATATAATTTATGATCTTATGTGCATATATATGGTAATTTTTTCATAATATTTAAACATATATAATTTATCTCATATTTTTTTGAGAAATTCATCTCATAATTTTTTTTTGAGAAACACATGAATATCGTACATTATGTAATTCTTAATTACTCGAGGATTAGCATGTACTGGACGCTCACAGAAAAAAAAGGTAAAATTTCACTCTTACAAGGTATAATTAGATAAAGCATCAATTGCAATGACATTGACATGAACGACAACATTCACTGCTACGTAGTTAAATATTGATTATATATATATGTTATGGGTGACTGATGCATATGCATGCAAACTTGACGTACTCTCTTCATAAGAAAAGGATATATTGATATTACGTACATTCGGATCTATTAAATTTTCTGGCAGTTGTCGAGAATAATTTTCAATTCGCTAGCTAGCTAGCTAGCTATCATATATAAATATGTATATACAATTTTTACATCTAAAACCTTACGTACGCATCGATCTTAATTATTCTGTGGACATTTCTCAATTAATTAGGGTCTACTTATTACGTGATTAATTAGGCTCTTTTGCCTCTTGGGATGAGATGGCTTCTGGACCGCTTCAGTAGCCACATGCCAAATTTTGCGATCTTAACCCTTGAAAAGTTTAATAGTACATCGAATGATTAAGATTTGATATACAATTTATTATTATCTGTGCGTCATTTTGATTATGCCGGTCGGGATTGGACTAGGTATTAACTCGGCCGGCGAGATCTTGCTTCAAATTAAAGCAGATACTGATTTGCTCACCAAGTTTTATATAATAGAAGCATGAGTTATAACCAACTCTAATTTGAATATTATTTAAATTCAATCTGGTTGGAGGCTGAGGTCCACAAATTAAGGGTTTACCACAGGTTAGACAAGTTTGATCACACTGACACCTGTGTATGGTTGTAGCTATAAAATCGTGATAAGATTTTCTTTCAATAAACTGAGTCCTGCATATCATTGACTAAAAAAATACAAGAATATTCCCTTAAACTTGCTAAAGTGTACCTAATAATTTGATTGTCTCAACTTATACAAGAGTGACAATATTTGTTGGCAAATAGTGACAAAGCTCTGAACCAAAAACACCGTTAAGTCGTTGTCACCTTACCGGACCACACTGATGAAATGCCATAGAGATGGTTAATTTAGAGTTATTATATCATGGAAGTACGTATCTGATTGGTCAGTAAAAAATAAACATTTCTGATAAAAGTGCTCACTGTAAATGATTTTTGGAGAGGCGCCGAAACGTAAATGGGCATTGAATTCAAATGGTACAATTGAGAACTGTCTATAATGGCTCATCCCTGAATCGTCTTCTCGATCTGTACTAGTGACACGTGTAACTTTGGAAATTGTGGCACTGTGGCAAGAAACAGTTAAATCTTTTTGTTGCTAGGAAATTGTCTACCACGAGTTACACACAAGTGGCAAATTAAAATAAAAGGAATGACGCTATAAATTCTTAACCATGAATTATAAAAATGTGCCAAACCACGATTTGTGATGGGCAATTAATAGACGTCACAGCCACAAATTTAGGCCCCGTTTACTTCGCGAAATGAAAATTTTTGGGTGTTACATCGAACGTTTAACCGGATGTCGGAAGGGTTTTTCGGATACGAATGAAAAAAATAATTTCATAACTTGCCTGGAAACCGCGAGACGAATCTTTTGAGCCTAATTAATCCGTCATTAGCACATGTGGGTTACTGTAGCACTTATGGCTAATCATGGACTAGTTAGGCTCAAAAGATTCGTCACGCAATTCCCCCCTTAACTGTGCAATTAGTTTTTGTTTTTATCTATATTTAATGCTTCATACATGTCTCCAAAGATTTGATGTGATGTTTTTGGGAAAAACTTTTTGGAAACTAAACAGGCTATTAGCACACGTAAAATCGGGCCCTTCTAATGGGCGATCGATCGCCCTGGTGATCGCCCAGCGATCAGTTCGCTCCCCCTCCCCCTATACTCCTCCCTCTTCTCCCCCTTCCTCCTCCCCTTTTTCTCTTTCTACTACAATACACCATAAAATTTTTTAAAAAAAACAGAAGTTAGAAAAATTTATGTATAGAAAAATTGAATTCAAATTCAAATTTGAATCGGGTATGTAAACTTTTGACTTATAAACTTTGGTCTATAATTTTAAGTGTATAAACTTTAGATGTATAAAAATACTATATATAGAAAATATTTGAATTCAAATTCAAATTCGAATCGGACATGTAAACTTTTAACTTATAAACTTTAGGTCTATAAACTTTAGGTGTATAAACTTTTTTTTGCGGGGAGGTGTATAAACTTTAGATGTATAGAAATACTATATATAGAATATATTTGAATTCAAATTTAAATTTGAACCAGATATAATTCAAATTCAAATTTGAAACGGGTATAAAAACTTTAGGTCTATAAACTTTAGATGTATAGAAATACTATATATTTGAATCGGATATATAAACTTTTGACTTATAAACTTTTGGTCTCTAAACTTTAGATGTGTAAACTTGAGGTGTATAAACTTTAGGTGCATAAATTTACTAAAATAGAAAAGTAATGTGGTGCCAAAAAAGGAAACCAGGTGGAGGGAGGGAGGGGGGAGGGGGGCGAATCTGATCGCCCATTAGCATTTCCACTTAAAACCTATATTACTAGTCGTTCTCAAATTTTATGGCCACTATTACAGATGTCGGTTCACTTAAAACCGATACATATGAGATCCTCGAACGTAAAACTGACACCTATAATACCTCATTAGTACCAGTTTTATAATAAAACCAACACTAACAAAATAAGTACTAATTTATTAAAAAACTAGCACTTATACATGAGTCATCTGCACTGGTTCTCTAAAAATCGACGCTTATGAGTGAGTCATATGTATCAGTTTTCTTAAGAAAAAGGTGCCTATATATAAGCTGAGCTAGCTGGGTGAGCGTAGGAGGTCTCCGACGAAAATATCTATATACCAACCTCTATTTTTCTATTCAATCGGTTCCTCTCCACTTCTCGTTCTCCCTCCCAGTCTCTCACTTCTCTCCCCCTTGTTTGCCTATCTCGCCGCTTCCACCTCCTTCTCTTCGCTTCTCTCCCCCTTGGATGCAGATTGAAGATGATGGCAGCACCGGCCGAAGAGGGACGAGCTCTCCTCAAGAAAGCTTGTTCCTCTTCAGCCAACTCCGCCGTCTATCCCCTCTTTATCGAATCCCGCCGATGCCTCTGAGGAGCTTCTTCATCGGATCCGCACCTACATCGCTAATGTGCTTCTCCACTGGATCCTCGTCGTGCCCTTCCAGATCCATCACCACCTCTAGCTAGTGATTTAGCGGTAGCTTAGGCTAACGAGGCTCGTGCCAGCGTGCGAAAATGTGCAACCGGCGGTCAAATTCGGCCAGTCGCCTCGCCTCCTTCCCTCAGAGCTCATGGCCTTCTAGATTTGGCAGCCACAAGCTTGACGGCCATCAAATCCGGCTGGGGTGGGTGACAGCAGAGGTGGTGGTGTCATTCTTGTCTTTCTATATTTATGTTGTTGGATGCTGACATATGCATGTTTGAGTCTGTAATTTCGTTCTTCGATATTCTTGCAAACCTTTTAATATCGAGGTCTCTGTGTCGTTGATGGTGGTACATGGATATTGATGAATGTGTTCTTGATGTGGGATGCTCTGAGGGTGATGAGGAGCTGCTCAATACATCGGCTCAAATCGAGCTAACATTTTGTTTTGATCCGTGGAACCTCAAAGATGTTGATTCCTAAACCAGCACCTTTGATTCCTCCTTATCAATGCCACCCATTAAGATTGGAAAATCTGGTACCTATGTGAGGTTTCCAACTAGCACCATTTAGGATTTAGGTAGTGGTGACACTAATTAGATGCACATGCGCCGTAGAAATTTGTATATTTAAAATTGATTACTTGGTTATGCAGTGAACACTTATCATAGTTCAAATCTTAGTGTCTGTCCATCTTCGTGCGCAAGAAGAGTATGTCTCGCTAAGAATTTCGCAAGACTCCCATGGATTTATCCTTAATTTTCGCCAGTACTGACATGCGCCGACAGTCCGTATGTTTATAAGTAAAACTTCTTGAATATCATTTGACCTATGTACGGCTAATAAGCTATGAAAAAATAAATGTCACAGCCAAAATTAGTTTATGAGTAAAACTTTAATATCCGTGTTGTTAGCTCTTTAGAAGCTAAGGCTTAAAACTATATATACTGTGATGAAAAATCCCAACATCAATTTTAAATTAGGTTTTAAAATTTAAATTTTGGTTCTGACTGATAAGCAAGCTAGAGAGATATTTCTTCATTTGTATTTCTCCCGTACATGTAATACCTCCATTATAAAATATAAGGGTACATGTGCAAAATGAGGAAGGTAGTACGAATTATGATAACTGGCTGTGTGCGGTACTTTTCTGTTCGGTTATCTATTAACTCGATATGTACGGTTACCAATCACACGTTTAATAGACTGTTTTAATTCTAGAGTATCTGTGTGATGTGCAGATTTGTTTTTGTCTGCCACATGCCTGGCTGACAGGCTCGAGTTCTGAACAATATTCATAAATCATCAAGAACATCACTGCGAGACACTTGAGGTGTGTAAACCTATAAGCCACAGGTCCTCAATAGAGATGGCTTGGAAGACGGGAGACCTAACATAACATGTCACATGGTTAGGAGGCACATGTACATCCTGTGGGAGATTCAGCACTGCTGATCAGCTCAATGATTTAATGATCACCCATCGGAATGAGCATTTAATATCTTTGTGAATGATTTGATGATTCATCAATCTGAATGAGAATGATTGAAAATGGTGCTACATGGCCACATGGTGCAAGAAAAAAAAACATCACTACTTTTCTCCTTTTTCCCAACTTCTACTCTTAAGTTTTTCACGCATATGTTTTATGAACCGCTAAACGATGTGTTTTTTTTACCAAAATTTTCTAGGGAAAAGTTTCTTAAAAAAACCATATTAATCTATTTTTAATTTTTAACTAATACTTACTTAATTATGTCTTAACCCGTCGCTCCATTTTGCATGCCGAGGAGAAGGGGGTTCCAACCCCACTAAAACAACACAACCTAAATTTGCATTCATGCGTTGTGTTTACCTACAAAGCTTTTAAGTTTTTTTCTAGATAAACAGGGACTGAACACACATGTAGTATTTAAATTAATTAATCAAGAGATAGAATACCAAGTTGCCAACTAGTAACCTAATTAAAGAAGGGCCAGTAAGGCAGTACGTAATTTTTATAACTAATGTCCTTGTGTGCAACATGGATAACATTTTTCTCTGTTTTTATTTTGTCACACAACATTTTTCTATTAAGCCAGTTGCCTTCCCTAGTCATATATGTTCCAGTACCGACTCCAAAATTTTCTTGGTAGGATTTATTTTTCTAATCCAGGCTGACTTCTGCACGTAAGTCTAAACCTAGGATGCAAAGAACTGAATCATTCTGATGGTCCACAATACATTGTTAAATAAAATATCATTAATGTATGAACAAAATTTCTATAATGGACTAGGAATGCTAGGAAATATAATATATGTTCTTATGAAACCGACACATTCCATTGGCACACCCTCTAGTGAAAAGAAAAGGCAAAAAAAACAAGTGGTATATTAATCATCAATATCCCCATTCCATCAGTGATTATTTAGGTTTGACATGCGAAAATGACATGATTTGCATCAAGAGCTACATTCAGAATATTATAAATTCACTGCATTCTGTAAATACACTACAAAACAAATCAGTAGTCAAAATCGTATTTCACACCATGTCCAAGACCAAAATGTAACTTGTTTGTGAAATAAAAGGAAAAAAAATGAAAAACTGTCAAGCTAATACGGGAGTATTAATTTGACTGTCCAAGGTCTTGATTCAATGAAAGAGTTTCATTCTCATCCAAACAGGAGCAGGCAGTACGTGTTTGCAAATGGCCATATTCAATATCCATTTGATCATAAGTTCATATATATTCACAAATATCCAATTCCCAATAACCTATGATGTTTATTATGTAAGATCAATGCTGCCTGATATAAGTTTCTTATAAAATTTCCTATGGTTTCTGCATCCTAGTGATCTCGAATTAATCTACACCGTCTGAAATCATGGAGAAATATTCGGTGAAAACCATCAAACAAGTGAACTCCAGTGAAAACCGGACCTAAATGTTTTCTAAATTCATGAAAAAGTTTGAAATACATTCTCGCCAAATATTAAGCTCAAACCTCAAGTTTATTTGGGAGTAAAAAAAAAGGACATCTTGAATCAATGGTAACATGATAATTCACCTGAAATTTGTCTTCTTTTTTTTTCTCTCAAATGAAGTTGGGTTTGGACTTAAGATTTGGTGTGATTGTATGTCATAACTATACCTATCTCTAGTAAATTTGTCATGTATTTAGAGAACTTCTAGAATTGGTTTTCATGAGTACTTATTTGATGGTTTTCGCGGAATATTTTCTCCCGAATTATAATCAGGTGGCTGGCCTATCTTTATCTGAAGACTTGTCCACTTCCTTTCTGTCCCCCTACAAATCTAACGGTCTCCCAGTAAGAGCAGAACATTTTCTCCAAAGAAGAGTGGACACTGAACAAGATGCCATAGCTACATGACTCATGAGACAATATTGTACTCGAGTACACAGCCACCAGAACATGAACCAAAGAATCTCAAGGACATTCATCCATGGACATGGCCTGATTCCCAAGCCAGAAACCGCAGCCACTTAGGTCGCAATCACAGAACTCTTTTTTGAATGTCATAGAAACTAGTCCATGCTAGGTGTCAGGTTATCATTCCC
Source organism: Oryza glaberrima (assembly GCF_000147395.1). NCBI lineage: Eukaryota > Viridiplantae > Streptophyta > Magnoliopsida > Poales > Poaceae > Oryza > Oryza glaberrima. Next base: position 11,632,038 of record NC_068335.1, on the reverse strand, counting down.
TGCATGCTGCTGGTGCCAAAAGAACCTAATGTTACAAGTGGCGAGCGCTTATTGGCCCGCGTGAAATACAGGCAACATGGAGCAGCCTTGCAAGGTGTGTTTGTATGGACTATGGAGTAAATTCCCTTGGTCACTATACTACTCCAGTAGTGTTAGAATGATAATGAAAATCCTCCTTTTGCAATTCTGTTGAGTTTTTTTGTACTTCCTCCGTTTCATAATGTAAGTCATTTTAGCATTTCCCACATTCATATTAATGTTAATGAATCTAGACATATATACCTATCTAGATTCATTAACATCAATATGAATGTAGGAAATGCTAGAATGACTTACATTGTAAAACGGAGGGAGTGGTAAATAAAGCATAGCTATGAATTGAGATAAGTAAGATCATCCAGATACATCATGTCTGTTTGGAATGAACAGATTTCATATGAATTTTGTAAGTGGAGAAAAGTTCTTCTGAGTGAGCCTAAATTAAAGGAAAAAGGTCAGAAGAGTATGACGATGGATATACTGGGCCAACCATAGGCCCCAGTTTACAGGCCCAGTTTCCTAACTGGCCTCTTTTCTCATATATGAAACATAGCTGCGGCCTTTTCTTGTCAATCTTCATTCCGTGGTCATTGTTTAGTGTAAACAGTAAATCACACGCAAACATCACAGTGATTCTTAAGGGAGAAAGTTTGCTTATCGTGGTTATAAACTTATATGATGTCAAATTTCTTACATGGTATTGGTCAGTATATGCATTATAACAGTGGTCGGGTAGAGTCTACCTTCCTCAGACTCGACCCAGCAAACCTTTTTATCGCACTCTTCCAGGACCCCTGCATGCAAACCAAAAGGTATAAATTTCTTAGTGATTTTGAAAGCCCACTGGCAATGACCAATAAATATTTCTTCAGCATTACAGGGCTTCAAGAATGCCAATCTAATCATCATAGCATAATGCGCAGCAGGTTTTCAACAAGGATTCTTAGCAGCGAGTTTGTACCTTGTGACCATCTCGATACTTGACAGACGGATCAGCGATATAGTTCTTTATAAGTCTACATAGCTCAGCTGGCTTTTCGCGGTTTATGGCATGTCCAGCGTTCTTGACAATGACTAGCTCGGATGTATCCCCCAAATGTCTGTATCCAAACCAAAATTTATTGCCTTGGTAACTTGAATATTATGACAATTTTGTTTAGACCAACCTCTTAAGCCGTAGGCCAAGTTCCAATGGAAAGACCCGATCTTGCTCTCCCCAAATTATCAAGGTTTGCTGTCAAATAAACAGAATGCAACAGGCAAGAGATTAAATTAACTGGAAAAAAACATGGACAGGCATCAACTGCTTGTAATGGCAAATCATTACCTGGTTAATTTTTGGAAGGTCTGAAAGCTTCTTACCATTGATCAAAGCATGTAATAACTCAGTCTTTTCCTTGACATTCTCAGTGCACATAACCTGCAAAATAATAGGGGAAAAAATGTATAGAACTGCTAGACGGTTGGCAGAACTAACTAATGTGAAAAACACATAAAAAAGGTTCTAAATCTACTTAATTTTCCCCTCAAGCTGTCCTGTGTACTGAAAGAGAAGTAACTTGATGATGTGGAGTGTACATTTAAATCTCACTCTAGGTGCATAAACTGAATTACTAGTAATATAGTACTAGCAAAATATAATATAGTACTAGCAAAATATGTCCATGTTTGCTATGGGTAAAATGGCCATGCTTATTTGAATATATGTTATTCATTTGATTCAAACAAATATTAGACTATTGCATAATAACAGAAAATATCAGGGACTAATTTGTAGAACGTGCAAAAGTAGTGGTGGTGGGCATGTGGCAGAACCACCACAACCACTATTGTCTTTTTTAGTAGTATAGAGTATACATTTCACTCTATTCATATGCATTGTGGGCAACATGTAACTACAAACATTATGATATTAACCTACAAAGAGTGGCAAATGCAAATGATGATTCTACAAGGATATCTTGCTATAATATATCAGATGTACATATGAGATGTATGCCGGGTAAAGAAATAGCATTCCAGGCTTCCAGCACAATCAAAATGATTTAAGTGAATTTATCATTAAAGAAAAAGTTTATTCCTCACAATATTTATTCCACCAAATCTCGTCTCTTTTTATTACGCTATGCTCCTCAGTCACACATGAGAACACTACAGCATGTCAGCAACACCATTTCCATCTATAGACTTAGGGCCACACCATTTCAAGAAAAATATGCTAACTTGTACCCTTTACAACATGCAGTCGTGCACTTCATGCTTTAATCCTTGACCAATTGAGAAATATATTTAAATTCCCTTTATGTGAGCTTTTCTTGCTTGAAGGGTCATGTTGTAAAGAATTGTTCTCATAAAGATGGATAAAGATATCTGAAGGACCATGAGTCCATGACTCTGGGAGAGCTTTACATAGTGCTCTAAATAAGGAAAACAAGCATGAATAGGGTGGATAATGCTAACTTGTTTAATGATCTGTGCATAGTATGTTGGAGTGCTGATGCATACAGGCATTCTCCAATAAAAATATTTTGGGATCATAGTATTTCAAATGCACAGCATCATTCTAGTTTTGTCCTAAGTCAAACATGTCTATCTTTGACCACCAATTTGAACATCGTTCAAACTATATGAATTTTTAGAAATTGATAATAAAATATACGAATGTCTGACTTAGGACAAACCTAAAACAAGTAATTTGAAACGGGGGATGTACTACTTGTTAGTAAAACAAAAATATCAATTATTCCCATGATCAAGAACTAAGGACTTGTGGTTTCTTAATTCCATGAAAAGAGTACAACATATGAATAAGAACAACTATGTCTAATGTCTCTGCAGGTTCAAGCAAAGTAATCAATGTGTTTAGCTAACTCAACTTCCTGTCGGGCTATCAGCATAGCCAACTTCCAGTGAGGAATAATATTTCAACACTATCTCTTGATTGCACAAGAATGTTCAAGACTTCAAGTTGTAACACTTAAAAGCAATGTATCGATTGTTGTACACATCTCGCCAAAATCAAAGTGTTCCATGAATTATGCTCCATGGAACCAATCGAGATGGGCACCTGTAGTTCTGTACCGATGGTAACAACTACTGAACTACTATATCAGAAATATATTGGTACCATCCTAAAATGGCCTGAACCGCTTTATACAAGCATATTTGACATAGATAAACTGCTTATATTACATTACAAAGTAAGTTGGTAAGGTTCTAATAAGAACTATACTCATCCAATAGAGTGGAAAAATACTTATGCAGATGAACTTAGATGAGCTTAACCTATACCAATGAGTTACTCAATTTCTTGATGTGGTAACTAAAAGCATCTCCACACAACAAATAAATCTAAATTTACAGTACAAACATTGGACTCCATTGGAATTTGGAAATTCTATGTCCGATCACCCATTGAGACAGCCAATGAAAAACCTAAGCATCAGATCTATATACTCTAATAAAACAATTATTCAGATGAACTACAAAATTAGATCTTATACAGCCGATTACAGAATTTCTAATTTGAAATTGCCATATAGCTAGACCCATGCAGCTCAATGCAGAATATATTTCAATTTATAGGGTAGAAAGTAGCAATCATAAATCAAATTGGACATTTTAACACCACAAACACCCAATCCAAAGTGACCACTATCAACCACACAAAGATTTCACCACAACAAAAAGCAGCAAAATTAGTTGGCGAGTCACACTGGATTACCTACCCTGATGTAGTCTCTGATGAAGCAGGACGGCATGAACCGCGGCGGGCGGCAAAAGGTGAGCCCGACCAGCCGCCTGAGATCCTCCGGCCGCTGCGGCAGCAGCAGGCTGGCCGCCTCCGCGATGTCCTCCACGGCGAAGAGCCCCGCGGCGAGGTCGGCCTCCTCGAGGCATACCCCGGCGGCGACAAGCACGAGCCGCTCCACCGCGGCCGGGAACGCGTGGGCGAGGTGGTACGCCACGAAGCCCCCGTAGCTGACGCCGACGACGGCGTACCGCTGCGCCTGCACCTGCGGGGCCCCCGGGAGCACCGCCGCCATGGCCGCGGCGACGCAGGCGGCCTGGTACGCCGGGGAGCGGTCGGCGGCAGGGGAGGCGGAGCCGCCGAAGAAGACGAGGTCCGGGACGAACGGCGCGAGGCCCGCGGCGATGAGCGGGCGGAGGAAGGGCGCCCACTGCCAGGTGGCGCGGGCGCCGAAGCCGTGGAGGAGGAGGACGGGGTGGAGCTCCGGCGGCGCCGCCGGGGGCAGCCAGAGGTGGACGACGGCGCCGTCGGGGAGCGGGACGGCGGTGGGGCGGAGGCCCGCGGAGCGGAAGGCGCGGGTGTAGCAGCGGTCCCGCGCGAGGGTGGGGCTCAGGCGGTTCTGCCACCGCCTCCGGCCGCCGCCGGCGCCGGCGGCGGACAGCGGCGGAGGTGGTGGCGGCGGCGGCATTAGACGGCGGTCGGAGATCTTTCTCAGGTGGACTGCGGTCGGGTCTTACGCCGTTAGCAAAGACTTGTTCCGTCGCCGTGATGACAAGTGGAGGAGTAGGAAGGAGTAATTACGAAAAAAATGGGGGGAATAGAAAATTCCCAAACTGCCATTCCACTTTTCCAGCAATTTCAAGGCATCGGTCTTTTTCAACAATTTCAACAATAACAGTTAGTTAGACTGTCTTAGGCACTTAAAACGATGTATGTGTTAACATATCAATAGTTAAGTATTAGCTATTTTTTAAAAAAGGCCGTGTTTAGTTTTCCTAAATTTTCAACTTTCCATCACATCACATCGAAAACTTTTCTACACATATAAATTACCAATTTTTTCTCCAAACTTCCAACTTTCTCCCAACTTCCAAACTTTTCCACCATCTAAACACAACTAGAATGGATTAATATGATTTCTTAAAGCAACATTAGTATAGAATTTTTTTTTATAAAAAAAACACCGTTTATAACATCTTAAAAGATGTGCAAGCGAAAAAATGAGAGTAGGGCTTATTACTTTTCCGTCTCTTTTTACTTCCTGCTAAAAACCTCTTCCCCGTCCACCCTAAAACCGATATTTAAACAAATATGACTATGGTATATAAAGCCAAACTGTCCACTGTGTCAAAATCTTTCAACTAACCTGTATAAAAAACCATTGCAATAAACGGTTTATAACTAGGCCCTATAAAAGCTCAATAATTCTCCTTCACCTTCTCACACCTGTCCAATCCCACATGATTATCAAAGAGCTACTTCCTCGTTCTCATAAGAAGTTCATTTTTAGTTTCTTCTATATGTTCTAAAATAAGTTTATTTTTAAAGTAATCATTGCATCGTAGTTTATGAAAGTAGAAAATAATTGTATTGGGAGTATATAAAGTGAAAAATAGTTGTATTAGGCTTTGATAAAGTAGAGGAAGAAAATTGGCTATGATGGAAATCGTCTGCAACCGTGGCCCATGTGACCAGCACTTTAACGAAATTGTTAAATCACGTTTTATAAAAAAAAATGAGGGACCAAAATCTCTGATTCGCGATACATAGACGTTCACCTTCTCTTCAAGCTCTAGCATCCCCTGATGAAATCCAACAACCGAACAGTAATCCGACAAGTTAGGGTTTAGGCTTGGAGATGAGGTTTGGGTGGAAAGAAAAGACGAGGTAGACAAAGGAGGTTGGTCAGAAGGACCTTATCGGCTGCGACAGGAGGATTGGCTTCTCGAGTTGTCGAGCGTTGATCTGATGAATGAGGAGAGAGAGGGAGGGGGCATTTGAACTTTTTTGCTACTCACAGTCTATGGCATACGAGTCCTTATATGTTTATAACATGTGGATCTAATGGTAAATCTTTACTCGTAAAAGCAAGTTTAATAGTATAGCCAACTACTAGCTCCAATTCATCTATAGCCAATCTAATAGCTCATTCATACAATAGTTATATACTACACTATTAATACTTGGTCCCACCTGTCATACACATATTGCGTCTTAGCGTCCGTGCTACAGCCTGCTATAAATCTGTAGCCCGCTGCCATTCTCTCTCCTCATTTATCTCCTTAAAATATGTTTGCAGCTGGCTTATAGCCTGCTATTGTACCTGCTCTAAGAGTGACAAAAAAAAATTAAATATCTCAGGAGCGTCAGTGTAGGATAAGGTGAAGGCACTGCATCCGCATAATAAATCTCAAAGCGATCTAAGCCCGTCTAAAATGTAACAAAAATAAGAGGTTCTCTGTCAAATGTGATACATGTCCCATAATTTAATGATCTGGAACCTACTGGGCACGATTGCATCTTGCAAAACCCGAAAGTACAACTAAAGTTTATTCAACCACATTGCTAAAGCTGTAAAGCATCCCAATAACGTTTATGTATACTTGTTATCCCCATGTACCGCACCAGCAGGCACCATCACTCCCAAGTGTATCAATTACCACGCTGCATCCTTTCAATAAAAGTTACCACACTACATCGAATTTCTCTAATGCAAGAAATTGCTTAGCACACATGCAGCTTTGAATTCAAATGATACAACCACCAACTTTCTACATTAGTTTCATACTGCATATACATGGCTCCTTCAATGGTAAAATAAGATTCTACTGTACATAACGCTATAACATAAAAGCAAGAATACCACAACTGAATCCAAATCCAAGCATTCAAGATTTTAAGATCATGCTATTCATGCTATGTTGAGAGTTTGGGTTATCGGCAGGTGTCAATTCAGCAGAACTGAAGAGAAGAGATATACAGAGACACCACCAGTTAGTCTAGAACACTAGAAATAACCAGGGAGTGGTGTATCATCATCCCACAGCTCCTTGAATTCACTCATGAAATCACCTTCATCCATCTCGGTTGATTCGTCTAAAATCTTTTCTTGCACGGTCTGTCGTCATATCAGCAGGGACAAATAGCGTAAGTGTTCCATTTGGATAAAAGTTGCAGAGTAAGACATAACAGCAACGCTTAATGCTACTGGTTTATAGGGAACCAGGACATTACCTGAGACTCTTGCATTTTCGAAACAACATTCAAAATCCTTTGGTACTGATCCCTTGCTTCTGGGTATTGAACCATGGACTTCACTCTGGCAAGAGCTTTCTGCAGCCTTTCTTCAGTTTGCTTCCGTCCTTCTTGCAAGAAATCATAATCATCTCCAGCAGGTTTATCTGTGACCAAATTGCTACTTGTGCCACCACTGCTGCTCTCTATTGCACCTTCTGTAGGTCTAAAACCACGTAACCCAGCCCTTCTTCGCCTCCAGCGCAATATAACTTTCTCCACTATCCCAACAGACCAAACTATTTTCCGATAATGCTTCCTCACCTGGTGGCCTCGCACATGAGCCTAGCCAGCAAAAAGATATATATACATATATATCAGCATTAGCCAATGACAGATTAGACGGTAAAACAAAGATTATCCCACTATAGTACTCTTGATCTTAATATCCATCCAGGTGTTCATTAATATTCCCAGTGGCAGACAAACAAAATTTTGATAAGAGCAATGCAACTATTGAGAAATATGGGAAACTAAATTATCTGTTGGATTTCATATATATAATATATAGTACCTGGATCTTCACAATTCGTTGTCTGAAGAGAAGAAATTCCTTTCTCCCCTTCCATCCCCTATATTTATTTTGTATACGAGATGCTGCAGCATGCAGGGGATCAATCTGGCCTGACTTGGATGGCTTCATAGACAGGAGTGAAAGTGCGTGTTCGTCCGATATGCCACCTTTGTCACCCTCATATTGGACCGCTTGTTTCCTCTGGAAGGATTGCACCCTGAAAACTTGATATATTCGAGCAGCAGCTTGAGCGGCATTTCGAACAGCACCTAAGGAATCTCCAATTGCAGGCTGAGATGCATTTCTCTCAGTTATATCTCCAATACCAGGTAGACCAGATATTTCAGACATATTGGCTTCCTTCAGATTGAGGGCTTGAAGATGACTTGTCAGAGAGGATTCTGCCAGGAAACCAGAGATGCCCTTATGTCCGTTAGCAGATGCAAGGTCTGCTGGTGTGCTTTCAGCAGGGTAATTAGGATGTGGATCTGTCAAAGCTCCAGGAGCTGCTCCCAGTGCAATAAGTGCTACTACAGTCCGTTCTCTGCAACATAGATCAAAGAGTATTTACTGTCCATTATTCAAAAATTAAAGAAAAAACATACTCTTAGCCTAATTCACCATTTTAGTCACTTACCTGCCACAAAATGCAGCCCAATGTAATGCAGTCCATCCATGAAAATCTCTGAAATTTATGTTCACACCAGCAGTAACAGTTGGCCTTATGGCCCAATCATAACCAAGGGAAGCTGCAAGATGAAGAACACCCAGCCCCTCATCATCTAACACACTGGGTCCTTTGCCACCATCACCTACTTTATGGAGAAGCCAGACATGCAATTTTTCCTTAATTAAGTTTTCAGCATACTGATCCTGCTGATCATGGCTAAGAGGCTCGTTATCATCAGCCAATTTAAGTAACTTGGACCACTCATCATTGTTTGCCAACAGTGAACTAATCTTCTTGCTCAAGTCGATCATCTCCTTACTGGGGTTAGTTATAGTAGCTTGGTACACATCTGGCCCCAGGGACAATAGGTTGTCAAGACGTATCTGGAAATAAACTTTGTTGGTTGCACCAAGCGGGCTAGGAGCATCCATGTATTGAGAGTCACTTGGTCGAAATTCAAACTCACGTACTTCACTACAGGCTAACCTGTTGGAACAGGTGACATAGAAAGGGACTCTGCCTGGTTTATGCGGGGGAGAATAACATCGGAGAGTCCCATCTGCTGAAATCTCCGCTTGAATTTCAACTTCTCCAAACATGCATGACCACTTGCATCTCTCCGTGACTTCATTAGCATGTAAGAATCTACCAGTAACTAAAACCTACATTGCATACAACATATTTGTGAGCACCTGGAGAACACTATTTTAGCTGGAATTTCAACAAAAAAAAAAGCTGAAAAATTTCACCATCAGAAAACTATACCTTGGTCTTCGAGCCTGCATATGTCCAGCTTGGCGAAAAATCGACTATACTGAATAGCTGGTCTTGCAAAACCATAGGGGCCACGGTGAACTGATCCAGTGGCTCACGGCTTGATGCTTCGATGATACTATCTGCCTCTTCAGTGTTCCAGTATGCCCCTGAGCTAGACTGAATTTGCGAATCCTCAACATCAAGAAGCTCTTTGCTCATCCATCTTGTAAAACTGTCAGATTTCTTAAAGCTGTCTTTCAGGATGTCAGACAGATTGGATGACTGAGTTTTCAAAAATGGGAAGCCAATAGCTGCCCCTAGAGATCCATCATTTTGTTGGACGCTGTTCTCTGTTGCAGATATATCAGCAGTAGCACTAGAGAGCTGAAATGCAATGGCTTCCGTTAGATAGCTGTTTGAAGAAAACTAAACCAGACAAAAGCACCAAGAGCGCCAATATAGGGAAGAATTACCATATGAGAGTTGAAACTTTGATTTTTAGCGCACAATATGGGGAAGAATTACCATATGAGAGCAACTATTAACTTTACAACAGGATAATATTTTAGCATCTATTACAAAACTTGCACATACCTGCCAGAATGGTTCTACATCAGCACCTGCAGCACCTATATCCTTCAGACTGAGTCCATCAGAATATACTTCATCGAATGTCAAATATTCAACCCCTTGGCCTTCTGTGGTGAACATGCCTTGCTCAGGATGAACAGGAGGTTGTAGATGAGTCATTTGAACAGTCCCTTCATCAGGTTTCATAACCCCATTCCACAATGACTCATGTCCATTATTTTCAAGTTCAAGGTTTGGATCACTGAGAACAAGAGGTGAATCATGTTGATTACTAGAATAGAAGTTTGTTGTATGTCCCATAGCATGTTGTCCCTGATAATTACCTGAAATCATGTGACGACAAAAGAAGTTAATATCGACTTCACTTAGGTTCAAACCACATGCGTATTTCTCTTGTTAATTACCTATGGATGAAGCAGAAACACGAGAACTGAACATAGAAGCATCAGTCACAGGTCCAATTCCATTTTGCTGCTGCTGCATCTGAGTGAAAGAGTGGTATCCGGTTCCTCCTGAATAAATATCTGCTGCACCGAATTTTGCTTTAGATACGCTGTGCATAGTTGGAATATGTATCAGTGAAACTATTTTTTTCTGTGTAGTATTTTCATTATCATTATAGATAACCGAAGAAGACAGCCAACATTTTTACCTGATTCTGCCTCTTCATATTCAGAGAACTGTCCACTAAGTGAGCTTTCACCATCTATAGTTTGTGAAGGTAATTGACTTAATGGACTATCCATAACAGCTGCTTGATGCATGTCATTGTTGCCCCTAGTACGAGATTTCCCACCCTGAAGTTCATAGTCGCATAGCACGATGCAATGAGGGTTAAGTGACTTCTTACAAGAGCAAAACAAGAGAGGAAAAAGCTCTCCATTTCAACAGGCAATGAGGAATTCTATTCACGATGTGAAATAAGAAAACTGACTTGAACTACAGAAATGGAAATGGAAATGAATGAAAATTCACTAAGCAGATAAATCAGAAAATAATAGCACTCTGTTTCTAAAACTAGTTCCAACTATACAAATGAAAAAAATTACACACTGTTCCGTCTAATTTTTAAGACATATTCATTATCATTATATAATGATACTACAAAAAAAATCAGATGTTAACACCTAATATTTATCTAATTCGTAATATGAGACTTACATTAAGTCAGGTCAATATCATGTAACTCCTAGAGTTGGTATCATACCGCTGTTTTCTGTATCGTGGAATTGGTAGCTGACATATAATTAATTCAAAAATCATTACACGTAACAAGCACCACCTTAAGTACAAATACAAAGGAAAAATGTGTATTTCTTAAAAATGCATGTAAAGATTGCTAGCAAGCACGAAAGCATACATAAGTGATATCCCAAATTATGTGAATATCAATCATCAAAACTAAATAATCATAGTACTACAATTTCGTAGCACAGTGGTGCAATATAGTACTAGTATTTGGTCAATAAAAAATTAAAATAAATAAAGTCCACAATAAAAAAAATGAAAGCGCCAGAAAAAGGAATCAAACATTATGGCGCTAAACAATGCATGTAACTTTTGCATACCGAAAGATGGAATGTAGATTAAGGTAGATATAAGCTAATCATTAAGTGAAAGATAGGAGAGTTCAGTAATACCTTGGTCTCAAGATAATGTACAAGAACAATGTGCATAAAATCCCTGCAAAAGCAAAGGTAACTCTATAAGGTTATCCAAATGCAAATAACTAAAATTCTGTATGCAAACTCTACATGCAAGTGTGTTCATTTATGCGCCTCTGACAAAGAATTTGTGTTCATAGCCTCATAGGCTCAGAACAATTATAGCATTGCTAATAACATAAACGAACATGTAATATTTTTGGAAGTATTCGGCTTACTCTTCCAACATCCAGTAAGTCCTCCTTTGGAAGTTCTCATTCTCTTCTCCATGTGCATAGTAGCAGTGAAGCACATCAATACTTCCAGACTGGATTGGCAAACAACAGTGAGTCTTATTCACATTGATAAATAATCACTACATAACGCAAAGTGACTTACTTTCAGCCTTTCATGTGCTTCTTTGACAGTCTTTCCATCCTTTTTCTTCCTCCAATTATGGCCGTCCTTCCTGAAGTATCTCAATACTTTCCGATCAAATAGGAAAAGCGAGCCACCTAGGCAGGGCAAGAATGATCAGAAATATTGAACTTGAGGATGGTATAGGCACTTTATCAACTTCAATTACATGCATGCAATGGTAATTGGTAATGTAAGAAAAGTGAACTGTTTACTAGTGTTGCAACTAAACGATCAGGTCAATAAAAAGTAGATTTTTAAATTCACATACCAGTACATCTTGTTTTATGTGCAATACAGTATTTTTTTTCATGAAGGAAAGGCATCAAAGTCAAGAGAATAGAATAACTCTTTGATGGTAAAAGAAATGCATATTGATACCTCACTAATGCAGCCTGACAAGTGTTCCATTGTAACAGTCATAAGGAGCCCAGTAATAAATATTACTACCTCCGTTTTTTAATGTTTGATCTATGATGTTGTTGGCTTTTGACGTGACGTTTGATCCTTTGTCTTATTCAAAAAAATATATATATAAATGTCATTTATTTTGTTGTGACTTGTTTTACCATCAAAGAAACTATAATCTTAACTTATACTTCTACATATTTATACTAAATTTTTGAAAAGGATGAATGGTCAAACATTATGTGAAAAGTCAACGGCGTCATACATAAAAAAACGGAGGTAGTATGTTTTATTTACTTATGATGCACACAGAAATTAAACAGGAATACAACGTGGCACAAAAGGTAAATAACAAGCTAAAACTACCATAATACATGCAGGCAGCTATAAGATAGAAGTTCAGAACTTCATATTATTAAGGTTAAAGATATTTTCACAAATTAGCATGCAATCAAATTTCATGTTTCTCCTAGTATTTTTTTCAAATGATTATTTTTAATTATGATGATTCACCGATAAAAATAACCTCAATACAAAAGCACAACAAATTAGAGCAACATTTAATTAAGGAGACAAGTATCCTACTTTGAGGCCTGTTTGGTGGTTCTGGTGCAATACGGAAACTTTTGTAGTTTTTAAGTATTTCGCAAATTTCAGCAGGACGCAACCATCGTTGTTGAGCCTCCTTCAGTATCTGCGCAATATCTGTTTATAGATCACAAAGTCAGCGACAGTTAAACAATGCACCATATTTCTTAAAAAAAAAATCATAGACAGCATCATCACATAACAAAATTCTCTTTCAGAACCAACTGATACTACTAACACTCTTGTCCACACAAGTGGAGAACTGCAGGCCAGCCAACATGATCCCCTCGTTTCGAAAGGGGAACAAAAGCATGACTGAACCAAAAAAAAGTAGTACAACCAACTGCTCTTCGTACGAAACTAAATTGTGCGCGCTGCAGTCCAAGCTCCAAAATCCAGCCCAATACTTACTCCATTCAACGCTAAATGCAACGACACCGCATTTCGTTTACTAGAACAGTAATAATCACTAAGCAATGGACTAAAAAAAAATCAGAGAGACTATCACCGAGAAATGAAACCTATCTCACGGTAGCTCCCGTCAGACAATCCCAACAGTAGGAGCCCGATCTACACCAACACTCGAAGCAGCAGAATCGAACCAAAAATCTTCCACAACTCCAAACAAAACAAAAAAAAAATCCACTACAGCTCTACCAATCCCTCCGCTAGCCCCCAGCAATAGCCGCGAGGTAACCACGACCGGCGCGTTGACCGCGACCGGCGACGACCATCCATCCATCCACCACACCAGATCGGATCGAGCCGACAAAGCACCCCCGCGCGACACGCGCGGCGTCCGTCCCCCATCCGGACCAGAGCGACGACGACGCGGCCGAAGGATACTACTACTACTAACCCGCGTTATGCTCACCTAGCTGCGGCACGACCGCGAAGCGCCGCGCGTCCGCCGCCATGGCTGTGGTGGGGGGTATCGAGGCCGAGGCGTGTGCTCCGGCGGCCGCGCCGCCACCATGCGACGCGCGGCGAGCCCCGCACGCGCGCACGCCTGGGGATCGGAGCGGAGCGGGGGATCTCTCTCGGCCTCCGCGCGAGGGGGTTTGGGTTTTTTCTTTTTTTCTCTTTTTGTGGGGGATATTTGGAGGTGAAATGAAGAGGAGGAGGAGGAGGAGAGATGTTTTCACTTCGCTGGTTTCCGGGATGGATCGATGGGAACGGGTGGAGCTGAGGCAGAGGCTGTTGCTGACTTGCTGGATGACTGTGGCTGGATGAGGAGAAAGACGGTTTTGCCCCTGAGTTCTACATGTCATTGTTTAGCTTAATTATAAGCTTATTCAAAATTCACTTATTAGCGAATAATTTATATATATATATATATATATATATGTGTGTTTTTAATGATTTAACGGAAAATATTTCAAAATAAACTGTGATGGACTTTCATTTATAAGCATAAGCAAACAATGAGGCTTTTAGTTTGAGTTCGGGAGGTGGAGTTCGTACGGAAGACGGTGTTACTCATAAACGTGTGATTAGTTAAGTAATAGCTAAAACCTTAAAAATAGATTAATATAATTTTTTAAAATAACTTTCCTACGGAAAACTTCTATAGAAAAAGTATTGTTTAGTACTTTGAAAAATATCCGTGTGAAAAATAGAGATGTGAGTTAGGAAATATGGAGAAAGATACGTAGGCTGTGTTTGTGTTTAGTTCTAAAAAAAAGTTAGAAGTTTGGGAAAAGTTGGAAGTTTGAAAAAAAAATTGGAAGTTTATGTGTGTAGGAAAGTTTTGGATGTGATGTGATATGATGGAAAGTTAGAAGTTTGAGGTAGGCCCCCGTTTAGTTCCCCAAAATGTTTTCCCAAAAACATCACATCGAATCTTTGGACACATGCATGAAGCATTAAATATAGATAAATAAAAAAAACTAATTACACAGTTAGGGGGGAAATCACGAGACGAATCTTTTGAGTCTAATTAGTCCATGATTAGCATACGTGCTACAGTAACCCACATGTGCTAATGACAGGTTAAATAGGCTCAAAAGATTCGTCTCGCGGTTTCCAGGCGAGTAATGAAATTAGTTTTTTCATTTGTGTCCGAAAAACCCTTCCGACATCCGGTCAAACATTCGATATGACACCCAAAAATAAACAGGCCCGTTGTTGAGGGTGAACTAAACACGGCCCTACGCCTGGGAGTTAGTGCAGTGTGCTCGCTCCGGACATGTCCTGCAGGCAGGACGTGGGAAGCTTCTTTCTTTGTTGGTGGGACAGCCGACAGGAAGCCGCACTCCAACACCGCACCTGCGCGTGAAACCATCACTAATCCCTCCGTTCCATAATTAGATTTTTTTTTTCCTTTCCGTTTGTCCCAAATAAATTTACTCCCTCCATACTCGTAAAGAAAATCATTTAGGACAGCGACACGATCTCCAAAACACAACTTTGACTTCTTATTTCTATAAAAAGTATTTATTGAAAAGTGATATATATATATATATATATACTTTTATGAAAATATTTTTCAAGATAAATCTATTCATATAATTTTTACATTTTTAAACTCAACAACTTGAGAGTTATTCATGATTTATATTCCTAAGGTTTGACTTAAACATTGTTCTAAACGACTTCCTTTATAAGTACGGAGGGAGTATTTTCAAACAATCGTTTCATCGGGAGTATGTGAAAATATAAAATAAATGCATGGGAATATATAAAAAGAGAAATAATTGTATTTGGATTTGACAAAGTAGGACTATTATAGTCTTTTCTGTTTGGTATTGGTATGTGTGGAATAGGTGAAAAATAAACTTCATCCCCATCGTTTGGCTTATTGGCATATTTGCAAATAAAATAATTTATGAATAATATTTTTATATACGTGTTCTTAATGATCTAAAAGTAAATACTAAAAAATAAACTACAATGAAAAACCCAAAATCAACTCCAAATTTAAGGCTGAAAATTCAAAATTCAATTGATAAGTATAAGCATAAACGAAAAAATGAAACCGCTTATTTTGGGACGAAAGGAGTATGAAAATAGTAGTACTACAGCCTACACATAAATGACTGATTTCGATCTAGTTCTTTAGCTAAGCTTATTAAGGGCGTGCAAAATAAGAGAGGTTATTATCATATTATTAATTAAATATTAACTATTATAAACTTGAAAAAATATATTATTTCCTAAAAATTCTACATAAAAGGCTTTTTAAGGGGACATAGTACTTAGCGGTTTGGAAAACGTGCTCAGATTAAATGGGAAAATAGCAATCAAAGAGTACTCACTTTAAGTCTGTTGATAACTGCATGTAATATATACGATATGAAATTTTCATCCATACCACGAAGGTTTGATCAAAATCATAAAATATCAAAAAAAATTCGAGGGTTCTAATTTATACCACTGAACAAAGTGCAATGACACTCTTGCCCTTCTCCTCCCCACTACCGTTGGTCGAAGCTCATCCGAGAGCAATGGCCAGCGACATGGACTCAGGCAAGCCTTCCAGTGGCGTGGCCATAAATCAAGCTTGTCCCACGCAATGTCACGGTCAGGATCACTCCATGCAACGAAGGTGGCGCTTGAACTTATTGTGGGTAATTGCAGTGTGGATCAACCTCATTCTAGGCAGTAATGGTGTGGTTCAACCTCATCTTGCCAGCGGTTGCAACGTTCAAGCCCATCCTAGTAGTCTACGGTGTGGATCGAGCTCCTCTTGGGTTGCATCGGTGGCGCCTGAGCTCATCCTTCAACGGCGGGGCGGACCAACCTCCGACCTCGAGAAACCTGCCTCGGGACTTCTTTGTTCAGTGTAGACAAGGGAAGACGATAAGGGTAATTGTGGAATTAGCAATTTTTTTTCATAAGGAAAAGGGAAATTTTGGGGTATAGATTGGAAGTTTTGATGTTGCTATAGTAAATTCTTGTGGTATTTTATGGTTTTGGTCTGGCATGGATAGAATTTTCCCATAGGATAATTTGAGGATTTCAATTTTATGAGAATTTTTTTTATAAAAGCCTTTTAAAATAAATGACTGAATCTTATCCTTTCCTTTAAAATTCACAATGGATGGGCAATCCTACGAAGATTTTAGAGGAAAATAACTAGATCATTTGTCTCTTGCAATCCTTTTTTTTTCAGTTGTTGCAATCAGACACATATTCTGAAGCTTTTCATGTGGTTTATCTTTCCTACGAATCCAGAGTCCATGTCACTTGAATTTTGTTTTTCTTTATTCCTATTTTCTAATTGGGGCATACTAGTTACACTATATCAATCTTTTCAACGTATTTTAATGGTACCATTTATGAGTAAGCTGCTCTCACCATTGCCTTCATTCCAGAATATAAAGATTTATAGGTTGTTTACCAAATAGCCAATTACTAAGGTTAAGTTAAAATATTCTATTTTTGTCCCTTCAATTGTTAGAATTTTAAATTGCTTAAATTTCCTTTGCAAGTATGTGATTAGCTTTGGAGTTATGGAAGTAATGAGAATCAGTTGAGGAATCATTCATGATATAAAATTTGAATAATAGGAATTCTTATATTTTGAAATTGAAAATAGGGAGAGTACATTTGTAGGCGTATCGTTTCGTTGGTTCGCTTTTCTACCTATTTTATACTTCTTCCGTCCCCAAATATAATGTATTTAGGATAAAGGTGTATTATCTTATATTTAATTATATTAGGATGTATCACTCCACCTAAAATCCTTTATATTTTGGGGTGCAGGAAATTAATAGTTCCCATAGCAGTCAAGCCTCCTAAGCTAAGCGATAATCGGTTGATGCTCATGTTAACGTCTTATCATCAAATTGCAGTTTATACACAGCTTCACTAGATAAGCACAAGCTTGGCTCGCAGATCATTAACTGCCATGAAACGAGCTAGTGCGTTGTGGACTTGTGGGTTTGTGGCAGTACCTTTCTGAAGCGGCACATCACATAAAAAGTCGGCATCAAATACCTCCGTAGATACTTTAAGGATATGGGTATATTAAAAAGGCAAAAGGTAACGGAAAAAATTAGTGATTAGTTAGAAAGAGAATATATGTAAAGAAATTAAATAGAGAATGGTTGTAATTGGTTGAGATGAAGGGTATGTAAAAATTATCTACGGAGATATTTGATGCCGATGTTCTTTAGTAATAAAATTATCTACGGAGAATGGTTGTGATTAGTTGAGATGAAGGGTATATTAAAAAGAGAAAATATAGCTATATTTTGAGATAAACATGTACTATGAACTAATAAATAATTACAACTTAGCTGTCCCTTAACACTGTCCAAAAACTGCTAATTAAGCATCATCAGCTAGCATTAAGCCAATTGGAACAGAGTAATTAATATAATGGTGAGGCACTGCGGCGCATGCTGCAGCTAGATGCAGTAGGGTGAAAGGCAAGGGGGATAGCTGGGCATCTGGACAAGAGATTAGCACCTAATCACCTAGCTAGGCTTTACTTTACAGCTCAAGATTGCACGTGCTGATTGGTTAGTCTTACTAATTAATCTCCGGATAATGGATCTTGACTGTTGACTGACAGTAGCCATGGCATGTGCCATGTCATGGTCTCCACTCTCATCGATCGTATGGGTGATGGAGATAGTTTAATTAGTGCATCTGGAACAGTCAAGGGGATATTAATCTTTTTTTTTTCGGGGAAAGGGGATATTAATCTTACACAAGATCAGAGATATTTTCTTTTCGAACATGAGTTCTAAGGACAAATATACTAGTAATAGCTAAATTCCGCAAGTTTTCCAAGGGAGTAAATATAAGGATTTGTTTAGCTCATGTCCTAAGATTGCATAATTGATTCATTGTTCTTTTGTCCTTTTTTGCCAAGCACGTCTAGGATGCAACAATTTCATCACACTTGTTTGAGACAGTGACACATGGGACAAGTCTATTAGAAATGAATCTTGTCACAAGCTTGTCATGGAAAACCAAATTGAGATGGTAGAACTTTCCTTGCTCAAAGTAAGATGAAGTATGGCAAACCTATCAAATTTTCGTAAGGCAACAAATTAATCAAATAAGTTTTAAAATCATACCAAAAACTGGTAACTCAAAGCCTACTAGAATTTGATAGGGTCTTAAACCAAACATCTCTACAATATGTTACAGTTAAAACTGGCATTACTTCGGTTAGCTTTTTCTTTTTCATGTTGTTTCTCAAAAGAAAAAAAAAAGCATGCTCATAGATTACTCAATATTCACTACTCCCTCCGTCCCAAAATATAAGCATTTCTAGCTATGAATCTAAACACATGTTTATCTAAATTTATAGCTAAAAATTGTTATATCTTAAGGCGGAGGTAGTTGCTAGCAACAAAAAGATATACTCCCTCTGTCCCATAATATAAGGGATTTTGGAGGGATACCTCCAAAATCCCTTATATTATGGGACCCCTCCAAAATCCCTTAGGGCATGTACAAAGGTGTTGACAGAAAACACGATGCCTGGGAGATCTGCTTAACTCCAGTGCAGGTCCAAAACTCGCCTTTGGATGTATGAGCGTGTCAGTTGATTTGATCCTGTGTTGGCCGATTTACCGCCTGCCCGCTATGCTGTGGCTGCTCCCTCATCAATAGCCGAGGATTAATCGGCTGGCCTGGTGTCGATGCTGATGGAGCAGGCAGAGGAGTCAATGGCGGTGCCATCGGCTGAGCCGATGGTGCAATCGGAAGAACTGCTTGAGCAGGCGGCTGAACATCGGTGATCAAAGGCCGATAATTTGGAAAGACACCTCCTTGCAAGTAGACCGGGCCTGCAGCTTGATGCTCAGCTATTGATCCATCGGCTATCGACTTCATCGTGTTTGACAAGGTGTTGACTAACACCCCAGACTTATTGATCAAAGCATTGTGCACGGCATAGTCCACTCGATCTTGGAAATTATTGAAGAAATCTTGTGCTGTCTCACCATCCTGATTAAGATTTCCTCCTTGTGGCCCGTGAGCACCATCACCTTGAACTCTATGTACCTCTTGAGAGTTGTCACCCTGATTCTCCTGAGCCGAGCCATCTGTGGCACCTTTGTCACTTGGTTGAGCCGATCCATCTAAGGCTCTTTTTCCCTCCTTAGAGGTGCTGGTCTCAGGCTCTTCGGGAACTACCTTTACCTTGTACTTTTGAACAAATGTTCCCTTGCGAGTCTGCATGAATGAGTTTAAGAACTGATCTCGCGCTTGTTGCATCATTGCTTCGAAATCCTTCTTCTGATCAGGTGTGAACTTTTCTGGATCAAGAGTCACAACATTCCCTTCATTGACGTCACTCAAGCCTAGCCTCTGGATTTTCTCCTTGACAGTACCTGGGCTAGCCGATGACGGCAACAGTGGTGGTTTCTCGGCCATGAGGAAAAGTTGTTTTCTGACTTCTAATCTGTCCCACCGGGTGTGCCAAAAGCATGTTGACAGAAAACACGAGGCCTGGGAAATCTGCTTAACTCCAGTGCAGGTCCAAAACTCGCCTTCGAATGTATGAGCGTGCCAGTTGATTTGATCCTGCAATCAACAAGAAATAAAACAAAGAAACCGTAATTAATCCTATAAATGATAGCCGATCGGCTAGGTGCCGATGACATATCATTTATTTTAAGCCGATGTCATATGTACATCGACCGACAAATATCAATAAGGAAATCAGAACTAAATCTACTCGATCGGCTGTAGATATTAATGATATATAATCCTTCTATCGATATATACTTAAATTAAGTGATTGGGATAGATCGATCACCTTGCCGAGACAGTATAAATCACTTAGATCGAAATATATATTAATAGTGGGATTATATATATTCATAGCATAGCCGATCAGATAGATCTAGCATGTATCGGCTAATACTCCGATACCACTCTATATTAAGATATTAAAGCAAGTAAAGTATATCAAACAGAAGCCTACTATACTTAGATGCGACAAGATCTTAGCATAAAGGACAGATTTAACATATCGATCAAGCATATAGAGTAAACGTAGTTAAATCAGGTAAGATCGGCTGAAACTCCGATACTACCCTAATCGGCAACCAGAAAGCAGGCTAGAGATTGCAGTTCTAAGCACGACTTAATAGATCAAACTTAACTGATGTAGCATTAAGTATGAAAAGAAGAACAATATCTAGACAATCAAGCCGCTGGATGTTTCGTAGAGTGGTGGATACATCACATAATCTAAGTTAACGTCGTTGTCTAACCTAATCGGCTGCCTTCCATTAACAGATATTAGCCGATTATAGGTTAGACAATGATATTATCAAAGATTATGTGATATATATGATAACTCGACGAATTACATAAACAAGATTAGAGTGTCATAAAGATAGAAGCACTAATCCTGAGAACACAGGTCGTCATGACAAGTTTTACCTCTTGTTGAAGATCGAAACCGATGCAGCTCAACCCGAAAGCACGAACTCGTCGAAATAAAAATAAAGCAAAAAGGGTGGCGATGCGCCGAGATTGTATTGAATGTATCTGTTAGATTGATTACATAGGGCTCAGGGTCTTTTTATACCCGAGAATTACAAGATACGTCCATACCGGACACGACTATTATCTCTAACAAACTCTAAGATAACATAAGTCTTTACGGCAGACTTTTGCCTAAACATATCTCTAAGGAAATTACATGGAATATCCTAATTAATAGACACAATTGCCTTCCCGGGACTTTATCCATGCGTGGCAATCATCTTGAAGCACATCAACTCGAACCCGATGACGTACACCGAGTCGTATTATCGGAATCGACTGTATCGGCTAGCCCTGTCCGTCTTGAACTCTGCCGATCCTGACCGTAGCCGATTTGGACTGCAGCCGATTCTTGCTCTGCTTCTGCAACGACCTCCGTCTTGGACTCCGCTTCGATACGATCTTCATCCCCGATACTGAGGATACCAAATTTGGTTGTTAACAAAAGGTAGAGTCAGATATGAGCTCTACGTTATCTAGAGACTAGCATCCTACAACAGTTAGAGACAATATGGTCTCTAATCATTAATGTATCAAAATATTTTTCCTTACTTTTCTTTCCTTTTTTCTTTCACCACCATGCAATAAAATTTGCTCTAATAAATGCTAAGAGTCGACTCTGAGCCGTTGTCATGCATAACAACCATACTCCTTTCTCTTTCTTCCATGTCATCAAATTTACTTGCATGGCAATAGAGAGAGACCACTAATAAAAACCGTTGTACATGCGCTTATATTATGGGACGGAGGGAGTATTACATAACCAGTTACAGCAGGGGAAATACACCACACTCCAAAAAGCCTTAAATTGTTCATCCGCATAGCATCTCATACGTTCATCAAAGTCCCAGTGGACCCAACCCATGAGGTGGACCAACAAGTAAATGTAATATTCCTAGAGTGGGCATCCAACAGGTCCATCAGATCCAAATCTCAAGCATACATAGTACCTAGAGAACAAAACAATGACCTGGTATGGATCTGAAAGTGAAAAGACCATGTGTTCCCTTTGCACATAAAAGCACACATTTTAGTGCTGTGCTGGACCCAGCAAACTACCCCCAACAGCTGGAAATTGATGCTACATGATGAAGATTAAAGATTTTCTTGTCTTTACAACTGTAGTCAAAATGCTGATACAAAATAATGCAAGCTTGCAAGTCTGAATATGCTAGTAGTAAATCTGTACACTACGGGAGAGTCGGTAAGGATTTGGAACAAAATTATGTTACAAGTAAATCAATCAGGGCGTTAAATTCAGCTGATCGAGATTTTACTTTGGCAGAAAATAAGCCATTAGGAATGCCCAGCTGAAGATTAGGGGGTGTTTATCAGGGGTGTAAAGTTTTAGTGTGTAATATCGGATATTATATAGGGTATCGCATGGGGTGTTCGGGCACTAATAAAAAAACTAATTACAGAATCAGTCAGTAAACTACGAGACAAATTTATTAAGCCTAATTAATCCGTCATTAGCAAATGTTTATTGTAGCACCACATTGTCAAATCATGGAACAATTAGGCTTAAAAGATTCTTCTCGTAAATTAGTTGCAATCTATACAATTAATTATTTTTTAGACTATATTTAATAGGTCCTTAGTTTGCAAATGTCAGAAACCTAAAGTGAGCCTAATAAGTGTTGTCTGAGGAAACTACTAGGGTCTAGTGGCTACCAGCACAGTTGGTGAGCTAGCCACCGGTTTGAGTCCTCCTCGAACAAAATATTTGGGGATGTCTCTACCCCCAAATCTGTTTTTCTTTTTAAGCGTTTCCTACTTCTACATATGATCCCGGATAACACCACATGTGGATGGGCCAGCAGCCCAGCAGGATGATCCAGGACCATCAAAACAGGGCCTTAAAACTCGGTAGTTAGGATATCAAATGATCTGTTAGAGCATCACCAACAATCTACTAATAATCTATTTTCCTAAACTGAAAATAGGTGGTGAAAAAACCCCTTCCTTCAAGAGATAGCCTAAATTCAATCCCAAAAAACTAAAAGTGGGCACTTCTGTTAAACTACCAACATAAATTCTAGTTTTTTTTTCCTTTCCCGTGCGCAGAAGGAGATCACCCCGATGCGGGAAGGAGAGGAGAAACGCGGAAGGAGGGGAGAAACGCGCGGAAGGAGGGGATTGGGAGTCGTTCTCTCGCCCTCAAATACACGTACCGAGAAAATTGGAAATGGGAAGTCCAAAACGTCCAGAGCTCTTTTGGGAATCTGTTGGACCAATTTTTTTTAACCAAAATCCCAAAAAATAGGATTGGGGATGGAATAGATAGACTGTTGGTGATGCTCTTACCAGTGCACTTCAACAAGACGGTCTGATTTGTATCTTACATAATATTATATACCTTATAATTTAAAGTTTGGCATTTAGGACTGTTGATGTGAAAACACGAGGCCTGGGAGATCTGCTTAACTCCAGTGCAGGTCCAAAATTCGCATTCGGGTATGCTAGCATGCCAGTTGATTTGATCCTGCAATCAACAAGAAACAAAGACAAAGAAAAAGTAGTTAAATCCATAAACGACAGCTGATCGGCTGAATGCCGATGACATATCATTTATCTTTGAGCCGATGTCATGTGTGAATCGATCGGCAGTCATTAATAATTAAGAAAGAACTACATCTACTCGATTGGCTGTAGATATCACCAATATATAATCCTGATGTCGATATATACTTAAATCAAGTGATTGGGATAGATCGGTCGCCATGCCGAGACAGTATAAATCACTTAGATCGAAATATATACTAACAACAAGATTATATACGTTCATAGCATAGCCGATCAAATAGATCTAGCATGTATCGGCTAATACTCTGATACTACTCTATATTAAGATATTAAGGCAAGTAGAATATACCAAACAGAAGTCTAATATACTTAAATGCGACAAGATCTTAATATAAAGGGCAGATTTAACATGTCAGGCAAGCATATAAGGTAAATATAGTTAGATCAGATAAGATCGGCTGAAACCCCGATACTACCCTAATCGGCAACCAGAAGACAGGCTAGAGACTGAAATTCTAAGCACGACTTAATAGATCAAACTCAACTGATGCAGCATTAAGTATGAAAAGAAGAACAATATCTAGACAATCAAGTCGCTGGATGTTTCATAGAATGGTGGATATCTTATATAATCCAAGCTAACGTCGCTATTTAACCTAATCGGCCACCTTCTATTAACAGATGTTAGCCGATTGTAGGTTAGATGACGATATTACTGAAAATTATATAAGATATATGATAACTCGACAGATTACATAAACAAGATTAGAGTGTCATAAAGATGGAAGCACTAATCCCGAGAACGCAAGCCGCCATAACAAGTTTTACCTCTTGTTGAAGATTGAAACCGATGCAGCTCAACCCGAAAGCAAGAACTCGCCGAAATAAAACGAAAGCAAAAAGGGTGGCGATGCGCCGAAATTGTATTGAACGTGTGCCCCTTTGATTACATGGGGTTCGGGTCTATTTATACCCGAGAATTACAAAATATGTCCATACCGGACACGACTCTTATCTCTAACAAACTCTAAGATACCACAAGTCTTTACGGCAGACTTTTGCCCAACCATATCTCTAAGGAAATTACATAAAATGTCCTAATTAATAGATACAATTGCCTTTCCAGGACTCTATCCATGCGTGGCAATCATCTTGAAGCACTTCAACCCAACCCGATGTTGTACACCAAGTCGTATTGTCGGAATCGGCTGCATCACCTAACCAAGTCTGACTCGAACTCAGCCGATCCAATCGTAGCCGATCCGGACTCCAGCCGATTCTTACTCTGTTTCCGCAACAATCTTCATCACCGATTCCGCTTCAATCTAGTCTTTATCTCCGATACTGATATTACCAAATTTGGTCGTTAACAAGGACATGTTTAGTTCGTAAAAAAAGAAATTTTGGATGTCACATTGGATGTTTAACCAGATGTCGGAAGAAGTTTTCGGATACGAATGAAAAAACTAATTTCATAACTCGCCTGGAAACCGCAAGACGAATATTTTGAGACTAATTAATCCATCATTAGCACATGTGGGTTACTGTAGCACTTATGGCTAATCATGGACTAATTAGACTCAAAAGATTCGTCTCACGATTTCCCCCTAACTGTGCAATTAGTTTTTTAATCTATATTTAATGCTACATGCATGTGTCCAAAGATTCGATGTGATGTTTCTGAGAAAAAATTTTGGGTAACTAAACCAGGCCTTATAGGAAAACATAGCAACATCTACGACACGAAATTTATTTTGCCCTATCCGCTATTAAATATATTTTTAATATATTTGTTTTGTATTGGAAATGCCATTGCTTTTGTTGATAAACTTGGCTAAATAAAAAAATGAGTTAAGACGACTTATAATATGAAATTGAATTAAGACGATGACAGCTTCTGTCTCCATTCATTCAGCTGACATCGGAACATGAAGAAGGGGGATAAAGACATCTTATCATCCCAATTTGGATGGTAGAACCTTCTCAAGACAATGGCATGCGCATGCTGACAGCCCGTGAGAGTGTGACTGCTCTTCGTAGATTTATCCTGTAAATCTTTTGTTCCACCTACAAGACAGGTGTTTATCCCTATTTATCTAAATCAGCTCCACTAACCGGTTTTGATCTTCTAAACCCATCTTGACTAGGGAGGTTCCTCAAGGTTGAGATGGTTGGTGACTCCATATCACCGTAACGTATTAAATGGACCGTGGATCGTGTTAGCGGCGTGAAAAAAAAGGCGTCAACACCACAATCACTAAAGACTGATATCTGGCCAGAAACACTAATTACCAGAAACACCAATCCAAATTGGATTGGTAACTAATATTTGTTAGATTGATTTCTGGCCACTGAGCCAGAGGAACACGCATATGGGCTTGGTCCACCCACATCCACATGCACTTAACATTGAGGACCAAGTCTCTTGACACGGACGCACGTTGCTCTCTCTCTCTCTCGCACGATGATTGGATGCGCTACCCAACAGATTCACCCTTGATCCCCTCAGCGCACGCACATATAAAGGAATGGCTACCCGTTCATCGGTGACGAGTGACAACTGATTTACGGCCTAGCTAGACCAAAACCCTCGGACTATCAATCCTAAGGTGTGGTGAAGGGAGGGGGAATTCTATCTCGGCGATTTCCATCACCATTGCCACATCTCGGTGTTCCCGCTGTCCTGCTATCTGCACGGTGATTCCCATTACTAGCGTCCTACTACTGTGTCACCGACGCGACCTAAGGCGGCGCTCATGGCTTCTTCAGCCATCGGTCGGTACACCACCAAATTCAGCATAAGAGAAATTTTGTGATCATGCATGCATTGTCCGAGTTAATGATTTTAAGAATTAGCTCCAACAGTATTATCCCACAACCATGAGGATAAACATGCAGTTTTGGACAAGTAGTTTAGCACAATTCTGAAAGATGTTTCACGTTCGACCCACATTTCTTCATCAATCCCTAGCAGTGCAAAAAAAAAAAAGAAGAAGAAGAACTCAATTGTATGCAAAGTACAGATCATCACCCCAAGCCAGAGATTGCTTTGTGCCTCTTTGTCTGTTTGAATTTGGAATCTCCTCATTTCATTATGCTTCAAATTTAAAATGCTTTCAATTTTTTTTCGAGGGTCATATTTCGAGTCTCCATACGAAGTTTGTAGGAAATTTCAAACTGAATAAGTTCATTTTAGGTCCCTTGACAGTGAATTCGACGTCCTTGAACCTCAATATAAGATACAACGGGTCCCTCAACTATCAAAACCGGTGCAATATAGGTCCCAAGGCAGTTTGGACAATGGTTTCAGCTGACGTGGCACCTATGTGGCTAATTTGATTCGGTCTTCATCTGACGTGGCACATGAAGCAAAATTTAACAATTTAAGAATTAAAACAAAATATATGGGCCTATATATTAGTCAAACAATAAAATTAAAAAAAATATTTGGGCCCACATGTTAGTAGGCCCACATGCTCCACCTCATCATCTCTCTTCTCTATCTCCTTCCCTTATCCTTTCTTCCCTACTTTCCCCAGAGCGGTGGAGGAAAGGTTAGAGGCTCCAGAATGCCAGATGCGGCCTGTGCGGGGCTAAGCACAGGACACGTGCCAGGGTGCCGAGCCGGGGGCTTGCCAGACTTCATGTGCTCGTCCGGGTACGGAGTAAGCACCGGCGCGTTGAGGTCCGACAACCGCCACCGCCCGTCGTGCCGCCCCTCTCCTCGTCGTCCGCCGTGCCTCTCCATGCCACCCTCGTCGCCGGCCTAGAGGTCATTGGAGCTGCCACCACCATCTTCGCTTCGATCCGGGTCACCTTTGTACCAGGTCAAGCTCCTTTGCGTGTGCGTCTCCCTCTTGGCTGCCGCTCACCGAAGCCAACGCCGACACTGACCCCTTTCCTCTTCGTTTGCTGGCCACCACCCGTCGCACAGCCCTTCTCCTCGTCTTCTACCGCGCCTCTCCATGCCGCCCTTGTCTCCGACAGTTCGTGGGGGCAGGCACTTGCCCTAGAGGTCATCGGAGCCACCGTCACCGTCTTTGCCTTAACTCGGCTCGCAGTTGCGCCAGGTCGTGCTCCCTCGCGTGCATGTCTGTATTAATGCCAAAATTTAGTAAGATTCTTTAGCGATTCGGTTAAGGAAAGATCACAATCAGTCGATGGAAGGTTTATCCAAAAGAGACCGAGTTCGAGAAGGATGTCACGAAGACCACGACATGGCAGCTTGAGTTTATCTATTACTTAGTGAAGTTTTGCATTTAGGAAAGTTTGTGTCATGTCTGATCAAGAGTTATGTTTTTCCTTTTATATCTAGGAAAGCTTGTGTCATGTCCGACTAAGACTCTTATTGGCCTATGGATATAAATATGTACACCCATGGTCCCTGTAATTTATCTCCACAGATCAAATACAACTACTCTCGGCGCATCGCCACCCTTTTTTCGAGGTTTTTTATTTATCACTGGCGGAACTTGGCACCTGACGCAGGGTTGCATCAACTTCAATCTCCAGCGAAGGGGTAAGCCCTACATTCCGCCAGCCCTGGCAATTGTATTGACTATATTAGCGTTCTTCAAGGCTGCATCGATTCGATCTCTTGGATTGCTTTGGTTCGATTGATATATTTGCCTACATGATATTTCAATTCTATCTTTAATTGCATTGTGTTTAGAGACGCATCGGTTTAGTTGGGACTGTCTCGGTTAAGTGCAATCTTCTATCCTAGTCAAATATCTCTACAATCACAATACTATTTTAGATAGATTTGTTATATCCATCATATTAGACAGATTTATCGGCTCATTGAGTATTAGATTATCATATATGATCTTGTGCTGCATCGGTTAGATTCGACCTACTAAATTGTTGTTGATAATCTAAATCTTGTTAAGCCGATAGGTTAATGCTAATGTTTCATCGGAGGGTTAGCCGATTTTATCTGGTGTCTTAATTTTTTTTATGGTTTACCACCCTAAAAAACTATCAAAGGCCCGATTGTTTAGACCTTATACTTCCTTTCATACTTATTACTGCATTAATTGGGTTTGACCTACTAAGTCGTGCTTGGAATTGTAAGAACTAACTTGCTCTTTGGTTATCGATGAGGGTAGCATCGGGGTTTCAGCCGATGAGTTACCTAAATGTTGCATCGACTAATAAGGATTATACAAGTTGATTTTAGCCGATTGGTTCATTACTTCATTATATTATGGATTGTTTGCTCAAGTTCTTTCATTGTTTATCTAAGTGTCAGAATATACATTGGAAATTTAGCCGATTATTCAAACCCTATCAACATCGGCTAAATATCACTACATCGGCTTGTTAGCCGATAGGTTATTTGATCGGCAATATATCTATCTTGTCAGTTGCAGGATCAAATTAACTGGCACGTCCGCATCTCATCAAAATTTAGGATATACACTAGAGTTAAGCAGATCTCCTAGACCTTCGTGTTATATTTCATATCAACGTACAGTCTCTCCCCTGGTCACTGCTCGCCGATGCCGACCCCTCTCGCTCTACCCTCTCCGCCTCCACCGCCACCTCTCCCGACCGGTCGCCATCGCCATGCCTCACTCCCTCTCGGGGGCATGCGCATATGGGAAGGGGGATGAGGAGGTGAAGGACGGGAGTAGGAATCGAGAAGAAGAGAGGAGGAGAAAAGCGAGAGAGGGAGAGAGAGAGGGGAAGAGGAAGAAAGCAAGAGTGAAGGGGACGACCTAGAGAAGAGAGAGGATGAGGTGGATGAAGTGGGCCAACTAACACGTGGGTCCCATTATTTTTTAATCTTATTGTTTGACTGACATATGAGCTCACATATTTTGTTTTAATTTTTAAATTGTTAAATTTTGCTTCATGTGCCACGTCAAATGAAAACAGAGTCAAATTAGCCACGTAGGCGTCACATCAGATGAAACCACTGTTCAAATATCCTTGTGACCTATATTGCAGTGGTTTTGACAGTTGAGGGACCGTTGTATTAGTACTGTGGTTTAAGCACGAAAACCGAACTTATTCCACATTTCAAACTGGGTTCAGTTCAGCATAACGGCCACTTGCAGATGGGCCGGGTCCATTACAGCGAGCAGGCCATACGCCCAAACGAAACTAGACCTAAATCAAAGCTTTTGCTCTCCGGGTCCAGGGCACCGGAGCTCCGGCGACGGCGAGCTACTCCGCCGCTACAGCCCAGGTCGGAAGCTTCTTCTCCGACGAGGTGTTCTTTTCTCCCTCGAGGCCCCGACGCGAGGTGAGAACCCTCTGTTCGTTTCTACTTCCCCAATTCCTGATTGCCTCGGTGGTGCCCTCCGATTCGCCGCTACTGGCTCTTCCGGAATCCGTTCTTCGGTGCACGGCCTTGGCTTGGCCTGCGTTTATCGTTCGATTTGAGGAAGCACTAGGATTTCATTGCGTTGATCTACCGTGCTGTCGATTTGGTGAGCTAGTATTTTACAGTAGCATGGCTTTACTGGAATGGCATTTCAGTTTCAGATCGGGGAAAAAAGTTCATAGCTCCCTCAGCGGCCAGCGCTCTGGAAAATGAAATGCATTTTCGTGCTATGAACACAATGGTTGCAGTCTTGCAGGTAGTGTAGAAGCATGTTAAATAATTGAGAGTAAATTTGCTGTGTTGAGCCCCCTTCTTATTTGGCGGTATGTATGGGAAGAGAGGAAGGCAGGAAGGGATGAAAGCTTAGGGAATATGCTCCCCTTTTGGCCAACAAAAGGTGCGAATCTGCTCCCCTTTGTTTACTTTGTTGTTCTGAAGTATACGTCAACACGATTTTGATTTTCCACTTTCCTGTTCAGTGTTGCATCTGCCAGTCAGAACTCTCTGTTTATCACCAATCAAATGCTATGTGTGTGTTAGTATTATGCGGTGTTGTTAATATCTTACAGAAAGATAGAGTTCATGCCTGCTATGAAGAATGGGCTTCGCAAGTGAATCTGATAAAAGTACTAGGCTTAATATTTACATTTTTCCAGCATAGTTTTTTGCAGGAATTATATGTTTTTCAGAGCAATCAAAAGACTGCATCTATATCTATATCTATACTAATATAAAAAGGAGGAGTTGTCCTCCAATCCTTCTGGTGAAATCACCGGATCGATCCCTACCGTCCAACCGCATATTTTCTGATCCGTACCGTCCATCCGCGTATCCTCCTCATCCCCACGCGCAAAGAGCCGAAGACCACACGCGACTCGCGCTCCTCCTCGCGTGTGCTACTGCCGCCACCACGCGCCGCTCTTCCTCGCTCCTCCTCCTCGGCCGCCGTCTCACTCCACAGCTGCCCCCGCCGACGCGACTCGCTCCTCCTCCCTCCTCCTCGCGTGTACTACTGCCGCCGCCGCTGGAGCCGTGGATTCCCCATTTGTCGGAGGCGGAGCCAAGGTCGTCCCCCTTCTTCCACCGCCGCGGCACTCCGTTGTTGCCCCCGCCGGAGCCCCGCCGAGGTGGTTCCCCCCTTCCGCCGGAGCCCCGCCCGGGATTGCCCCTGACGGCGCCGGGGTGGTCTGCCCTTCCGCCAGACCTACTGTATCACCCATATCATCGTCAATCTCGGCTCGCCGGATTCCTTCGCGACTGTGCGACCATGACTCCGGATTGGCCTCTGTCGTCTACCACGCTGCCCCTCCCCCTCCCCCTCGCTCAACACCCATGCCCCCGTCTCTGCGAGAATGTTGTCTTGCCTTGTGGAGGGAGGGCAACAATCTAATCCAAGCGAGATGGGATGGAATCCTGCCACAAGGGAGCCCCAGCGATGGTGATTGTTGGGAGGCCTAAACCCTAAGAAAAGCTTCAGAATGGATCTCCTTTCAGTGATGCAGGTACAAATACCTTGCTCCCTTCCTCCCTCCCTCCCTCCCAAATTCCGTGGTAATCACTACATCGATTATCACCAGCTGTTGATTCTGATTGCTCTGGTGATTTTGTGCACGAATTAGTGTTTTTTTTTTATATCCGATGCTTGTGTCAAAATGATGTGTGCAGTCACAAAGCATGGAGGGAACTGACGCCTCTTGTCACCACTTACCAGCAACAGCAGCAGGAGAAGCGTAGGTCCAGCAATCAGGAAGGCAGACAACAAAGGTTCGTTAGCTCTAATCCAAGAACGCAGCTCCTCAATGCACAGCTTTTCTCTATATGTGAAGACCTTTACTCCTGCAGACAACAGGTTTCTGTACTTTCACCTGTTCATCTATCTATTCCAAAATGTGGCAGTGGCAATGCGGTTTGTCTTGATTTGGTTTGTTTTGTTGTGCTCCACGATTATCAGTTCTGAATTTCAGATAAATGAAGGTTGGTTGGTTAGCAAGCAGGAAAATCACTGGTAATCTGTTATTTGTCAAAATGTGACAAGCATACTGATCTCTTTGTTTTGTAGAGTAGTGCTAACTGCACGCTAAGGAACCATCAACCCACCTTATACGATTTTAATGGAAATCTATACATATATAGCTGCTAATGCATTAAGTTCATTTATATGCACACTTTGTCCTCGGAAGTCATATATGTAAATTCACCTAAAGTCTGAATTATCTTTGTTGATAGGCAGGCACCGTCAACTTCCAATCAAGAGGATTGCTATTTAGTTGCAAAGATCATTGTGACACAATTATGTCCGTGGATTCTGTTTTGGCTTGAGTCTTGCTTCTGAAGCACTTGACTTGGAGAAAAAGGTATAAGTTCCTTTTTTTTTTTTTTTGCCTTTTTGAAGAATTCCCTTCAATATTTTACGTTTTCTGCTTAGAATTTTGTTGGATCGTGTAGTGCCACATAATTGACATGGAATGTAATGCCCCACCTTTACGCCATGTAGGTGGGAGGATCTCATGTTGGTTCTTATCTACCAAGTTCTGGTTTTGGCGTCATACATAGAAGAGGGACCCGATGAGCTCATTACTGCATTGCTATTTTGTATGATGCTTTTTCAGTACCTCATGTCCTATTTTGAGGGAACTTGGGGTTTAAAGTATGGTTCAGTTTTGTACTTCATAAATGCAGATCATATCTTTGTTTGTCACTGTGAATTACAAGGGGGAATCAGGGCTTCTAATTGGGAATCTAATGTTGCTTCTAATTGGGAATCTGAAGTGAAAAGAATTTGTTGGTGAAAAAAAAAGTTCAGAATCGCATGTTATGTCTCTTGATTGCTAGACAAACTGATTAACTGTGCTTGCAAGGGTGTTTGTAGAAACGGCTTAACCACTATTTCTTCCCAATCCTGGTAACAAGCAACAGACACAAGGTAATAACCTTTGGTGCCAGATGCTGCATCACACTCCTGCGTGAGCAGCAAATGTTTGACAAAATGCTTCTTAGGTACTGTTACTACTCTTGCATGCTATTTGGTATGTGTTTGGCCTTTTATATTAAGTGATAAATGACATGCAAAACATAAATTTCAGGTTTGTCATTACTCAAATACCCATTGACTGTATGCGTTGTTTCAAGTTGCAGTACAACAGAACCATACCATTGTCCTTTACAGTATATCTAATCATACTTTTTTTTGTCCATCCATACTCCATACGAACTATTCTCAATTCTCAACTACCAATGTCTTCATATGGATGATCTTCAGTTGATGATCTTGCTAATTTAAGTGTCGTGACATTGTCAGGCTCTAAGGAAGGACATGGCGATCTGCGTGAGCAGCATTGATATTATCAAGGTAATAGTGGCCAGTGCAGTGCGGGTTAATCTTTGGTGAATACAGTCTTTCTATTTGCACACTACCGATATAGTACTATGTCTCTATGCATGCTTGTAACAATGCCCAAAAGACCAGGGAGAGGCTATGCAGAGGGATTGGGGACTGCTAATTTTCTACATTGATTAGTTTAGTGTTTCCCCTGGATGGGATATGGCAGGGATATTCACAAAGTGCAGAATACATGATTCAGTTGGAGGAAGGCAACACATGAGGAAGATGGTTTGCATAATAAATTATCTTAGGTTAAACTAATGTTTTTTTCTCATCTGGTGTTTTGTACCCTCATAATCATCTAGCTGTTGTAATTCATCAAGTGTTACCCATGTTAAAGTGGTTGTACTCTATAGCAACCTAGCAGGGCTTTACATTTTGTTATGTGCAAAATTTGGCATGGAGTAAGAAAGGGGGTTATGTTTACAATTTTCAAATAAATTATACCTAACCAAGGCATTCCCTTCAGTTTTGTTGCCCACTTGGCACATAGGGAACAGTTAGAAATTGTAAGAAATTATATACTAAACATGAGAAAATTTTATTTCTCTTAAGTTTGTCTGATTGGTATATTGCTCAATCAAAGGGGCTGATCAAAAAACCAAAATAGCAGTCACACTTTGATGCATGAATATTACTACCTTTGTTTTTAAATATATAATATTATTGACTTGTAGGACATGATGCTTGACCGATAATTTTATTAAAAGCTATGTATATTTGTGACTTGTTTCATTACCATTAAAGATACTTCAAGCGCAACCTATATTTTCCATGAAAAGTATTACATTTCAAGATTTGGGAGGATTTCCTTGGTACTAAATAGCAAAAAAAATAATTAGCTATGCTATGTTATGTTATTCAAACATATAAAAG
The DNA here is from genome assembly GCF_000147395.1 of Oryza glaberrima. Taxonomy (NCBI): domain Eukaryota; kingdom Viridiplantae; phylum Streptophyta; class Magnoliopsida; order Poales; family Poaceae; genus Oryza; species Oryza glaberrima. The sequence continues at coordinate 11,597,789 of NC_068335.1, read as the reverse complement.
TGAAAGTATATTGATTATTTAAGTGTACGTCCTAGCTTTTGATTATATACTACTGTGAATTTGATTTTCGAAAGAATGTAATTTTAATATAGGTCACAACGTGTATTGCACGTGCACAATTTTAAAAAAAAGATTGCCTTAAAAAGTCACTATTATTCTATCTTTGTATATACATTGCCAAAACGTGCCTTGCACGTGCACGATTACTAGTCTTTTGTGAAAAGATAAGAATATATAAAAATAAAATTAATGCCCATGTGGGTTTGCAGCCCAATTGTTTAGACATGAACACGAATACACGATACACTATTAAAAACTATACAAAAGAATTTCTTGGATGTTAATATATCTACTGTCATGCGCACTTGCAAAAACTTGATACTCCATAAAGTAAAGAACTGCACACCTTCTAACCCTGTCAATAAGTAATCTGTGAAAATTAGCACCATTGATTGCTAATGGTTTGGGATCACCAATAAATGGATTACATCAGCAAAAAATATTGATCCTGTACTTGGTCTTAAAATCAATGAGTGCCTAACAGAAGAGTACTGTGTTACATTTCTTTTGCCGATATTATGCAGTTAACACCTTTTATGAAGCTAAAAAATCAAACAGCACACTAATGTTGCATCAGTCAGAAACTATTTTGTTTATTTCTTCAACATAGGAAGCCCTAATTGTCTGTATCTCAGCTACAACTTCTCTCATGCATAACCTATCAGTTGGCTTCCTCCTGCTGCATACTAGTGCGAGTCTTGTGACAGCAGTCATGACACTGTTGATTTCTCCCCATGCATTCTCAACTGATAACATAAGGGGGTCAACAATATCTATCAGTAGTTCTGGATATGCCATTTCCGCATATTTCTGCAAGGTCAATCCATCACTGAACATGTCATGTGTAGGTGCCTTACCTGTAAACATCTCAAGGAGCAATATACCAAAGCTGTAGACATCACCGTATGGAGAAATTTGACCACCTTCTCCATATTCTGCAATGCACATGCAACATTAGCAATTCCTGTCAAAGCACAATAACTATTGCAGCAAAAATGTGATTTACCTGGAGCAACATATCCAATTGTACCCATTATCCCCACAGAACTCTTTGAATTGATCAGTTGTTCACCTTCTGGATCTGTAAGAATCTTTGCAAGGCCAAAATCCCCAACATGAGCAACCATGCCGTTCCCAAGAAGAATGTTGCTGGGCTTTAAGTCGCAATGAACTATTGCTGGCTGGCAGTTGTTGTGCAAATAGTCCAGTGCAGCACCAATATCAAGAGCAATATTCAATCTCTGCATTAACGTAAGAACTTTGACTGGACTTGATGGATCTATGTCTGGATGTATCCAACTATCAAGACTACCATAAGGCATGAACTCGAACACAAGGGCTTTGAAGTCATTTTGGTTCAAATTAGGGCAAGAGCAGCAAGTTATGACACCAACCAAGTTCCGGTGTTGAATTTTGCTTAGTGCCTTACACTCTGATACAAAACTCTTAGAAGAACCAGATTGCTCAAGATCGAAAACCTTCACAGCTACGTCAGATACTGAATTCTTGAACTGCATCCTACCCTTGTAAACAGATCCATACCGCCCTGTGCCAACCAAATTGTTGGATGTGAAGCCGTTTGTTGCTTTGGCCAAGTCAGAATAAGAAACTCGAGGATACATTTGATTCATGAAAGAAGAAGCAATTATTTCTACTTTCGATGACAGAGGTCTCAATCTCTTCTTCAAATAGAAGACCAGAAGTACCAATATGAAGCACACCAAAATGACGCTAGCACTCAGAATCCCTGCTTTTCGGATAATTTGAAGTATCCTTCGATTAGACTTTACTCGGCATGAGGGCAAATGCAGCTCTTGAATACCACCACAAAGCTTGTCGTTCCCAACAAATTGGAATCCCGTCAAATTGGAAAACACACCATGTGTTGGAACTTGACCATCAAGATGATTGAAGGATATGTCTAGTTGGTACAGTGACGTCATGTTTATGAAGGTTTCAGGGATTTGTAAAGACAAGTTATTGTGTGCAAGGTATAGTTCCTTCAGGCCTTTCATGAGTCCTAATTCCTCTGGAATTGCACCTGTGAGGCTGTTCTTGGTCAAGTTTAGCAGTTCCAAACCTCGCATTTTACTTATGGACACCGGGATGGTACTGTTCAAGGAGTTGCCATCCATACGAAGTTCCATCAGGCTCTGGCAACTGCTTATAGCATCTGGCAGCGCCCCAGCTAACTTATTATTGTGCATATACAAGTATGTGAGCTTTGTGAGACCACCAACCTCAGATGGAAGAGAACTACTAAATTGGTTCCTAGACAAATCCAGAATGAATGACAAGGATGATAGGCTAAAGATCTCTCCAGGCAGTGGACCTGAAAGCTTATTGTTAGAAAATGTTGCACTGACAAGCCTTTGTAATTTTCCAAGACTTGCTGGAAGAGGACCATCCAGGTTATTATTATTTACAGAAAGATGCTGCAATTGTGTCAAGTTCCCAAGCGAGGATGGAATCACCCCAGACAATAGATTATTGTCTAGTGTCAAGAACTGGAGCATTGTCAACCTTCCAATGTTGTCAGGTATGAGGCCTGCAAACCGGTTGCTAGAGAGCCCTAGCTTAATTAGTTTAGGGAAGTTGCCAATGCCATCTGGTATTCTGTTAGAAATTTCATTAAATCTAAGATCCAGTAGTTGGAGGCGCTCCGATAGGTTACCGATAGAGTTCGGCAATGCACCCCCAAGCCTATTATTTTGGAGTGTGACACCCCGGAGGCTAGTGCAATTGGTCAATAAAGTGATGAACTCCCAGTCCTGCACACTGCTTGCCATTAACTGGTTCCCATTGAGCAACAGGAAGTTTGGGCAGAGCGTCCCGATCTCTGGAGGCACAATGCCAGTGAAGTTGTTACCTGAGAGATCTATGGAGTACATTGTGGTTGCATTTGCAATTGAAGCTGGAATGCTTCCTGTCAAATGGTTCAGGGCAAGGATAAGGTATTGAATTTTTGGTAGGCCGTTGCCAAGATCGGAGGGCAGTGTGCCGTCCAGTTCGTTCATCTCCACACCAATCTGAACTAGTGAGGACAGGTTGAAGATCGTTCTTGGGATGTTCCCTGAGAGATGGTTTACTTGCAGTGCCAGCATCTCAAGCTTACTGAGCCTGCCAAGGCTCTCAGGGATTGGTCCACTGAGCTGGTTGTCGTTGAGATACATTTCCCGCAGCGACGAGAGGTTGCCGAGTGACGGTGGGATGATCCCAGTGAAGTTGTTCTTCCCTAGTGACATGATCTTGATCCTCGACAATCCGCCAAGCCAATCAGGGATCTCACGATTGAGTTTGTTCAAGTCAAGTTTTATGCTCACGAGGCGAGTGCAGTTCCTCAAGCCATGTGTGATCCCACCTTGGAGCGAATTGTTTGACATGTAGAGTGTCGATAACCATGGTAGCTGCCCAATTGTCGACGGCATTTCACCTTGGAGTGAATTGTTTGACAGGTCGAGATATTTCATTCGCGACAATCGCCCAATGGTTGAAGGGATTTCACCGTGCAGAAGATTGTAGCTGAGGTCTAGAGTTCTGAGGTATGTGAGGTTCCCAATAGAAGGGGCTATGTAGCCTACAAGCCCTGCTGAGGACAGATTCAGTGCCAAGACCCTTCTCTTATGCTTGATGCTACAAATGACACCATGCCACCGGCAGAAGTCAGTGGTTGCATTCCATGAGGCCAGTGGATCTGAATCAAAGCTTAGACCTGCCTTGAATGATAGCAGAGCATCCAGCTCAGTCTCATTGCCCAAGGGCAATGCTTGAACATATGCAGTTGATGCCATTAGCAGCACATATAGCAAGGGAAGCAATCTCAGAACAGTAAACATTATGTAGCAGTTCCCTGACTGTTGTGAACCACTAGGCCCTTGTCCCCAGCGCTGCCATTTGAGAATGTTGAACCAAATTACTCAGGATTATTGCTCTATGTTCCACAGAAAAAGATAAACGAGCCATCAGAATTTGCCAGTGTATAACTGTATATAATTAAAATGCAATAAAATATGCTACAGGCTATGCCTATGACAGGCTTTTTATTGGTTTTTAACTTCTTATCAGGTTTGCTTTACACTTTAAATGCCATTACCATTTAGTCTTTTTCCCTGAATTTAATTTATAAAGGATTGTCTACTTCACATCTCTCAACTTTTTCGATAGTTTAATTTCTGACCCTAAAGATTGAGGCGAATCCAAGGTGTTTTTGCATTGACTAAATGCATTTCTATTACATCCTAAATTTATTATTCTATAAATCATATTCAAACTAAAATTTTAACAATTTGGTGCATATGCCTCTAGCTTTTTTTTTTTTGCAAATTCAAACAAAACCTTTTTCAAAAAGAAGCATTTGCAAAAAATGATTTTACGAGATCAAATTGGTGCACACAACAAATCTAAAATTTTTTTCAGAATTACTTCTCAATAAAGGTAGCACCCCAAAAATATTGATATTTTAAAGCCAATTTGCTATATTTCTAAATTTTTTGGGTCAGTGGCACATGACTCAAGTTAGTGCAAAATACCTTTGTTTTCCCTTGAGAAACATCGTGCACTGTATTGAATGCCAATTGTCTAAGATAATTGGTTTAATAGATAATCCAAAAAAATACCATTAGCAAGTGTCCAAATCCAAAAAATACCATCAACAAGTGTGAGTTTTAAGAAATGCCATCGTATAAATGATTTTGTTCCAAAAATGCCATCGCCTGTTAGGGTTCTGTCTATCCCGCACAGTTAACCTAACGGCGGTGGCATTTTTGGGACAGTAATTTGTACAATGGCATTTCTTGGAACTCATGCTTGTCGATGACATTTTTTAGATTTGGACACTTGTTAATGGCATTTCTTGAATTATCTCTTGGTTTAAATGTTTAGGCAAAAGGAACTCAAAATTTGTGTAATTTGTTGTTCGGTTCAAAGACACTCGAAAAAACTGGTAATTTGCTAAAGAATTTTTTCGGCTCAATTGGAGAAAGAAATTCTTTAAAAATATAAGAATGCCCTTACGATCAAAAGATTTTTATTTTGATGCCATGATTGAAGTATGCGATTCTAGGGGCATTCTCGTCTTTCTTAAGAATTTATCTCTCTAATTGAACTGAAAGTTTCCTGTAGCAATTAGGATTTTTTTTAGATTTCTTTCGGCGTGACACATTTTCCAACGTCTATCAGTAAATTACATAAATTTTAGGTGTCCTTTAGCAAAATTTGCCAAATGTTTAAGATTTCAATGTTGTAGTTTGGACCACATTTTTTTTTACCAATGTTACAGTTTGAACTAGGAGTAAAACTTCATTTTCATTTTGAACCAGATAAGATTGCTAAAGATTTCAATTTGGACCTTTTCCATCCTCTCCTGTCCCCTCTCTGTCTCTCTCTCCCCGATTTTGCTATGCCGGTGAGCAACAGCTGAGCTCGAACATATCCTTGACCACCTTCAGTTGTTCAGTTGGTTCCCGCAGACCGCAATCATATGCATGTCCTTGGACCTCCATCTGCATTGGGGTCAGGTTCAAGCTCGAGTTCAACCTCCATACGCATTGGGGTCATGCTCAAGCTCGAGCTCAACCTGTCCTTGCTCACCGGAGCGCCAAAGCAAGAAGAGAGAGAAGGGAGGATGGAGAAGAAGGGGTTCAAATTGAAACATTTTATAAATTTACTTGGTCAAAAGTGAAACTAATGTCTTTCCGCCTAGTCTATAGTCCATATTTTAACTTCCGTAAAAAGAGCTGGCCCAAATTAATCCTGTAAAAATCATGCGTTTAAAAGGAGCCGTAAGCTTTATGTTCCTTGGATCAAACGAGTCACAAATAACCTCCATACATGGCTAGCGCAGGTGCAAGCATTGCCGCTAGAACTTGAGAGCACTTTAATTTGGCGGTCCGTAATATACTACGGCCTTGATTAGTTCCAAACTTTTGTTCAAACCTCTAACTTTTTCATCACATCGAAACTTTCCTACACACATAAACTTCCAACTTTTCCGTCACATTGTTCCAATTTCAACCAAACTTACAATTTTGGTGTAAACTAAACACACCCTACTTAGCATGGTAGATCGCATCATGTCTTGTAAAACTAAGCTAGGTTGCTGTTGCACACAAACAGAGTAGTGATAAACAAAGACGACGACAACAAGAACAAGATGAAGATGAAGGCATGTACCACAGTACCAGCTGGGTCGATTCAAGCCCATTCCATGGAAGTGATTAACTATTGCAACAACTTAATTAACCTGCAAGCAACAAAACGCATCAATTAGCGGCCGGATGAAGGAATGAATTATGAATGGTCGAAGCGCATGTAGGTGATAGGGAAGGGAAGGTAGAGAGACGAGCACTTACCAAGCAGCTAGCTAGCAGCAAGAATACCCTGGAGATCATATGCGACACGCGCGCGGCAGATCGGATCGGATAATGTGGTCTCCGTTGCCGCGCGCGTCGCTCTTGCCGGCCGGCCGGCAGCTTCGTATTATGGAAGCCCGGATGCAAGACGAAGAAGAAAGGCGTCTTCGTCGGTCAAGTCAAAGCAGAAAGGCGTCTTCGTACGCTGTCTGGCCATATGCACTGAATGCATGACTTTTGTGGCAGGCATGGCTATTTTCATTTTTTTTTTCTATATCCCTGTCTAGTACTTCCTCCGTCTATTTTTGACATTTTACTTGCACTATTTGACCACTTATCTTATTCAAAATATTGTGCAAATATAAAAAATAAAAAGTTGTGCTTAAATTACTTTGGATAATAAATTAAGTAAAGTAAAAAAATAAATAATAAATTTAAAAAAAATTGAATAAGATGAGTGGTTAAACAGTGCAAGCAAAATATCAAAATCCCTTATATTAGAGGACGGAGGGAGTATACAGGTGGAGGTCGACTCCATTGATTGATTTTGTTGTACTAGCAATTTTTTTATATCGGCAATTTAAACGGATGTATATGAACGGCACTAAAAGCAGTCAAGAGTATATACTATAATAAGTGCAAGTTTAGTATAGTCAGTTACTGGCTTAAAATTTTAATAGCCTAGTTACTTATTACATTACACACCATAATAAATGACCTCCCACACAACGTCTCGTAGCTCATGCTATTGCTGGTTACAAATCAATCCGTTTTTCTTCTCTCTTCTCTTCTCTTTTTTTTTATTTAAGTACAAAACCGATGTGGTAATTTTTAGAGTCTGCTTACATCACTTATTAGAGTAAGTAAATAAGCCAGTAATAAGCACACATGGAGGATATAAGAAATAAGATAAAAAAAAAAGTGAGCTACATATTTATAGCCAGCTGCAGCACGGATAATAAGACACTATATGTATGAGAGGTGGGATCATGTATTAATAGTATATATTTATAGATAACTATTATATGAATAAGCTATACATGATTTAGAGCTAGTAGTTGACTATACTATAAAACTTGCTATTATACTCGCTCCAAATGGTATAGTAAATGGTGTAATCCATTTTAATCATATAAATTTTTAGGACAAGACTTATGATAGGGGAGCATGAGTTATGAAACATATATACCCCTGTTAAAAAAAACGTAGGAGAGGATGTAACATAACTTAGTACAACGAATTCGGATAAAGTTATCCAGATTCGTTATACTAGATTACATCACATCTCTTTCTAGGTTGTCTTTTCTTTTTAGGACAGAGCTTGTAGCAGTCTAGCAGAGCAATTCGCTGGAAGGCCACGTAGTAGCAATGTCCTTCCAACAAATCACAGTTCTGCTGATCTGAAGTAGTGATAGCAGTTCCTTTCCTTTTAATTCTCTCTCTCCACCAAACATTTAATTTAACTAGAACTTTAGGCGCGCTTCGCGGCGCCCTACCGTTTGTTATTGGTAAAAAGTATCACAAGTCAAAATATGTATGTACTTATATTGGTAAATGTTGAGTACGAAATAATTTCATTCTAGCACAGGCTGTGACATAACTTGAATTCCGATGTTACATGATGATTTGAAATAGACCCTGAATACTATAAGATAAAAATACCTAATAATTTCAGAAACCACAATTATTTATCATACCCAAAAGAGCAAGAAAAGGTATAATAATGTACTTAAAAAACGGTTTAATCATTCATCCTCTTTTAAAAGAGGTAAATTCAGTTCCATTACGGGGCATGAATCACAAGTTGTAATGTGAAGGACTGTGTTTGCAATCATTTAAGAAAATAAATATTCTTCAATCGCACATGGGGACTCTCAGAATTTGTATGCACCAGGTTTCTGGTTTTCGTTGCTTGCAAAATTAAGTTGCTAGCAATCCTGGAAGCTGAGTAGACACTTTACTGGTGTGCACGCGCGCACGTTTAATGTGACATGGAGATTATTACAGGCAGCACACTGTGGAAATGGCAGAGTTAGGTATAATGGTAAATCCCTTTTTCCAGAATTATCAGCTAAAATCCACTGCTAGATGCTCCCTCAATCATACCAGCTTACAAAGAACGTCTTTCGGACTAATCTCTGCTTGAATATCTGGTATTTGGTACATAGGCCTAAGAAAAAAAATCAGAGAGAATTGTCCATGTTCTGATTTGTGATTCTGACTTCTGCAGTTACTAAACATAATCCAAACAAAAAAGAAAATATTTTCTATGTTCTGTAATTTGAGTCTTAATTCAGATTAGATTGACCTGAAATCTAAAGAGGTCATGAATCTTCAGATTTTGCATTTGATTCTCTGAGATTATATCAAACAGCTAGATGACACCTTAAAAAACACAATGAAGCAGAACCATCCAAACCCTGTCCTGACCACCTCCTTAAAATATGTAATGAAGCAGAGCGACCCACAGTGGTTTCATGAAGTGAACATCTAAGCTTTGGTTGTTGGAACTATATACAAACACAACCAAATAAAAAGATATGCAGTACAAATCAGAAATACTGTAGCATTCTTGATAAAAAAAAGGTAGACTATCATTTGCAAGGGAATAATGGTATATGAAAAAGCAAAGCTAGCGAGGGAACTGGAGGCAGGAAAGGGAAGATACACGCCAAGCATACATAAGTGAGTGTAGAAAGGAACTGGTTGTGGCTTAACTCACCAAAAGTGACCATGGGAAACAAACTACAAATGGACCCTGGGCAAGGCAACAACACATGGTTCCAATATCACCAGATATGGAATCGCTAAACAGTGGTGGTGCCGCACGGCCGACGGAGCTTCAAGCTAACCAACACCTACAATATTGGCAAACTTGAGCACCTTCTATGGCAGCAACCAATCCTTTTTATACAGATAAGACAAAATCAATTATCATATTTGATATTCATATTTATAATTAGATTGCATTCTTTTTCTCTTTTTTGAAAAAAGATTCCACTTATCTAGTGACCAACACTTCAAAGTATCACCTAGAGTAGAAGGCAAACTGAAGAGAAAAACATTGATTTTAACAATCTTTCACCTTCTTGTACATAGAAACACAACTGTGATGTACATTAATCAACGTTTTCATTAGCCGATGAGGACGGTAATTTTAACAGAGCTAGGATGATGCAAAATAAATGGCTCAGCAAAAAAGAGTAAGTTGTGTTTCCTAGGCAAGAAGTTTTTTGGATTTAAATCAACAGCAACTATGAAATTGTAAGTCCCTTAAATATAATTGCATGAAAGCACATAAACCATTTCTTGCATACTTAATTAAACTCCTACTCTGAAACATTGATATGGTGCTCTGCAATAGTTCTTTCAATCTTGCAACTAATGTCAAGTAACTTTGTTATGGCCTTCTTGTTCCATGATTCAGGTGGCCTTGTAATGCTAGTATATGACCTTCCCATCGAGAAAATACTTAGTTAATGAGGAAGAATATCCAAAGTAAGACCAATTTCAGAATATCAATTAGACATCTAAATGAGGCCATATGATAAAGTGCGTGCAGTAAAAGAGGATTTCTTTTTTTATCATATTAACAAATGATCTGTACAGGTGCTACAGCCTCTAATCCTCCCATGAATAGTTTAGCTTAATTAGTTTATTCTACTGTGCACCCATGGTAAATTTTTAGAAAGGCTAACTATCACGTCAACAGTGAACATTAGAACAGTCACTGACAGTTGCAATAACATGGTGTATGTGCATGAGGATAGCTAAGGATAATGGATTTAGGACTAAGGTTCTATGAACCATCATATGATGTTCATGTGAACAAATGCACGTAAGTTCCTATTATGCTGCATCGAAAAAGGCAAGAAGCAACAGAAGAACTTGGAAATCTGGAAGAAGCAAAGAAAATAAAGGCAAAGGCAACAGAAGATCACCTGTTCAAAAATATGAAATGTCATCCCAATTGCCTTGTGGAGGTAGCAACAAATAGACACTCAACATTTAGTCATGAAATCAATGGCATCTTGCTTCACAGCGTCCTATCGTTTATTGAGAGCAATATAAACCAGAAGTATATATTGTACTAACATAAATTGAAGAGTACCATATCAAACTTTATATGCCCACGATCATATCTATGACTGTACATAACAATGCTATTCAAACCTGAAGAAAAATCAGACATTCATGATAAGGCTCATAGTATCCTCTAGAATCAGATCAAGTCCAAAGATAGTCATTCAGATCAATCGATAATTTTTTTGATTAATTTCAATTGTAAGTGGTCAGCTCAAAGTGTCACAGCATTTACATCATTCAATATTAAGTTCTGGAGGTCTTCATTCCAACACAGATTGTCACAACACCTAAATTCTGACATTTGTGTCACTTTTAGGAATAGTGGTTGAATTCTTCAAGATAGAAATCACTAAAGAGTTAGTTCAGAAATTATGAAAACTTATCATGCTTAACAGAGAAAGACATATCAATGTATATAATCAAAGATGATTTTAGTGAGATTCAGTTTCTTTAAAAAAAGCTAATTTAGTTCCATCATATGCAAAACTAAATTTATATGTTGCATCTCGTGTAGCTGAAAGCATGAATACCAAGATAGAAGCATCCGCTTATGTGAATGAAGATAAAGGAATTTATAGAACAACCTTCGCTAAGAATAATTCCCAAGAAACTAAATGATTTCTAGATTTGGCAATAGAACGGTCAGTTGATCATCCAAAATACTCCTCAAAGAACTAAATGTAGCATCCAAAACTCTTCTTTCACTCAAAAGAAAAAGATAATACATCTATTGAAATATAATGTGAGAAGTAATCAGTTAAACTACCGTAGATGTGGGTGTCCTAAAGAGTATGTGGCCACAAAATCTGACATCATGTTCACAAATTTCTAAAGATTGGGTATAAAATGATACATCTTAAACTGCAATGCAACTGCTTAGCATAGTATAAGATGAGAAAGCATAGCCACAAGGTTGCTAGATAGCCAAATCTACTTCACATATTAGGAAGAAACATGCCCCCTATAGTTTTGACATACCTGAGCACCATATATGGTAGCAACCAACCCTTTTTACATGAATAAGACGAAAGGAGTCATCAGATTTGATATTTATAATAGGATGCACTTATTACTCTCTAAAAACAGGTTCCACTTATCTACATGCATAACAATACCTTTGTAGAGAATAAATTATATCCGATGAAGAGCTATAGAAATACAATGCATATTTAAGCTGAAAGGAGCATAGAGGACACATACACATTAACAACGTACAACACCCACTAAACCTCTTTGATTACATCAAGCCACTAAATTATCAGTTATAATCTCCCTCAATCATACAAGCTTACAAAGAATGTTTTTCAGACTAATATCTGCTTGAATATCTGGTATTCGGTGCACAATCCCAAGCCAAAAATAAAACACAGAGAAATTTTCTTGTTCTGATTTGTGATTCGGACTTCTGCAGTCGATCTACACATGCGGCTGTTCTTCGTTCGCGTCATTGTGAAGCAATCAAGCAGTAGCATCATATTGTCCACATCGTCGTCGCCGATCTGGAGGGCATGGCCGACCCGATCTCCACCAGCACCCCAACGTCGTTGGTAGGCCGCGCCGCCCGCTGGTCGTCGGCCTCACCTGGTGCGAGGTCGCCCCGACGGCGCCGGTGCCATCTCCATCAAGCTCCGCCGGCGTCGTCAAGGTCGTCGCGGCGTCGTCGGCGCGGCACAGGGTACGGGGGAACCCGTCCCTGCCGGCTCCTCCTCTGCGGCCGCCGCCGCCTGGGGAGCTCGTGCCCGCCGCAGCCGCCTACGCCTGCAGGCCGCCGGTTCACCGTCGACGCATCCTCCGCCATCCACGCTGCCGCCCGGATCTGGATGTCGTCGTCGTTGCGGTCAATCCCATCTCGCCGAGCTCCGGCCTCGCCGTCGTCACCATCTCCACCCGGCCGGATGACGCCGGCACCTGCCTCGCCGTCTCCTGTGCCGCTGCGGGGGGACTCGCCTCCACCGCCGACGTGTGCGGGTCGCCGCTGCCCGGATTCCTCGCTGCCCCTCCTGGGACTCCACGATGGGCGCCCGCCGGTCTCCGCCGCGTTGCTCCCGGCGGCGCCCCGACACCGCCGCCGCCGGGGGGACGGATTCCGCCCTCACCGAGCACGAGCTCCCTCCACCGCCTCCCGCCGTCCGCCGCCTCCCGCCATCCGCCTTGTTGCGCCGGCGCCCTCCGTCGGCCCGATGCCCCTGGCTCCTCTCATAATCTCCCAAATCAAGCGTCGGGGCCAGAAGATCGATCCCCACGCCATCAATCTCCATCACAGCATCCTCGGAGCTAGCGCAGCACCATCCAATCCCCTGCTTGACCTCACAGAGAGAGGAAGAGAAGGGAGCAAAGGTGGGGGGAGCGCCAGGAGCCCAGGAGATGGAGGAAGGCGGGGGAGAGCGCGAGGGATGTCATCTGCGGTGAGGAGAAGCGGGTGAGGGGGAGGGAAGATGATGCAGCACCGGCGGCGCCGCAAAGGCAGGGGAAGAGCAATCGAGAGAAGGGTGGGGTACAATGGCGGCTAGGGTTTCGGAGAAGCGAGGGGATGGAGGATGGGGATGTTTTCTTTTGCAAGAAAACCCTCTTACTTTCTTGTTTTAGAGCGCGCCCCCTATATTCGGAATTTCTTCTCTTTCACATATAATAATACCAGTACATAGAGGACCACAACGTAAGAATACAAAATACAGAGAAGTACGACCAGGCAGTTAGGAATGATTATCAAAGAAAGCGAGGGTTTTTTTGCAAAATTGCCAGCTCCAGCGCAGGGTGACGTGGATATCACCGGAAGCGAATACGCCAGCTAAAAAAGCCCCGGAGCACAGGTGGCTCCATTTCGCGGTCCCCTTTGATCTCTCCGAAGCGAACACGCCAGCCAAAAAAGCCCTGGAGCGCTGTGGACAGGGTCGTAGCCAGCTAGGTGGCACCGTGGTCCACTGACTACCTAAAAATTTGAAATTATAGTATATGTGTTAGTTAATATAGTAAAAATTATATAGTGGATCACCCTTTTAATTGACATATTACATATAGATGGACCACTTTTACTTTAAATCCTAGCTACGCCACTAGCTGTGGTGGCTCCATTTCCCGGTCCCCTTTAATCTCTCCGATGTGCAAGACATGGTTCTGTTTGCAAGACATGGTTCCCAACTCTCTACCCTTGTTTTTCACGTGCACACTTTTCAAACTGCTAAACGATGCGTTCTTTGCAAAAAAGTTTCTATACGAGAGTTGCTTAAAAAATCATATTGATCTATTTTTTAAAAAAAACTTAGCAAATACTTAATTAATCACGTGTTAATAGACCGCTCCGTTTTCCGTGTTCACTATTTAGGTTGGGAACATGTTCCCGCGAACACACCCTAATATAAGAAGCTTCCTGGAGATGATCCAAGTAACATGTTGGGTAAATTGCCATGGAAAATTTGTACTACCCGTCTTAATATAAGAAGTTTTGGTTTGAACATGATTATTAAAAAAAGGAAAAAGTACGAATTACCCCCTAACTATCGTGGTCATCCGAATTACCCCCCCTGAACCCGAAAACCGGACATTCTTCACCCCCAACTATACAAACCGGACGAATTACCCCCCTGGACCTAATCCGCGGTGGTTTTGGTCTACGTGGCAGTCCAATCAGCAATTCTATTTATTAAAAAATTGTGGGACCCACGTGTCATACTCCTCCCACTCTTCCTCTCTCTCACACTCTTCCTCTCTCTCTTCTCTCTCTCTCTTTCACTCCTCTCTCTCACGGGCGACAGGCCAGAGCAGCATCGTCGGTGGCGGCAGGCGGGGGACAGAGCGGCGGCGGCGGCGGGGGACGCAGAGTCGGCAGCGGCGGGGGATGAGGGTGACAACGACGAATGGTGGAGGGGCGGCGGTCGTGGCTACCGAGGAAGGGGCCGCTGAGACGGCCTCCGCGTCGGCGTCGCCGTCATGACCAAGGAGGACACCATGCTCTGTGCCGCCATCCCCATGCGCCAGCGCGTCACCGTTTGCATCTGGCGGCGGAGGAGGCGAGGCGGCGGCGAGGCCAGGCGGAGGGGCGGCGGCGGCGGCGAAGGAGGCAAGGCGGCGCAGGGGGCGGGCGCGCGCGGCGGCTGGGTGGCGAGCGGCGGTGGAGGAGGCGAGCGTGCGGGCGGGGGCGGAGGCGACTGCGGGCGGCGGGCGGGCGCGCCGAGGAACTAAGGCCGGAGGCGGCTGCGGGCGGCGGGAGAGGCGCGGAGGCCGGCGGCGGGCGGGGTCGGAGGCCGCGCGGACGGCGCGCTCCGCCTCCGCCTCCACCGTCGGTCGCAAGAGCTCGCCGCCTCCACTGCGACCACCTGAACTCGCTCCGCCGCCGCCGGTGGCTTCCCGAGCTCGCTCTGCCTCTGTCTCCGCCTCCACCACCGGCCACTCGAGCTTGCTCCGCCTTGCCGCCTGCACGAACTAGGTCCACCTCCGTCGCCGGCCATCTGAGAAAGAGAACTCGGCGAGCGGCGGCAACTGCGGCGATGGCACTCGGCGACCGGCTCTTTCCCCCTCTCTCGGACGGGTGGTGGACGGAGTCGGGAGGCTGCAGCGGAGCGCGCGGGGACGGGCGGTGGACGGGGCAGGAGGCTACGGCGGGGCGTGCACGGCGAGCAGCGCGAACACGAGCCATGACGCGATGGCACTTGAGCCGTCGAGTGTTCGACGCACTTCCGCCGCAGGCACGACCGGAAGTTGCCCAGCTCGTCACGCGCGTGCGACATGCACCTCGCCGGCGCGCTCGCCTCTCCGCCGCCCCGCCTCCTCCACCGCCGCTTCGCCTCGCCGCCGCCGCCGCCGCCGCCGCCTCGCCTCGCCGCTGCCTCCTCCACGGCGCTCGCAGCCTCTGCCGTCGCCGGGAGGGGAGAGAGAGAGTGTGTGAGAGAGACAGAAGAGAGAGAATGACATGTAGGTCCCATATTTTTTAAAAAAAATAGAATGCTGACTGGACTGCCACGTAGACCGAAAGCACCGCGGATTGGGTCGAGGGGGGTAATTTGTCCGGTTTGCATAGTTGGGGGTGAAGAATGTCCGGTTTTGTGGTTCAGGGGGGTAATTCGGACGACCGCGATAGTTCCGGGGGGGGGTATTTCGTACTTTTTCCTTAAAAAAATAGATGAAATCAAATGGGGATGTTGGAATCAAATAGGGAAAAGTTGTGATTCGTTGATACGAGCGAGTACGTGCAGATTTTAAATGGAAGAATATTGAGATTGGTTAAGAAGAGAATATAAGTGGAAAAATTGTTGTATTTTAGGATAAATTTTGAATGCTAGAAGTTGCTATATTTTAGAACTGATGGGGTATGATAAAATCTTAAAACATTGGACATAAGATCAAATTGCTTTATGACTTTGTTGAATCCATATTAGTATTACCTCCATTAAATTGAATTGATACTAGCACTAATCAATTTCAAACATTGATCAGTACTTCCATTCAGATAAAAAAAATGTACAAATACCTTGAAATATGGTGTATTATCGAAGTATTTTTGTGCCACAGATATAACATCAAAATCAAATAGTTATTGAACATAACTTGTGGTCAAAGTGTGATAAGTAGTCAACAACACTAGTTTATTTGAGAACTCCCATCCCATGCTCCACCCTTCTTTAAGTAGCGGCTGCTATAACTCCGCCTACTTTTTTCTCCCTTAGGGCACCCACAATAGTTATCTATAGGCTCTCTACAAGAGATCCATATCAGCATATTTTCCTACTTGGAAGATATTAAATGAAGAGAGAGAGCAAAACTATCTACTAACTTACAGATAGTCTAATGAGAAAAACGAGGCAATGCATGAGAGAGCTATAGATACCCATGTAGACATACTATTGAGGTGGTTTACTATTAATCTAGTCTATTGCTGAGATGTACATGTTTTATAGAGAGCACTTTACTTTACCATTGCGGGTGCTCTTAGGGCAACAATAATGGTTAATATCGAAGTGAGTATTATTGTGAAACTATGTGTCAGTGGAATTGTGGAATTGTGCAGGAGTAAAGTTTTGGATACCATGTTTCCAAAAGTTTGTTTTGGGGAGCCTGGTTCAATATGTGCATAAAACCTCTGTTGTGGGATCCATCTTCTATAGTATAGTTTGATGAAATGCAGAGAAATTTACTCAGTTGTGTCTCTGTATTTGTAGATGAAGCTCTGCAGCTTTGCTGCAATAGGAATTACAATGGCGACAATGCAACGTCTAACTGCTACTCTATTTTTTAATGCATGTGCCTGATAACACTGTATAAATAATGTATTTTAATTCCTTCCTACCGACGGTAGCACAAATGCTTGCTTGGTAGTTGTTACATGCTATCACAATGGTTACCGCTGGGTAGAAAAAGAATATTTATTACTTATCGACTGCTTTAATACTATAATACTCATGCCCTTAGGGCTATTGCAGATCTCATATGTTTCCTTGAGTGAACATTATTGCCATTGGTGATTACTTGTAATAACAACATTGTCATAATCATATGACACTATTAATTTGCAATTGATTTGTGTTTAAGGATTTGATATTTAGATTCAATCAAACACCGTACCGGTTGAGAATAATATTATTTGCCCGTAAAACAAAGATATCTAGAGCAGATAATTATCACAGATTTGGATATAGTCCTAATAGCACTTTTCTAAGGCAGTTGCATTGTGCTAGAAAGTCATGGTTTAGTACTCCCTCCAGTTTCATTTTAATTGACGCTTTGGACAATGACACGCTCTACAAGATATACCTTATTTTTTATTATAATATATACAATAAATAAATGTATGTTTACTTTTATTATAGTGTTTTGAAAGACAAATCTATATATGTTTTTCTAGTTTCTTTAAACTAAATATTTTTAAAGTTATTGATGGTAAAAGTTATAAAAGTTTAACCTCAACCTTGTCCAAAACGTCAATTAGAGGGAGTATATATCTACTAGTAGTTATTTTACCGATGTGTTCTTTCTTCTTTCTTTAACATTTTTCTTGCAATTACTTTTCTCGCTTTTTAATTTTTGTGCCAGGGGATGCGGGGAGGGGGTTCAGATATGGATATAGATGTACTCGTGCTTCATTTCGTTATCTTAGTATGTGATTTTGTAATTAACTTTTGACATGAGTTGGATTATTGACAGATGTTAAGTCTCTCTTTCTTTTTCTTGAAGGAACACCTTAAGTTTCTAAAACCATTGAATTTGCATATAAATATGCCAGAACGGACACAACACTAACATATTGTCACGAGATCTAAAAGCCATTTAACCTTGACTAAGCGAATTCATATATTAATCTCGTATAGCATGCTATTTTATGGCATAATAAAAGACAATGGAGTCTTGAGGTAAGTGCAATTTTTGACCCAGATAATATCATTTAACCCTAACTCTTTCTAGAAGGCATGACGCCATTGACTTTTTCTCATACGTTTGACCATTCGTCTTATTCAAAAATTTTATACAAATGTATATGATATAAATCACACTTAAAGTACTATAAGTTATAAAACAACTCATAACAAAATAAATTATAATTACGTAAATTTTTTGAATAAGATGAATGGTCAAATATGTGAGAAAAAGTCAACGGAGTCATCTATTAAAAAACGGAGGTAGTATTATTTACCACAACAATATATCTATCCTCAATTATTGTAAATGATAATAACTGTTCATTCGGGATGAAATATCAATCAATATTTCAATTTAAAATTTTAAAGTGCCCTTTGATATTTACACTAGATTAGTACTCTATCCGTTTCATAGTTATTAAAGTTTTGGACAATAATACGGTCTCACAAACATATCTTTCACTATAATTTTCTATTATAGTATATACAATAAATAAATATTTAATTTTATGATAGTACTATTGTTAACACTAATCTTTACATGTTGTTCTAATTAATGCCTTTGAACTAAATATTTTGGAAGTTATTAATATTCAAAGTTCTAATAATTAAGTTGACTCCAAAACATTAAGACTGTGTTTAGTTGGGGGAAGGGGTGGAATTGTTAGGTGGGCATAGAAGTTATGGGGCGGAGGTTATTAAGTCTTGGTTGGTGGATGTAGAAGTTTTAGGAGGGATTAAGAAATGAAATTTAAGAGCGAACTCCCACCTTTTCAATACATGAGTGTTGTTAAAAAAGCCACTCTACAAGAGTGTTTCGATAAAATATCACTTTCAACCCATATGGCTACATGCTAAAATATTATCTAAGACTAAGACTAGATTGGCCTTGCTTCCTCTATCCCCATCTTCTCTTCTAATTCTTGCCAGCGAGGTCCTCTAACTTCTCCCAGCCTGTGCCTTCGACCGGTAAGGTCATCCCAGCATGCACCGCGGCCAACCTCCCTCCTCTCCGCTCGTCCCCACATATGTGTCCCCGATGAGCTTCTTGCTCCTCCTTGCACGCACCGCAAGTGGCCTCCTAGCGCACGCGCCTGGCCACAGCCTGCAAGCTCCTCCCCCCGCGCGCATCCGATTGCTCTTGAGTACCACTGGTT
Source organism: Oryza glaberrima (assembly GCF_000147395.1). NCBI lineage: Eukaryota > Viridiplantae > Streptophyta > Magnoliopsida > Poales > Poaceae > Oryza > Oryza glaberrima. Next base: position 11,578,790 of record NC_068335.1, on the reverse strand, counting down.
GCCGAGGTCTACCTAGTGCACGCGTCTGCCGTTTAGTGCTGCCTGCTCCGATGAGGAGCCAGGGCTTACGGGATGATGGCGTTGGAGACAGGAATAAGAGGTGTGTAGGGGCAATTTGGTCACAAACATTATTTTAGCATGTAGCTACGGATTGAGAGTGATATTTCATTAAATCCCTTCTAGCTAGGAAATGACATTTGAACGAAACCCACTTGTGACAATGGCATAATGTTAGATTTCATCGCGTCGTCTAGGTACAAGTGGTAATTGGGAAGGATTTCCCCTTTAATTTCAATGAGATAAGCCTAAGCACATCATCACATAAAATTTATTTCTCACTGTACTAACTATAATTCTCATCTCTTAGGGCAAGTATAATAGTGGGCTATAAGCCAACTATAAACTTGTGTGAAATAGAAAGATAAAGAAAAGTGAGAGGTGTTGGCTCTTATGCAAGAGCTAGCTATACAAATACTCTAAAATATTTACATTAAATTCATAGTGAGAGAAAGAGAGAAGAGAAAAAATAAAACTAACCGTATAGTAAATATATTAACATGTTAGATTTAATATGAGCTAGTCTTGTACTATCCAACTATTCAGGGATGAGAAGTAAAAATGAAACTATGACAATCAATCCCTCGCGAGCTATTCCCCTATCAAAAGTTACCGACCAAACCATTTTCAAATGTAACGTTTAAGGTGCTGTGGTGCGGCTGATCAGCGCGACGCGAGCTCAAGAAGAGAAAAAAAAAAGGTTAATTGGATCTATGCCATTGTAAATTTATCTATTCAGATAAATGTTGTTATAATTCGTCTATTCGTAACCATACCACTGGAATTTTATAAAATTAGAACCGTGACACTACTGTTATGTTTTCCATCCATCTTATTTCTTTGGTCGGCTTTTTTTTTTCCATCTTATTGTGTTGCAGTCTATGAAAATGCAAGCCATGGCTGCAGCGGCGGCTGTGGGGGCGGGCTAGATCTCCATGGACGACCATTGATGGAGCGGCATGCGGCGGATTGGGCAGCGACGTGCAGGCCTTGCTCAAGGCCGCTACAGCCAATTCCGCCGTACTAATCCATCCATCAATCCCTCTTTCCCTCTTTGCTCGCATCCACGTGTCGGGCAGCGTTTGCCGGGCAGCGTGGTCAACACAAGAAGATGGGGAGTGAGAAGGAAGAAGATAAAAAAGGAGATTGCTGAAAAATGTAACGGCAGTGGTACAATTTTAATTTTATAAAATTTTAGTGATACAACTGGTAATGACATTCATGTAAATAGGCAAATTTGTAACGGGAAGGTTAAATGGTCGTCGAATGATTTTTTTAGCTAAATCATTCATGTTTCAATATATTCTTGTTTTATACGTGGTAGCAAAATATTTCACGAGGTGTTGATTGTATTTCAACTTTTTAAAAGATTGAAACAACACCCGATTGGCTTCAAAATCTGCACGATGAAAGCCTAAAAAATCATGCGAATCTCATATAGGCTTTTTTTTGAATGTACTCAGATTTGTTTCATGTTTTAATATATTCGGAGCCGTTGTTTTATACGCTGTAGCAAAATATTTCGTGAGATAATTTAATTGTGTTTCAGCTTTTAAAAAATTAAATTACCCCCCAGACCAACCTTCACGGCTCCGTTCGCCGCCGGCGCCTCCTCACGCGGCACCCGATTCCCGCCCGGCCGCCACGCTAGGCTTGGCGAGTGGGCGTCGGCGCCAGCGGAGGCTTCCGCCCGCCCTGACAACCGCATCCTCCTGTCCTCTCCTGGGACGATGAGTCTCTCTTCCTTGTTCCGGCGGCGTCCCGGCGGGTGGATTCAGATCCTTTGCATTAGAGGGTGGCATTAGCTCCAATCCTGTCCATTCATCTCCATCCAATGGCTATGGCTAGTTCTCCATTAGATAAAGAAAAAAAATGAAATGGGCCTTAGAGGAAGAGCAGCAGGCCCCGTTAAATTTAGGCGCCAAAACAGAGCGTGACTCCTCTTTTTCCCTCCAATTTCTTCAGACCTGCCTCACATTAGTCTTTTCATTTTCTCTCTCCCATGCCATACCTCTTCCAAGTTCTCTCAACACTGAAGTGGATCTATGAAGATAAATGAACAGGAGATAGAGAGAAGTATGATCAACCAAAATTTAGAGAGGTAAGTGAAGATCGCTGTTTGTGTCTTTTTTTTCTTTTTTTGGTTTTCTTGGCTTCCAGTAATATATTTTGAGGTATATTTCTCTCTCTCATGTGCTATATTTATCTCCCAATTTTTCAAAGCACCAAAGATGCTTCCACAAATATGAGTCAACAGGAGATGGAGGAAAGCGTGATCAACCAAAATGCAGAGAAGTAAGTGAAGGATTGCTGCTTGCATTTATTATTATTATTTCATTGGTTTTCAGTAGCAGTTTTTGGGGCATATTCCAATCAAACATAAGTATGTCACATATGGTTTTCTTATTTATTTGTAGAATGGATAGTTGACTTTTTAGCACATGTTTGACCGTTCGTCTTATTCAAAAAATTTGTGAAATATGTAAAACTATACGTGTAAAAATATATTTAACAATGAATCAAATGATATGAAAAAAATAAATAATTACTTAAATTTTTTAAATAAGACGAACGGTCAAACACATACTTAAAAAGTCAACGGTGTCAAACATTTTGAAACGGAGGGAATAGTAGTTATTATGAAGCTTTACTTTGGTTTTTGACTTGAGTTTTTGATACAAGTCAGTTGTTCAAACATGCAAGAACCATGAACGTTCAGACTTGCAACCATCTCTTCCCTGTCAAAATATATGAACAGCAGAAATAAGAAAGAGGTTCACTAATCACAGCCATTGGATAGAAATGGATGGCCAGGATTGGAGCTAATGCCACCCTCTGCATTAGCTTCTCTAATACAGAGGATCCGAATCCAGCCGTGCAGGCCGCGCCTCTCCCCTGGAGCAGCGGAGGTACTGCGACCTTCTCCTACCACCCCCCACTCTCCCACACCTGTTTCATCACCAACGCATCCTGAATTTGGAATAGCTTCGGGTAGAATTGCGCGGCCTGATTGTACAAACTCGAGATTACAGGCCAATGGGGGATTGGATTTAATTGGCCGATGGTAATAAAACGATTGGATGCTGTTTCTGGACAGGAACGGAACGGGACGTTTTTAATTTAGTCCTTGTTCAGGAAAACCTTGAAACTGCGGACATGATGTTGATATGCTCCGGAATCACTCCTGGGAATTATTTGTGCACCTAAAATGGCAACATGAATGCATAATTCTTATTTTTTTTGGGAGGGAGCATAATTCGTTTTTTATGAAGACACAAGGAAACTATTGAATAGTAGAGGGAGAGGAATATACTACGTAACTTGGTCGGTTGTATTGAGCTTCAGAGGGCTGGTATATATAGAGTATAAGAGATAAGGAAGGGGATCTAGAGATAAAAAAAATGGTACGATACAAATCAATCCTATACTAATATCCCTCTCAATACCATAAACTCTAACAGAAACATCACTTGATGAATTTTGGGTGTCAAATTCATCTATGAGGTTTGAGTATGACACTTTTGGCTTAAACTATACTGATATGTAATTTGTTGTTCATCATGGCAAATAATTATCGTTGCAGCAACACTTCAGACATGCTTACTCTCCTTATTTTATTTTGATATTTCAAAAATTAATATTCTGAAAATTTTAATATTGATATTAGAGTAATTTTCTGTTACATCAGAGAACCTTGCGATCAGTCTTTGTTGCTAATTTTGTTTCTGCAACCCAAGAGCCTTTGTTTTTACTATTTTTTTCCTACTTTCAAAACAGTCATCATTGAATTTGAGGAATAACAAAAATGCTTTCATGCTGAATGTCAAACTGTTGATTTGGTGTGTCAGCTTGACATGGATGGGAACATGATTTCTTGGAATGGCAATGACAGATGGAATTACTTCTTAAGGGCTTCCAGAAACAATTCAATGCTCTGGAGGATAAAAAGTATTTTTGTTCTATGATCTCTTTGGTTGTAGCTATTTTTGGAAAATGAGCTACAGCTGGTGGACTTCTTTCAAGTAAGTCGCTCGGTGGAGACATCTGTAAATAATATAGAACTGTATACATAGGTGTGATTGTGTGAAAAGCATACTATGCCACAGTAAATTTGTCTGTATTGACCGTTGAACCCTGTTTTCCTTCTTTTGTGCTTGCAGAGGTACCACTATATAGGAAGAGGAAGTCAGGAAGGAACACAGTTTACTTCATGCCCTTTATTTGGTAAACAGAGGTGCAATTTATAGATTACATTGTTGTTCCAAAGTGCCTTACAGTGAAAAAGAAATATCTACATTACTTGCTATTTTTAGTATTTCTTTTACAATGCCTGTTTTTGGGACTTAATACTTTTTGTTTCTCACCAATGAAATCCTAAGATGTGTATATGTACTACACAAGCTAGTTAAAAAGTCTTAGAGAAAGGTAGGGGAGATGCCTGATGTGATGTGGTTGACAAGTAAATCTGAGAAAATGTTAGGTGGGCTCTAGTTTTACCTTTCTTTCTGGAAAGTTATTCTAACTATCTATTTTTAAAACGAAAAAAAATCGAAATAACTGGATGCATATATTCTGTTAAAGGGTAATAACTAAATAAATAAAACTAGTGACCAACTGACCATGCGGACTTGCTGTCAGTTTTTTAAGAGGGCACAATACACTGTTGAAAAAATGTCAGGAACAAGCACTACTGTTGCATCATAGAGAAACTTTGTCTATTTCTGTAACATAAGAAGCCATTATTGTCTGCATCTCATCTGCAACATCTCTCATGCGCAACCTCTCAGTTGGTTTCATCCTACTGCATACCAGTGCGAGTCTTGTGACTGAACTCATGACACAGTTGATTTCTCCCAATGTGTTCTCAATTGATAGCAGATGGGGGTCAACAATATCGATCAGTCTTGCTGGATATGCCATTTCTGCATACTTCTGCAATGTCAAACCATCAGTAAACATGTCATTTGTAGGCGCCTTCCCTGTAAACATCTCAAGGAGCACTATACCAAAGCTATATACATCACCAGATGGAGAAATTTGACCACATTCAGCATATTCTGCAGTGCATAAACATGATAATTAAGTATTGCATGGCTCAAACCATAAGATTTATTGGAAAATAGTATTGAGTACCTGGAGCAATATATCCAATTGTTCCCATTAGCCCTACAGAACTCTTTGAATTGATCAATTGCTCTCCTTCTGGGTCAGTGAGAATCTTGGCAAGGCCAAGGTCTCCAACATGCGCAACCATGTCCTCCCCAAGAAGAATGTTGCTGGGCTTGAAATCACAGTGAACTATTGTTGGACGGCAGCTGTTGTGCAAATAATCTAGTGCAGCGGCGATATCAGAAGCAATGCTCAATCTCTGCATTAGTGTTAGAACTTTAACTGGATCTGATGAGTGTACCTCCGGATGTAACCATTTATCAAGGTTTCCGTGAGGCATGAACTTGAATACTATGGCTTTGAAGTCATTTTGATTCAAGCCAGAGCAAGAACAGCAAGTTATGACACCAATCAAGTTGCGATGGCGGATTTTGCTAATTGCGTTACACTCAGCCACAAAACTTTTGGAAGAACCAGATTGTTCAAGATTGAAAACCTTGATAGCTACAGTAGTTTCTGACTTTTTGAGCAGCATTGTCCCCTTATAAACAGATCCATACCGTCCAGTGCCAACCAAATTGTTGACATTGAAGCCATTCGTTGATTGAAACAGTTCATAATAGGATACTCGAGGATACATGCCATCTGGCAGAGGTGCTACCGTTGTTCGCATGGATGAAGGTCTTAGTTTCTTCCGTATAGAGAAGACAACAGTTGCCAGGATAAAGCACACAAAGATTGTAACAGCAGTCGGAATAACCACTTTTTGAGTGACTAGGAGTATACTTCGACTATGTCCCATGGGCTTGGTTGGGCATGAAGGCAAATGAAGCTCACCAATACCACCACAAAGCTTATCATTCCCATCAAACTTAAACCCTGTCAAATTGGCAAACACTCCATGTGCTGGGACTTGGCCATCAAGGTTATTAAAGGATATGTCAAGCCAATATAATGATGTCATGTTTTCCATGTTCTCTGGGATTTGTGCAGATAGATTATTGTGTGAAAGATATAGCTCTTTCAGTCCATCCATGAGTCCTAAGTCCTGAGGAATTGCACCAAGAAGGCTATTTTTGGTCAAATTTAGCAGTACTAATCCTCGCATTTTGCTCACTGATACAGGAATGGTACCATTAAAGAAGTTATCGTCCAAATGAAGTTCCATCAAGCTCTGACAGTTGCTGAGACTATTTGGTAGCAACCCAGAAAAGTTGTTACTGTACATGTATAAGTATGTAAGTTTTGTGAGACCACCTACTGCTGATGGAAGAGAACCGCTAAAATGATTCCTTGACAGATCCAGAACGTACGACAAGGATGGAAGATTAAAAATCTCTCCAGGTAATTGATCTCTAAGTTTATTGTTTGAAAAGGTTGCGATGATAAGTTGTTGCAGGTTCCCAATGCTTGCTGGCAATGGCCCCTCCAAGCTATTGTTATCTAGAGAGAGTTGCTGCAGTTGCGTTAAGTTTCCGAGTGAGGATGGTATGATCCCAGACAATAGGTTATTTTCTAGTGTCAAGTACTGCAGTGTTTCAAGCCTTCCTATGCTGTCAGGTATCGGACCACTGAAACGATTGTTAGAGAGACCCAACTTAATTAGTTTGAGGAAGTTGTTAATACCATCTGGTATTTTACCTGAAATTTTGTTAAATCCGATATCCAGGAGTTCGAGCTGTGCTGATAGGTTGGTGATAGAGTTTGGCAGTGCTCCACCAAGCCTGTTGTTTTGTATTGTCACAGCACGAAGTCTTGTGCAATTTGTCAATAACGTGACGAACCTCCAGTCCTTGACACTGGTTGCCTTCAGCTGGTTTCTTTGCAGCATCAGGTATTTCAGGCAGAGCATTCCAATCTCCGGAGGTATGATTCCGGTGAAGTTGTTAGAAGAGAGGTCTATGGAGCGCATGTTGGCTGCATTTGCTATTGAAGGTGGGATGCTTCCTGTGAAATGGTTCAAGGCAATGATGAAGTACTGGATTTTTGGTAGGCCATTGCCCAAATCGGAAGGCAATCTTCCATGCAACTCATTCTCCTGCAGGCCAATGTGGATCAGCGAGGAAAGGTTGAGGAGTGTTCTTGGGATGGTGCCTGACAGATGATTTACTTGCAGTGCCAACCTCTCAAGACTGCTGATCTTGCCAAGGGCCTCAGGGATTGGTCCAGTGAGGTGATTCTCATTGAGGAAAAGTTCCGACAGCGCCGAGAGGTTGCCAAGTGATTGCGGGATGATCCCGGTGAAGATGTTCTTCCCTAGTGAAATGGAATTGAGCTTCGGAAAACCTCCAAACCAATCAGGGATTTTTCCGTTCAGGCTGTTTAAGTCAAGTTTGATGCTAGCAAGGTTAGTGCAGTTCCTTAGTTCATCAGTGATCTTACCTTGAAGTGAATTGTTTGACAGGTACAGGTAGGATAACTGCGGTAACTGGCCAATTGTCCAAGGAATTTCACCTTGGAATGAATTGTTTGACAAGTCGAGATATGACAACTTCGACAGCCGACCAATCGTCAAAGGGATTTCACCATAAAGTTGATTGCAACTAAGATCTAGACTTCTCAAATATGTGAGATTCCCAATGGAAGCGGATATGTAGCCATGGAGCCCAGTCGAGGTGAGATTCAGTGCTAATACCCTTTGCTTATGCCTATGACTGCAGATGACACCAGACCACTGACAGTAGCTTGTTGTTGTGTTCCATGAAGCCAGTGCATCTGACTGATGTCTTAGACCTGCCTTGAATCCTAGCAAGGCATCCAGATCAGTGTTATTGCTGGAAGGCAATCCTTGAGTACATGAAGCTGATGCCAGTAGGAGCAGATACGGCAAGAGAAGCAATTTTAGGGCAGTAAACATTTTGAAGCACTTTTCTGGCATCTAAAACAAAAAAGAATTAGTCTTCAATTCCATGCTCAGGTAAATTTCACTTGGAATAATAAGTGTGCCGGAAAAAACTCCCATCGGTCACAACTCAGAAATACGCCATTTTGGACATTGACATGGTCTCCCAAATAAAACTTTGATATCTGATCTTTATTATAAAATACTATTTATAAAGCTCATTAGTGTTATAATGCTATGAAAGTTTACTACATGTATCAATCTAAACTTTTGAAAGTTTAAAGGTTGGAAACTTAACCGCCTGCATGATATAGTGGTTTGGCATACTTAACCTCCTGGAACATGAAATTGAGAATTCTACCCTCCAAAATATGAGGACTTGTGCAAATAATCCATGTTGTAGTTTTGTAAACAGTTCTTGTCATGTGTGCATGATGACTAAGGACAATGACATGGTGATGCATTTGTTTAAATATTTTTTTTAAACTGGTATGATGATTTGGAGAAGAAGTACAACAGTGGTGGTTGTTCGCCGAATAGGTTGTTATTATGCATGATAGATTGCATCTATTTTTGTCGATAATCTCTATGGCTAGTTGAGAGTTAATTAGCTAAATCCTCACCTTTTTTTCTATTCATAAAAATGATCTCCGCTCTAAAAAAATAAGTAAAACATGCTCTGTTATTGTCCAAAGCGAATGATTGTTTCGTTAAATATGCCATTCACGTGTTCTCATATATGTGGCAATTTGGTCACACCTTGAACCTTTCTTGTTGAAATTGAATTTCTAAAAGCAAAGCAGGAAAAACAAGATGTGAACTAAATTTTCAATATGTTTGTACAGGTATAAGAAAAATCAGGTCAGGAACTCAGAATCTCCAGTCGATTAACCTCTGGTTGGTTTTGCCATTTTTTTTTGTCTATTACTCCCTCTGTTTTACAATGTAAGTCATTCTAGCATTTCCCACATTTATATTGATGTTATGAATCTAGACATATATATCTATATTGATTCATTACCATCAGATGAATGTGGAAAATGCTAGAACGACTTATATTGTGAAACGGAGGAAGTATAATATAAGGACTTGGTAGCTTATATCAAAAATAGAAGCATAGCCTACCAGATTCAACAGGAGATCATTATGCCCTAGATCATCTATGATGTTACTTTCTGAGGAACATGAACAGTAACCGGCCTGGCAAAATATGAACGGAAACAAAGAGACTGCAGTTTGTACCTGAAGTTCTCCTGATGATATGGAATTAAAACTTGTGCCGTCTGAGAAACTCTGAATGTCTGATGGTATATATGGACAGCTTCTATTGGACAGTGCTCTCCTTAAATGATGGTGCCGGACATGGATCATCAAGTCGGCACCTGTACGTCCTTTCACCCGCAAGTTCACGGCGACTCCGTAGCTTCGTTTTTAAGCCTCAAGAAAAGATATTCATATCGATCCTGTCGACATCTCGATGTAAAAGTTGCCAACGTTAGCCTTTTGAATTTTGGCTCATGAGCCATAGCCAAAATTTGAACTTTGTAGTTGATTTCGAGATTTTTTTTTCGTAGTTTATTTTTCAGCATACTTTTAAATCGTTAAAGATAAAATATAAAAAGTTTATTCATAAATAATTTGTTTCTAATAAGCCATTTTACAGGCAATCACCCGTTGGCCAAACGATCAAAACTATGAATTAGTTTATTCCTTATTGGTTACTACTATTGCTTTGCACGCGATTGAAATTATTTGTGTGAACTGCGAAGTGTGGACACAGGAAAAATGCAACAAGACCATCCATCATCCATCCGATACGTTGATTTGAGTTTTCTACTATGTACTGTAGGTTTTTGTTTGCCAGTGATGATAAATACACCTGCAATTTCTGCTTTCTAATTCTAGAGATGCTTCGAATAGTACGTGTTCGTGCACCCGGAAGATGAGTTCAGACCACGTCAATCCACAATTCTCTGATCATATGTAACTATGATGGCCCGCGCAGATTGCGCGGCTAGCATCGTTATATTTTCTCTCATATAATAGCATATATGTTTTCTCAATATATTATTCAAATATATTAAAATGACAACATAATTTTAAATTTTGTACTAACTTTATGAAACTATTAATGTGTAATATTCATCATAAACTACTAATGTGTAATATTTATATTGTATTTTATATACGTGTTAGTTATTAATTATTTTTAATATCAAATTTTAGTTATTTGTAAATTATATATTTCTATATGGACTCTAGATTCGTCTTTTAATATTTTTTTAATTTCGAATTTTCTGTAAATTATATTTTTATATAGACTCTAGGCTCTTCTTCTAATATTATTTATTTTTATTTATGAATTTTTATTATTTCTAATTATATTTATATGTGGACTCTAAACTCATCTTTCAATATTCTTTAATTTTTAATTTCGAATTTTAGTTACTTCTAAATTGTATTTCTATATTGATTTTAGACTCTTCTTCCCATGTTTTTTTAATTTCGAATTTTAGTTATTTGTAAATTATATTTTTATACGGACTCTAAACTCTACTTTTAATTTTATTACGTTTATTCTGAATTTTAGTTAGTTTTAAATTCCTATATGAACTCTATACTCTACTTCTAGTATTCATTATTTTAATTGCGAATTTCTATTATTTCTTAACTGTATTTCTATATGTACTCTATACTCTACTTCTAATATTCCTTATTTTTAATTCCGAATTTCTATTATTTCCTAATTGTATTTCTATATGTACTCTATACTCTTCTTCTAACATTCTTTATTTTTTAATTCCAAATTTTAGTTATTTCTAAATTGTTTTTCTATATGGACTCTAGTCACCTCTTCCAATATTCCTTAATTTCAATTCCGAATATCTATTATTTCTTAATTGTATTTCTATTATGGACTCTACACTCTACTTCTAATATTTCTTATTTTTAATTCCGAATTTTTATTATTTATTAATCGTATTTCTATATGGACTCTATACTCTACTTCTAGTATTCCATATTTTTAATTCCGAATTTCTATTTTTTCTTAATTGTATTTCTACATGGACTCTATACTCTACTTCTAATATTACTTATTTTTAATTCCAAATTTCTATTATTTCCTAATAGTATTTCTATATGGACTCTATATACTCTTCTTCTAATATTCCTTACTTTTTAATTCCGAATTCCAGTTATTTATAAATTGTATTTCTATATGGACTCTAGTCTCCTCTTCCAATATTCCTTATTTTTTAATTTCGAATTTCAATTATTTCTAAATTGTATTTCTATATGGACTATGTTTTTCTTTTGCTCCGATTAATATGAGAATTTATAGGCCGTGAGAGCGAACATGGAGGCTCTTTTTCTATTCCTTTAATAAGTTAATAGACAGATATCATAAATTTTAAAAATATGACTCTATTTTTTATTTTTAATTAATGTGTGAATTTCTAGACCTTGAGAGCAAACGTGGTGATTTGTTTTTCTATTATCTAATTTGGTGACAAAGCTAATTTTGGCAAGATGATTTCCCGCGTGCCAGCTATGATTGTTTTGTGTATTTGTATTTTGCTTTGGTTGCTAAGTCTGTGTATTTTTTTTTACATTAATGTAGTGAGTACAACACAGAACAGAGACATGTATTATTTTGTTTCTGTTTGTGATTGGTTTCACCATGTATGATTTGTTTTCCAAATTAAAATATTGTTTCCAAATTGAATAAAGAATAGTGTGCCCGATTGGTTCTTTTTCTTTTTTCTTTTTTTTTTCTGTTGTTAATGTGATACCGTCTCAGATTAGTGTGTCCGATTGTTTTTTTTTTTTTTTGGCTGTTGTTAAGGTGATACCGTCTCAGATTGTGTTTTGTTTTTTTTCTTATTTTTCTCCAAATAATGTGGGATTTTCTAGGCTATGAGAGGGAACGTGGAGGCTCCTTTTTCTATTCCTTTAATAATATAATAGATAGATATTATCATCTCTTGCTGTCAATAACTGAATTTTTATCTTTTATTACATGGATACTGAAGCGATGCTCCTGTCATACTAGCACACCTCTTCTAACCTTCTGGTGAGCTTCGTTGTGGTTTGAACCTATTTTTTTTAGCCTAGCCAATGGCAAAACTCTTTCATTTTTAGCCTTCAAAACTCTTCTCTAAGCCCATTCTTTTTTCAACTTGAACTTTCATTTCAACTTAGAGAAACGCAGTGTGATGGTAAAATCATGTGTGCATGACTCAATCATAGTGCTCATAAATATTATGCACACGTTGATGTGCTTTCAGTATGATTTCAATGAGTACGAGTGTTGGCTAGGGCACGATCGGTTGGTGTGTACTACGCAATACTCCCTCCATTTCTAAATATTTGACACCGTTGACTTTTTAGCACATGTTTAACTGTTCGTCTTATTTAAAAGGCAAAATTTGCTACAGAACATCCAAAAAACGTATAATTAGCTGGGAGACACTGCAAGAACGCGAATATGCTATAGGGCACCGCAAAATATTGGTAATTAGCTGCTAGACACCCATGGGTTTATTTTATTATATCCAGAGAAATTGAAGAGAGAAAAACTGTGTAAGTACGGTTCTACCTTTCGAATTTTTTTCTTTTTGTTTTTCTCTATCCTTCTCTGTTCCTTCTTCCTTGTTCTTTTCTCTCTCATTCTCTCTCTCCGCTCTTTTCTTCAAGCAAGCCCGAGGGAGAGGGAGAGCATCAGCTACGGCGCGGGCCTGGTGCGGCACTGCGCTGTCGCGCGCAGGCCTACCACGACATGCACATGCACGCTGCCTCCATGCCCAGCTCAAGCATAAGTAGCAGCAGGCCAGCGGCAGCAGTAGCACGGTGGGTCAGTGGGTGTCGCTTTCAGCTCCTCCATGTTCTCACTTGACATGGCCACACCCACCTCCTCCCTACCACGCTCGCACCACGCGGGCCGACCTCGCTTGGGCGCCCATCCTCGTCGCCGCTACGGCCGTGGGACTTCACCCTCATCCACCACGTCGGCGCTAGAGACATCGTCTGAAGGAGAATGCGTCGGCTCATCGTCCTCGTGCGAGTACTCCATGAAGGTGGTGGACTGCCGCGCGCTCTCCAAGAAGGGCAAGCTGGGCCACGCCGCCGCGGAGAAGCGCATCCTGCGCCGGCTCGACCACCCTTTCATGCCCGCCATGTTCGACGACTTCGACGCCGGCCAGATCTACTCCCCCACTCACAACGCCAAAGCATGCCCGGTCGTCGATTCCCAATCCCGTTCGCCAGGTTCTACGCCACTGAGGTGCTCCTCGCGCTCGAGTATCTGCACATGATGGGCATCGTGGCAGAGCCAGTGCACGCACGGTCGAGCTCGTTCGTTGGCACGCACGAGTATGTGGCGCCGGAGGTGGCGCGCGGCGGTGGGCACAGCGCAGGCATGGACTGGTGGTCGTACGGCATGGAGTTCCCCTCGGCCGTCGACGCCTCGCTGCACGATGCCGCGACGTGAGACATGATTGCACGGCGAAGAGCCTGCCACCGCCGGTTTGTTCTGGCTGGCCGACGCGGCGCTGTGCCGGGAGAGAGGGGGGCTTACATGTGGGCCCACGTGGATTCATTTGAGCTAAGGGCAAATTTGTCTTTAATGATCGTTTCTCTCTCCTATTCCTCTAGAAATAATAAAATAATGCAGTGGATGTCCAGGAGCTAATTACCAGTTTTTTATGATGCCCTACAGCAAATACACATTCTTTCGATGTCCTCTAGCGAATTACACGTTTTTTGAATGTCTTGTAGCAAATTTTGCCTATTCAAAAACTTTTGTGAAATATGTAAAATTATATATATAAATATAGGTACATTTAACAATGAATCAAATGATATAAAAATAATTAATAATTACTTAAATTTTTTGAATAATATGAATGGTCAAACATATTTTAAAAAATCAACGGCGTCACATATTTTGAAACGGAGGGAGTATTTGGTTTGAGTTGAGGCAAACAAAACATAGCAATAAAAGATGACGAATGAAGACACATGCAAGGGTGGAGGAAAGAAAGGAAGTAAGAGCAGAAAATAGAAAAAAAAGTTACCAGAAATAAATACAAAAGCTAGGGATGGAGTATTTTTTTTATAATAGATAAAAATCCGGTTTCTATATCCATACATGGATATGCACAGGCAAACATTACAACCTATTTAGACTCCATTCCTCACAATTAAGGAATAAAAGAAACAAGAAATAAATTTAGAAAGTAAAACATATTAAAGTCTTTTCTTTTTTAAGAGTATGCAAAGGCCTTAATTGTCGGCGCTGCTGTGTCATGCGGAAAGTGAGGTCCGCTTCCAGTAAAGGCTGGCCGTCTATGATGATCTATGTGACGTCCTCAAACAAGCTAAGTGATGTCCACAAAGACTTCGGTAAAGACCCGGTCACATATTTCACTATTGTGATGTGCGTCTCTTGATGGAGGGACATTTAAACTATATACCACTTTTAAGATATGGTAATTTAGAATTTGCCACTTATTGTCTATGATATGTGAGTTCTCATGTCTATGATATGTGGTTCAATAGTAAATCCTTTAGAACCACTTGTAAGAGTGGCAAATAGTTAATTATTCCGTTGACGGAGCTCCTCTGCAATCAGCATGATCTCATTTTCGAGAATTACACAACCACTTAACATGATCAAGGAATGTCGTGATATATGCTTGTGTCTGTCCAACATCGTTCTTAGTAAGTAGTATATCGATATCTCCGATATGATAAAAACACTATGATCTAATTTGGTGAACTCCAATGTAGCGTTTTTATATGTTCCATAAATAATATCTCATGGTGTTTTCACATGGATCATATTACCAAATATGATGTTTTCACATAGATCATATTACCAAATATGATCCATAAATAATGAAAAGATCACATTAGTAGCTATATACAGTTTGTTGTAGATGCGTCACATCCTTCCCTATTAGGGGTGTATATATAATGCTGCCCTGTGTTGCAGTGCCATAACGGTAACGCTACCATTTCCAACATGCATTTTGAATGAGATTTTCATCTCATTGATATGAATTGCTTTTTTTGCTGGTATTACTATCACAATGCATAAGTATCTTGTAGGCTTGCGCCTTATAATTTTTTTTGGTGATCCAAATAGTGTTCTATCCATCTTTTTTAAGCGTGCAAGTGCATGAGCCCAGTGACTTCACAATGTGTATCCCGGACTCTCTCTCTGTTCAACAACGGAACAAACGCTTCCTTGTGCATGAGTAGAGTACATGGAAACAGTTAGCTAACGCATGACTCTCCGCAAAAGAAAAAAGAAGAGATGAAAAGAAAGTTAACACATGACTATTGCATTGATCTGGTATTGCACACAGAGAATATATAGGATGCAATGAAGTTTATAGAAGACATAACAAGAGCGTTGCAACATTGCAACAGTCGACCATCCATTTTTTTTCATTTACTGTGCTTTTCAAATCAAAATGAGTGTTTACAACAGCATCTATTGAATGGCTGTTTTGCTTTAAAAGAATTAGCTATACAGTGCAACACACGACGGATTTCCCCAACAACTTGTTGTACATTGATTTCATTCTTTGCCCTGAACTTAGTACATGAATATCATTCTATTTTTTTGAGATTGGTAGTTTAGTACATAGATTTCATTGTTTCCAGGGCGATCTAATTATGGTTTAGACAAGAATCTTGTTGCTGAGCGTGGAACGGCATTAGCCTACCAACTTTACAAGTGTGCTTAGTTTCAGACTATGTAATACAGATGCATAAAAGAACTCCTTCAAAACCATGACAGAAGTGGCCTTCTTGCGCCGGTGCCGCTTCTCAGTGCGGGGATGCGCGGTTCTCCGGCTGCGGCAAGGCCTTCAGGCTGGGCGGCAGCAGATCCGGCCCCGCCGCCGCCGGATCTATAACGGCGGTGTCGGGAAGGGCGTTGCAGAGGTGGTGTGGCCGGCTGAGGCCACGGCGGCGCGAGGCGGCGTGGCGGTTGTGGCTCGTGAGGCGGCCGGCGGTGATCAGCGCTTGCGAGGCGCCAGTGCGACGGGTTGGCGGCCTGTCGTGGCGCGAGGCGGCTCGTGAGATGGCGGGCGGCGGTATCCGGCTCTGGGTCGACGGTGCATCGGCCTGCTAGGGGTGTGCGTCGGCTCGCTGCCCCCCACCCCTAAGCCCTCTAACCACCCTTCCTCCCTTCCTTTCTCTCTACCTCCTCCTTCTTTCTCTTCCTTCTGTGCCGCTTCTCGGCTGTTGGGGAGACCATCCCCTCTCCCCCTCCTCCAAGCGCTTCTCTCTCTGCGCTGATGGTGAAGTTGTAGGTGGTCGTCACAGTTTTTTGGATTGTCCGGCAAAGATCGGAGTTCCTCGTCGGAAACATGGTTCACACCGATGTCTTGGTGCCCTGTCTTCAGCCCTCAGTTCGTCTCCAAACCGACCTTGCCTACTTGGTGCCTCCCCCTTCTCTTGGCCATCTGCTTACAGATCTGGCCGTTTCTTTCGGTGCTTGAGGAGTTTATTCGTCCGCGGTGTTGGTATTGTCTGTTTGTAGTTAGGGCTTCTAGGCCTCGCCGGTGCTTGACGTGCCCTGTGGCTTTCTTAACTCGTTGTGGTGCTGAGCTTGGAGTGGTGTGCTTACCTGCATGATGTGAGAGTTTTTGCTCTAGCTTCTTGGAGGTTCTGCACCTTTTGAGGGAGTCCGGGGCAAAAGCCCTGCCTACTCTAGGATCGGCAAATCGACGTCTACGGGTGTCTAGCTGTTGGGAGGGCGTCGACAGCGGCTTATGTCGTTGTTTGACTTTCTTGAAAGCTTCACCTTCTTAGGGTCTTGCTCTTCCCTCGATCTTCTGCAGTTCGTAGTTGTATTGCCTCATACTTTTTGCGTCTACTATGTCAGATATGATAAAAACACTAAGATCTAATTTGGTGGACTTCAATATCTCAGATAATTAACTTGGCTGAAAAAGACAAGATCTATAAATAATGATCTTTTAGTAGCATATATAGTTTCTTGTAGATGCTTCACATCCGTCCCTAATTAGTGCATATATATATAGTGCTGTCCTTTTCAGTGCAACACTACCATTTCAAACATGCATTCTAAATGAGATTTTCATGCCATTGATATGAAGTGCTCTTTTCTAGTATTAGTGATAATTCATATTTAAGTATCTAGTAGGATTTAAACCATGGTGGACAGAGTCATATACCAACGACTTCTTCACCTTACTAAAAATATTTCAATATAAAACCTGAAATAATCCCCCCAGCCCACTGTTTCTTTTGTTCATCAACATTTCAAATATATATTTAAAATCCAATTAAACAAGATTAACAGGTTATAAATTATTGGGCGTGCGCCGATTCTCTAGTAAGCTGTAAAGTAGGGTATATGATCTATAGCAATGTATACACATAGTAATCGAATAAAATTAAGGTTTGAGTATTACATGGATGATACAAAAGAAATAAAAATATAAGTTTTGATTTTTTTTACACAAATCTGAAACTCCAAAATCATAATTTTTTTAAACTTGTATATACTTCACCCGCTTTATTTTTTTTAAAAGGTTACCTTCGTAATTACTCCAGTATAACCCGGAGTATAGTGTAATGCACGGAGGACGTGCTGGCACTCAAAGATAGACTTTTGTTCGATCCAAATTAGTACAGCAATATAGCCCGGAGTACAATGTTATAGCATTACTTTTTTTTTCTCCTTTTGCATTCAAATATAGCCCGTGAATGGGTTGAAAACTAGTTCTTGTCAAAATTTTGGTTACTCAGTGCTCTTTTCAATCCGGGCAGTACAGCACCGCCTATAATTTTTTTTTCCAATGGCACGGCCTTGCCATTGGGGCTTTTCAGGGATTACTATATTTGATCTAGTATTAATAGTAACGTTATAGTCCGAATTACCCTCTAAGTATTACGATAGTCCCCCAAACTTCTCATATCAATGAATTATTATTACTCCCATGAGGCTCTTACTCAATCCATAATCATTTTGGTGTTACGTAGCATACACATGACAGTTCAGTCAACCAAAAATATTTTTTTCGAAAAGAGGTGGGGCTCACATGTCAGCTTCTTCCCCTAATCCTCTCTTCCCTCTTCCACGGTTCATGCCTTGACCTTGACGAAGACATGCCTTAGCTGCCACTACGTCATCTTTCATCAGCTAGCGACGGCCTGTTTGCAGATTTGGAGGGGCCAAGCCAAAGGACAGAGGCAACAACATAAATTTGGAGGGGGCAGGCACCATAGCTCGATGGTCCCATTGTTTATATCGGAATAAATTATATTGGAGGTATACAAACTTGTTTGATGGGTGTAATTTAGTACATAAACTTGTTTCAGTACACGAGCTTGTCTAGTTCGTGCGAACGAGGACAAAATAATTTGACAATGTTAATTTTATGAAGTGATATTGATTAGGATGTGACGTGCATACGTATAATGAGTATGCATAGGACATTCAATATTTGGTCTCTACTTTATTCTTCACCATGGAAATGATGAATTTTATATATTTCTAACCTTTATAACATTGCTCGTTTTTTTAATCTTTTTCTACCATCACTATATCCTATTCTATTTTTATTGAAGATGTGTATGTTTAATAGCAACCTTCTCAGATATATGCCCTAAATCAATAAGATTAGCAATGTAGTGTCCTTTTCGCCTTCCTCCGCACGCACCAGACAAGTTCATGCACTAGATTGCACTCACCTGACAAGTTCGTTCGTGTACTGGCGATGCAATTTACTCTTTATATCGTTTAGTTGTCGCTGTCGCCGCCTCCTCGAGCTCAAAATCTACACCCATCGGCCACACGTCGATGGCCAAATCCATGAAGCACACCTTGTTGAAGACACCAGCTAAGCGGCAAGCATGCGGAAGAGCTCGATGGGGGCTAAGAGCAGTCATGAAGGTCCCACCTTTCTCTTATGTGGCAGCCGCCTTTCTTCCTCAAAGATGGTCTAGTTGTGGATCCTGAGGAGATGCGCCTAGTGGCGGAAGCAACCCTAGATCTGGCTGCGTAAGATCCGCCCTTGCCATCCCGCAACCATCACATAAAACAACCTGAAGCGTTGAGCTCGGGGAAGAAGGAACAATCTGACATGTTGGCCCCACTGCTTTTAATTGAGTAAATTGCATTAACAGTACACGTACAAACTTGTCAGGTGGATATAATTTAATCCATCAACTTGGAAAACACTTCTTTTGGTGAAAGAATTTATCTGGTGTGTGCAAATTAAACAAGACCAAAATGACATGACAAGACCAATTGTAGTAGGTTGGACATCATAAATTAGTGCGTGACATACGTGCACATACAGTGAAAGCTATATGTATAAACGATTTTTTGCTACTACATGTATCCTCTTTGTATTTTACCATTGGTGACACCACTGGACATTGTCTTTTGACAACACTGCCAGCCTTATTTCGGCCAATATTTGCTCTGTTTCTCATCTGTAGACAGCAGCCAACAGAAAACAATTCATGCTGCTCAACCAAACTCACGATGATTGGTTGATTTCTTGCAGCCTTCTTCCTATCCTTTCACAATACCATGGATTTGAAGTTTGTATATTTAATTATAGTGGTTTAAAATTTTATAATTTCAAAGAAAATGTGAATAAAATGATTTCTCGAAATGTTATCCATGTAATCATAATTTAGATCTATAGATTTGTCAACGTAGGAGCTTTAATAGTTTTGGATCCCGAGTCGAAGAGAGCTCAAGACTGCGTAGCCTTTGAATAAAATGGTTTATACTTCCTCCGTTTCATAATGTAGGTCATTCTAGCATTTCCCACATTCATATTAATGTTAATGATTCTAGACATATAAATCTATCTAGATTCATTAACATTAACATGAATGTGAAAAATGCTAGAATGACTTACATTGTGAAACGGAGGGAGTAGTATTCTTGAACTAAGGCGCTAGAAAGAGGACGAGAGATCGGATATGGTGTGCAATGCGATGCGACGCGTGCCAGATAGCACGAGGACGCCGGCCAGAGGCCATGAAGAGCAATGGGCTGTTCGCTTTAGAAAAAAACTGCGAATATACTTATTTTTTCAATAATTTACGTTTATACACTTTCATGGGAAGGAATTGAAAAAATATACCTGTCCCGCGACAGTCCCGTAGCTTCAAACCGCGGGGCCGACGGTCCTGCGGGACGGTCGCGCGGCACCATGATGGCCCCGTAGCTCCAAAACGCGGCACTGCGGTAGCAGTGATTTTATATATTATGCATTCGGCACTGTTAAGTACCGTTTAAAACACTTATTAGCAATGTTTGACACTGCTTACCATTGTCCATTGCACGGAACCACCCATGAACAGTGTCTCAAAGTACCAAACACTGTACCGAACAGTGTCACCAGTGCAAAATCGCTGTTGTCACGGTGCCCCATTTTGTTGCGCGGCTGCGGAATGATTTGTCCTGCGTTTCCATCCCGGTGTATATAAACGTAAATTATTAAAAATATATATATATTCGCAATTTTTTTTCGTTCGTTTAAAGCCAGAAAAAAAGAGAAAAGAGAGGTATAAATAAATCGAGAAAAAGGAGATCTGGCCACACACCAACACACCAACACGAAATAACACAGAAGCAAAGTTGAAAACATAATCGGTTTCTAACTCCTATTCCAATTCTATACTACATTTATTAGCACCATCCTCGCTAACAGGAGCACCGTCTCGACTCTCTATCGGAATCCCCCATTGGCGTAGCCACCACTGCCACCGGAGTTTTAGGACGTGCAGGCCCAAGCCGCCACTGCGGTTGCATTCCTCAGGAACGTCAGGGTATGATACTTGGGAAGTCCGGCATGTACATCACTTTCCCAAAACTTAAGGAGATGCCGCCGCCTAATGCAGCTGTAAAATACAATTCGAATGTGGAGATGTCGTCATCGAGGAATAAGCATACCACCCCTTGTGCGGCTGTTGCTGGTGCTATGTCATCAATAACAATGATGATGCCATCAGGCCAAGCAGGTCCAAAGCCAAAGAGGTCTGAACCACCGCTGTCATCGGCCTGCACGTCGACCGTACTGAGCTCATTGTCAGTCAAAACGGGAACATTGTCAAGCCCAACAAGGACAAGGAGAAGCCCCATGTCGGCAATCCCTAGAGTATTCAGAACGCGCTTGACAATCACTACATTTCCATGTTGTAAACACTACTATTGAATTTGGTGGGCCCCAATACCTCATGTAATTAACTTGGCCAGAAAACATACGACTCATAATTGACAAATGTATACATTGGTAGCATAGTTACTTATTTGATGCTTCACATCTCTGCCTAATTGTTGTATATATAAGTTTCTGCTACCATTTCTAACATGCACTACGAATTTTCTCAAGAAAAAATAATATGCATTATGAATGAGAATTTCATATCATTGGTATGAGTTGCCTTTTGCTAATTTTACGGTCACAAATGATAACTATCTTCTGCACTTGTAAATTATTTTCGATGATTCAAATAGTGGTCGATCGACCTTCTTCAAATTAGCAATTGCATGAGTTCAACGGTTTTAAAATGTGTATCCAAGACTCTCTCTAGTCAATAACAGATTAAATGCTTCCTTGTGCATGAGTACAGCATGCGGGAAGGGTTAGCAAACACATTACTCTCTGGAAAAAAAAGAAAAGAAGTTGACACATGACTATTGCATCGATTTGGAATTGCGTACGCAGCAAAGGATGCAATATCGTTTATAAAAGACATGAATGTGATATAAACACGAACCGTCTAACTCGGCGTCGCATCGTTCCTATCCCAATAGTCTGGTCATCCTAGACTGCGTCAAATCGGTGATGATAAATTGAATCCCAATAGGAGAATTATGGGAAAGACTTTTGTTCCCCTCGAGGAACGTCCCATTGTTTTTTGT
This sequence comes from Oryza glaberrima, assembly GCF_000147395.1. Classification (NCBI taxonomy): domain Eukaryota; kingdom Viridiplantae; phylum Streptophyta; class Magnoliopsida; order Poales; family Poaceae; genus Oryza; species Oryza glaberrima. The sequence goes on along the minus strand of NC_068335.1, from coordinate 11,556,849 downwards.
CAATAGTTGTCACACCCGGAGTTTTCCCCTTTTCCGTAGTCTTTAATCCGTTAATAAATCATCTATAGAAAACACTATCTTTAACCAGAAGAAAACCCCAATTGAACAACATGTCTAATAATCGGAATTGTCAAGGAGAATTTTTTTTTGAATTCTCTTTGCTTTAAACCGTTAACAGAACTTTCAGTGGAATTTTCAGAACAGAGGAAACAACCCTGTTAATTTAAAACATCGGGACTTAAATTAATAATTCTTTCTTCTCTCTCCTTTGGTCGCGAACCGTTCTCGGTTCACTCCCCGTCCGTTGTTCGTCGTATCCGCCGACCCCTTTGTCGTCTTGGTTTCGCATTGTGTTTGCAAGCTGAGTCCTATTCTGTTCCCGTCTCCTTTTCTTTTCCCGAATGGGCACTGTCGAAACAAGATTTCGGCAAAACAAAAAGGGGTGGCTATCAAGTAGGAAAAGTAGATGGGTTTGGAGACATGGAATTTTATACAGGTTCAGGCCTTCTCGATGAGAAGTAATACCCTACTCTTGTCTGAGGATTGATCCGCCGAGTGTGTTATTAATCGTCTTATTATGGTTTATACAAGAAAATTGTTGAGCGTGGAACGCCATTAGCCTAAATACTTGACAAGTGTGCTCAATTTCAGGCTATGTAAACGAGATGCATAAAAGAACTCTTTCCAAGACATGGAAGAATCGAATCAATGTTATGTTGTGGACTGCACCTAGAACATTACAGATTATCAATGAGTTTGATTTATATCATACAGAATTTGAATCAATAAAGATGGCAACTGCAAACAATCATATTTTTCAGATTTTTTGCCGGAGCACGCAAAACCCATGTCGTCGCCGTTGTGTCATTCATCAGGGATGTGAGGTTCCTGTTCTGATCGTCTACAAACGGCTAGGTAACTTAAGCAACTATGTGATGTCTACAGGCAGGTGCTTATGGCCGGACAGTTCTCGGAGGATTTGAAGATAGTGGGCAGCGTCGACGTGCTTCATGGCTCCTTAAAGAACTTTGATAAAGACTCGGCCATCCCCGTCGTCCTGATGGGTTTGCGTCTCGTGATGTACTCCTCGATCCGTGGACATCACGATCTCATTGCTGAGCTCAACCGCATTATACATCCCTTGAACAGGATCAAGGTCAGCCGTGATCTGTGCATGCGTCTGACTGAAGTCGCCGCCACCGAGAATCACTACTACTAAACCCCAAATAGAAATCGTCTCATAGATGCTGGTTACATTAAAAATCGACATTATTCTGTATTAATAAAAACAGAATTGCTAAAAAACTGAAACCGTCTCATAGATGCTGCTTACATTAAAAATCGACATTATTCTCTATTAAAAAAACAGAATTGCTAAAAAACGGCAAAAAAAACTTTTAAATGTAACTATATAGTATAGTTGTAGTGTAACTATAATGTTTACACAATAGTTAACTGCATTGTAACTACAGTGTAATTACACTATAACTACATTGTAATCTCCATATAAGTTAGATATAAAGTTGCATATATTATTTTAATACTTATAGTTGTAGTGAAATTATATTACAATTATACTATAGTTAGATTTGAAAGTTTTTCTAAAAAACTTACGGTTGTTGGTCCGGTTGGTCATTGAGTAATACCGGCTAACATAAAAAACGTGGCACCTACCCTCAGAAACGGTATAGGACCTACCAGTTCATAAGTAAAAACCGGTACCTATAATTGGGACCACCAATAATCCACCGACACTTTCGGATGGTGGGTCCACTCATAGGTGCCTTTTTTTATCAAAAGTATAGATACATGTTGTTAGCATATTCTTAGAGTATTCACAATATATAATATTCATGAGTATTAAGATGGGATCCACCTGTAATGTATAAATAATAGAGAGCGAAAGTATAGATACCTGTTGTTAAAATATTATTAGAGTATTCACAATGTATAATATTCATGAGTATTAAGATGGGATACATCTGTAATGTATAAGCAATAGAGAGATTTCTACACACATCTAACTTTATAATGGGGCCCACACCATGAGTATCAAGATGGATTTCTACATTACTTATTATTTAAGATTCCTATCTCAATACAAGAGCGCCTTTGCTATGCTTGTGCTGGAGACGTGTGTTTGTGATGTATAAAACCTTTGAAAAGATTCTCTTAGTACACATCTTAATTCCTATATTGCAGATGATTTTAGCGCAGAATCGCTACATATGTGCATGTATCCGTGCTTAATTTTTCAAGTTGTACTATAACATTGTGAGATCCATGTTTAATGTTTTCAAATTGTATCCTAACATTGTGGGACCAGTATGGTACTGGGAGGAAGAAAAATGCTCAAATATTATGGTGATCCCGTTGTTGGGAGGAAGAAAAATGTTCAAATAGTATGGTGAAGTAGTTTATAACCGTGGTAGCTGCCCAGCTGCCTATGTTAACCTTCTACAATGTCAGATATGATAAAAACACTAAGATCTAATTTGGTGGACTTCAATATCTCAGATAATTAACTTGGCTGAAAAAGATGAGATCTATAAATAATGATCTTTTAGTAGCATATATAGTTTCTTGTAGATGCTTCACATCCGTCCCTAATTAGTGCAAATATATAGTGCTGTCCTTTTCAGTGCAACACTACCATTTCAAACATGCATTCTAAATGAGATTTTCATCCCATTGATATGAAGTGCCCTTTTCTAGTATTAGTGATAATTCATATTTTAAGTATCTAGTAGAATTTAAACCACGGTGGACAGAGTCATATACCAACGACTTCATCACCTTACTAAAAAATTTCAATATAAAACCTGAAATAATCCCCCCAGTCCACTGTTTCTTTTGTTCATCAACATTTCAAATATATATTTAAAAACCAATTAAACAAGATTAACAGGTTATAAATTATTGGGCGTGCGCCGATTCTCTAGTAAGCTGTAAAGTAGGGTATATGATCTATAGCAATGTATACACATAGTAATCGTATAAAATTAAGGTTTGAGTATTACATGGATGATATAGAAGAAATAAAAATATAAGTTTGGATATTTTTACACAAATCTGAAACTCCAAAATCATAATTTTTTTAAACTTGTATATACTTCACCCGCTTTATTTTTTTTAAAAGGTTAATTACCTTCGTAATTACTCCAGTATAACCCGGAGTATAGTGTAATGCACGGAGGACGTGCTGGTACTCAAAGAGAGACTTTTGTTCTATCCAAATTAGTACACCAATATAGCCCGGAGTACAATGTTATAGCATTTGTACTTTTTTTCTCCTTTTGCATTCAAATATAGCCCGTGCATGGGTTGAAAACTGTTCTTGTCAAAATTTTGGTTACTCAGTGCTCTTTTCAATCCGTGCAGTACAGAACCGCCTATAATTTTTTTTCCAATGGCACGGCCTTGCCCTTGCCTAATTGGTCCTTGGGGCTTTTCAGGGATTACTATATTTGATCCAGTATTAATAGTAACGTTATAGTCCGAATTACCATCTAAGTATTACGATAGTCCCCCAAACTTCTCATATCAAAGAATTATTATTACTCCCCTGAGGCTCTTATTGAATCCATAATTGTTTTGGTGTTATGTAGCATACACATGACAGTTCAGCCAACCAAATTTTTTTTTTCAAAAAGAGTTGGGGCTCACATGTCAGCTTCTTCCCCTAATCCTCTCTTCCCTCTTCCACGGTTCATGCCTTGACCTTGACTAAGATATGCCTTAGCTGCCACTACGTCATCTTTCATCAGCGAGCGACGGCCTGTTTGCAGATTTGGAGGGGCCAAGCCAAAGGACAGAGGCAACAACATAGATTTGTAGGGGGCAGGCACCATAGCTCGATGGTCCCATTGTTTATATCGGAATAAATTATATTTGTGGTATACAAACTTGTTTGATGGGTGTAATTTAGTATATAAACTTGTAAAATGCTTGTTTCAGTACATGAGCTTGTCTAGTTCATGCGAACGAGGACCAAATAATTTGACAATGTTAATTTTATGAAGTGATATTGATTAGGATGTGACGTGCATACGTATAGTGAGTATGCATAGGACATTCAATATTTAAATATTTGGTCTGTACTTTATTCTTCACCATGGAAATGATGAATTTTATATATTTCTAACCTTTATACCATTGCTCGTTTTTTTAATCTTTTTCTACTATCACTATATCCTATTCTATTCTTTATTGAAGAGGTGTATGTTTAATAGCAACCTTATCAGATATATGCCCTAAATCAATAAGATTAGCAATGTAGTGTCCTTTTCGCCTTCCTCCGTACGCACCAGACAAGTTCATGCACCAAAACGAACATTTTACAAGTTCATGCACTAGATTGCACTCACCTGACAAGTTCGTGTACCGGCGATGCAATTTACTCTTTATATCGTTTAGTTGTCGCTGTTGCCAGCTCCTCGAGCTCAAAATCTACACCCATCGGCCACATGTCGATGGCCAAATCCATGAAGCACACCTTGTTGAAGACACCAGCTAAGCGGCAAGCATGCGGAAGAGCTCGATGGGAGCTAAGAGCAGTCATGGAGGTCCCTCCTTTCTCTTGTGTGGCAGCCGCCTTTCTTCCTCAAAGATGGTCTAGTTGTGGATCTTGAGGAGTTGCGCCTAGTGGCGGGAGCAACCCTAGATCTGGCTGCGTAAGATCCGCCCTTGCCATCCCGCAACCATCACATAAAACAACCTAAAGCGTTGAGCTCGGGGGAGAAGGGACAATCTGACATGTTGGCCCCACTGCTTTTAATTGATTAAATTGCATCTGCAGTATACGAACTTGTCAGGTGGATATAATTTAATCCATCAACTTGTAAAACACTTCTTTTGGTGAAAGAATTTATCTGGTGTGTGCAAATTAACCAAGACCCAAATGACATGACAAGACCAATTGTAGTAGGTTGGAGATCATAAATTAGTTAGTGCGTGACATACGTGCACATATAGTGAAAGCTATATGTATAAACGATTTTTTCTACTACATGTATCCTCTTTGTATTTTACCATTGGTGACTCCACTGGACATTGTCTTTTGACAACACTGCCAGCCTTATTTCGGCCAATATTTGCTCTGTTTCTCATCTGTAGACAGCAGCCAACAGAAAACATTTCATGCTGCTCAACCAAACTCACGATGATTGGTTGATTTCTTGCAGCCTTCTTCCTAGCCTTTCATAATACCATGGATTTGAAGTTTGTATATTTGATTATAGTGGTTTAAAATTTTACAATTTCATAGAAAATGTGAATAAAATGATTTCTCGAAATGTTATCCATGTTATCATAATTTAGATCTATGGATTTGTCAACGTTGGAGCTTTAACAGTTTTGGATCCCGAGTCGAAGAGAGCTCAAGACTGCGTAGCCTTTGAATAAAATGGTTTATACTTCCTCCGTTTTCTCCGTTTCATAATGTAAGTCATTCTAACATTTCCCACATTCATGTTAATGTTAATGATTCTAGACATAATGGTTTATAGTATTCTTGGACTGCGTAGCCTTTGAACAAAATGGTTTGTAGTATTCTTGGACTGAGGCGCTAGAAAGAGGACGAGAGATCGGATATGGTGTGCAATGCGATGCGACGCGCGCCAGATAGCGAGGACGCCAGCCAGAAGCCATGAAGAGCAATGGGCTGTTCGCTTTAGAAAACAATTGCGAATATATTTATTTTTTCAATAATTTACGTTTATACGCTTTCATGGGAAGAAATAGAAAAAATATACCTGTCCCGCGACGGTCCCGCAGCTTCAAACCGCCGGGCCGACGGTCGCGTGGCACCGTGATGGCCCCGTTGCTCCAAAATGCAGCACTGCGGTAGCAGTGATTTTATTATGCATTTGGCACTGTCAAGTACTGTTTATAACACTTATTAGCAATGTTTGACACTGCTTACCACTGTCCATTGCACGGAACTACCCATGAACAGTGTCTCAAAGTACCAAACACTGTACCGAAGAACAGTGTCACCACAGTGCAAAATCGCTGTTATCACGGTGCCACATTTAGTTGCGCGGCTGCGGAATCAACATTGTCCTGCGTTTCCATCCCGGTATATAAACGTAAATTATTATTTATATATATATATATATATATATATATATATATATATATATATATATATATATATTCGTAATTTCTTTCGTTCGCTTAAAGCCAGAAAAAGAGAAAATAGAGGTAGAAATAAATCGAAAAAAAGGATATTTGGCCACACACACCAACACGAAATAACAGAAGCAAAGTTGAAAACATATTCGGTTTCCAACTCCTACTACTCCGATTCTATACTACGTTTATTAGCACCATCCTCCCTTACCATATCTGTTCGATGGAGACGACTAAATCATCGCCAAGAGGAGCACTGTCTCGACTCTCTCTCAGAATCCGCCATTCGCGCAGCCACCACCGCCACCGGAGTTTTAGGACGTGCAGGCCCACGCCGCCATTGCGGTAGCATTCCTCGGGAACGTCAGGGCCCGATACTGGAGAAGTCCGGCATGTACATCACTTTTCCAAAACTTAAGGAGATGCCGCCGCCTAATGCAGCTGTCAAATGCAATTCGAATGTGGAGATGTCGTCATCGAGAAATAAGCATACCACCCCTTACGCGGTTGTTGCTGGCGCTATGCCATCAATAACAACGATGATGCCATCAGGCCAAGCAGGTCCAAAGCCAAAGAGGTCTGAACCACTGCTCTCATCGGCCTGCACGTCGACCGTACTGAGCTCATTGTCAGTCAAAACGGCGACATTGTCAGGCCCAACATGGACAAGGAGAAGCCCCATGTCAGCGATCCCTATAGTATTCAGAACGCGCTTGACAATGACTATATTTCTATGTTGTAAACACTACGATTGAATTTGGTGGGCTCCAATACCTGATGTAATTAACTTGGCCAGAAAACATACAACTCATAATTGACAAATGTATGCATCCGTAGCATAGTTACTTATTTGATGCTTCACATCCCTGCCTAATTGTTGTATATATAAGGTTCTGCTACCATTTCTAACATGCACTACGAATTTTCTCAAGAAAAAATAACATGCATTATGAATGAGAATTTCATATCATTGGAATGAGTCGCCTTTTGCTAATTTTACGGTCACAATTGATAACTATCTTCTGCACTTGTAAATTATTTTCGATGATTCATGTTGTGGTCGATCGACCTTCTTCAAATTAGCAATTGCATGAGTTCAACGGTTTTAAAATGTGTATCCAAGACCAGTGGCGAAGCCACCGGGGGTGCCGGGGTGGGCCTGGCACCCCCCATCCCCATGCGCCGCAAACCCCACCTCTGGGTGATTAGCCATCTAATCCATAAAATTAGCTCATTAATTTGTTGCAAGTTGAGCCTATACCTACGTAGCTGTCCAATAGGTTTTAGTTTTATGTGATTACCTGAGTTAATTAACGTAACTAAGCGATGTGGTTGCAAGTCTCCAAAATTAAAAAGGATGAATAAAAATGATGTCGTGTGTCATTCTGTATTGAGTAAAGTTGGTGCTATTTAGTGACTTTAAAAATGGTTACTGTCAGGGTTACGGGTCAGGCATACCCTCTACCCCACGATATACGTCTCATATCGACAAGGCATATTCACGTGTACACGGATAAATCCCTTAGCACCTAAGGAAACTCTTCGTAAAGACAACAGACAAGGAGAGACCTTCTCGGACAAGAACTGGGTTGCCTACGTATCGTACCAGGTCTGGTATATTCGAGTTCTACTCGGATAGTGCCCAACCTACGGTATAAAAGGGACCCCCCGGGGAGGGCATAGATCATCGAATCTTAGAGCCAACACAACATACACAGCCTACGAAGTCGGAGCTAGCAAGGAGTCAAGTCGACGAGAGCTAGTCGAATCATCTCGACTACAATCTCGTCGAATCCCCCGAGTTCTGTCTTTTCCTTTGTAATCTGTGTTTTCCACCATATAATCCCATATCAACTGGATTAGGGCTATTACCTATCAAGGCGCCTGAACCAGTATAATTCTCGTTTTTAAATTGCTCGATGCCGTACTACGTAGATCCTTATATCAACGTACCCCAATACCCTCTACATCCGGTCTACGGGTATCCCCCGTCGACAGTTCTTTTCATGCTATATTAACATACATTCGGACATACATCCTCCATTCTAAAATAAGTTCAATTTTATACACCAAGATCCACACTATATTATCTAGCGAGGCGCTGGTGAGTTCTTACGTCTTCTGGCCAGCACCCCCTATACCTAAATCCTGGCTTCGCCACTGTCCAAGACTCTCTCTAGTCAATAACAGATTAAATGCTTCCTTGTGCATGAGTACAGCATGCGGGAAGGGTTAGCAAACGCATGACTCTCCGAAAAAAAAAGAAAAGAAGTTGACCCATGACTATTGCATCGATTTGGAATTGCGTACGCAGCAAAGGATGCAATATCGTTTATAAAAGACATGAATGTGATATAAACACGAACCGTCTAACTCGGCGTCGCATCGTTCCTATCCCAATAGTCTGGTCATCCTAGACTGCGTCAAATTGGTGATGATAAATTGAATCCCAATAGGAGAATTAAGGGAAAGACTTTTGTTCCCCTCGAGGAACGTCCCGTTGTTTTTTGTCAATAGTTGTCACACCCGGAGTTTTCCCCTTTTTCGTAGTCTTTAATCCATTAATAAATCATCTATAGAAAACACTTTGTTTAACCAGAAGAAAACCCCAATTGAACAACATGTCTAATAGTCAGAATTGTCAAGGAGAAATTTTCTTGAATTCTCTTTGCTTTAAACCATTAACAGGACTTTCAGTGGAATTTTCAGAACAGAGGAAACAACCCTGTTAATTTAAAACGTCAGGACTTAAATTAATAATTCTTTCTTTTCTCTCCTTTGGTCGCGAACCGTTCTCGGTTCACTCCCCGTCTGTTGTTCGTCGTATCCGCCGACCCCTTTGTCGTCTTGGTTTCGCTTTGTGTTTGCAAGCTGAGTCCTATTCCGTTCCCGTCTCCTTTTCTTTTCTCGAATGGGCACTGTCGAAACGAGATTTCGGCAATACAAAAGAGGGTGGCTATCAAGCAGAAAAAGTGGATGGGTTTAGAGACAAGGAATTTTATACAGGTTCAGGCCTTCTCAATGAGAAGTAATACCCTACTCCTGTCCGGGGATTGATCCGCCAAGTGTATTATTGATCGTGTGATCTGGGAGAAAAGTTCTTCCCCAAGAGGCACCCGGACCCCTCCTTATATAGTGAAAGGAGTCCGTATTACAAGATACAACCCATATTCCTAACGGAATAGGCAAGTAAATATAAAATACAATTGTAACCGACTAGGACCCTTGGTATTTCCTTGATACACAAGTTAGGAATTTAACCCGAGTCCCTTAAAGATATTCTATCTACATATGGTACCCCTATACCCAGTCGGATATACATGCCATGTGGGTCTAGGGTATCCATAATCTCCACGGTAGCCTCTGAGACCTTTACAGTCGACGAAATAATCTTCTCTTTGAGTCTTCAATACGATGATCCCAGGTATTTCAATTATTCCTGCCTTGGTCTCCCGAGTGCTTGAATCAAAGACTGTGAAGGGCTGAAAAATAAAAAAATTAGATGCATCGACTAGATGTACATAATTAGGTGTAGCCCCCGACTATGTGATTAGTTGAATAAACTAAACATATAGTCAAGGTACATTTAACATCCATCCGAGTGGTTTTATAAACAAATTACCGAAGTAATCATATAGCTAGGCATATGCGACCTTTAATTAAACATCCAGCTGACTGCTTTAGCTTGGTTATTTTACCCAAAAGGTACATAAAGATCCGAGTAAAAACACTCTAAAGATCTATTAATCAACATATGTGATAAAAAATCCGAGTAAAAACTCTTAAAGGATTTATCAAATGTTGTATAAAATGATAAATGACAAGTCTAGATAGCCTAAGCTATGACTCATGCCATTATCGAAATAAGCATATAACATGCCGAGAGAATGACCACTTTAAATTAGTCATCTCAATATAACACGAACAGCTTTGTAGCTAAAAAGGCCAGCAAAATTAGTATAACACTCTTCTGTTGGGCATCTTTTTATTTGCATTGTAGTAATTCCAAAGAATTATCTAACCGCTTCAAAAAGGATTTTAACGGTATTGGGCTATGTTGTTTGTGAGCAATTCCTGCCAAAGCAAAAAATATGCCTAAGTCCCTAAGGATCACAAACAGCCACACCGAAAGTGAAGTTGGGCTGAAAATACTGTTAAGGCTCAGGCCCATTAGTACCTTCCGATACCCTAGCGAAACAATCGCTAAAACAGAGCACCGCTTCGTCTTCCCCGCCGCGACCTCCTCAATTTTCCCCATTCCTCACTTCAGTGCAACAACTGCACCGGCGAAAAACTAGGGTTCGCAAATCCGCACCAATCCACCTCTCCCAAAGCTTCGTGCTTTTGCGAAAATCTTCCGCACCACCACCACATCAATCTCCCTTCCATTCATCGCCACCCTCGCTCCAGATCCCATCATCCATCTCGCATCCATGGCGGAGGAGAGAGAAAGCTTTGAGAGTCAATGGGCTCACTCCGATGTTACGGAGGAAAACTTGAAGGAAATGGTGGTGCACGGCGTTCTTCCGGTGAAGGAAATCATCGGTTGGCGTCCGGCGTACGACGAAACCTTCCCGACCCCTGATACACACGAGGTCGTTGTATTCTCCCACTTCTTCTATGGTGGGTTTTCTCTCCCAACTTCGAAGTTCTTTAGGGGAATTCTTGAATTCTATGGAATCAGTTTTCATCACCTTAACCCCAACTCCATTGTACATATCGCAAACTTCGTTCATGCATGTGAAGCCTTCCTAGGGATTAAGCCGCATTTTTCCTTATTTCGCCGCATCTTGTTTTTGAAACCCCAGCCAAACAAAAACAAGCCATGTGTTGTCTGGGGGCAGGTTTCCAACTGAGGGGAACTTTGAGCCAAAAATATTTCTCCATGCCTTTCAAAACATCCAATGAGGGTTGGCATGGAAACTGGTTTTATGTGCAGAATCCTGAACCAGCGCTTCCCGAGTACTCTTGTCTTCCTCCAACATATCAGGATACATGGAACTCACTTCCAATGGGAGATGAAGCTGCTCAGGCCCTCACCTTGTTAAACCGTATGCTGAAGCTCAAAGAACAAGGTCTGCAAGGGGAACAAATTACTCGACACTTTATTAAGAGCCGACTGGCACCCATCAAGGAAAGATCCCGCACTGCCTTTCAATTTGATGGTAAAAATGATCGCAATCGCGAAGATCCTGAGTCCCTCGAATTCAAGATTATGAAGGAGAGGATGTATAAGATTTTCTCATCGGCTATTGTAGTCAGTTATTCACATATACTGCCAGTGGTGCCATATAACACATTCAACCCGCCTCCGCCGGTAAGTATTGAAAATTTTTGAATCTCCTTGTGATATCTGCTGCTCTTTGCAATGTTTTTGAGTAAAGGTTTGAAATGTTTATCTTCAGGAATTCGCTCTGATGAAGTCCGATCCTCCAACCGCTCAACGCCGTTCTCCTTGCTGACATCCTGGTTAGGCTAGTGGGGGTCCAAAAATTCAACCAACCACTCAATCAAGCAGCCCAAAACCAACTGATCAGTCGGGCCCCAAGAAGAGGAAACTGGTATTGAGTGACGACGAAGGCGACGATGTCGGAAAGGCCAGCAGCAAAGAGACGACTGGAAAACAGCCAAAACAAGCTAATCGGCCAAAGAAGAAAACATCCAGCCGTCCAATACCCAAAATCAGAAAGTCTGCCAGGTACGAGCTCGTTGTATTCTTCTCTTTATTTTAAAATACGTGTCTTCTGAAACAACGCCGGTAACATCTTTCCAATCTTCAGGAAGCCATCAGACATTGATCCATCTGGGAAAGACTCTGACTCGGCTGTAAATTCTGAGATAGTTGATAAAGAAGCTGGTTCTGCTACCGCTGCTGAGGCCGAACTAGCTATAGAAAACCGCCTGACTGGTAGTCAGTCGGCGACCGACAATGTAGAAGCTGCGAGTGAGCCCCCGACTGGAAACCAGTCGGCAGACGCTGAAACCAGTGCTAACTAGGAGCCCCCAACTGGATACCAGCCGGGTGATGAACAAAATGAAGATATCCCTGAAACAGAGGGGCAAGCTAGTAACCCTATCTTAAATGATACCGATGCTGGTCCAGAAGCTAGTACTTTTGATAAGGTAGAGGGGCCTGCTCGTCCACCGCCGAAGATCATAACAGGTAACAATCCTCCGAGTACATTTGCATTTAGAAAGTCTTCTTCAATTGCCTTATTGTTCTCTGTATACATATAAAGGCCCAATAATTGGCGATGAAGAAGAAGTTCTTCGGATACGATTGGCCAAAGAATCACGACCACCTGTTTTAGTTAAATGGTGGGACGACGAGATGCAACCACAAGGCATAGTAACTAATAAGCAAAAAGAAGACGTGGAGGTATCCTTGCTAACAAGGACGCTTAACCAAGCCACTCGTCTTGTCAATGTAAGTACTCTGCTCGTAGTTTCTCTCATCCAATTGATAGATCCAATGAAATGATTGAGTATATAAATAATGCAAACAATTCATCTTCGAAACGAAGCAAAGACCGCAGCCCTCGAGAAGCTGGTTCCTCATCTTGGTACTCTGGAAGAAACCAGAGCTAAACTTCATGAAACCAGGGAACTAGCTAGGAAAGCAGAACATGATCTCAGGGACCGGGTTGCTGAGCTTCAAAACACCAATTTCGAATTGAGTGGTTCGTTAAAAGGTAACTTTACTCTTGCTCAACCTGTTCTGACTTGATGTTATGTTTAAATAATCATCAAATGTATCATAGTCCAAGCTGCCAAGATCACCGAATTGGAATCGCGAATTAAACCTCTTGAGAATGACAAAAGTGATCTTACAAAGGAAAGAGACTTGGCCATCAAAGACGTTGAAGGTATTCTCAGTTAGAATTCCAAAAGTAAGTTTGCTGATGCCCCCTAGTTCTGATCCGAATGTTATCGCTTATGCAGATCGCAAAATTAAATCCCAAGCTCAATTCAACGTCTTGGTGAATAAAATCAAGAAGCTTGAAGGGGCTAGAGGTGAAGTTGCCAATGCTGCTACGCCATTGATCCAAGCCATGTTCTATAATAACAACGGTCCGAGTACAATTGATGCAGTTGAAGTCTTCGACAAACTGAGAGCTACTTCGGACACATACTTTAAGAATATCAAGGAGGTTGGAAGCATGGGATGAAAGCATGGCTCTGGCGATGATCAAATCCTTGTATCCGAAGATCGACATTGATGCTATTGTTGGCTTTGAAGACGGAACAAGTGAAGAGGACGCCCTTGAACTCATCAATGATGCCCAGAAGGCTGCCGACAAGATTGCTGCTGATATTGTAGAAAGATTTCAAGATAACAATCTTGGTCCGACTTGGTCTCATGAATCTGATGGCGAAAAAACTGAATCTGACTGAATTCTGTAATGTAAATGATGTTATCTTGACGATGGAGCCTCAATTTGTACAATACTGATATATTTATGCTGTGCTTGATAATTTAAACTTAGCTTTTGATTTCTTAAAAGTTTTTGTCAAACCTTTTGAGCCTATAACCCGCAAAAGTTGTTGAAAAACTCTCAGTCGTAATCAACTAAGCCAAAAAGCAAACAAGGCAATGATAAATCAAGTAAACAAATTGAATTGATAAAAATCACACTCCATTATTATTATGATAGCCCCCGACTGGTAACTCAAGAAGAAACTTGATGTTGACAGTCAAAAAGGGAAAAATGTACCAAAGTAATGGCTAAGCATAAAAACGACGAAGATGCTCAATATTCCTAGAATTGCCGACGACTGAACCGTCTTTACGGTTGAGTCGATAGGAACCTGGCCGAGTAACTTCAGAGATTATAAATGGCCCTTCCCATAGAGGGGATAACTTATGCCGATCTCTCGTAGATTGAATCTTCCTCAAGACCATATCTCCAACTAAAGATGCGTGTGATCGAACATTGCGATTATGATAGCGTCTCAACCCTTGTAAATAACGAGCCAACTGAATTAATGCTGCCTCGCGTGCTTCCTCCAATCGGTTGAGATCGTCCACTTTGTCATCCTCGTAGCGTTCCTATATGAAATTGTGAAAACGTAAGGATTCAAATTCCACTTCGCTCAGCAACATTGCCTCCACACCATAAACTAAGAAAAACGGCGATTGCCCCGTAGCCCGACTGGGTGTAGTGCGAAGAGACCAAAGTACTGATGGCAGCTGATCAACCCATTTGCCGGCATAGAGACGCAGTCGGTCAAAAAACCGTGCTTTGATGCCTTGAAGTACCATACCATTGGCGCGTTCAACCTGTCCATTGCTCATAGGATGTGCTACGGATGCGTAACAAATCTTGATACCAAAGTCTTCACAAAAGTCTTTAAGCACACCACCAGTGAATTGGGTAGCATTATCGGTAATGATACGATTAGGTACCCCAAACCGGTGCACTATGTTGATGAAAAATTCTCGAGCTTTGTCGGCAGTGATTGTGACGACTGGTTTGGCTTCGATCCACTTAGAAAATTTGTCCACAGCTACAAAAAGATGAGTGAAACCACCGGTAGCCCTTTTGAAAGGACCAACGATATCAAGCCCCCAAACTGCAAATGGCTAGGACAAAGGGATAGTTTGCAACTCCTGAGCTGGTAAGTGAATCTGTCTGGCAAAGAATTGACAACCTTCGCATGTTCGCACAACTTTCTCGGCGTCGGATACTGCAGTGGGCCAGAAAAAACCCTGTCGATAAGCCTTGCCAATAATTGTTCGTGCGCCAGTGTGATTTCCGCAAATGCCAGAGTGAATGTCTTGTAGCAATTGTCTTCCCTCCTCCAAAGAAACACAGCGTTGCAGAATTCCTGAGGGACTTTTCTTGTACAACTCAGCCTCGACCATGACATAAAGCTTGCTGCGTCGAGAAATCCGCTCGGCTTCGTCTTTATCTTGAGGAAGCTCTTGCTTAGTCAAAAATTTGCTGAAGGGTTCTCTCCAATCGGTGTCGATTACGCTGACTTCTTGAGTGCTTGCCGTCTTGATCACATCTTTTCTCGGAACTGTCAGCTCATAAAGATGTTCAACAAAAACATCTGAAGGGGCTGCTTCTCGCTTTGAACCAAAATTAGCTAGTCTGCCAGTCGCTTCATTGTCGTGCCGAAGCACATGAGTTAATTCTAAGCCATCAAATTTGTGTTCCAATTTACGTAATTCCTGTCGGTATGCAGCCATATTATCATCAAGGCAAGACCATTTTTTCATAACTTGATTAACAACCAATTGGGAATCACCGCGGACCACTAGATGCCGAATCCCTAGAGATACTGCAATCCTCAATCCATGAAGAAGTGCTTCATATTCCGCCACATTGTGTGACGTAGAAAAGTGTATCCACGGCACATAACTCAATCTTTTCCAGTCGGGGAAATCAAAATGACCCCCGCTCTAGTACCTGAAAGCCTCTTTGACCCGTCAAAATGCATAGTCCAATACTCCAGCTTCTCCACAGGTGTGTCTTCTTGACACTCGGTCCACTCGGTGACGAAGTCGGCTAAAGCTTGGGATTTGATGGAAGTACGTGGCTTGAAGGATAAATCTAATGACATCAACTCCAGAGCCCACTTCGCAATTCGCCCGTTTGCCTCACGATTATGAAGTATATCTCCGAGTGGAAACGATGTGACCATCGTGACCGAGTGACTTTGAAAATAATGGGATAATTTCCTGACGGTAATTAAAACACCATATAACAACTTTTGTACCTGGAGATATCTTGTCTTAGAGTCCGTCAATACCTCGCTAACGAAGTAGATAGGTCGTTGAACTTTTTGAACATGGCCATCCTCCTCTCGCTCCACAACCAGGACCGTACTCACAACCTGTGATGTTGCTGGTACATATAACAACAGCAGCTCTTGTGGATGTGGTGATGCTAGGACCGGCGGAGTTGTGAGAAGTTTCTTGAAATCATCAAAGGCTTGCTGGGTTTCGGGTCTCCACTGGAAATTGTCAATCTTCTTGAGTAACTTGAAAAAAGGCATCCCCCGCTCGCCGAGTCGTGAGACAAACCGGCTGAGCGCCGCCATACATCCAGTCAGCTTCTGAACATCTTTCTGGGAGCTAGGTGGTTTCATGTTAAGGATGGCATTGATTTTCTCCGGGTTGGCCTATATGCCCCTGCGAGACACCATAAAGCCAAGCAACTTCCCTGACGGTACTCCGAAGGTGCACTTTTCAGAATTCAACTTCATCCTGAAAGCGCGGATGCTAGCAAAGGTCTCTTCTAGATCAGCAATTAGGTCATCCTTCTGTTTGGTCTTGACGACTATATCATCAACATAAGCTTCAACATTGCGACCGATTTGAGTTGAAAAACATCTCTGGATCATTCGTTGATAAGTTGCTCCAGCATTCTTTAATCCAAAGGGCATGGTGATATAGCAATAAGCTCCAAACAGTGTGATAAACGAAGTCTTCAAGCAGTTGGACTCCTTCAGTCTGATCTGGTGATAACCCGAGTAGCAATCTAAAAAACTGAGTAACTCGCAGCCGGCTGTTGAATCAACTACTTGGTCAATGCGAGGAAACCCAAAGGGATCCTTAGGACACGATTTGTTGAGGTCGGTGTAATCAACACACATACGCCACTGCCCTGTCTTCTTCCGAACCAAAACTGGGTTTGCCAGCCAGTCGGGATGTAGAACTTCCTTGATGAGGCCTACTGCTAACAACTTGGTTAATTCCTCCTTGATTGCATCTTTCCTGTCTTGCGTGAAACGGCGGAGTCGTTGTTTGATGGGTTTTGCGTGAAACTGCTAACATTTAAGGAGTGCTCAATCACCTGTCTAGGAACACAAGGCATATCAGATGGTTTTCACGCAAAAATATCTTTATTAGCTTGAAGAAAGGTGATGAGCACGCTTTTCTATTTACAATCTAACTTAGCGCCTATTACAACAGTTTTGGAGGGATCAGATGGATCAAGGGGAATCTTCTTGGTCTTGCCTTCTCCGGTCTTTGATAACTTGGTTGCTGGCACTTCGCCTTCTGTTGCGGTTGATGCAGCCAGTCAGATCTCATCCTGAGCGAGTGCGATCTCGCGAGTTTGGGCCATCTCACAGCTTTCTTTGTCACAGGTGACGGCTTGCTTCATGTCACTTCACAAAGATATGACTCCTCGAGGTCCTGGCATCTTCATCATCATGTAGGTGTAGTGTGGGACTGTCATGAATTTGGCTAACGCTAGGTGTCCGAGTATAGCGTGATACGCCGTCTCAAAATCAGCAACTTTAAGGCAAATATTCTCTGTTCGAAAGTTCTCCCGAGTCCGAAAGTGACCGCAGAGTGATTTGGCTGAGTGGAGTAGAAGACAGCCCTGGGATGACTCTATGAAAGGGCGCACTACTCGACTTCAACTCAGTCCGAGGGATCTGCACATCATCCAGAGTCTTGGCAAAAAGAATATTGAGTGCACTGCCACCATCAATGAGTGCACTACCACTGGGTCTAGTACCAGGGGGTACCGCCCCGGGTGGACCACTCGGTCAGGATGATCCAAACGGTCAAACTTGATTACTGTCTCTGACCACCGAAGATATTGAGGTATATCGGGCTAGATGGTGTTGATCTCCCTGTCAGTTTTTGCTTCCGCTTGGACTTATAAGCTTGGGGTCCACCGAAAATATGGTTGAGTTCCTTGCGAGAGTCTTGAAAGCCAGTCGGACCGTCGTCTTCATCGTCCTTCTTCTTTGATGTGCTCTGATCTCCGTCTGTAGCCTTCTTTGCTTGCTTGGCAAATTGCTCCGCAAACTGCTTGTAGATGAAACAATCTTTGGCTGCATGGTTAGAGTTTGGATGATGCAAGCATTTGTCATTCATGATCTTTTTGAAAGTGTTGACACGTGAACGCTGTCGGGAAGATGCATGGTGACGTAAGAGCCACTAGGTCTTCTGGCTTACGCTTGCGATCCTTATGATTGTTACTTCCACTCCCCCCAGCGGCTGGTGTATCTTTCTTGGATTTCCAATTACCGCCCGACAGCTTGGAAGCGCTGATGGCATCATCAACTTTGGCATATTCATTGGCTTTTCCAACATCTGCTTGACCGTCCTGGGAGGCTTGCGTCCAAATTTGCCGACTAAGAGTTTGTGACAAACACCCTTAGTGAAAGCGGCTATGATGATGTCGTCAGTGATGTCGGAGATCTTGTTACGTTGCTCAGAAAAACGTCGGATGTAATCCCGAAGGGATTCACCGGGCTTCTGGCTTACATTGTAGAGGTCGAAGTGGGTGTCAAGACGTTCGAAGGTGCCTCGAAAATTGGCGATGAAGTGCTCGCGGAGCTCTGCCCAGGATCCTATTGTGCCACGGGGTAACCCATGAAGCCAGGATCGAGCAAAGTCTGCTAGGGCTACTGTTAGTATTTCTTACGATCACAGATTGAATCCGCAAGCGCACGGATATACAGGTGTAGCACTTTCCCTACGGAGTATTCCAAGGGTATCGAATCCAAGGGAACGTGTGTGATTATCTCTTCCTCCAGTTCATCCAAGGACACAAGATAAATATGGGCAAAGGGTAGAAAGGATTTCCTAGTGAGAAACAGTGTCTAAGGAAAGCTTAAGTTTAATCCTAACGCGATACTTCAGGCACTGGCAACCCGTTGTTCCCAGATGTCGCTCTACTACGTACCCGAACAGGGAGGACTTAAGTGCTCTTGAGGGCTGTCACCACCTCTACACCCACCTCTAACGTACTGTGGGATATGCAGCAACCACTGATAATTAATTACCTAGACACCGCGTCTACGCAATTAATTACTATTCTAGCACTGGCCAAGCATTAAAACAAACACTATATAATTAGTGGACTATAGTGAAGAATGATCCCGTATGCTAATTAGGAACTAACCAAGAATAATTCTCACTAAGCAAATCTTAATTACTCAGAATGATATTTCTATTGAAGCAGAGTAATTACCAAAGTACAAGAATAAGGAGAGGATTACCGACAACTCCGGGATTCCTCCGACTTCTTCTACTTCACTCTCTCCATATTCTAAGTATACTATAGAACATGTAATGAAGCTAAAGCATACTTAGAGCCTTTGTAATTCAGGTCTACATCTTGGTGTGTGTCAAATGAGGGAGAGGAGAGGGGTATTTATAGTGTGGAGCTTGCTTAGGAGTGTGGAGATCCTCCATGGCATTCAATGAGCATATTCACTCTCCCCATGCCAAGTGTCCATTTGGATGACGGTTGGAGCGCCGGAAACGGTCATAACCGTCATTGGGAAGCAGTTATCTACCGAACTTGACTTGGGCCGGGGCAAACGGCCTCTGCCAGGGATCGGCCGAACTCAGGGGTTTGGCCGAGCCCAGGGCATCTCCGTTCGCTCCGGTTTTCGTCCTGGACACTTATTTTGGGCCCCTCAATTCATTGGTAGGAATGTTTGGCCCATTTGGAGGTGTTTAATTGGGTTTATGGGTCCAAAACTCCTTATGTTCGGATACGAGTTTGATTCTCATCCTCCTTCATGTATATTTCCTCTCAATGTTGGTAGTTTGTCACCTGCATGTGAATATATGCCAACACTCGTGGAAATTGTTAGAAATAAACCCTACCACTATGTTGGATGTTTTGTAGTTATGGTTTTATGCAGGTATTGATGGTGTTAATTTGGTACTTAACAGCCGTCAACAAACCCCATCATTTAGCTCTTTACTCGACCCGAGTAAAGGTTACGGATTAATGTGGAATAAAATTGTCCAAGATATAATACAAGTACACAAATCATTCTAAGCCATACCTGTACCTGTGAACTTTTGAAGTGTCTAACTTACCATCTTGGGCAATTGATCAATGGAACGGTCGTGACTCAAGTCCTCCTTATTCCTCCTATCAATCTTTTGGGGTTTTCATATATTTTCGCAAAGTAGCTATACTCCTCAAATGACCTTCTCTCAGATCACTCATGTGGTTTTATTTGTGGATCCTCACCAAGGCATGTTTGCCGAATTGTACCTATTCTAAAAGGTTGTATAGGTGGAGCTCGGTAGGGATCAATCGGGGCATACCTGCATCACATATATTGCAAAGCCAAAATACTGGATCCAAGGAGATAGCAAGTCATACTCTCTGATCAAGAATGTGCATGTGTGTGATATGTGTATGGTTGTTTTGTGGGTGGAAAAAGGAAAATAAAAGGTAACAACTCCTTTGATATACCTCCTCCTCCAATTTTCTCTCTTTGGAAACTTGAGAGAGTGCATGGCTATCTCTTTTTCCCCTTTTTCTTTCTTTTCTTTTTTTTATCATGCCCCATACTTTGTAGGCAAAATTTGCTACAGGACACTCAAAAAATGTCTAATTGGCTGGGAGACATCGCAAAAACATGACACGACTGATGGACACTATAAAAATGTGTAATTAGCTGTAGGACACCCAAGACAATATTTTATAATTTTTGAGTTAAAAGAGGTAAGAAACTTTTCAAAAGGACGAGATTGCCCCTAGCGCCGCTCCTCTCCAGCTCGCTCGCCTTGTCACGGAGCGCCGCCGTCGCCGCCAATGACGACGAGGATGGCGACGGCGCAGCAGCCATCGCCGCTGTGGCGGGATCTCCCGGCGGACATGTTGGGGCGACCACCCCCATCCCCGGTGCCGCCGGCGACAACGCAACCGACGGCTTCACCTGCTCCGATACCAGCTACTGCGAGACGCCCATCGGCCATCACCATATCGGTTGCGCCCTCCTACCTTGTGCAGTTCCTCAGCCTGGACCACAACCAGGAGCTTACCCGCAAGCTCCCCATCGTCGTGCGCATTGCCGAGCGGAGCTGGTTCGAGGGCATCGCCGCCAAGCTCCTCAAAAGCAGCTCCGACACCGTCGCCGACCTCCGGGCGTCGGTCCCGGTGGTGCTGGAGTGGGTGGTGTCGTCGACGCTGGAGGCGGTGCTGCAGGGCATCACCGTACAGTTCGCCGACGACTGCAACTGGTCCTGCCCACAAATGCGGCGAGGAGCATGTGCCGGAGCAGCAGCAGCTTCTGCAGCAACGTCACCAACAACTACCGCCGCGCCTGATGCTCCTTCCCACCATGGCGTCACCAGCTACCTCACCTTCCTGATACACCGCGACGGCAACTGCTGGAGCCCAGGGCGCGCGAGCAGCAGGCAGCCGCGTGGGAGGTGGCGGCAGCCGTGCGGGAGGTGAAGGCGCTCCGTGACAGATCGAGTGAGCTGGAGAGGAGCGGCGCCAGGGGCAATCTCGCCATTTTGAATAATTCCTTACCTTTTTTTGCTGCGAAAATTATAAAATATTGTCTCCGGTGTCCTACAGCTAATTACACAGTTTTTGCAGTGTCCATCAGCCGTATCACGTTTTTACGATGTCTCCCAGCCAATTATACGTTTTTTGAGTGTCCTATAGCAAATTTTGCCTACTTTGTATGAGCAAGACTTTATTTTTTCCCTATTTTGCATACCCATGCCTTTCTCTCTCTCTTGACATGGAGTATTTATTTTATGGATAATGGATAAAATAAATGATGGATGAGATATGCTAGCTTCCAGTGTAGAAGTTGAGCATAATGTGTGTATGTGGAGTGTGCATGCAATCTTGATCATGAAAGTATGAAAAGCATCTCACACGGGTCACAATAATTTGACAAAGCTCAATGTAATGACACGCAGCCTAAACATATACAAGGTTTTTGCAATGATAATCATATATGGCCTTGGTAAGTAATAATATAGTCACTGAGGAGTATTGGTCGAAAAAGTTTTAATTTTCACAAAACAAAATCCCAAGAATCATGACAGTTGGTCAGGAATTTCTTTTATCATAACCATATCACATATATCAATTACTTAAATTAGCAAGGTTCCCTATGATAGATGGTTATTCACAAGTGACAAGTGTTAGCAAAGAATAAAAAGTAACATGATCAATCATTGGAAAATTCTATTTGTTGAGAGTTAATGATTTGAATTTTTATTTGGAGTCAAATTAAATTTGTATTCAAGTTTAACTCGCAAATAGGGGAGAATAAGGGAGGAGACGCGCAAACCTGACCACACGGCAGAAGGGTGACAGAGCCGAGCTAGGCAATGGTAGGGCGAACACTTGATTCGGTCGACCCTGCCAGGACTTGGTTCTGACTGCTGAATTTTGTGCACGGCTGTGGGTCGGTGTTCATCATATTGACGTGTCGAGTTGATGCTGTTGCGCGTTGGGAGTTCCGAAAAGACTCCCCCACACTTGTTTTGTACCTTGTCTTTATTCAAAAACATCGAAAGCAAAATGGCAACAGTACCGGTGAGCCAAATTTTATTCAAGTAACTCTAGGCGTATGAAGTGCCTAAATTTATTTTATTTTATTTCACTTTTATTTATTTTATTTATTTTATTTTTTTATGGCAACAGTGAGCATGGTGGGTTTCCTAGCAGGGCGGATATATGACACAATGATACACAGGGTGTTTGAGATTCTTACCAGATCGGACTTACCAAGCTTTGAACCGAATCAACTGTAACAAAGTATTGTATTTGCTCTGCTTGGTTCCCTGTGCATCTCTCTCATAAACCAAGGAGCATGGTATGGGTGTTGGAGTTATTATACATTGCTCCTTAGTTGTCCTTTTTTATTTCCTGCAAAAGGTTAGTGGACAGCAAATACCCGAGGGACTACAAATATTTGAAAAGATTTTATCATATCCTCAAGGTTAGTTGTTCACATCCATGCTAAAAAGGAATTCGATTCAAAACTTAATAAGCATGGATCCCATAAAATTGCCATAATTTTATTTTGTCGTTATTTTTTTTCTTTGAAAACAAAATTTTCTTTTTTTTTCTTTTCTTTTTTTATTGTTCACTAAATTTTCATTTAAGCAAAACTCATACAGGGCTGAGGTAAATTTACATAACATAACAAAGGAGCATTTGGCAATATACATACCTTGCACCTTGAGAGGTGATATGTTTCTCCTTTATCTATTTTGGCAATTGATTTGTTCCTGGCCCTTGGCTTACCTCTAGTGTGACTCGTGCTTGAGGACTCACCCGTTAATTTGAAAAATTCCCTGCAGGGGTTATTTCACGAAGGATATACATCCGAAGTCCGTGAAAGTACTGGCTCTATGGTTCATTTAAGCAAACTTGACACCACGTCAACTTTGATTAAAGCAGGCTATTTATCCTAAGCATCATGCTTAAATTAAAAAGCCTATGAATGTCGACGACCACCCAAACCATAGCATACGAAAATGGACCGAAGACGCATAACCATGTATGATCAAGCTAGACTCAACTAGAGATAAGTATGAGTTAAAGAAATGGTGAATCTTTTGCTGTATACCTGAGTGTACTTACCGACAGTATGATATATATGTTGAAATCTCTTGGAGTGGTGGCATGGTCACATGTGATTGTCGATCTCTCCTCCGTCTTGATGCGAGTTGTGGTGGAGGAAGGCGCTTTGACCACACTAACTCAGGCGAGTGGTTCGGTTATGCACACATCTCGGGTGCAAGGACCTTATGCCCTTAAGGCGTGTTCCCTTGGCACAATGCTGTAAGATACATATCTTTTTGGGCAAGTGTGCAAGTGCCAATTGGAATGAAGCAACAGACGCCTAGAAAGAGAGAGGGCATCTCTTCTTGCTTGTGTGCGAGTAGGTGCTTGCGGGAGTGAGAAGTTGTGCACAGCTAAGAGTGGATGAAGGCTAACCAAGGCGGCACATGAGCTCAAGAGAGAGGCTAGGTGCAGCCAAGCAGCATGATCGCTACTAGCAAGGTGTTTAGCCAGAAAAGACTAACACATAATGCGGTATTTGATCTAGATGTAGCCCATCAGCCCTCTTGCTCTCTTCCTCTTCTCCCATCTTTTTTTTCTTTTTTTTGTCTCTCCTTTTTTTTTGTCTCTTATCTTTTTTTTCTTTTTTTTCAGCAAGGTAAGACTAACACCAACTTTAAACCAAGATGGCCTTGGTTGATGGAACTCATCATGCAAGCTCGTCGGCCTCCCCTACGCTTGGACTTTTGTGTCGCGAGAGATCAAAAATCAAGTGTGTTGTTGGAGTCTTCATAAAGTGTGTTTCAACCCCAAGGATCACCAAAATGTACAATTGATGTAGCTCCCGAGTTCTTAAGCATTGTACGCCCCTCGTTCTTAATCTCAACCTGAAATGGTTACTGACCAAGAATACCCGAAGGTGCATAATATCATAAAAACTGCTTCTTGCTTTTATTGGAGAGAAAACTTACCAAGATAATCCGGGGTATCTCCCGGTAGTGCTTTGTTTATGGTCATAAGCTCGACCATGAAGACATCATGCTGTAAGATTAGCGCCACAACATATACGAGATTTGCAGTATTTATGATAAATAAAAGCATCAACAACCAACCTTCTAAACATGTTAGAGATGAGGCCCGAAGGGTGGTTGTGATCCTCGCATAAGGAAGTGGCATTAAACTGACAGGACTATGGGGATTCTTTATGTGAGCATGATTCCTGAGGAATTTTGAAAGAGAAACTTTCATGCTCATTTGTGGAGTGCTTTCTCTCCTTCTCCCGAGTTGATGTCTCAAGCTCGTCCATAGCCTGAAAGTTCTCCTTGTCAAAGGATGCGTCGTGCAAGATCGTGGTTGTTTCTTGACAACCGTTGAGAACAACATTTTGATGGCAGAGGGACAAGGTTCAGGCTCGATAGGAGGTTGTGATGGTGGTTCTTTGGAGAACACTTCAAGGGTCTCACCGGAATCTTCTTTTTGAATGAAACGATGAACATCTTGTTCTAGAAGGGATTCAGGGGACTCATGAAGTAAAACCGCCATTACATCTTCTATCGGCACCTTATAAGGAGGGATGTTTTTAGGTCAATTGAGGTTTCGGCAGGAACATCGGCCGAAAGTGGGCGCCTCATGCCATACCATATATTTTTGCACGGTCTCAACCGAAGCTCCCTACTCACCCTTACCCATGAGGGGCTTGTTGGAGGCATGCCACAAGGGCCTTCGACTGAAGTTGCCGAAACCACTACACTTGCGAAGTGCTGACCAGCGACCAAGGATTCCGCCTTGGGTGAAGCCAAAGGGCAAAGCCATGAGTGTTCGCCATCAGGCCCAAGGGACCCGCCATCAAGTCTCCACCAGGGGCAAAGCCGATGGGCTTCCCCCATGAGCTGGACATCTCTACCTATGGGCTCAAGAGGCTGCTCAGCCCCAAAGAAGCCGTTCGCCGTGTATAGGCCGACCTAGAGGCCCACCTTGGAGGCCCAAAGTTGTATGGATGCTATTTGCCCTCATAAATGTCCCTATCATAAGGGCACCAATGTAAATTCCTCTGTACACATTAAACCCTAGAGTGCATGAGTTTGTATTGAGACTATAAATAGCCCCCTAGGGGCATATAATGGGGGGATCCCAAAAAAATTTCACAATTAATATATTGTCTTTACCATTCAATCATCCTACTGTGTGAACCATGTCCTTCGAACGTGAAACAGTTGTCTTTTCGACAACAGATATTTTGTTTAAAATTATTTATCCAATCTACCATATGATTACACCATTGTACTTGTTGTAAGATAACACTTGATTATATTTTGACGAAAACTTAAACATTGTTTCACTACTTGTAGAAAATTGTATCGACTCACTTTATAAAATATTTCAGAGAAACGC
Organism: Oryza glaberrima; assembly: GCF_000147395.1. Lineage (NCBI taxonomy): Eukaryota > Viridiplantae > Streptophyta > Magnoliopsida > Poales > Poaceae > Oryza > Oryza glaberrima. Next base: position 11,531,068 of record NC_068335.1, on the reverse strand, counting down.
AACACTAATAAAAAATATTGACTACAACATCAACAACCAATATATGAAATATTGAATCCAATGAGTAAAACATCGAAAGACATCATAAGAAATAAAAAATATTTTCGCAACTACTTGTTACTTTTTAAACATTTTATATCATGCAACCAACATTACTTTCGAAGAACACAATTTGGTACATTTGCAAATCAACTAAGGAAACATCGTAAAATACTAACCGAAACAATTAAATGAAGCACATGCAATATTTAAACAAATCCATTAAAATCTAACTTTTCTTGTCAGAATATATAATCATGTGTGGTTTTATTGTAAAGATTTAAATGTAAGAAATTATTGGTGCAATCGAATTGTAAATCGGATAAATAATTTAGAAGAAAAAATAATTTAGAAAAAATAATAAGGTTATTGCTTGCATGGGGTTAAAAGAGAGAACAATGAGATAAGAAAAAAAATCTGTACTTATAATTCTAATAGCACATGCAAGTAAGAAGTTAGGTAACATACAAGCATGAAACAAACCAGTAAGAAGGTGACCACCCGATTTTATGATTGGGATCAGGTGCCCGACCCAAAGCATTATCCGGTGAGTTTTGCTTTGTTATATTCTATTTTTTTTTCTTGCGGATGGTCGTTCCGGTGAGATTGAGAACACAAGTTTTTATGGACTCCGCTCCTACTACACTATTGTTGAGAGAATAATGGCAAATTTAGCATAGCTACAGGTCTCAGATATATGGTGGTTTGAAGTTTGTATATTAAATTATAGTGGTTTAAAATTTTAAGTTTTGTATAGAAAATGTGAAAAAAAATGATTTATCAAAATGTTATCTATGTAATCATAGATCTAGATATATGGATTTATAGACGTAGGAGTTTTAAGAAATCTTGGACTGAGGCTTAAGACTGCCTAGCATAGCATTTCCATGTTTTAAGTATGGTTTGGTTTGTGGACGTAGAAATTTAAAGGCTAGGCAGTCTTAAGTTTAGGTTTTTAGTATTCTTCGACTGAGGCGCTAGGGAAGACGAAAGAGAAACAAAGATCGGATATGGCGTGCGATGTGATGCGCGCTAGAAAGCACGAGAAAATGGTAATTTGGCCACGATAAAAAAAACGGTTTCGCTGAAATGCTATCCCGAAAATGCGTTTCGTTAAAATGCCAATATGAAGCGTGCACCCACTGCCACTTTGCCATTTTGACCGTTTTGTGTATTTTTGAAATCATTTTCGCTGGAATGCCAGGTGATGAGACGGAATTGCGCATGCTCGCCATGCGTACAGCCTTGATGCTCCCCGACGCCTCCACCTCCACGCCGGTCACCACCGCGAACCGCTCCCTCACCTCCGTCTCCTCCTGATCTTCCTCCGCGGCGGCCTTGAATCGCCAGTGCTTGGTCGTCGTCTTCGAGGCATGCTGCTACCGAGCGGGATGAGGTAGGACGCCACCGGGGCTAGACAAACCTTGTGCGGTGGCAGCAATGGGGGCGTGGCAGTGAGGTCGGAGGCGCGGAGGTGGCCGTCGTCGTGGGGTGAGAAACCGAACGAGAGGTTGTCCACCGGGACGTGCTCAATGCGGCCGCGGAACGGGAGCACCCAGTCACCGACGTTGGGCCATGCATCGCTCGCCGTGTCGAAGGAGAACATGCTATGCCGCTCCGTGGACACCCAAATTTGGGAGTCACCGACCACCGCGTGCGCGGCGATGCGGCGGGCCTGTCGTCTCTGGGGTTGAGCACCGCTGGGAGGGGGCGCCGGTTCCAGTCCTCGATGGCGGCGGCGCGGGCGGGAGGCAGTGGATGAGTGCTTCGAAGCAGTGCTCCGCCCAGCACATCGGCAGCAGCTCTGGTGACGCCGCCTCCATGACGTAGAGGCCGTCGCCGACGGTGAAGGCGATGGGGCTCCGCTTGGGCGCGTGTATGCCCGAGAGGACGTGGACAGCGTGGGCACTGCACTCGATCCTGATCAGTAGGAAGCTGCGGCGCTTGCCATCCTCGCTGACCACCTTGCCCTTTCTGTCGCCGAGGATTGTCGCGCCGTCCTAACCCAGCCGCGCCCCTTGGGCCTATAGATGGCCTCGCATCGATCTCCTTTCACCCTGCGAGTAGAGGCAATTCCGTCTCATCACCCGACATTCCAACGAAAATGATTTTGAAAATGTACAAAATGGCCAAAATGGCAAAGTGGTGGTGAGTGCGCGCTCTATATTAACATTTTAACGAAACGCGTTTTCGGGATGGCATTCCAGCGAAACCACTTTTCGATCGTGTCCAAATGTCTGTTTTCTCAGTTAGCACGTGGAAGAGCAATGTGCTGTTCGCTTTGGGCCAGCAAAAAAAGAGGTAGAAATAAATCTAGAAAGAAGAGATTGGGACGCACACCAACACGAAAGAACAGAGAATCCTACTCGGATTCATTTATCCCTTACAATACCTTGACAGACTAACCATCGCCAACGTCAACAACGTCTTGACTACCACCACCGTCTCGACTCTCTCTCGGACTGGCCATGGCGCAGCCACCACCGCCACCACCGGAGTTCCAGGACGCCCAATCCCGCGCCGCCGCTGCGGTGGCATTCCTCGGTAATGTCAAGGCCCGGTTCCGGAGGAGGCCGGCCGTGTACGTCGAGCTCTGCGATGTGCTCACGGCGTACGGCAGAGACCCCGCCGCCCCCGCCGCCCCGGTGCTGCGCCGCACGGCGGAGCTCCTCCGTGGCCACCCTGATCTCGTCGCCGAGTTCAACGCGGTTATTTATCCCCACAACAGGGTCGAGCTCCTACCCGCCGCCGGCGACGATGGTGATCATGCAGCAGCGGCGGCAAGGCCGCGTCGGAGGAGTGATGCACAGCGGCGCCGCCCGGACGATGCCGCCGCGGCGGAGAGCTCCGCCGTCGCCGCCGCCGAGCGACGAGCGAAGGTGTCCAAGGCCGAACAGTTCTTGGCGAACCTGAGGATCGTCGGCGGCGTCGAGCTCCACGACAGGGTCGAACACGTAATCCACGACGTGAACAGGGACAAAGGGCTGGACGCGCATCAGGTCTACGCCCGGTTGGAGGAAGTCCTCGCCGCGGAACACCCCTACCTGCTCCATGGCGTCGATGAATTCTTCCCTCGACCGAAGCACCAGCCGCTGCCACATACCGCTGCCGACGGCGAGCCGGATGCGGACCACCGGCCGTCGTCATCGAAGTCAAAGCTCGCCGCCGTAATCGACATCAATCAGAACGGCGACGCCACCAGGCCGAGCAGGGCCAGAGCCACGCAGCTCCGCACCGCGGCCATCTTCGACCTCCAAATCAACCACGTCGACCTCCATGTGAACAAGAACAGCGAGGCCGTCAGGCCCAAGAAGAAGCCGCGCGCTGCCGACCCCCAGATCAGCAAGAGCGCGCTCGACGGCGGCGACGACGACGACGGCGACGACGACGGCGCCGTGTTGCCGAGCCGTGCGGCCAAGAAGCCCCGCGCGGCGGACATCAAGATCAAGAGACGACACCCCCTCGACGACGGCGAGGAGAGCGACGCGTGCTGGCAAGTCACCACCACCGACAACCCACACGACGCCGCGCGGACGTTTAGGAAGATCCTGGAGTTCATCGCGTGGTACTCGAAGCTGGTGACCACCATGAGGCGCGCCGAGGAGCTGGAGAGGAGAGAGCCACAGCCCCATGGCGCCCTCAAGGATCTCTTCCCGAGCCGCGACTGCCATGAGATCCTCGAGGAGCTCTACGGCGGCGGCTGGAGGACGGTGCAGGTGACGCACGGCGACGACGGTGGGGGGCGCGCTGGCCGCACGACGTTGGCGGCGATGCTTGTCGGTTTAAGGCAGAGGGAGAACGCCGCCGTGGAGCTTGCAAGGCGCCGCGCGGACAAAACTCGCTACGGTGAAGAACCAGCCGCCGCGTCGGGGTCGCGGCCGCGGCGACACCGGCCGTGATCTGGGCGCCGCCGCCTCTGGACAGATGTGTCAGAACGGGCGGCGATGCCGGCGACCTGCCGGCTGTGACAAGCTTGACGGAGTGCATCGTACAGCATGACGATCGGCGTGTTCCCCAATTATCGCACAAGAAGTGTCGAAGATAATTGGGGAACGCCTAGTATAATTTCATTGGATATTTATTTAGATTTATATGTAAGAAATGACCAGGGATGTTTCGGCTAGCTCCACAAGATGGTGGGTTTGTCGGCCTGGATTCAAAGCCTCATCCTTCTATTTATTTGATATTAGGTCATTCTCTAGTATTCGCGGATTTTTTTTATTTAGATTTATATGCATCAATTTCATTATTTCCAATGTAGAACTGTTTACGCAAATCGAAGTTCCACTAAGTTGCTTTGCGTTCTGTGCGTTGAAGATTTCTTGAAAAATTCTTGATTGTCCACTATGAAGAATAATAGTCACATGCAAATTTAGTTGGCAAATTTCCATGTGAAAAATTCTACTACCCTTTGCATGCTCATAGTTTCCTTTTTTTTAATGCTTCACATCCATGACTAATTTCCATGTGAAAAATTCTACTACCCTTTCCAACATGCATTTTGAACGGGATTTTCATATCATTGGTATGAATTCCCTTTGCCAGTTTTACTATCACAGTTGATGAGTATATTCTGCCCTTAGAAATTGTTTTTATCATTCAAATAGTGGTCAATCCCCATTCTGTAATGAGCAAAAGCATGAGTCCAACAGTTTTAAATGTGTATCCAAGACACTCTTTTGTAATTCTCAAAAAAAAAAAAGACACTCTTTTGTCAACAACATTTCAAACGCTTCCTTAGCTTGTGCATGAGTACAGCATATGGGAAGGGTTAGCAAACGCATGACTCTCCAGCAAAAATGGAAGTTAACACATGACTGTTGCATTGATATGAAATTCCACCCGCTGCAAAGGATGAAGAATGTTTACAGAAGACATGAATGTGATAGAAACCAGAACCATGGGGTTCGATTTGCTTCTAAAAACAAACGAGTGTTTAAGAGGATGCAAGCTTTGTTGGCTGGTTGTACATGCCCTTAAATTGAAGCACCTATACAAATTGTGTAGCTTAATTGCCCTATAATGTATAATGCAAGGATCTTGAACCACCTATACAAATTGTGCAGCTTAATTGCCTGTTAATGGATATGAGTAATCATTGGGTTTAAATTATGTAGTTATTGGTTTAAATTCAAATTTGGTGCCTTTAATAATAATAATAGTAGTAGTAGTAACTTGCGATATTCTCAATGATGTACTTCTTTTTTTTTCTACTATCCATGACAAAGCCATAAACTTCTCAAAGTTTATTGATGGTTTTGAATCAACATAGCACATGTGGTGTTTTTTTGTTGACATGAACTTTAGTTAGGTAAGTTTCATTGTTGTGGAGGCTTCTACATTAGCAAAATGTATGATAAAGGTATGTACAGACTCAGAAAACCAGCTTCATCTGAAATAACTAGTAAAAATATGTCTTATAGTGTTATTTGTCTCTGTTCTTAAAAGTTGAGGGGGTTGACAAACAACCAATTTCGTAGTTTATGGTGAAAATTTGCCAGCCTGGATTAAGACATTGGAAATCATTCGTGTTCCCGGCATCATACCATGTATTAGTGGTTTTGCGCATACATAACAACTAAGGGACCACCTATACATTTGTCGACAAATTTTCTCCTAAAAATTTGACAGATGTAATTACACTACAATTCTAGTGTAATTACACTGTAACTTATATGTAATTACACTGTAACTTGCACGTAACTACAGTGTAACTTGTATATAAGTTTCATGTAAGATTTGTTTTGGTGAGGAAGAAAAATAAAATCACAACACACATATGTGTAAAGGATTTGTTCCCACAACCTCTATTTTACCGAAATAACATTTATGTAGAGATTTTTGAAAGTTACATACAGGTTACACTATAGTTACAATGTAATTACATGCAAGTTACATTGTAATTACACTTACATCTGTCAAATTTTTGGGAGAAAATTTGTCGACAAATATATAGCAAAATCGAACAGCTAATAATGAAGATGTCTTGTTTAATGATCTTATAATACTTCATACTACAAGGATTGCGTGAATTAGACCCAAATAGACCAAGTATGATCAATTGCATTACAAAACGAATAGACCAAGTATGATCAATTGCATTACAAAACATAGTAAGATATGGTAGCGGCATCAAAGCTCTAAAAGAGTAAGTCATTATGTGATAGAATATTTGATTTATTTGGCACTACTGATTACAATGACGTGATCGTATCGGAAAAAATATTTGACACTTTCCCCAAACCAAAGGACATGTCGATTGCCACTGCCTAATGCAGCTGCCAAATGCAATTCGAATGTGGACAACTGGATGTCATCATTGAGGTGTAAGCATTCCACCCGTTACGCGACTGCTGCTAGCGCTATCTCATCTATAAGAACGATGATGCCATCAGGCCAAGCAGGTCCAAAGCCGAAGAGTTCCGAACCACCGCTTTCATCAGCCCACATGTGAACTGTACTGAGCTCATTGTCAGTCAGAACGACGACACTATCAAGCCCAACAAGGACAAGGAAAAGCACCATATCGCCGATCCCTAAAGTACGCAGAACAAGCTCTATAATGACAACATGTCCCTGTTGAAAACACTAAGATTGAATTTGGTGGACTCCAATACCTCAGGTAATTAACTTGGGCAGAAAACATACGACCCATAACTGACAAATGTATACATTGATAGCATAGCTTCTTTTTTGATGCTTCACATCCCTAGCTAATTGTGGTATATATAAGATACTATTACCATGTCTAACACGCACTATGAATTTTCTGAAGAAAAAAATGCATTATGAATGAAAATTTCATATCATTGGTATGAGTAGCCTTTTGCTAACTTTGCGGTCACAATTGATAAGTATCTTCTGCACTTATATAAATAATTTTTGATGATTCAAACAGTGGTCAATTGACCTTCTATAAATGAGCAATTGCACGAGTTCAACGGTTTTAAAATGTGTATCCAAGACCCTCTCCGGACAAAAACAGATCAAATGCTTCCTTGTGCATGAGTACAACATGTGGAAAGGGTTAGATAACGCACGACTCTCCACCACATCAAAAGAGAGAAGTTGACACATGACTGTTGCATTGATTTGGAATTGCATATGTAGCAGAGGATGAAATGTCATTTACAAAAATCATGAATGTGATAGAAACCCGAACCGTCCAACTCGGTGCCGTATCGTTCCTACCCCAATAGTTTGGTCATCCTAGACTGCGTCAAATCAACGATGATACATTGAATCCTAATAGGAGAATTATGTGAAAGTCTTTTCCCCTCGAGGGAATGTCCCATTGTTTTTGTCAATACTGCGCACTATGCACAATCATATTTCTTATTTTTATTTCGACTTGTGTAGATTATATTTATACTTAGGCCCCGTTTGGTAGAGCTCCAAACTCCAACTCTCAACTCTAAACTCCAACTCCAGTGGGAGCTAGCCCCTATAGGAGCCGAGGTGAGTATGAAAGTGTTTGGCTGACTTGTTAGCTCCACACCACCATGTTCCTTGTCGTCATTTCGTCGAACACTTGGTTGGCGTCGACCTACCGCCACCGCCGCCAACGCCGACGCTGCCGGTCACCCCGTGCGCCGCCTATCTGCGCCGCAACCACCTAGCCCGCACCACTTTGGCCCGCTGCCCGTATCCACCGCCGTCAATGCCGCCCAGCCCACGCGGGATGCCGCCCAGTCCGCGCGTCAAAGCCAACCCGCGCGCCTCCAGTCACCGCCGCCAGCCCCCGCGTGGCCGCCCAGGCGGTTGTCGCAGCCAGCCCGCGCGCCTCCAGTCACCGCCGCCAGCCCCCGCGCGGCCGCCTAAGCCGCGCGTCGCCAGTTGTCGCAGCCAGCCCGCGCGTCGCCACCAGGCTGCGTGTCACCAGGTCACCGCTGCCAACCTGCGGGCCGCCGTTGCAGTCAGGCTGCCGGTCACCGCCCTAGGTCAATTGGGAGGACTGGGAGAGAGAATAGGAGGAGAGGAGGTGTGAAGGGGTTGTTCAGTGGTATTTTTTGTGTAAATATATTAAAAATAAAAGGGTAGTGGGTCTTTTGGTGTGGAGTGGAGCTGTGGAACTGCAGAAAACAACCCCACCCCTATAGTACAAATTTATAGAGCAACTCTGCCAACTCTGCTCCAAAAAAAAATAGAGAATCTGTACCGTTGGGCACAACTCCGGCTCTAGGTAAGTTAGAGTTGGGAGCTGGAGCTGTGTCAAACGGGGCCTTACATGCATGTTTGTGAAGTGATATTTCGCATTTTGATCCATCTTACTTTGATAAATTTTGTTGTGACATGCAAATTATGTTCAGGATGGACAACATAATTGAAAAAAGGCAAAGCATTACAGGATAGAATATTGATTTAATTCGCACCAGTGAGAGTACGATGACCGCGGTCATAATAGGAAAATCTACTCCCTCCATTATAAATTGATCTACATATTTCATAGGAACCACGAGTTATGGAAGTGTTTCATTTGCCTCCGAACTGAAGTCAATCTTTTCCAAAAAAGGTTTAGTAAATGCACATCCTCGCCACTCGGCTCCTCCCTTACTGCCCATAGTCCCTAAAGTCTGTATGTCTCTTGTCTCTTTGAGACCGGGGATTTCCCAACTGTTCCTTCCCTTACACCCTAATCTTAATACCCCTGTTACCCGCCTGTAGGCGGATCCTACATCAAGACCAAGAAAAACTAATAACTCTCTCATACTATATTTACTCTAGCAACAAACTCGATGCATGCACAATCCCCACTATTTTCTAGCCAATAGCAAATCAAGATATTGCATGTGGGTTATAAATACTTGTGTGCATGGATGCATGCATCAATGTCCATTTACTCTAATACACAAATAATAAATAGACTTAATGAATGAACACAAATATGTAGATCATTTAGGAATAACCTAAAAACTATATGTAGATTAATTTAGAATGGAGGAAGTATTTAACCAGCAATGTGGTAGCCCACTGGGATGAGATCTAGCCATCCTTATCACCTATGAATAGTACATGGCAAAGTCAAATTGAAAAGAAAACGAAGACAATTGTAATTTGCTAGACAACATGATTAGCTATTTAATTTAGATAAAAAAAAGACTGGACTGAGCATGAAAAGTGGTTTAGCATTACCCTCTCGTTAGATGGAGACGATGGTTTGATAGTTGTAGCCATTTCATGCGATCCTAAAATGATTGGTGATAAGCCCTTCGGCACAAAAACCTCCATATATTTTCTGTTGTGTATTTATGCCATAGGAAATGGCAAGAAACATATGTTCCCCAACTCCAAGGGACATCTGAAACACTTTGATTAATATACAAATAAACGAATTAATATATCATTAATTGAGGGTTTTGGTATAAGTGTTGTATCTATTATGAATCCAACATGAGAATAGAAGGAGTAACGACGAAGCTTCCAAAAAATTTCAGAAGAAATCCTCACTAAAGTTATGAAGAGATTGATCATCTATCTATCTATCTATTATATACTAAAAGTCCATTAAACTTCCTACAAATGCTCTTAAGACGCCACATGGAATTTCTACAAACGCTCCTAAATCGCCACATGACAATCAATAAATCGGTGGACCCATTATTTCTTACTATTTAATTTATCAAATCTATCTTAACAAAAAAAAAAAAGCATGACCCACCTCCCTATCTTTCCTGCCCGGCCCACACCTTCCAATGCATACCGTACGAAGTACCTAAGGTACTTACATGCCTCCTCCCCCCCCCCCCCCCCCCTCCTGCTCTCCCCCTTCTTCTCTTTCTTTAGTTATTAAAATATTAAAAAATTAATAAATTTAAAATAACCATAATTTATAAAAAATGTGGTCAATTTTTAATTACACATAAATCTTTTTATTCTTCCATATTATTCTATCCGTTGTGGTCCATTAACAATTCAAAAGGCAATATAATCTGTAATTTAACTTGTAAGAAATATTTAATTTTTATCATATCCATGCTATTAAAATTATTATATAAAATAGTAAAACATGATAATGTATCATTTCACAAAACATGCATAAATAAATTAGATCTACGGTAAAAAAAATAAAAAACTTATCCATCACATGGTGTTCTAATAAATTAGAGAAAAATTCTGAAAAAAAATATCTAACCATCAGTTTTCATTTAAAATGGTGGACCCGATAATATTAACCATTAGATAAAAAATAAATCTCCTTCACCCTTCCCTCCTAGCCGTCACTAAAAGTCCATTAAATTTCGTACAAACACTCTCAAGCCATTACGTGGCTTTTTACGAACACTCATACATCGTCATGTGATGCGATAATAAATTAGAGAATTCTAAGAAAAAGGTAAAACATCTAATACTTAAACTCTAGATCCGTTATTTTGGACCATTAGATTATTATTAGATCCATTAAAATATAATCTCTCACTTCTAATATACATTTCTATACGAGAGAAAATACGTAAGTACGATCCATCCGAAAGATCGAAATAAAAAACATAAAAATAAAAAAAAATTACAGATTGAAAAGAAAAATTAACAGCTAACATATAAAACGTCCAATCCGGTAAAATCTGCTCACTGCTCAAGCATGTATATGCACCATCTGTTCTTTTTTTTCGTAAGTTGTTGAGAGCTAAAGCATATATAATAAAATATTAAAAGCATTTGATTTACATCACCAATTAAATATAGACTTCCATGGTTACATCTGTCGATGTCCTCTTCATGGAGAGTTACATGTATGCGTGCATCCTTGCATGTATTAACTTTTAAAAAATATATGTTGGTTTTATGCTCAGGTTAATTCTTTTTATTCCTGACAATCTACCCATCTATCAATCTATCAATTATATACTGAAAGTCCAATAAACTTCGTATAAACGGTACAAATCCACCACATAGCATCTCTATAAACGGTTCTAAGCCGCCACATAGCATCCCTACAAACGCTTCTAAGCTGCCACGTGATGCTATAATAAATCACATAAATTCTAAGAAAAAAAGCATTTAACTATTGGTTTTCATTTATTTTGGTAGACTATTGTTTTATCCATTACATCTATCTTAAAAAACTACCAATTAAATTTATCTCTAAAAGTCCCCACTTCAAGGTGCACATAAGTATGTACCCACGCCGGTTCGACGTTCCTCTCTTTCGTTTTTTTTTTGTGAAATCCAAAAGGCAATACACCGTTAAAAAGTTTGTACTCAGCTCAAAACTATAGTTGGGATTTAAAATTAAAATTCAAAGCTCCTTTAGATTATAGGAAAAAAAAGTATGTGATTGGGATTCCTATTGATTGCATCTTTTGATTTGCACGAATACATTATAGTAAGTCTTATGAAAAATTCATATCCTACCGATACCATGCAAAAATAAATATAGAAAAGTTTAAGTCCATTAAACATCTTATGAACACTCTTAAATTCATACATAATACTATAATAAATTAGAGAAAATCATAGAAATTATGAGAAAAAGATAAAATATTACACGTTTAGCAGTCCGGGAAACGTTCTCACTATAAATTAGATGGGTACCCCGCACATTGCTGCGGGAGATTTGTGTGATAAAATAGTAGATATGAGCTGTAGAAAAAAAATCTTATTTACTATATGATTTTATTTCATGTGCTTGTGTATTTTGTACCTTGATCAATTATTGAAAAGTTATAAATGGTTGAGTTGTATGGTGTGGCTTTTGGGGAGAAGAAATGCAATTTGCACCCTTGATGAATCATCCAAGGGCTAAAAACAATTGAGATGATGTGGCTTCATGAGAGAAGAGAGAATTAGCATTAGCTACACTTAGTGGGGATGAACTTTACAGATATTTTGGACAAGGGAGTAGCCAATCCGATAAGCTATTTAGAAAGCTACTAAAACGCTTAATATGTATACTTGATGAATTATAACTTACGAGGTATATCCACATCCCTAAATCATATTGCTTACGAGGTATCCATACACGGTGCACCTAACGATTAGCTGATATCCAAAAAGTTGCGGTATATCTCAATGGCAATAAAATTAATAAAATAGAAATAAGATACATGCACATGTTTTTTTCCTTCGCATGGGATCGAGAAAATCAAGCTGCTGATGCAAAGGTTGTTTGGTTAACTGCAGTTTATTTATGCAATGAAAGATGATGATTTCATCTATGTGGGTTAACAAATTTTAACATTCATATTATTGCTGTACTCTGTAAAAAATTCGTTTACTGTCCAAAATTCATTTATTCGTTGTTTCACACATGCATTTCTAACATGTTTCTGACTTATATATTTTTTTAATCATGTGTTGCAAAGAACCTTCAAATTCTTTCACCGAGAGACAAAAGTCATAATATTCAAAATCCTAATAACAAAAATTATGATAGTTTAAATAAGATGCCCGCGCAACTGCGCGCTACCTTCCTAGTTCTCATAATAAATCATACATTCATTTATACTGCAGTGATGGTGACGCCATTGTCGAGCAGGGCTAATAAGCCCACGGGCAGGCCCAAAATTTTCAACTTGTGTATTAGAAATGGGAAGGGGTAAAGAAAAATTTTATTCATACAATACATTTAAAAGCCTAATAATTAGCATGTATAGTATCATACACTAATAATTATATAATATATAGCGTATATAAAAAAAAGTTGAGCATAAGTTCACACATAGATAGAATTGATCGTCTGGTCTAACATATAGAAATACTAATCGGTAAACATATTAAAAGGTACCAACATATAAAATACATAAATGATAGAAAATGATAAAGTGAGAAGAAATCATCATATAATGAATGAAGTATGTTTATTCATTACCTGATTGAGCCATGTATGCTATAAAATATGAGATATTGGATTTGGAGTGAACGGTTAAAAATATAGAGCGAAGGAGAACAGTGAGGAGGCTTCCTTTAGAAGGATCTAGAGAAGACATGTGGGAGTAAAAAACAAAGTCGTAGGTAACTTTGACAAAAACAAAAATATCATTAAAAAATCCAAAATTAGAAAAAAAAACTATGGGTTTGCAAAAAATATGGCACCACATTTTTTATTTAATTTCAGCCTCTTTTTCTCCATTCGATTGCTTTCTCCCATATGTAACTATACTTTTATCTCTCCAGTCTCATTTTTCAAGTAGATAATAGATTACTTTTAATTCTAATTATCTTATACACTGTGTATTAGAAAAGTATACGATGTAATTATTAAAATTTGCAATGTAATTAGAATTTGAGTTTTAAAATTTACAGTGCAATTAGAATGTGGGTGTATGTAATTTACAGTGTAAAAACAATTATGACTAATTTTGGTGTAAAATATAGTGCCATAAATCAGCTACTCCCCAAAAAAATATCAGGTTAGCGAGGAGACGGTGGAACAGGTTGAGTTGGGATGGAAGAAGCGCGAGCGTACATGGAGAAATAAAAAATGAATGCACACACGATAAAAGGGCTGAGGAGTGTCCATTATTGCATGCCAACAGATATGGTGCCTCCTCTTTTCGTTTGTGTTGTCACATCCAATGCTTCCTTTCAATAGAATGACTTAAACAAAAGTTCATAATACAAAACAACAGGGTTCTCCATAAGTTTATTAGCAGTTATTATATTTTAAATATCTGCCTAAATAATTTTTTAAATAAAAAGTTTGAGCAAATATTTAAAATATAATAATACATGCTAATAATATACATAATTTATAACCTTCCAATATTATATTTACAATAATTATTACAGATTAGACATGTTAATTATTTATTATCACAAAAATATTGTTTATTAGAGATTAAAAAAAATGTAACTACACTTCCTACCAAATCTTATAGACAGGAGGCTAGGGTCGCGCAAACGCGCGACTCTACTGGCTAGTATTACAATTTAGAGATCAACTTTTCGATGTTTGATATTTTAAAAAGGGTTAATTCGATTCATGCCATTGCAAATATGTCATTTCAGAAAAATACCATTACAATTTATATATTCGTAACCGTGCCACTGAAACTTTACTAAATTGGAACCATGCCACTGCCGTCACATTTTCCATCCATTTCCTCATCTACAAGTGGGACCCACACATCAGATTCACCTTCTTCCTCCATCCTCCCCTCTTCTTTCTTTCCCATCTGTTTCCACCACTTCTCAATCTCCCTACTGATCCATCCCATCCTCTCCTCCCTCCTCACCAGACGCAACGACTATGGAGGTTGGTGTGAGGGCAGCTGTGAGGAGGTCAGCGCAAGGGCGGGAGCGACGGTGGAGGAGGAGCAGCGACGGGGGCGGCAGGAGTAGAACCCTCAACCAGCGCGCGCCTTGACAAGCACTGGCGGCGTCCCGCCGCACCCCCCTGCGCGCGCTGCCATCCTTCCTTGGCGACGACGAGGATGATGACGCCTTCTTGTCGTTGTCATCCCCTGTGGCCATCTCCATGCCGGTGAACACCTCACGCTGACCGATCTCCCTCGAATCCTCCCTCGCCATTCGGCGCCTCCTCGCCGCCCACCGCGAGCTCCACAATCGGCAGGACTACCTTGCCGCCAGATCTGCCACCGCAGCTTCTTGCTCCACCATCGTCGCCACCGCCGCTTGCTCCACCGCTACCGTTGCTGCGTGAACGCCGAGCGACCCGGCGCTGGCGCCGTCGAAGTTCACAGCGACCAGGCGCCGTCAAAGCTCGCAGCGGCCATGGATGGATGATGGAGGTGGCAAATAATGAAGACGGGAAGAGAGAAAGGAAGAAAACAGAGAAGGAAGGAGATGGATGGAAAATGTGACGGCAGTGCCACGGTTCTAATTTTGTAAAATTGCAATAGCACGGCTACGAATAGATGAATTGTAATGGTATTTTTCTGAAATGACATATTTGCAATGGTATGGATCGAATTAACTCGTTAAAAATGAGTGATGATGTACCGAAACATCATTCAAGAACTGAAGAATACTGCTTAAAAACCTCACCTTGGAGGTTCCTGGTTCCCCCAACTTCCCATGGCCCCAATCCATCTGGTCCATGACCTGTGCCACTACCGGTGCCGCCGCTGGTCCCTGTGCTAGCGTCGCTGCTGCCCCACCCCACGCCGTCGCGCCGCTGCCCCACTCGGCCGTGCCAATGTAACGCTCCGCTTTTCGCGAGACGTTAAAAACTAATTCGGCAAATCCTAATTGTGAAAATTTTCGTTCTTTGTGTGTGAGTCTAAGTCATGCCGTGGATCTCAGTTTAAATCCCGTCGTTCTCTCTCATCGAAATCAAAATCCTCCACCTCAAATTCCTCTCTGATTCAATTACTCCGAAATTCAATCGCCTCCTTTGAATCCTCCCAAATATTTGCCCGACTCCAAAAATATCCAAATTCTTATTTTGAATTCAAATTCCATTTTCCAAACTCCAATTTTCTCCAATTCAATTCCTCGGCAAAAGTCTAATTTGCATCCCTCAAGTTTTTGTGGGCCGAATCCTTTTCCCTCGGCCCATCCCTCCTCTCGGCCCGTTTCCCTCTCCCCTTCGCACGTGCTCAGCATGCGCGTCGAGCCCGAGCCGAGGAAAGCGCTCGTTTGCTCTCTCTCTCTTCTCTCCCGGCGTCGATCCCCCGTCGCCGCCTTTCGATTTTCGCCACCGCCTTTGAATTCCCGCCGCGCCGTTGCGCTCCGCGCGCGCGCTCCCGCGTCGTGGCCGACCGCCCGGCCGCTCGCCTTTTGCCGTCATCCATGGCTCCATCGCTAGCTTCCAAAGCAGAGAGGCAGTGCCACCCTCCTCTCTCTCTCTCTCACACACCAAAATGGCAAGGGACCGAGCCTTTTTCCTTCCTCCCCTTTTCCTTTTTCTCTTCCCGGACCGGCACACTGCTCCGCCAATGGCGCCTAGCGCCGGAGACCGCGAGCCCGCGACCGCCTCGTCCGCTTGACCACGCCAGCCCGTGCTCGCGGTTTGATTCTCGCCGTCCGATCCACCGCCTCCACCACGCCCTTGCATCCACGCCGTCGCCGCTTTCGCACTGCCCACGAAACCGCCAGCTGCCGCCTTGACCGCCCTAAGTCGGTTTCCTCCCTCCCCAAACCGACATCCCCCTCCGCTATAAAAACCAGAGCCCTCCCATCTCTCTCGTTGTCTCGCCTCCTCTCCTCGCCACACCATTACCGCCTTGACCGCCGTTGTCGTCGTCGCGCGTACCGTGGGAGCCGGCGAGCGTGAGGAGCCAAAGAGGAGTTCCGGGCCGCCCCATCTTCGCACTCGCCTCGACGCCGCGCCGACTCGGCGTCATCCGCCGTGCGCCGCCGCTCGGTCGCGTGCCGCCATCGGCCTTCCACCCCTTTCCATCCCCAAATCGCCACCGATACCGTTCCCGCACGCTGGTGAGCTCCTCGCCCAAATTCTTGCCATTTGCATCATCTTGGATAAGCCCCGAGCCGTTCGGTTGCTCGCTCGTCCCCCTAAACGTGCCGCCCCGCCGTTGCTCTTCTTCGCCGCCGCCGCGCCCGCCTGTGCGCCGCCGTGGGCCCTCTCACCAATCCCTCGCGCCACCACCATCCTTGAGCTCCCTAGGATCTCCCCAAACCATTCCCTAGCGCCGTCGCCACCCGGCACAGCCTCGCCGCCATTGCCGCCCGCTCCCGGAGGCCGCCTCTCGTCGCCGGACCTCCACGGCGCCTCCCCATCCCATCCGACGCCACAAACGGGTTCCCTGAGTCCTAGAGATGCTCCCACCCCTTTGAATCGAACTCCCGTCGCTCCAGTGAAATTTCCCCTTTTGCTTGCCGCCGGTGGCCGCCGTCGCAATCCGCCGCCCTTGACCTCTCCCGGCGCGATCCGAGCCGTTGGCTCGTCCTCTCTTGCGCCACTCGCCAATCCGGTGTGCTCCCCCTTGTTCATAGTCGTCTTGTCGAGCACCGGTGAACTCGGCCGCCGCCCGCCGTCCATTTTCCGTCCGGCCTCGTCTTTCTCCTCTCGCCATCCGACGTGGCAGCTACGTGGGCGCCACCTCAGCCGTCCCGGCCCGCGGAGACGGGTCAAAGGTCTCCCGGTCCACCGATCCATCGCGCCGCCTTGCGTGCACCCCGCTCGTGTGAGCCGTGTCGCCGCCTTGTGGGTCCCACCTTGCGCCCGGCACGGTGGACCGCGTCCACCGGCTTGCGTCGCGTGGGCTGCGCCTCGCTCGGCCTTGGGCCGCCTCCCTCCCGCGCGCCGGCTCGCTCGCCTCGGCCGCGCCCGCGCATCTCTTTGGGCTGCGCCCCCTTCGCTCGGCCCAAGTCCAATTAACATCCCTCCTTCCTTTTCTTTTTCCAAGGGATTTAATAAATCCTTTTTCCTTTGTCCCATAAATCAATTCCTTATTCCCAAATTCCATAAACCATTTCCTTTGGTCCCGCACGTCAGTGACTGTCAATAATATTCTTGAGAATATTATTTCTATAAATTCCATAAACCATTTCTCCTATTCCAGAAATTCCAATTAAACTTCCAAAATTCATATCTCCTAATTCGCAACTCCGATTGACTCCGTTCAACCTCCAATATCGCTGTAAAATTGAGATCTATATAATGGCACTATTATTTAGTCTAAATAGGATCTTTATTTTGGGTCTTGTGTAGGTTTTTAATTGTTTGCGTATAGTTGCGGTTACCGGATTTCCGTCAATCGCGGGTTTTCTCGAAGATTCATTAAGCTTCGTGAAGACCTTGAGCAAGGCAAGTCACCCTTTGATCAATTGCTCATATAATTGGAAAATCATTGTTATTTTGTTTGCAACTTGCATTATTAGAATCACTCACATTTAACATGCTTGGCCTCGGTTTGCATGTCAAACCGACGGACCTACCCAGTAGTCGCACTAATTCCTGTAGGCTGTACTACCCTGATTCCTTGTCGCTCCACCCTTGTGGTACTTCGGTATCCGTGCTCTCTGAGTGCGTATACCAATTATCCCACATACACCGTTGTTTGTCGAAAACTTGGGAAATGGGTTTGTGAAGCCTTCAAAACCCGACATGTGGTGTCGGTGTGTTCGAAAATAAAATGAATTGTGAAAACTCGCGATGCGGGAACGGTGCCTACGTGGCGCTGCCCCATATTCGCATATAAGGACCGATTCCTGTGGGAAATTCATCGAGCATAATCAAAGTGCAACCACAAGGTGGAATGGAACACCCTGGCTAAGTAACTAGTCGGTTCAGGGAAACCTCGCATGCCAATAGTTGGGAACGCCAGGGCGGGGTCGGTTGGAGCCAAACCAGGTTCCTGGTAAGCAAGGAAGAGAAGCTTGTAGAATTATCGATCGAGGTGGTTGGAGTTTGATTTGTGAAAACAAAAATGGCCTATATTTATGTGAGGATTTGATCCTTCTGTGTGGCATGAGGTAACCCTGGGTTGGCTAGGGAAAGGTCTTGTCGCGTATCTCCCTTTTTCCGCCGTGCGTCATGAACACGGGTTCGGCAATGGAAGCAAGTTCGTGTCTTGTGGGTAAAGTGTACCCCTCTGCAGATGTTAACTAACTGTTCGAACAGCCGTGCCCACGGTCATGGGCGGATGTGAGGTGGTTCCCGTTGCGTAGATTTGTTTGTCTGTGCTTTGTGAAAAGTTGTTGTGGTTTGGGAATCGTAACCAGAATCAGCCTATGTGGCAGATGGATGACCTGAGTGGTCAGAAACGAATCTGTGTGATTCGGGATGTCTAGGGCATCATAGACTAGGCTTCCCGAGTGGAAGCGGATTGCTTTGCTGCTGGGCAGCTGGACTCTGGGAGTCCGAGAAAATGAAAAAGGCTCTGGGAGCCGCCTAATCAAGTGAAATGGCTCTGGGAGCCGATAAGTAATGATCTGACCTAGGGGGTCGGTACATTACCATTTGAGTTGTTGAAAAGCATCTCTTAAGTCGAATCGAGACGCAAGTCTCCTTTTCGACCCAAACTTAAAAAGAAATAAATCACTTAGTGATTTCAAAAATGATTTCAAAGAAAGGATTTGCAAAACAACCTTGCCTCTCTTCCAAGCTTGCATTAAACACCTAAGTTCCCGTGACTTGTTGAGTACGAAAGTACTCACTCTTGCTCTATATAAATATATATAGTTCCTCTGCCCTGAAGTTGAAGATGAAGTGAAGTAAAGATTAGGGTTTCGTCCTGGTTCCCAGCCGTCGCCTGTGGTGTTGGGTGTTAATTCGTTGGTTCCGCTGCTGCTGCTGTTGTTGGTGTTTCCTCGTCCGTGTCGTCGGTTGCATTCTCGGGTTGTTCTGAGCTGCAACCTAAGTTAAGGTAAATAAGTCCTCTATTTATTTTAAGGATTTGCAATGATTCATATTTGTCACCGTGGGTACCAGCACTATGTCCTGGGACTGGTACCGAGATCGCGATTTCGTAGGAAGCGGTTCGCGCCGTTTTTCCTACGACACGCTCCTATCAGGTGCCATTGTACGGCGGTGCCGGATTGGGGTGCGACAGCCAAGCCCCAACCGCGTCGCATGGCCGCGCACCAACCCATTATGCACCCGTGATGGCGCGCCGCAGCCGGAAGCCCGCTACCGCCTCACACCGCGCTGTGGCCATGCCATCTCACTCCCTCGTCGCTCGCCGGCCGCTACCCGCGCAGCTTTGCTAGCGTTAGCCGGTTAGGGGAGGGGAGAGAAATGGGTGAGTGGCCAGTGAGAGAGAGGAGAAGGGGAGGGGAGGAGTGGGGAATTTGGGCCCAATAACTTGGGCCAATGGGCCAATGGAGGAGGCAGGATGAAGCAGGCCCAAAATAAAGTAGTTTGATTGTTTGTGATTTTATTTTTAAGAATTACATAGTACAACACAGCTTTTTTTAATTAGAAAAAAATACCAGTGCGTTGCTACGAAAAACTTAAAATTAGGATAAAACTTTTAGAAAATATTCTTTATATTGCGCGTGAACGCAATCTCGTCTAGAACTCTAGATACCGGATAATTTGTTCAAAACGATCTATTTCACGTGGCACCAAGTAAATCTTTTTAATAGTGTTTAACTTTTATGATCCAACCATATTAATAAAAATATACTCCCTCCGTATTTTAATGTATGACGCCGTTGACTTTTTAATAAACGTTTGACCTTTCGTCTTATTTAAAAAATTTATGTAATTATCATTTATTTTATTGTGATTTGATTTATCATCAAATGTTTTTTAAGCATGACATAAGTATTTTTGTATTTGCATAAAAAATTTGAATAAGACGAATGGTCAAACGTTGGTTAAAAAGTCAACGGCGTCATACATTAAAATACGGAGGGAGTACTTCATGCCACGCGGAAACGCAATCTCTTGTGAAAGTAACACTAACTGATTTCCTCAAAACGGTTTATTTGATATATCACAAAGTAAATTATTCTATTTTCACAACACCGTGATGCAAAATAATTGAGACCGGACCTTGACACAGACTTTTAGTCGCACATGGACACGATCTCAAAAGGACACTCAAACCCAACCCACTCAAATCTCTACTTGAATATGGAAAAGAAAACAAAATCCCAACGTTCGCACCTATAATATGCTGTAATCAAAATCAAAATATGCACTGACGTTGAAAAAGCTTAAGCCAAAATTTAAAGGATTAGAACAGCAAGCACAAAGGAAATAAGAACAGAAGCTGAGGGTGCCGCTCAGATGATCAACATATCGCATATTAGTCTTTGATCCATATCTGGTTGATGTGTGGGTACGCATGCATGAAGGGATACTGACATGAAGTTGAATCCTTAACGCACATGAAAGAAAGAAAAATCGGCAAGACGGACAGGAGCGCGAGCGGGATACATACGGATGATGGACGGATGGACCAAAATTGGAGTCGGACTAAGTTTAAAAGCTCGCTGGTTCCCACATGAGCCACGACGGATATAATTTAAAAACCTACTCAAAACATGGATGACATCTTGACAAAAACATCTTGAAATAAACATCTTTAATTTTTATAATAGTAGAGGTAAAGATATATGGATACGTGTAATACATAGTATATATACTTATTTTTTGTTTATATAATTCTTGATATACGTCTGAATACCCTTGAATTATGGTGGGCATGCCCTTGAATAAGCCCCACGCCATCTGATAATGTCGGACTAGGATGCCTCCACACTGAGGTTCTGTAAGATGTTGGAGTTCATGACCTGGCATGCGAAGCTCAAATTCCCTCGAGCATCTCTCCCCAGACCGCCACTGCCATGAAATACTTTAGGAGTTATATGGCGGTAACTGGAGGACAATGCAGGTTCGACAATGCATCATGTCAGGCGCACGAACGATCGGACGCCCATCGACATGAAATCTGATTAGGCCCAATCCTACTCACCAGCAGAGACATGAGAGAGGATGTGGGAACGTAGGCGATGGAAACTGTAAAGGCCAGTAGCTCGATCGATCACTTGCTGATGACGTGCATATTATGACTCTTCCAAATGATTTTTTTTTCTAAGTCATCAATTTCATTTATAATCCAATTATACCATTATATTCATTGTAATCAAATCTTTACAACATGATCTCACGTTATTATATAGTCTGATTAAAAAAAATCTATCGTTGTTGGCTGCGCGCGGCTGGAGGACGGACGGTGCAGGTGATGCTCGACGATGGCGGGCCCACGCCGGGCGCACGACGTTGAAGGCGATGCTGATCTGTTTAAGCCTTAAGGCACAGGGAGAACGCCGTCGTGGAGCTAGCAAAGACGCCGTTCGAAAATGACGTAGAATTCCTGCTTGGCCACTCAGGTCCTCCATCCTTGGAAGAATTAATCAATGACTCTCTTTTTTGTGTGAAGCCTCTTCTTTGCTGCAGTAGTATGAGCTAGGCCACATGTGCGCTCGTGATCTGAAGTTATTTGCAGATGATGAGGCATCTCAATGTTGTCTCTTAGGGAGGATAGTTTGGCGAATGAATAGATACGATTATCAATCATCCTGCTGCTGTTGATGCTCTCTATAAGAATGTTGCCGAGCTGGAGTTTAGGCAAGAGTATGCGTCATCTACAAGAAGGTTCATTTTACTAACAAGGAAAGCTAGATCAACGGGGTGGCACGTGATGACAACTCTGTACATCCATTGTAATCAGCTCGGTTTGACTAGTTTTGTCACCGACTTGAAGGCAGTTAGTTTTCATCCCTTTAGAAGGTGGTGATGTTGTACTAAAAGCAATTTAGTAAGTGAAGTGTTAAGGCCTAGAAATTAGTGAGTTCCGGAGTTACCAGACCAAAGGACCATTTCTTCATGAATCTATCTCTTACCTTAGATCCATTTGGTAGAGCTCTAACTCCTAAATTTAGATTTGAATCAGGGGTGGAGTTGTGAAGCCCTCTAATTCACAACTCAAAACCAAGCTTCACCTTCACCTTTCTAATTCATTTTGTTAGAGCACTTTAGGTAGTTAGATGCTAAGCATGCCCATTATTTTTGAAAACTCAAAACCAAACAATCGATTAGGGGAAAGTGCATTTCCGTCCCTCGTTAATTGGATACCCCAAAATACTTTCGGATGAAAGCTACCACGATATCCATACGCTCGAGTGTGGAGATTATGGATACCCCATACCCACACAGCATGTGTATCCAACTAGGTATGAGGGTACCATATATAGATAGAATATCTTTAGGGGACTCAAGTTAAATTCCTAACTTATGTATTAAGGAAATACCTAGGATCCTAGTCGGTTACGATTGTATTTTATCTTTACTTGCCTATTCCGTTAAGAATATGGGCTGTATGTTGTAATACGGGCTCCTCCCACTATATAAGGAGGGGTTCGGGTGCCTCTTGGGGCATAACTTTTCTCCCAGATCATACGATTGATAACACACTCGGCGGATCAATCCTCGGACAGGAGTAGGGTATTACTTCTCGTTGAGAGGGCCTGAACCTATATAAATCTCTTGTCTCCAAACCCATCCACTTTTCCTGCTTGATAGCTACCCCTTTTTGTATTGCTGAAATCTTGTTTCGACAGTTGGCGCGCCAGGTAGGGGCCGCGTCAAGCTTCTCGCCGATTAGTGCGATGGGATTCATTTCCGGCATCGACGACTTCGTCTTCCCTTCCGGGTAGATGTTTCGGTTCGGCAGCCTCGACTTCGTCACCGACAACTTCGGCAAGATCTCTCTCTTCGACTCGGATTCGAACAAGTCGGAAAGAGATGCGGTCTCTGTACCATTCGGTCTCCCGAACTCGGCCTGAGATCTACTCCAAGATCATCCCATCTGAGTTGGCTTCAAACCACACAGATGAGATCCCATCTACTCCAACGCGACCTGATCAAGATGATGCGGCGTATCCTCCGATTCTGATGAAGCTCCCTAATGATCTGGCTGCAGTCTTCACCACAAGGGCGTCCTCTTCCCGTAGGTCTAGACGAGATCCGGCTTTGGCCCCGATCCAATCTAGCTTTAGGGAAGTCGGCATCATACTTCAGCCTCTCAGATGGTTTCAACCGAAGAGCTGGATGGCTACCTCATCTCTCCTAGTGTTGACTCTCGACCAACGGAGAT
The DNA here is from genome assembly GCF_000147395.1 of Oryza glaberrima. Classification (NCBI taxonomy): domain Eukaryota; kingdom Viridiplantae; phylum Streptophyta; class Magnoliopsida; order Poales; family Poaceae; genus Oryza; species Oryza glaberrima. The sequence goes on along the minus strand of NC_068335.1, from coordinate 11,507,555 downwards.
CCTCGACTACGATGACTTCGGTTACAACTACGACTTCAGCAACCTTGACGATTTCGACAAAAGATATGAAGACAATTACACGCCTCTCTTCTTCGGCGTTTTCATGGCCGACAATGAGACAGCGGAACAGAGCCAAGCCCGTGAAGCGGAAGAACAACGCATGCGACAGGAAGCTGAGCGTCACCGACTGGAAGAGGAACGACAAGCACAAGAGCGATACCGGTTGCAGCGTCAGCAGCAGGAATGCGAGCGGGCCGCAAAGGAGGCTGAGGACCGACGACAACGCACCCTGGAGGCTGGGCGACGAGCACGCGAACTCATCGGGCAACAAGACGTTGAAGGCACAGTGGTCTTTCGCACCCCACAGCAGAACGCGGTAGCGACAATCACTCTTCTGGATACTCTGCTTCATAAAGACGCGCCCAACCATGTCCACAACATCATCAACCAGACGAAGACCATGATCGTCGCCTCGGTCCCAGTTAACTCTGCAAGCGTCCGCACGCCGACTGGCAGCCGGGTTCCGCCTTTTCGATCTCAAGATTATCATCAACCAAGCCTCAGCGTCGCCGCGTCAGGATCCAATCGCAAGAGCAGGGACCATGATGAACGATCTGTTCATTCGTCTGCTGATAGGCACAGGGAGCGTCGTGCCGAACAGCCTAGCTCTCCACGTCGTAGGCAGCCCGTCGATCTTCGCGAGACACTCAATCGGAGCCACGCAGAAAGAGGCTACCTTCCACGCCGTTCAATAGACCGCTACGACGATGATGAAGCTAGAGTTGCAGCTTTCACAAGCGACCTGCGTCGAGTGGATTGGCCGGCCGGCTTCAAGCCGACTGGGATAGAGAAGTATGACGGCAAAACAAAACCTGAGTCTTGGCTCACCGTCTATGGTCTCGCAATTTGCGCAGTAGGAGGAGATAGCACGGCTATGGCAAATTACTTGCCGGTAGCTCTAGCAGATTCTGCTCGATCCTGGCTTCACATGTTACCCCATGGTACAATTAGATCTTCGGCAGAGCTTCACAAGCACTTCAACACCAATTTTCAAGGCACCTTCGACCGTCCCGGCACCCAATTCGACCTCTACAATGTGATCCAGAAGCCCGGTGAATCCCTTCGGGATTATATCCGATGTTTTTCTGAACAACGCAATAAGATCTCTGACATTACCGACGACATCATCATAGCAGCTTTCACTATGGGCGTTCGTCATGAACTCTTAGTCGGCAAATTCAGACGCAAGCCTCCCAGGACGGTCAAGCAGATGTTTCAAAAAGCCAATGAGTATGCCAAAGCCGATGATGCCGTCATCATGTCCAAGCAATCGGGTAGCAATTGGAAGCCCAAGAAAGATGCGCCAGCAGCAGAGGGGAGTGGAAGTACCAACCATAAGGATCGCAAGCGTAAGCCCGAGGACCTTGTGGCCACTACAGCACCTTCTTCTCGACAGCGACCGTGCATCAATACTTTCGACAAGATCATGAATGCTCAGTGCTCGCATCACCCGAATTCAAACCATGCGGTCAAAGATTGCATCTTCTACCAGCAGTTCACAGAGCAATACGCCAAGAAAGCATGGAAGCCGGATGACGGGGAGCAAAGCACTTCAAAAAAGAAGGATAATGAAGATGACGGACCGACTGGCTTTCTAGACTCTCGCAAGGAACTCAACCATATTTTCGGAGGACCCCAAGCCTACGAATCAAAGCGGAAGCAAAAGCTGACTGACCGAGAGATCAACGCCGTCCAGCCCGACACGCCTCAATACCTTCAGTGGTCAGAGACAACAATCAAGTTTGATCGCTCGGATCATCCTGACCGAGTGGTCCACCCGTGGCGGTATCCCCTAGTACTAGACCCAGTGGTTCGCAACGTCAAGCTCCGACGATCCCTCATTGATGGTGGTAGTGCACTTCTTTTTGCCAAAACTGGACGATATGCAGATCCCTCGCACGGAGCTGAAGCCGAGTAGTGCACCCTTTCATGGAGTCATCCCAGGGTTGTCTTCTACTCCACTCGGTCAGATCACTCTGCCCGTCACCTTCGGCACTCAGGAGAACTTTCACACAGAGAATATTTGCTTCAAAGTTGCTAATTTTGAGACGGCGTACCACGCCATACTCGGACACCCGACGTTAGCCAAATTCATGGCAGTCCCACACTATACCTACGTGATGATGAAGATGCCAGGACCTCGAGGAGTCATATCTTTGCGGAGCGACATCAAGCAAGCTGTCACCTGCAACAAGGAAAGCTGTGAGATGGCCCAGACGCGTGAGATTACACTCGCTCGGCATGAGATCCGACTGGCTGCATCAACCGCAACTGAAGGAGAAGTGCCTGCGCCCAAGATATCAAAGACCGGAGAAATCAACACCAAGACCAAGAAAATCACTCTCAATCCATCTGATCCTTCCAAAACTGCTGTAATAGGCGCTGAGTTAGATTGTAAATAGGAAAGCGCGCTCATCACCTTTCTTCAAGCTAATAAAGATATTTTTGCGTGGAAACCATCTGATATGTCTGGTATTCCTATAGAGGTGATTGAGCACTCCTTAAATGTTAAAGAAGACGCTAAACCCATCAAACAACGACTCCGCCGTTTTGCACAAGACAAGAAAGATGCAATCAAGGAGGAATATTTTCCCTATAGATTAATCATCTAAAGGCTAAAAGCAATTGATGTGATATAACTTAATTAGAGGAAAAAAGGAGAAAGATAATTTGGATCATAGATTAATCATTTAAGTACTACCTAAATGAGAATGAACTATATAAGATGGATGGAAGGACAAAAAGATAGGATACGAGAGGGAGGGTGCGTGAGGAGGAGAGGAGACCCATGAGGGAGGGCAGTTGGAGTGGATTTTGGGGAGATGGGGTTTCGGTTTTTTCAGTTACTAGCAAAATGCCCGTTTGTTGCAACGGGTTGTAAATGAGAGAATTGTTGCGACAACGGTAAATGGATAAAAAATTAAATTAACTACTATACATTACTAACACAATATTATTAGTGAATAAGATACAATTTAGTAAAAGGTACGGAAATTTCCGATCATGATGGCTATCATTTCTGTTCATATCAAACGTTTTATTCCAATCATGAAATGGAATATAAACAGCACAGCAGTTTTCTGGCGATTTTAGTGGTATAATAATCAATTCCCAAAACTATTTTTTCAGATATCCTAAACTGAATATAGGAAGTGAGAAAACTAATATTTTCAAGAGATAGTCTAAAATTGATTTCCCACGATGTAAAGTGGGCCCTCCCTTTAACTAAAATAACCATCTCAAACATGTAATTCTAATTAATTAATAAAATAAACATGAGTACCAACGCGAGGCTAGCTCCAATCGGTCACAAATACACAAGACTGAAGTTAAGTTCAACCCACCCAATCATCTTCCATGTGGGTGCCCATGCCACTGGATATCGTCTGTATTGTCAGCTACGCACCCACTCGTATCTCAATACCTCATCCGTGATAAAGAAACTCCATGCCCCTTGAAAATGATACGGAAAAAAACAAAAAGGAAACATAGCCCCCCCACCCCCCCCCCCCCCCCGCCTTAAACCGCTCCTCTTCTCTCAGAAGTCGGAGATCTACGCTTCCTGACAATACAAAAGGCATGTACGATCGCATCAGCAAGGTAAGGTTACTGAACTACTCTAGTTAATTCGTTCAGTTACTGAGGCCGTGTTTAGTTGCAAATTTTTTTTTTAAACTTTCAACTTTTTCATCACATCAAAACGTTTCTACACACACAAACTTTCAATTTTTCTTCTAATTTTTCCGTCACATCGTTCCAATTTCACTCAAACTTTTAATTTTAGCGTGAACCGGACACACCATGAGGTTGTTCGTCTTGGCGTCTGAGTCGCGGGCCGGTGTGAAACAGCTTGTAGGCGGCTTGGCACCGGCCACCGCAAGGCCGCAGGGGCGTGCTTCCCTGACGGCGAGTATAGGTGTTGTTACATCCATTCCTGCATGCCGCACGCGGGCTGCTGCGGCGCCGAATGTGCCCGATGCAGCGAACCCGGCCGTCACGCCACGAAGGATCTTTTCTATTTTTATATTCAATTATTATCGGTTGGCAATCTCAGCCGTCGGATGTCGATCGGACGACTTCCCTGTTGTCTTCCTCCTCGCGATCGACTCTTTCTTCTCTCCATCTTCGTTAATTCTACTGCCAGGCTAAGCCCCCCCATCTCCCGCCCGTGAGCTGCTCCTCCACAGCCCCGCGTCGGGCGGTGTCCCCAGCACAGCCTCGACACCCACCTCCTCCACCGGACTGAGCTCTCCTTTCAGCCCATCGGCTATCAAATCCTTGTCGGCAGCTGCAACCCTCTCTCGCTACCAAGGCGGTCAAAATTAACCTTGCTGCCGGCAGCCTCTCCCACAACCCACTGCTGAAATATATGAAACATGTTATTGCTCCATATGATAATCTGTGTCATACTACAACTGTAACAATTTGCACCCGTATTCCGTCCATGTAAATAAACCTAATCTAATCCATGTACGTAACTCCAAGCCCAAGTAAAGTCCGATGAGGCCCATCGTCACGCGCAGGTGGCGACATGGAACGATGTACGAAAATCAGGCAAAAACATCTTGAATTTTTATAATATGTAAAGATAAAGAAAATAGATCTAGTGGTGTAAAATACTGAATCTACTGCACTAAGTGAAATCAAGGGGTGATGTTTCGCTTTTTTCTCAGAATTTTTTTTACAGAACATAGTAAGATGTGGTAGCGGCATCAAATTTCCAAAAGATTAAGACATTATATAATAGAATATAGATTTATCTGGCACAACTGAGTACAATGACCATGATCATAAGAGAAAAATCTATTTGACACCTTCCTGAAACCAAATGTCATGCCGCCGCCTCATGCAGCTCATGAATGCAATTCGATGCGGACTACTAACTGTCGTCATAACCAAAAGTCATGCTGCCGCCTCATGCAGCTTCTGAATGCAATTCGAATACGGACCAATAGCTGTCATCATCGAAGTGTAAGCATGCTGCCCCTTACGCGGCCGCTGCCGACGCTATCTCATCGATAAGAACGATGATGCTATCAAGCCAAACAGGTACAAAGCCAAAGATGTCCAAACCACCGCTGTCATCGACGCCCATGTTAATCGCACTGAACTCATTGTCTGGTTCGCTGTCATCGACGCCCATGTTAATCGCACTGAACTCATTGTTAGCCAGAACGGCGACACTGTCAGGCCCAACAAGGACAAGCAGAAGCCCCATGCCGCCTATCCCTAGAGTAGCCAGAACGTGCTCGACAATGACTACCTTTCCATGATGTAAACACTACGATTGAATTTGGTGGACTCCAATATCTCACGTAATTAACAGCCGGAAAACATACGACCTATAATTGATAAATGTATACATTGGTATAGCATAGTTTCTTTTTTTATGCTTCACATCCCTGCATGATTGTGGTATATATAAGATTCTACAACCATTTCTGACACGCACTATGAATTTTCTCAATAAAAAAACATGCATTATGAATGAGAATTTCGTATCATTAGAATGAGTTGCTTTTGCTAATTTTACAGTCACAATTGATGAGTATCTTCCGTCCTTAGAAATTATTTTTGGTCATTCAAATTTGGTCCATCCCCATTCTATAGATGAGCAAATGCATGAGTCCAACAGTTTCAAAATGTGTATCTAAGCGAAAGGGCATGTAGCCTAGGGGTTACAAGTGCCTCAATAGCACCTGAGGTCCTGGGTTCGACTCCCTATGGGAGCGAATTTTCCAGGATTTAACGGCGTTGTGCTTTCAGTGGTAGGCGACGTGCCCGTCGACAGCGAGACGCCTGTAGTGACTTTGTCATTCTCGAGGATTAGCCGGCCCAGTCTACGAAAATGCTCATAGGGGTAGGGTTTGCGTGCGTGCGTTCATAGGGGTGAGTGCGCGTGTGCTGTGAGTGTCTGTATTATACTGTGTAATTCTCAAAAAAAAAAATGTGTATGTAAGACACTCTTTTGTCCACAACAGATCAAACGCGTCCTTAGCTTGTGCATGAGTACAACATATGGGAAGGGGTAGCAAACACATGACTCTCCGCCAAAAATGGAAGTTAACACATGACTGTTGCATTGATCTGGAATTACACACGTAGCAAAGGATGCAAGAATGTTTACAGAAGACATGAACTTGATCGAAAACAAAAACATCTAACAAGAGTAGAGCAGCATTGCAACAGACCATTGGGTTTGATTTGCTTCTGAAAACAAAACAAGTGTTTGCAGCAACATCTGTTCAATATGTTTGTGTTGCGTTAAAACAACAGTGCAACACACGATGGATTCTCAAACAACTTGTTTTATATGGATTTCATTCTTTATTCTATTTGAGATTAGCACTTCAATTTCCTTATGATTTAAGATTATTACATTATTTTCATTGTTTTCACAGGGAATCTCCTTATAGCTTGGACTCGAGCTTTGTTGGTTGGTTGTACATGCCCTTAGAAGTTACCCTATAATGTATAATGCAAAGATCTTGAAGCACCTATACAAATCGTGTAGCTTAATTGCCTGTTAATTGATATGAATAATCATTGGGTTTAAATAAAGTAGTTATTGGTCTAAATTCAAATTTGGTGCTTTTAATAGTTGTAGTAGTCTATCTACCTCTATCCTATAGTTCAACGAATGGTTTTACTCATTTATCATCCATCATGTGACACATCAAACGATCCAAAATTATCCAATGACTTACATCCGACGGCAGCAGAGGCGCACCTCTCCTCCGCCCCAGTCTCCTCCCCATCCCCTCGCACGACGCGATCTCCGCCAAACCTCCTGCAAGGCTTGCAACCCCGTCGCCTCGCTCTCACGGTCGCGCTGCATCGTCCGATTCGACGCCGCCAAGATCGCTGTCGCTTGAAGTCCGCGGCCCCCATCGGACCAGACCACCTCAAACGCTAGCTCCTCCTCTTTCTCAAGCACCGTCGTCACCAGTTACCAGGCCCGATGGAAGTGGCAGCCCCGTCCGTGTCCCTCCGTGCGCCCGGCCGCCGCTTCGCATCCTGGCGAGAAAAAGAAGTGGTAAGCTTCCTATTCCACGGTGAAAGTTTGGATGTTGATTCTAAAAAGGAAGAACACTTTTCTCTCCCTTGTTCCTAAGAAATCCTGTTCCGATTAGACAATTTTATCTTTTCTAAGAACCGTGAGATACTGATTCTTAGAGATGTAAGATGTTCAATAGTAAATTAGTCCATAGATTATACTCTAGATTAAAATTAGGTTTAGGAGACCCCTCCACGGATTGATGGATTGATTGTTAATTTCCGAGAGGTTGATGGAGATACAGTCATCTGGGAGGCCCATTGAAGTCCCGAAGTGCTCCTGGAGAAGGTCCTGTCAGTGAACATCCTCTCCTCGGACTACTTCAAGGAGCTGTACAGGCTTAAGACGTACCACGAGGTCATCAACGTGATCTACAACCAGGTTGACCACGTCGAGCAATGAATGACCGGGCAACTGCTGTGGCCCCTCCAGCGACTTCTGCCTCCTCTAAAAGTTCTTCACCATGAAGCTCACGGTTAAGCAGATGCACGGCTTGCTGAAGCACCCTGACTCGCTTTACATCAGAGCTGGATGTCTATTGTTTTAAGTACGTGTTTGACCATTCGTCTTATTCAAAAAATTTAAGTAATTATCTATTCTTTTCATATCATTTGATTCATTGTTAAATATACTTTCATATACACATAGTTTTACATATTTCACAAATTTTTTTTAATAAGACGAACGGTCAAACATGTGCTAAAAAGTCAACGGTGTCAAATATTTTGAAACGGAGGGAGTACTTTTCTGGTTCCCGTGATGTTATTTTCACTTTTCTGGTTCCTGCGATGTTAATTTCCGGTTATGTTTGTTAGGATGGTTTGTTCCACGCGCAATGCAATGTAGAGGATTTACTGAATATTGTAGGTTTTGCTAAAATGCTGCACTATGTGTCTGTTGAGTGTTGATAGTGTGATTGAAAATGAACCTTGGTGCTACTATTAGGTAAAATTTCTACCAGTAAATGAAGGATATATAGAAACCTGTGTTAATGTGCCTTGATATAAATCTGCACCTGAACCAGTAAATGAAGCATCATGAATTTTTACCGTGCCAAACAATTGAATTTTCGCTCTCAGACCGTAATTAACATTTATATTTCAGGCTGGATTTGTTTACCTGCGAAATATATGTGACGGAAACCAAAGACGTTATGGAGTTGGTAGGGACCCTACATTAATTAAAGATGATGAGGTATTATCTTTTATGGTAGCTTTCTTTGTCGCATCTTTTTTTATGATAAGTTCAAGCTGTAAAAGGCCAAATCTATAGTTTTCCCTCATATATCCTATTTTTTTGTTTTAGAATGCAGGTTCTTCCCTCTCTCTCTGGTTTTCGGGTTTAGAGTGGTAATTCGGTCAAATGGGATAGTTTAGGGGGTAATTCGTACCTTTTTCTATAATAAATCATACACTCATTGGTATTGCGAATGGTTATACTACAGTGATGGTGACACCATCTTGGCGGGCCTAGAATTTTCATCTTGTGTATTCGAAATAGGAAGGGGTAAAGAAAAATTTTATTCATACATTTAAAAGCCTAATAATTAGCTTGTATAGTATCACACGCTTATAATTATATAATATATAACGTATATAACAAAAAATTGAGCATAAGTTCACACAAATAGAATTGATTGTCACTTGAAATAGTCTAAGATATAGAAATACTAATCAGTAAACATATCAAAGTGCTAACATATGAAATACATAAATGATAGAAAATGATAAAGTTACTGTTAGAGTTTGTGTTAAATATGTGTACGTTGTAGGTTACAGTTTAGGACTTGGAGTTGTAATAGGTATTAGGACTAGAGTAAGAGTCGGACTCTGTCCTAGGTTCTCTCATAAATAGAGGGGCGTGCCTGTTCTAACCGCATGGCGACATAGCATAGCGAGAGGGAGCGGCTGCCGGCGGCGACCGGCCGTGAGTCGTTGTAACTCTGATATGCTGGATCGGGGAGGAGCGCCCGTAATCAGTGCCCCAGAGATGTAGGCCTCGGCTGAACTCCGTTATCAAATATCGTGCCTCGGTGTCGTCATCATATTTGGATCTCCTATGGCGTTTTCTTCCGCATTTGGTTTCCGATGTGATTTTGGGGCCTGTTTTATAACAAGTGGTACCAGAGCCTGCGGCAGATCCATGGTAGAGGTACGAGGGAGGTGCTCCACGCCGCGACGACTACACAGGGTGTCCAGGGACGGACATGGACGCAAGGTGGAGCACGGCGGCGATCAACGGAATTTGATCGGTGGAATCAAACACTTCTGGCGGCGGCCGGAACCGTCGATGGCTGCTTCAACAGGGAGATGACCAGACGTGGTGCTCAGGTTGATGGCGGCGGAAGCGATTGGCGAATCAATCGGTGGGTTGGACACTTCGGGCGGGTGGCTCGAACTTTCCAGTGAGCTACTCTCGACAGGGAGACGTGCAGCCGCACGCTCGGGTTGATTGAAGCTGGAGGCGATCGACGTTCTCGATCGGTGGAATCAAACACTCTGGGCCGGGTGTCCCGGGCCTTTCGATGAGTTGCGTTCGACAGGGAGATGGCTAGACGTAGCGCTCGGGTCGTTTAGCGGCTGGGAAGATGGCATGTGATTTGTCGGCTTCGGCTCGCGGCTAGATTGACAGGTGGTCAATCGGAGGTCGGAGCGGGTTGCGGGCTCGAGGTGGAGCTGCAACGGTGGATCCTATAGGCTGTTTTGGATGTGTCTTCAACAAGGTGTGCAACAGAATTGCTTCGAGGGCGGCGTACGTGCGGATCGGGCTGAGGACGACCAGATCGGCGAATTGGGCCGACTGTATCGTGGAAACGTCAGTTCAACCGAGAGGCTTTGCACAATCGTATGCATTGGTTACAAACTGATGGCATGCGTCATTAGCGGAGTTGGCCGGAAGTGCAGAAGGGAAGGTGCAGAAGCCGTGAGATACGTGAAGGCTTGGAAGTCCATGTCGCGATGGTGTGCATGCACCGCACGTTGAGACCAGGCTAGCGGCATTGATAGAAGCAACGCCAGCAGGAAGCAGGCTCGGGAGGAGTCATGGTTGCACAGGACTCCAATCAGGACGGAGCCACAGTGTTCGGTCACGGCGGCGTTTGTGGCAAGTAGTCCAGGAGAGGAGGCCTAGTTGGACTGGACACACACGAAAGGGAAAAGGAAGTGGGTTTCGGTTTGGACTTAAAATCGGACATCAAATTCCCAGGACTCAGCAACAGGAATTAATCCACGGGATTGCAGATTTTGCAATCGAACAAATCACCAAGCAAAAGTCGGATTGGGACCTCTTGGCGGCGGTGATTTGGGACGACGAGCGTCGAGTGGCAGGAGCACGGCTTGGTGTAGTCGTCGGGGCAGGTACCGGCGAAGGGGCGGCGGCGACGCTCCTGTGTCGGGGAGGCCGCTACCGTGGTCATCGGCATCCTCACCGGCGGGAAGCCTACGGTGGCAGCATCGGTGGCGTTGTCATTGGCGGTGTCCTAAGCTTGATGTTTTTCGTTTTGTCTGACTCCTTTTACTCCTTTTAATATATCCGGCAGAGCTCCTGCCGTTAATTTTTCAAAAAAAACTCCTCTGCGCGGCAGCATCTTCTGGATGGGCGGCGGCGTCGGGAACCGAAGCAGCGTCTTCGGTGGCGGCGCGGAGGAGACGGTGAGGCGGGAAGTAGCGGCCGGCGCGGCAGGGGCGCGACAAGCGCTGGGCGGCGGCGCACTCAGGCTGAGGGGAGCGAGCAGAAGGGCGAGGGGATCGGTTGTTTCGATCTGGTCCCTGGACGCGACTGGTCAGTTGCTGCGACTGTTGTTGACCGAGTCTAGTTGGCTGTGGGCCCATGTGGACTTTTTGGATGCACAGTCAAATGTTTTTGCTTGGCTGGTTAGCACGTGGAGACCGAACGGTAAAATTGATTATGCATAGGAACTTGGTCAAGTTGTGTGGTCATGCTATTGTATGGAAAAATTTAGCATGTGGCAAGGCAAGGTGGCGTGTTCAGTCAAGACGTGACTCAAACGAAGGCAGCGAGTGGACCAAAACTAGAAGGTCCCGAGCAACCGCGGGTGAAAATCGTTGAGGGCATCAACGGGTTGTTTGGCAGTACAGGATATATCCAGGATCTGCGGAGTTTGCATGATGGGGATATATGGAATCTGCGTCACTGAAGAGGAAGAGCGAGCGCTATGGTAGTAATTTCTTCGGATGATTCAAGGCAACAGTGAATTTTCTCAGATTATCAGGAATTCAGTCTACGGATACGGAGAAGCGTGGATGTTGGATTTATTAGCTCGATTCATAAGACGACAAGGAAGAAAGGGTTCTCTTCATGTCTGGTGAGTTTGGTTTGTCTATTTGGTGATGACATCGGTTATCTGGCCATGGATTAGATCAAGTCAAACTTAAGACGGTAGATAGAAGTGAACATGGTCTTCGAAGAGTCTATGATGTGACAGCTAGGAAGAATTCAATTCGCTTGGCAAGACGATTATGGTGATAGGAGAGAAGGTGGAGCACTGTTGCAGGTGGAGTCAGGAGGAAGAAATTACAAGGATAGCGGAGTCTCTTGTTTACGGTGAGTCTGGTGAAGGCTTGTCGGGGCAGCTTGGCGTGAGCGGCAAAAAGGAACCAACTCAAGTCCTGGTACATGGAGGTTTGAGCAAGTAACAGATTCAGGTTGGCATGGCATATTTGCCAAGGTGGAGTTTGTTAGAGTTTGTGTCGAATATGTGTACGTAGTAGGTTACAGTTTAGGACTTGGAGTTGTAATAGGTATTAGGACTAGAGTAAGAGTCGGACTCTGTCCTAAGTTCTCTTATAAATAGAGGGGCGTGCCTGTTGTAACCGCATGGCAACATAGCATAGCGAGAGGGAGCGGCTGCCGGCGGCGACCGACCGTGAGTCGTTGTAACTCTGATATGCTGTATATGCTGGATCGGGGAGGAGCGCCCGTAATCAGTGCCCCGGAGATGTAGGCCTCGGCTGAACTCTGTTATCAAATATCATGCCTCGATGTCGTCATCATGTTTAGATCTCCTATGGCATTTTCTTCCGCGTTTGGTTTCCGATGTGATTTTGGGGCATGTTTTATAATAGTTAGAAGAAGTATTACAATTTAGATATCAACTTTTCGATGCTTGATGTTTTAAAAATGAGTAATGATGTCCTTATCCTTAACTTGCAATACGGATTTCTTTTCAATGAATGTAACTAAATGATCAATCAAGCACTGAAAAATACTGCATAAAAACCTCACCTTGGAGGTTCCTGGTTCCCCCAACTTCCCAAGGCCCTAGTCCACCTAGTCCCTGACCTGTGCCACTACCGGCGCCGCCGCTAGTCCCTATGCCAGTGTCGCCACTGCCCCGGCGGCCCGCCCCCACGTCGTCGCACCGCTGCCCCGCATGGCTACGCCAAGCCGCGACCATGCCCCACGGCCACACGCCAACCCGTTGTACGCCCACAGCCAGAAGCCCGCTGCTGCCGCATGCCGCGCCGTGGCCATGCCACCTCACTCCCTCGCCGCTCGCCGGCCGCCGCCCGCGCAGCTTTGCTAGGGTTAGCCGGTTAGGGGAGGGGAGAGAAAGGGGTGAGTGGCCAGTGAGAGAGAGATGAGAGGAGTGGGTAATTTGGGCCTAGTAACTTGGGCCAATGGAGGAGGGAGGATGAAGCATGCCCAAAAAAAGGTAGTTTGATTGCTTCTTGGACTGTTTGTGGCTTTTTTGTTGTTCTAAATACATATGCCAAATACTTAGTATATATGCTTATTTTTTAAAAAAAAAATCTTAGGTATACATATTTATACCCTTGAATTATGGTTGGCCTGCCCATGAATGAGCCCTACACCATTTGATAACTGGAGGAGACCGCCATTGCCATGAAATACTTTAGGAGTTATATGGCGGCAACTGGAGGACAATGCAAGTTCGATAATGCTTCATGTCAGACGCAAGAACAATCGGACGCCCATCGACATGAAATCTGATTAGGCCCAATCCTACTCACCAACAGAGTCATGAGAGAGAGGATGGGAATGTGGGCTCGCTCGATTACTTGTTGATAACATGCATATTATGATTCTTCCAAATGATTTTCCTTCAAAACCATCAATCCAATTTATGATCTGATTATACCGTTATATTCATTGTAATCAAATCTTTACAATAAGATCTCACATTATTAGTCTGATAAAAAAACTTTATCATTGTTTCATCGCCATTATAGTCCAGGCTCACTAGCCGCTCTTCCCCTATCTCGCATCGGCGACCTGCCCTTCCCTCTTAAGCAATGGCTATAAATATCGCTCCTCCTCCGTCGTCCTCCCCTTCCGCCCCTCCAATCGCCGCTATCTTGCGAACGCCGCTAGTCCGAGACACACGGACGAGCACCTTGGGTGTGCTCGACGCCGTGCGGCCCGGACGCCGTGTGCCCATCGCCTTGGCCGCCGCGCCCGGCCGCCGCCAAGCCGCGTCGCACCTCAGCCGCACCGCCGCGCTACGCCGCCTTCACCCGACCGCCGCCCGCCGGCCCTCCCCTCTCTCTCTCCCTCAGGCGCACTTGGAGAAAGAAAGCAGAGGAGGAAGTATCGAGAGAGAGAGAGAGAAAGAAAGAAGAGAGAATGAGAGGAGGAAGAACCGAGGAGAAGAAAAGAATAGGAAGAGAGAAGAGACACCGACAAGTGGGCCCCACATTTTGTTAACCTAATCCGCATAGTAATCCCCTTTGTAAACCCTTCTAATCGCACTGAGAGGTGGGCCCGACCAGGTTAAACCTCTATCTAATCCCCTTTTAACCCTTGAACCACTTACATGTGGGACCCGCTCTTCCCAGTCGACCGTGCGCCCAGTCCACCACCCCGGAGCCACTGATCGGTTGGCCCCACCACCCGGTCCACCAAAGGGGCTGGACCCGTGGACCTCCTCCACCACGGTCCTCTCACCTCACATGCACCCTGTTCGTGTGAACCATCCCACTGATCATCGGGCCCCACACGCAACTTTCGTGGACCATGAGCCCTCCCTACCACCTCCCCATGCCGCGCGCTCCGTAGACTCAGTCTATCGTGCCCCAAGGGCCTGAAGCCACTGACAGGTGGGCCCACAAAGAATACTCCTTCGGAGAAAGCCTACAAAAACCAAATAAAACAAAATGATTTTGACTGGGGTGACATGAATAGAATATGGGTGGTTCTAGAAACGGCAAGTCACCGACCCCGGTCAATTAAGGACCGAGTCAAGAAGCTATGCAGGAAAGGAAACAAGTACGACCGCATTTCTCGAATGGGTATAGACCCGGCGGACTAAGAAATCCTTGTGGGGCGGCACCCCAGTCGTGATGATTCTGAAGTGGTGACAATTGTGACGGAAGTGTGATGGATCGATTGGATCGATCGTTTGAGATGGATCAATTGGATCGATCGTTTGAGATGGATCAGATATGGTATAGCCCTAGAATCTCGGGAGCGCCAGGACCCCTCACTACCGGCTCGAGGGGGTGTGCTGTGTCGGGAGTGCAATGGGGATTCATAGTCCTTGGAGCAGGTGCCGCAATGCGAGGGTGACTGAAAAACCGGGCCGTGACAAGTCTCATGTGTTGGGATTAGGCTCATGTGTTGGGCAAGTCATGGAGTGCGGGATTAAAAGCGTACATCCACTGCAGTGTGAGTAAAACTAATATATTCGAATAGACATGCTCGCGGTTAATGAGCACCGGGACTTGTACTATTCTTGACTAGCCTCATAGATTTTTAATCTTGCTTAGATTAGGGAAAGAGGTGTGACCTTGCCCGATGAATGGGAAGGTCGTAGCGATGGAGAATGTGGGAAAACTGGTTGTGAGGGTAAACCGGACCAAGCGAGGCTTGGGGAAGGTGGATGAACCCTTGCGAATTAACAACAACTTCAACAATAATGTTGTTTTTTTTAGTTAAAACTGCTAAGTCATAGGTTTGTGAAATGATTTGTGAAATCTAGCTTTATGCAAACGAACCAAGCATCCTTGAATTCCTGTGAGCACTATATGCATTCTGTAGCGGTGGCTTGCTGAGTACGGTTGGTACTCACCCTTGCTTAATTAAATCTTTTAGAAGGAGAAGTCGGAGCGATCTGTACGTGTGCCATGCTGATGAACAGATGTCGAAGACGGTGGAGTAGGGACCTAGGTTCACCAGTCGCTGCCTGTTGAATAAGATGGACCGTCGCTGCTTTGCTTCCGCTACCATATCTACTTTTTAGGATTTTTGGTCTTTGTAGATGACCATGCTTGGTCTATTCGGGTGCCTCTCGGGCAACCCTTATATTATTGATGTATTGTAAAGCCTGTATAACGATGTCAACTTGTAATATACAACGTTGTCATGTGTATACCATCTACTGATCTAGGGAATGGTATTGTAATCACATGAGGTTTCTAGTGTACAAAACCGGGGGTCGACAAAAAAACCTCCTCTAATGCAGCTAAGATTAACTAAATGCAGCTAAGAAAGACCTACAGCTAAGATTAACTAATAAAGACCTCCTCTAATACAAATTCTTCTGATGACACCATCTCTTCAACCACAGTAATCTTGCTTCATTAGTGCTAATGTTCTCAAACATCACTTTCTTGTGTTTGAGAGCAAATAGCTATGTTGCACAGAAGTATTCCACACTATCTTCTGCTGCACCACACTCAACTGCCAACTTTTGACAATGCGTCAATGATTCAATCATGTCTTCTTTCTTCTAGTCCTTTAACTTCTTGTTGTTAACAAGTTCAGTAATAAGGGTAGTTGACTTATCATTCTCAGAGGAGAAAGAATTGAGCAACCCCTTCATGAGCTTCACCACTGGGCTCTTGCTTTTTTTTTTCCAGGACTTGAAGCTGTGGAAACATCACAGCTGCTGCTCCCTCTCTTCCTGCTGTTGGTGCTCATGGGACTGTTCTCAAAACCATCCCATGTTGTTGTTTCCCCTCTTCTTGTTTCCCCTGCTTCCTCTTCCCCTTCCTCTTCGTCTTCATCAAAACCAGGGAAATATGCTGTGGATCCATCAACTGCAACACCTTGGAACAGCTCTATAAGAAAATCTAAGTACTCAGGGTTGCCATTGCGAAATTTCCTGGCGTCTCCCTTCTCCTGTATTGACACTGAATCAACATCACAGAAATCCCCAAAAGCGTGTAAACTACGGCAATTTTTGACACAACTACATACCTTGATTCTTTTTCCACCAAGCATCTGGTGAAATTATTTATCTATTCTTTATCTGTTTGGTTGAATGCTTTAGTTTAGCCCTTTGTAAATATTTCTCCTTCAAATTCTGGTACCCTCTAGTTGTCCATGCTCCATTTGGACAATGTCCATCCCTCAATTCCTCACATGCTATTTCACACAACGTGTAAGTTTTTTCTTCTGTCTAGCATGCCTTGTCAAGAGTATTCTAGTAAAGAAAACATGATTTAACCCTAAATTAACCACATGAACAACTAATGGCATTTCAATCATTGTAAATAAGAATGTTGAAGAGCAGTTTCAATAAGATGAGCTCACGGCAATGAAGTGCAAATAAGAAAATTGAAGAGCAATCTTGAGCCATCGGGGTTTACCGTGCGCTGACCATCGGGACCGATGTCCTCTTCGTCTTCATCGTTGGCGTCATCCTCAGCCACTGATGTCCCTTGAAACAATGACGCACCAAGTCGCCCACCTCCTCCAAAGACTCCAAATTCGAAGAAGGGGGGCCCGTCATGCGACATGGAGGGCGCACGAGCTCGGACGCCTCCATTGCCGGACACTGAGCCAGGGGAACAAATCCACGCATCCCCCTGCCGGATCCCGCGCCAATGGTCAACGACCTAGCGCGGCCTCGTCCTCCTCCTCTCCCTCCACAACTTCTTCCGTGTCCCCCCCGGAAAGGAGGGCGCGATGTTGCGACGGTGGATCTGCTGCCTGGCCGGATCGGAGGTAACCCAAGGCTACCCGGTTGAAGGATCTGCTGGTAGGAGGCGAAACCAGGGAAGGCGTCGGCCTGAGAGTTCAGATCCAGGCCCCTGGATCCCCTCCCCCCCCCCCCCCCAAATGGATGCCGACGCTAGATCCAGCATGGCCTGACGACCCCTGCGAGAAATCGTACTCGGAGCCGTTCATGTGGGCCGCCGGAGCATCATTGTATGATTGGGAGAAGAAATCGTGAGGATCTTCCCCTACCATTGCTGCTACGCAACTCGCGGTGGCTTGCACGACACCGGCGAGGCAAGTGCAGGGTAGAGGATTTGCTTGCGCGAAGCAACTGCGGGGGCTTGCACAGGGAGGCGGCGGTGACGACGCGGGGTCGAGAGGAGCAAGAGAGAGACGAGGCGAGGAAGAGAAGAGGCGAGGAAATGGATAGGGTTGGCACGCGCGAGGGCAGTGGGTGGAAAGGAGCTACTTTAGTCCCAATAAGCTCCTCCCTTAGGGACCAATGGACTAATGCACTTTAAGTCTTTTTAGTCCCTCCTGTTTGGGACTAGGGACTAAAGTGAAGCGACTAAAGTTTTAGTCCCTCCAACCAAATAGGCCCTAAGCTGAGCATTTGCTCATGGATCCATACTTTAAAGGCTTATAAAATTAAGTTTAATTAAGATATGTTCTGGCCAGTACATGTGTAAATTAGCCTTATTAAGATCCTGGATGAGGGGGACTTAATTTTTCAATCAACACCCACTAAGTTAAGCTTGAGTTTATTTGGGTACTATAGTGAACAATAAGTCTTATTGTCTCAGTAACGCATAATGTTGTTGTGACAGATTGCCTTGGGAAGCTATTATATTTAGTAAACTCGTTAGTTAGTCTCAAAATCAAGAGGAGAATGTTAGTTGATTTTATCGACTAATGCCGGTTAGTTAGGATAAGAGTAAAATCCCACCGGTTTTCTTATCAACCAAATAAGACATAAAATATGTTTTGTGTGATCGGTACAAAATAGATTCGAATTTTAATTGGAGACAAACCCCCAAGCCTTACCAGTGTCGCTATATATCATAAAGAGGAGAAGAGGCAGCGGTCATGTCGAGCCCTCTCTCTAACCCTAAACACTAAATCAATTACCCAATCGATTTTTAACACTGAAAGGGGTTCGTGAGGTTTCTCTGTTCGTTTTGTTTCCATGAACAGGAGAGCCGAACAGAAAAGAAGAAGAAAGACTTCAATGGCTTCACATCAAGGTCAGTGAATCAAATTCAATTTCTGCATTAAGCAGAGGTGATCATGTTTAGGCTAAGACTCAAATTAATTAAGTGGATTAAACTCCAACAGAAAGAACAGCACAGACATTTTGCCGCAAACTTAGCAGCAGAAGATTGGGGAAGATGTACATGAAAGAGAAGTCTGTGGAACGATATATTGTCAGACTTGATCGTTGGTCTACGTTGAGTATCGTAGTTCACAGGTATTTATAGGGTACCTGACCTCGCATAGATCATGGGAAGTGCATTTGTTTACGGAAAATGAGGCACGTTTTATCGGCAGAAATCCATAAGTATGCCAACCCCAGATATACATGGAATGTATTCGTACAAAAGATCGTATTGAAGGTAAAAAGAGTCCCTGCTGTGATCGTTCTGGGATTAATAGCAAAGCTACAACCTGATGTTGTGCTTAATTAAGTCTGAATCGCTATTAATTCTTCCTAGGGAAATCAGAAGGAATTTTTTTTCTGTCAACAAGTTATTCTTAAGATGCTGCACGTGCACTCAAATTTAACCATTAATCACAAGTAAATCTAGAATTTGCCTTTGACAAAATGACAAGTGATCGATTATAGGACTCTTTACATGGATGCACTCAGCAAATACAGTAATGCAATCCATTACTCCAGCAGTTAACTTCTCTAGTTACTGGTATTACTTTAGACGAAAACAATATTGGCTACTACCGGGGAAGACCAGCAGACGGCATGCTACTGAATTGGGCATAACATATCTTCACAAAAGTTAGTATTCAAGCATCAAACAGATATTATACAGACATCAAACAGTTTTAGTCAATACACAAATGTTCAACCGATCAAGCATTCAAACATTTTTCAGCACTGCCAAATCGTCAGCAATTCATCTCTAGCATTGCAAAAGGCAGTACGATCTTTCCATCGTGAGAGGCATAAGAGAAACTAGTTATCACACAACACAACCCTGCTTACCCTACTGGTCACTGGACTGGCTGGACAAACAAGAAGCAATGCATGATATTGGTTCACACTGCTACCCACAATCTACTCGAAAGCAATATGTAAAATTTAAAAAAAAAATCACAAAAACGTGGCAATATGTTCTAGAGAAATTCACAAAAATCAAAGTTCAGACAACGAGACAAATGAAAGCAAGGTAGGCTGAATCTAGCATTCAAGCCACACCAATCAGAAATACTACATCCGATAATCAACATGCGTCTCATCTCTTCCATTGTGAATTGTTTTCATCTGTCAACGAGAAGCAATGCAATCAAAAACTATACTTTCTATAGGTCCCTGAACACATATGGGCATTTCATTGAACACTTAACAAATGCTAAAAGACGACCAAAATCTGAGGCCATGTAACTTGCAAATCTGCACAGCAACACGTCACCGAAACAGAGGAAGAAAATCACGGAACACCAGAACAAGATAAGCAACTCTGAACCCTTCAGATTCTGTCGATCTCAAGCCAGTGCCGTGCTCGGAACCAAATGAGTTCAGTTTATTATGATTTGCCATGGACAAGCGAGCAATTCCACAATTCGTATGTAGCCACAGTCAGTAAAAGTAATCTATTAGCAGCTAACTTCTCTAGTTACCGGTGATAGCCTGCAGACTGCATACCAGTGACAACTTGAGAAAAGATATCTTCAATTGATCAAGCATTCAGTCATTTTTCAGTACTACCAAATCATCAACAATTCAATTCTAGCATTAACACATTTTTCAGCACTGCATTTTAGCTTTGTAAGAGGCATATGAGAACCTTTTTAAGACACAACACCCATGTCTTACAAAAATGTACACTACTGGACTGGACAAACAAGAAGCTATGATTGGTATTGGTTCCCGTTGCAATATCCATGTCTAATCGAGAGCAATAAGTAAAGCTTTCACAGTTTAGAATATGTTCTAGAGAAATTCACAAAAATCAAAGGTCAGACAAATGAAAGCATCATCTTCTCGGTTCTGCATTATTTTACTCTGTCAACGAGAAGCAATGAAATCGAAGCTACACTTTCTATGGGCATTCCATCGAACACCTAGCAAACGCTAAAACGGGACGACCAAAATCCGATGCCATATGTACGATATCACTACACAATCGTGCCGTGAGCTAGACCTGCTCATCCGCACAACAACGCGTCGCCCCGCAACAGAGGAAGAAACTCACGGAGCACAAGAACGGTGAAGCTGGCTCCGAACCCTTCCGATTCCGTCGATCTCAAGCCGGCGCCGCGCTCCGAACCCCCTCCCTACTACGCCGCCACCGCCGCTGCCGCGAGGAACCCGAGGAGGAGCAGGAGGACGGGGACCAGGGAGAGGACGAGGAGAACCTCCGCCCCGGAGTTCGCCGCGTGCATCGTGGCCTCGCGCCGCGCCGCAGCGAGCTCCGCGCGGAGGAGGCCGGCGTCCCGGAGCTCGCTACCACCCTGCGACGCGAGGAGGGCTAAAATCACGCGGACGAACAAGCGAACGTAGGTGAGGAGGATGAGCAGCGGAAGGAGGGGGGGTTTACCGCGGCAGTGGAGCTCGATCTCCGTGGTGTCGTCGCCCGCCGCGGCGGCGCCGCGCGGGGATGGCGGAGCGAGGAGAGGAGCAGCGACGCCCTGGAGCAGCGCAGCGCGAGGAGGAGGCGGGCGTCGTGGCCTGCCGGCTTCTGCTTCTCCATGGCTCGGGCCGCGCGGGGGCTTCTAGAAGCTTCCGGGAGGCTAGGCGAGGCGAGGAGGCGGCTCTGCTTCTCGAAGCTTCCGGAAGGCGAGGCGAGACTACGCTGTGGTGCGGCAAACAATGAACATGGGGCTATTTGAAATTTCAAAACGGCGTGTGCAGTGGACAGAAGAGTCACTGGCAGTGGGGCCCACAAATGGGGTGGTGACTGGTGAGTGGAAAAAACCGGACGAAAATACCGGACCGGGCCACCGGTTGAACCGAAAAAACCGGACTGGGCCCGTGAAAGCGTGTGATTTTCATGTCCTGTTATTTTATCTCCCTGATCCTGATATTAAATTTGTAAATTTTGTTGAGGTGGTTATGGTTGGAGCCGCGTTATTGCGTTGGGCGTCGAATACGCTTTCAAAAACCTTAGTAACGATTTATAAATAAACTAGTCTTTTGCCCGTGCGTTGCAATGGGTCTTAAATAACGTAAAAACACAATAAGTTATGTAAATGTATTTGTGAATACAATAATATTTACTCAAAAACCTTCAAATGATGCCAATCAACTATAACACCATGAATTGGGCAATCTAAATTGCAAAGCATATACAATGGATTTAAAGATTAATAATAGACTGATTTTGGGAGCGAATTTAGAGAGTATGCAATTAGAAAATAATCAGATTGTATGGGAAACTCAAAAATCGTTGGCATATATGTACTCCTAAGATGATAGCCAAACAAATACTCACAGTTTGTAGTACACAAAATTGAGATGTTTATCATTAAGCAAGTACATAAGAGCATGTCAAAACTGTAAACGTCACAGGTAGATGAGACTGCACAACCTTTCCGGACCATTGCTCTGCAATAGCAGGGGAAATTATTTCAGTATGATATGATGCGTTCATTTATAGGCAAGAATAACACAAAATAGCATGTGAAGAAAACAGGGAATAACACAAAATAACGTGTGAAGAAAACAGGGCTTGCGTATATAGATGACAGGCTGACAGCTGGAGCAAAGTAACCGATGGAACCTCTAATTCTGATGGAGCTGGATGTATTTACTGCACTTCTGCTAGTATGTTCAGATAGAAATAATCTTTGATACGCCAAAATCCCCATGTGTGCACTCATGTTTTCTGCAAGAAGAATGCTGTTTGGCTTGAAATCGCAGTGGATGATTGGTGATTGACAGTAGTGGTGAAGATGTGTCCGCGCCATCAATAACAATGTGCAATCTCTGAGCTAGGCCGAGGGTAATTGCTTGGATCAGGTTTTGGCAATTTTCTGGTGAAACCAACTATCCGAACTACCAATGGGGCATAAACTCAAAGACCAACGCTTTGAACTCTTGACCTTGGGAGTCAATGCTAGAGCAACAAGTGAATATATCAGCAGTGGCACACTCTTTGTAATGCATCACATTCTGTCAAAAAAACCATTAGAAGAGATCTTTTGAATAGAACGGCAGGAGCTCTGCCTTGATTATATTGAGAAGAGCACCATGCAGATGTGAGATGTCTGCAGAAGATATGGAAAAGTTTCACCATATTTTATGTAATTCTGTGTCCATATGTTGCAAAATATACACAAAATAGATATATATATATAGCAGGGGCTGCGTCATTAGTTTTTATGTAGATACCATGATCATGTAACTAAGACAGGCATCACAATTCACAAAATGAGTTGTAGCAGTGACTGCACTCATATGTACTATTTTTAAATTTCCTTGGCACTCTGGTCAAATATGTGATGTAAAAGATGATATCGTGGGCTGAGACAGACTGCTAATTAAGATGCTACTGAATTACTGAGCAAATATGTAATACAGTCAACCGGTCAAGCATACCTTCTAATGCAAAGCAAATCAACAAGATATGTAATACAGTTAACTGACTGCCCAAGTGTAATTAAGCATACCTTCAAGTGCGAAACTAACCTACAGTTTTGTAGCACTGCTATGCCAAGAAAAGAGGGCCTATCCTCATCCCTACAATCTTCATACCTTTTATCTATCAATCATCCTTGCTTTCTGTCTCCTCTTCTGTATCACTGTTTGAATCTTTATCATCTGTTTCGATCTTTGAATTCTCACTTTCTTCATCCCGAAGGCTATCTTCAGTTCCATTGGAATGGTCATTTGAGGATGAGTCGGTAAATGGGAAATCTACATCTTTGTGGCCACCAAGAAAAACATGACTACTGGGGTGCCTAAGAAACTTAGCTCGAACACTGCATCCGAAACAGTGGCCTGAAATCACACCAATCAATGTGTTACATTTTCAGTCTGTATAGCAAATTGCACATTGTTAAATACTCCCTCCATCCCAAATTATAAGGCGTGCGAGTTTTTTTATATGGTCTCCAATGTAGAACTTTGATAATTAATTTCTCCCATAATAATTGAGTACTTTCAAATACAAATTTAATGATGTCATATGCCTGAAACTAAACACATATTGGAAATTTAATTACTAGCTAGTTAAAAGTTGTAAATGTTGACTTTTTTAAAATAAGGATGTATTACAGTTTAGGACGGATGAAGTATAGTTTAGAAGATGCTAAAGGATCTAACTATAAACTTGTGAATAAAGATCTATGTCTGGGTACTAAAACTCCAATTCTCAAAACAGTACGCACGAAACAGAAGCAAGATAAGCAAAAGATATACCATTGTCGTGGACATGCAAAGGGCAGCAAACATACACATCTTCGTCTCCTTTGCAGTCCGGGTGAACTTCTGCAAAGAACATCTTGAGTGTTGAAGATTCTAAATCAACCGGTTGCACCAAGAAATTGAAGTGCAGAAATCCTTGACCATGCTCCACGATAAGGTTCCGCTCAAGTACACTAACAACCCGTAGTTCTGGAGTCTGATACATAGGACACAACATGTCAGAAGTCGTTTTAAATCAAAGCATAAGTTAACAATTCATGCACATTTATATACCTTTTCACTGCTTCGAGTGATGTATGCCTTCAATGCAATACGAAGACTATTGTAGTCCCGCTCATCACTGATTCTACGAAGCTCTTCACGAGGAGGCACTCTAGACCGGGATTTAACCATCTGGCAATCAAGGTTAGCAGCAAAAATTGTACACAGATCATCCACACCAAAAATGGACGGTGTAGGGGTGGGATCCATCCAACTCTTGTCTAATCCTTGAACTTGTACATCACGTTGGTGCCAATCTGCCCGATAGTCACCGCTGTCACATGAAAGTTCGGTAGAATAAAAAAATGTTATATATGTTTCTCTTTCAACTATAAATAATTGCAGCCCAAAAACCTCTCTATTGCTGCTGAAGTCCAGACCTAAAGCCTCAATATTCTGTCTAATACCAGCTACATATATGCCTAACAAAAAAGATCATAAGCACCTAAATAAGCAAACAATAATATATATCACCTGTACTGTGTGGAAAGTACGAAGCTTGGAGTAGTCGAAACATCACGTGGAGGTGAACCTGGGGGCGAGGGAAGCGGCGAATCAGAAGATGGGTCAAAAAGAGCCGTGAGAGATGAACTTGATGCAGATGATGCAATGCTTCCCTGCAACAAGAAATAAATTACTTTAGGATAGCATCTTAATTGGAAATTATATGTTTATATGTACAAGCAACAGCACTTAAGATCATTAGCCCCTTCAAACAAAGAATTTCTATCACCACAAGGAATTACCCCCCTCCGTTTCATATTATAAGTCGTTTGATTTTTTTTAATCAAGTTTGGTCAAATTTATAGACAAATTTAGCAACATCTAAAATACTAAACTAGTTTCATAAAATCTAACATTGAATATATTTTTTTCTGAAACAACCCGCAAAGATGGTGCGATGTTTCTATTGATATAGCAGAAAAAAAATACAAGTCTATAGTCCTGGCAGACTATAGTCGGAAAAAGAAAAAGACAGTCACACCACGTGTCTACGTCTGATCCTGCTGCTGAAAAACAAAAACATGCACTCAACACCCGGAATGGTTCTTCTAAATGACGCCTCCAAGGAGGAAATGACGCCAAGAGCACCGCCGCCGCCCCTCCTAGAGAACAAGAACGTGGTTTTCACTTGAAGAAACCATTGGGAGAATAGAGAAAAATGCAACAACGCCCCAGGAGGAAAGAGGCGCCCGCAAGCGTCACAGTTGCCAGCCCGAACACTAGGCTTTCACCCGTAGTTTCATACTCTCCCACGTCATTGAGTGCATGTCAGATTCAGCAATAACCACCAGCTAATCCCCTTCAACGCGTAGCTACCGCGCTGACGCCTCGCCGCTGGCCAACCATCAAAGCAGGATCTCGACCTCCGGAGCGCTCCAAATCCATCTACGTGGGTGGGTTGGAGAGGGAGAGGGTGAGAAAGAAGAATGGATCCCCTCTCCGCCGCACTAGTCCATCCAACATGGCTATCTTGTTGCGGCAAGCCATCGTCGCGAAAGGATTGATGCCTGGAGAGGAGCTCGCCGCAGCCTTCAACACCCACCTTGCTCGTGTTCACAACGGGCCGCCTTGTCACCTCGCTGTCGCCTCCGTCCTCCCACTGCGTTAGCCTCACCGCCACACCGCCAAGTCGTGCCGTGCTCGGACCAAGGCAAGCTCACCACTGACACCAACCGCACCACCCTCGTGTTGCTGCCCGTGTCCACCGCGCGGGCCTCCCGTCCACCGACGACCACCAGCTCCTTCGTGCCAGCCTCCCATCCACCGGCGACCACTGACTCTATCCCTGCTAGCCTGTCGTCCGCCGGCGGCCATCAGTGACCGCCATCGCCCACGGCCTTCTCGTCGCTACCCACTGTAGTGACATTGCCATCCAGCCACCGACGCCGGCCTCCCGCTTCAAACACTGACATCGTCGCTTTCGTGCCACTTGCGGCAAGATCCGGGCGTCCTCCACCACCGCTGCCAAAGAGCTGTCACTGTCCACGCCGCCGTCGGCCATCTGTCGCCCGCGACCTCCTCGATGTCGTCCACTGTCCTCGTGGCCTCTCCTGACTCCTCACGGCGGCTAGATGGCTATCGGCGTGCCTTCGCCGGTTCCGGCCGGGTGGCCCGCAATCGACTACCTCCAACCATGGACGCCGGGATGCCCCCTCCGCAGCGCCGCTTGGGGAGGAAGAAGCCCCGCCGCCACCGTCCTTGCTGCCAGCCGGCTTTCCAACGGGCCACTCGTGACGCGACAGATACTCCACATTGAATATATATTACTAATATGTTTGTTTTGTGTTAAAAATACTAATATATTTTTCTATAAATTTGATAGAACTTGACTAGTAAAAAAGTTAAACGACTTATAATATGAAATATGAAAGTAGGGAGTAGTAGACAGTGGACACAAAGAATTACTGGAGTTGGCGGCGGCGGTGGGCCGGTGGCGACGGCTGGGGACGATGACCGGTGTACTGTGGTGGTTCTCCGTTCTTGAGGATGACGGCACCAGGGCTTCTCCACCTCGCAGTCGATCTGAACGAGGACAGCGAGCGAATGACGTCTAGTACACACCACCGATCTCTACTGCAGCCTGCAGGGGTCAGGGGATGCCGGCGAGGGCGACGGCCGGAGGACGACGTCGATCCAGTGGTGTTGCGCGGGAGGGCGCCGGCCGGAGGACGTCGGGAAGGGCGGCGGAGGAGGTCGCCGAAGCTGCGGTCGTAGCTAGCGAGGTCGTCGGGGAGACGGGGAGGCCGGCGAGGCAGGCAAGCTCCCGGAGAAGCCGATTCGCCGTCGGCGGTTGCTCGGGGCCGCACCTTGAAGCGCGCGAGCAGCGCAGTGGCCCCTGCCCTGGGGTCGGGGGCCCTCGGACCGCCGCCGCCTTTTCCGGTCAGGTGAGCGGCGAGGCGCGCTTTTTCCCGCCCTTCCGCCCCCGCCGCGCCGTGCCGCGCCGGTGGTCGGTGTGATATGCCAGTACGCTTGGGCCGGACTTTTGAGATTTGCCAAGTTCGTGTCTCTTTTTGGGCCGCCTGCTCCTCTCCTCTAGCTTTGGAATAAGTTCATCGGAGGTTCAAGACTTAACAGCGAGATTTTTTTTTAAGATCCCTTAACCACAAAACCAGAAATGTGTACTCATAAACTCACACAAACCAATTACTCAAGGTCCTATGCAGTATATATGGGTGGTTTCGCTGACGTGGCATCCTAGTCAGTAAAAAAAAATAAAAAAAAGTGTGTAGGCCCACATGTCAGCCACCCTCTCCTCTTTTCTTCTCCTTCTCTTCTCTTTTCTCTCTTCTCTTCCTCTTCAGTGAGGGAGGCCGGCGGCCGGCAGGCGGAACGTGTCACGCCCAGAAATTCACGAACCAGAATTTCTAAGCTGAATGTGTATTAAACCCCTGTCCAGGACCAGCCAGGGTATACAAACGACAATTGTTGACATACAGATCCACGTCTTACAAAAATATAAAAGATTACAAATGCAGCGGAAAAGATAAAAGCGAGCTAAACTGGGAGGCTTGACTTCAGCAGCGGGGCGACTCCATTCCACAGGTAATCCTTGACGGCAGCGACGGAACCAACCTCTCTGAGACGGCTCCAACTGAGAAGAACTTCAACTCTGGTGTGGGAGAAAAGAGAGCAAGACTGAGTACTACCTACTGTACTCAGCAAGTCATACCGGAAGAGGAGGTATGATGCAGGATATAACCACAGGAGGCTACGGGGTTCATTTGCATAAAACAGGCATTTAAAACCAGTAGTTGAAAACAGTAAAAACAGTTGCAGTAATTAAGCAATATTAACCAGTCACTGTCCAACGCTACACCACGTTGCAACAGGCCCAACCAACCACTTGAACTACACCAGTTCATTAAGCTAAACTAGGGGTGAGACTAATCACGGTGAATCTGGTCGACCGCCCATAACCGCGGGCACGGCTATTCGAATAGTTTTACTCTGATCAGAGGTGTACAACTGTACCCACAAGACACAGCCTCACGACACGTTCCCGTGCGCCGACATGCCACCACGACATACCGGAAAGAGGCCGTGACAGGACCCTTCGCATAACCCCCTCTAACCGATCGCACCATACCTTAGGGTTCGCCCCCGTCCCCAGCAGGCAACGGGCAGCCCCCCTTTCGTGCCGCAATGAATCCGAAAGCCGATCAACCGGACACCTCGGCCGACCCAACTCCATCACGCCCACCCTCGCCCGGGTACGTCGGCTAGAGAAAAGCTACACTACAAGCCCAGCCGTTGCCCACGCTGGCTTGTGGTAAGCACGGTAAATTCTTCCAGGGTTTCCCGTGAACCGGTCCTTAATCGCCATGGGCACAACTAGCAAAACCATGCACCCACAGCCCACCGTGTAGTGTATTTTAATAAGCCAACACCATTACGGTGGCACTAATCCAAAGCTATTGCCAATCATCAAAGTCTATGCTTTAATGAGATTCCCTTTTTGTGTACTAGTAGAACTAAACATGGCTAAGCATTTCCTAAACCAACATCTAATCATTTTGATACCCAAGTTATCAATGGCATAAGGTAAACAATGTATGGCTGAGTAATAGGACCCATCCCACATGACATTGTAAAAGAGTGCAACATTTGATAGAAATGCAGGGTGTTTGTAAATTGGGTACAATATGATCAAATGTAAAGCATGACTTGCCTTGCTCTCGCACTAATGAGACCACAACAACTTCTTCAAGAAACCGCGGATCGACGAAACGGCCGAAATCTACGCGACAAACAAAGCACACAAGCAAAGCATGCTATAAGACTACTGAAACAGGAAACAAAACCATTTTTAATGGATTCTAGGGGTTTTTATGAATTTACTGAGACTTGAATAGACTTAAACGGAGCTCGGATGATTTACTTATGAATTTTAGAAGATAAACTGTGTTTTTACTAATAAAGAAAAAGTCCTTAATTATTTATTGCGCAATAAATCCCAGGGCTGGCGTCATCCAAGGGGGGGCGGCTGCGCCGACAGGTGGGCCCCGCTTGTCAGCGGCTCAAGAGAGATAGAGGGGGCGCCGGCACGTGGGCCCCATGGGTCAGCGGCTCAAGAGAGGGAGAGGGAGGGGCGCCGGCACGTGGGCCCCACTGGCAGTGGCACAAGACAGGAGGGGTGTGGCTGGTGGCTCGGCTCGGCTTCAAAGCCGGCAGGCCAAGCATGGCGAGCGACGGCGGCACGCGCGGTCACTGGCGATGGCAACCAGCGGCGCAGACGGCGACGGCAGACGGCGCGAAAAGCGGCGGCGGCGGCCGAAGATGACGGTGCGCGCGCGGAGGACGGCGGCGCACACGGGAGAGAGGGAAAGAGGGAGGAGGGGGAGTTTCTCACCGAGGTTGGCCGGCGCGAGTGGAGACGACGGCGAACGACGACGACGAGCGACGGGAGGACGACGGCAACAGGCGGACGATCTCCGGGACCTCCTAGGGAACAAAATGGGAAGGATTAAAGGGAGAGGGGTGGTCTACGGCGGGCGGAAACCATGGCCGAAGGCGGCGGCGATGGTGGTACTCACCAACGCGCGGGGAGAAGCGGGCCCCAACGGTGGATTTGGCCGGACGGATGGCGGACGCGACGGCTCATGGGATGGTGAACGCGGCGGCGTCAACGGTGAGGCTCGGCGCGACGGCTAGCGGCGGCCGGAGCGCGGCAGGAGGGCGGCGGCGATGGGTGTAGCGGCGCGGGAGTGATGGAGGGCACGGGAGAGAGCGGCGGAAAGAGGAAAAAGGTGGAGGGGAGTGCGGGGAAGCTTTATTGGGGCTCGGGAGAGACAGACGTGGCCGGGGTGCTCCCGATTTCGCCGGCGACGTGCGAGGTGGAGAGAGAGAGTAGAAGGGGATTCAAAATTTGAATCCACCCCTTGTGGGCTCATGGCGCGGGCGGGAAGGCGAGGGCGTGGGCGGCGTGGCGGTGACATGGGCGCGGGCGCGGAGTGGGCGCGGGAGCAGCGGGATACGCGGCGGCGTGGGCGGTGATTTCGGCGGCGGTTGGCGCGGGCGTGGGCGGTCGGAGGTTAGGGAAAGGGCTGACAGGTGGCCCCACCTGTCAGCGCCCGAGAGGGAGAGGGAGGCCGGGTGAACTTCGGGAGTGGGAGGGAGGAGCGGGCCGGCGCGGGAAGAAATGGGCCGGCGGCCCAAGAAAAGGAAAAAGGAGGGAAAAGACAAGATAGAAAGGAAAAAGGAGGGAAAAGAAAAGATAAAAAGGAAAAAGGATTTTCCCAGGGATTTAATATTGTCCTTTGCTCATTTTAATTGGTTAAAATTATTTCCAAGGCTCTGAAAATTCCACTAAAAATCCTGTTAGCATATTTTGACATGTAGAATCCAAGAAAAATTCCACATGCCGATTCTGATTATTATTTGCATTTATTAATTAAGGATTCAACTCTAGGTTAATTCAACAATTTCTTTAGGCGATTTATTTAACAAATTTTAAAGCTAAAAAGGGGAACTTCAGGGCGTGACAGAACTGTAATGGGCGGGCGGCAGGCCCGCACGGCAGCAGAGTGGCGGAGGGTGGAGCGGCGATGGGCAGCGGTGGCCGAGCGCGGCGGCGGGCGGAGCGGCGATGGGCAACGGCGAGCGAGCGCAGTGCGTGGAGCGGCGCCGGGCTACGGGCGGAGCGATGATAGGCGGTGGTGGGCGGAGCGGCGGTGGGTGGCGGCGGGCGAGAGGAAGAGCGTGACAACGGTGCAGCCGCCGTGCGCGATTTTTGATGTCGTCGATGTGGCGGTAGTCGGAGATGGTGGACTCTAAGCGAGCGCGGGGGGCGGAGCGGCGCCGGGTTCGCCGTCGTGCCCCCTGCCAGCTCCTACATTTGCCGCCACCCACATGTGGCGGTGGGCAGAGCAACCCCGTCCTCGTCTTACTCCTCCCCTTCGTCAGAAGCGAGCGGAAGGCGAAGCAGGTAGAGGGCAGCGGCAGAGCAGCGACGGGCAAGCACGACAGCGGGGTGGAGGTGGACGTGATCGCCTCAACCTACTACATGAGGGCGCGAGAGCGCGATGCTGGCGCGGAGGCGGACGCGTTGCGGGAGGAGCTATGGAGCGTGAAGGCCGAGCTCGAGCTCGCCAAGACAAAGGCAGTGGCGCGCTAGCAGAGAAGGCGCAGGAGGTGTACAAGCGCGGCAGGGAGGACGTGAGGTGTGTGATACGCCGTGCTCCACTGCTACCCGCACCTCGACCTGGCCAGGATTGTCGTCGCGCCACCGAGCAATGACGTCGGCACCAGCACCAGTCGTCCTCCTCTCTCTCTCCCTCCTCCGGTCTCGCGTCCCGTCTCCGGTCTCGCTTTGCCTCTCCCGACTCCCTGGCCGTTCCACCCACCGCGCTCGCCCACCTCCGCTTCGCCTGTAGCCCGGTGCCGCTCTGGCCGCTGCACTCGCTCGCCGCCGCTCTGCCCGCCAGCCGCCGGCCTCCCTCACTGAAGAAGAGAATAGAGAAGAGAGAAGAGAAGGAGAAGAAAAGAGGAGAGGGTGGCTGACATGTGTGCCCCACGTACTTTTTAATTTTTTTTTTCTGACTAGGATGCCACATCAACGAAACCACCCATATATATTGCCCTAGGACCTTGAATGCACGGTTTGTGTGAGTTTAGGGGTACATATTTCTGGTTTTGTGGTTAAGGGACTTTAAGAAATATCGCTGTTAAGTTGAGGGACCTCCAGTGAACTTATTCCTCTAGCTTTCCATCCATTCTTTTCTACTATTTTTTTCTTTTTGCAAAATACTCCATCCTTTTCAAAATATATGAAATTGTTAATATTTTTACAACATTTGACCATTCATCTTATTCAAAAGTTTAGTATAAATATGTAAAAGTATAAGTTAGGATTATATTTTATTTAATGATAAAACAAGTCAAAAAATAAATTATATATATATATATATATTTCTAATAAAATAAATGGTTAAATATTATGCGAAAAAGTAAATGATGTTATACATTTTTAAAATGAAGAAAGTAGATAGAAAAGTGTTTTTTTTTCGATACGCATACAAAATGAAGAGCATGCGCACTCCACCTGATATTTCTGCCTCGTTGCATTCCTAGGCGCAACTCAGAGCTCGATTTTAATGCACGATTTTAATCTGATAAATCGACCGCTATTGGGGCTCGATTTTAATCTTGTATTCTGATCAGGTCGGATTCTCAGAGCTGCGGGCGAAGAAATCTAATTTGGAAGGCCGTATTCGTATTTTTGAAGAGATAAAGGGAGTAAAATGAAAATATACGACGACCGCTAAGCCCTAGAAATACCCATCGCGCCGCAAGCGCCAAATTGAGCCCAAAGTTTGTGTCCCCTCCTCTCCCTTCTCAGCCAAGGCGCGGCGAGGAGGCCGCGGGAAGTCATCGTCGGCGCCGGCGAGGCCGGGCTCCCCTCGCCGGAGGCCACCGGCGACCCGCGACCTTCCCAATCCACTCGATCCTCTGCATCCGGGCACCGCCGCCGGCACCGCGCCGCTCCTCCATTTCTGGCCTCCCTAGGGCGAAGGATCACCGCCGCCGTAGAGTACGTGGATTTCTGTGCTTGGTTACCCTACTGCACCTCCTTCCTCTGCTCCGACGGCGACCCCAGGGTGTTCGTCAGTTTCGTCGTCGACATCGAGCCTCGGCTTCTTCGCAGATTATGCCTCTCCGGTTCACCCCCATGCCCTTCGCACTCACTCCTTTTACCTTTCATGCTCATGGATATTGTTGTTTACTACTTGTTAATCTACTAATATCTCATATCTGTGTGGACGTGAGTTGGTGAGTATAACCTGTGAATTGTGATAATTGTGACATGTTAGTAGTAGTCCTTTACTTATGTAGATTGTGTATTTGTGCTCCTGCATTGTGGTGACATGTGTGGAGAAACTGGAGATTGTGTTGATTATCCATCTGGTATTGTTTTTAGGCAGAGACTGTTGGTTTGAATCCTGATTTGTTATTGAGATATTTGTGTTTGTCATCCCTGTCAGCTGGTCAGTTCATAGTGAATTGTTAGCCAGCTTCTTGTTCACTTAGTTATTATGGTGAAGTTTGATCACTGTTAATTAGGTGGTCCTCGTTTTGTTGTTAGTTAGGCTGGGTTTTAATCTTGTCTATTCATGCCATGAGTGTTTTGTTCACAGGGTTTGCTGTTCTCCATCTAGCCATTAGCTGCTTCTTCTTTTTTTTTTTTTGGATTTAGATGATATTGGCAAACGATTACCTCAGCTAGCTATTTGTTCCATCCTCCAACACGAGAATGTCAATGCTGCCTCCATTGCCCCCAGTTCTGCCTAACTCTGGCTGGAATTGATGTCATCACCTTACTGTCCAACTGTGAATCTGCTGCATGGCCCTTGTCATTACAAAACTTCAAGTGCCTTTTTTCTTTCTTCATGTTTATGTATGTGTACTTTCTTGATCTTCCATTAGTCTGACAAGAGAACCCTGCTTATTATTTGTTTAGCTATATGTTTATTCTACTTGGTGGGATTGCAAGTTCTTGAATCTTTAAGTGGAGAAGTGTGTTCAATCAGAGATATTTTTTTGAGGAACATAGCATGTATGTAGTTTTTCTTGGACCAGAAACACCATTGCATCTTATCGCAGTGCATTGCTGAAAATGGAGTTATTTTCTAGGGTACTACCACCACTTGGCATTGCTATGGGGGACTCTTGGTCTGATACTGAAATCATCATGTTCTTGGCTGAGAGAAAAACATGGGATCCTCTTCCACAGAACATACTGGTGGGGGTTGACCTTACTATGATTGATCCACGGGACTCCCCTGGTTAGTGTAATCACATTTTTGTTCCTGTTGTTGTAGTCATTCTCGCATTCTGATTATGATATTTTTATGATTTATTTTTATAATTCACTTATTGATCTGGAGCTGGGTCTAATTGTCCTTTGAGCTGTTATTTTAGTTTAATTAACTTATTGTTTGGCAGTACAAAAATAACAACACACAAGTAATGGGTCAATAGTTCTATTCAGAACAGGTCACTGGTGCACAGAACTGATGATTTCTAATGATTACTTGCATAAAATGGTTTTCTGTGGAAGAGCTCTTATGGTATCTACAAGTTTTGTGTCGCCCAATTTTGTCAATTGATCAGAATATTTTGGTCAGTATTGGATTTTTCTACCAGATAGTACCAACAATCAGATTAAGGATAAATCAATTCACTTCTATTTTTAGATCTTGGGGTGCCATTAACTTAGATCATGCTTGTGGAAGACTAGGCTCTTAGTTGCCTCAAACTTGCTGCCTCGGTATGATTTGACGAACAGGAAATACATAATAGATTGATCTTCCATTGATTTCTCTATTCAACATTTCCGTTATTTCTTTTCTTCAAATGGTTGGTTCACTATACTATTAGATATGTGTCTCCTGTCGATTGTTTCCCCTCCCAAAAGGCAAGTCTTCTTCATCGTTTATTGCAAGTTTCCTACCAGTAAAGAATATAGGGATATGACAAATACTTTAGAATACCGCTCAAAATGAAAGGGAAGATTTAATCTACTCTACCAAATACTTGAGTATAGAAGGTACGCTGTGGGTATTATCCTGGCACCTGAGCCTCTGGAGAAAGCAAAATGAATTTATCTATGCAAACATGTTGCTCATCATTGGGGATTGTTGCAGTCTAAAGCATACTGTTCAGAAATAATAGTGGGATGTTGTATGATATCCTTGGCATTTATTCATCAACTTGTATGTTGGCTTCTATCTTGTAGTCTTGTACACAAACTGCTCGCCCACTCTCGTTGGGAGAGTGTGATTATCCTTGTCCATGGTTAAATAGTTCTGTTTTCTCATTGATATATTGCTCAGCTTGAACTTTTGAAATCTGCTATCCAGACAGATTAATTAATAAGTGCGAGTCCTAGTTGTTAAGGATATATGTGTCAATTTATATATGTGTCAAGGGTTAGGGTATTATGGTCTTTTCATGTATGAATGGTAAAATTGGTAATTCAGTTTGGTTGCTTGCACACTTCGACAACATCTTCATGCATGGACTTTGAATTTATCTTAGTGTTTACTTCCTCCGTTTCACAATGTAAGTCATTCTGGCATTTCCCACATTCATATTGATGTTAATGAATCTAGACATACATTAACATCAATATGAATGTGGGAAATGCTAGAATGACTTACATTATGAAACAGAGGGAGTACTTTCCAAATGCAAATGTTCTTGCATATATATTGCATTTGAGCGTCAATGTGTATATATGTACTAGTCAAGGGTTAAGGATATAATAATGCATCAATGTGTATATATTGCATTTATCTTTGGATTTATCTTCATGCATGCAAATGTTAAGGATATAATAATGCGTCAATGTGTATATATGTACTACTAGTCAAGGGTTAAGGTATCATGGTCTTTTCCCATGTTAGGAATACCTCTTTTACTCAATTTATGGGCCTAACTCTATGGATCAGGCGTTCCATCCTAACATGGGAAAAAACCATAATACTCTAACCCTTGACTACTACATATATATATACCACATCCTTAACACTACTTTCTAGTACTAATAGAATCACTAGACAGTGGTACTTATCTGTTTAATTTCTTCCATTAGTTGGAAACGACCTCCTAAACTGTAGTTCAATTTAACCAGATCATGGATAAGATAGAGCACTTGAATTTATTTACTGCGTTAAAATTTGCACCTAAGTTTTTGTGCTATATCCACATTATAGAGTATTGGTATTATTATGTTAGCCATTCTCACTATACAATTATGTGGACCTCAGATGAATAAAATATCTTGCATATATTTATTTACTAATTAGCACTGGTGGCCAATTTGTTAACATGCAGTTTAAGGATATGACTGCAAGTTTTGTGTGAGATGTACGTAATCATGCTTTTAGTCGGTTATAATGACTTGAGGCTTATAATCTTTGCTAAATGGGACAAGTAGTTTGCTTATGCAGTACTCATCTGCAGGAACCCTTTGGTTCTTGAATTGGCCTGATAACCAGCTATGCTATGATGACGAGAACAATGTTTTCAGAAAGGCAAAGAATGGATATTGGAAGTGCGTTGATGCTTGCAGAATACAGACAGGCACATCTATCTTGGGCGTGAAACTCTGTTTAGAGTTTCATGAAGGCCAAACACCATGCGGTACAAGAAGTGGGTTGATGATGTATGAATATTTGATAGAACAGAATGATGAACTGAATTTACCACAGGTTGGCAATACTTATTTTCCAAGCAATACAACTAGATTCTGTGCATAGATGTAAAGCTTTTCTCCAGGGTTGAAGGTTGATGCTCTGCATTTCTGACAGGCCTACAAGTCTCTATGTAGAATGTTCCTTCAGGAAGACAGAAAGATTGTTGAAGATGAACATATCTCCTTGAATTTAGGTGTTCATCATAATTTTCTGGGATCCTACTCTCAATATCTTGCAGAAATACAAAGGCAAAATATGGTAATGAATTCCCAGGTTTGCACATTTTCTTTCTTATAATAAAATCCCTTTGTTAGTTTATCCTCGAAACTTCTATGTCTATCATCCTCCGTTTCTCATTTCAATGTAAATTATGATTTAAAATCCATAATAGATAGTCAAATAGTTCCTCTGGCTCTTGTTTTATTAATTTACCTCTTTAAATTGTGAAGGTTTTTGTTTCTTGAAGTCATTTAGAAACTATACCCAAGGAGAATATTACAGCTATGTGCTGCTTGCTCTTACTGATTGCTTTTACTGCTTATTATTCTTTCTCAACAATAAGATTTGACAATGTGAGCAGAATAGCAGATATGCAAGTTTTTTTTTCTCTCAAAATAAAGATATGCAAGCTTTTTTTTTCCTTGTATTTTCAATAAATATTTTCAATCTGAATATGCTAGGCTGTGTCTTCAGACAAAAAAAGTATCTTCATCAGAGAATTGGATGAACGAAAAAGCAAGAAATGGTAAGTTTTGCAGTTCAGTACCTTGCATTGTTAACGTGTAGGATAACTTTGCATGGCTGTCCTAATGATTCTAATGTTAAGTTGGCAAGCTGTGAGGTTGCTCTCACTGCCCACCTGCATTACATTGTAACCTAGAATTGATCTCATTTCCTAATGTTTCTTTAAATAAACAAAATCCTGGCTCTAAACTAAGCTTGAAAACTGATTGTGAACTTACTTTTCGGTAAGGCACATGCATATCTTGGTTCTGTGTGCAGACATCAAACATGAGGTGTTTAATGCTATTGTTGTTTGTTGCTTGCTAGTTATCACTTCCCTCATTCATCCCTTCCAAATATCAGTTGAGATAATCCAATCAATACAATGTGGGTTGCAGAAATTTTAGTTCGATCTACTTATGAGTTTTTATGATGATGGTCACTATGTTGTTATTGACAGTAGTTTTTCAGTGGTGATTGGTGATTAGAAAGCACATGAAGTGGCAAGTTAGTTTGCGCTTATGCTAGAATATGGCCTTGGTAAAGAGTACATTCGGGGGCTGGTGGACTAATAATCTAGTAGAGCAGTCATCTGGAGTGTTTGAGGGGAAACCTCTTTCAACATGTGACCCTTGGATAGAACTTAACATGAGAGATTGCATTTTTAAGGAGCACATATATTAGGCGTCTTATTTGTTAATTATGTGGCCTAACCATGATAGCCGTCTTTACCTTTGGTCTCCTTAAGAAAGTACGGTTCACACTTTACACACACAGTGGACCAATAATTATATTGAACTCTCTAACATTGTTACTAATGGCCTACAAATAGGGCCATTTTATAAATACTGTTTCTTAAAAGAACAAAAATGATAAGTAGTTGCAAAACGGAAGTACAAAACCAACTTGAGCTAGTCATCAATACTAGAAGAATGTTATTAAATGTTAGCAATGTATGATGCTTTTTAAACATATATGGATATTAGACATTCTTGTTTATGAGAGAATTAGCTACACATGTTCATGCTAATGCATGTTTCATTCCCGCCTGTAGTTCCACCAAGATAACCAGGTCAAGCACAAGGCTCTACCGACAAAAGATTCCTCATATTTGGTGTCTACGTCACAGTGTGTCTAGGAAATGGTTTCGTGTAAGTTAGACCTTTTACTTTTATATTATCATATATGCTATCTGCGATAAGCAATATTTTTGCTAACTTAAGTTTTGTACCTTGGAATTGATATGCAGCACTACGAATCAATGTTCAGAGTTATTGATAAGTTGGCAATATTGCTTGAGTCAGTATTACTTGATTTGACCACTGTGAGACAAAAAATAAACAAAGGTAAGTTACACGATAATCTTGGAGTTGTTAAGCTTAAGCGTATTATAACTTATTTCTTCCATCAATAGGTAAAAAACGAATTTGGAAGATGGAAGGCAAATTGGAAAAGGCTCAGATTCAACATCTGACAGACTTCAACAACAAATATGGTAAAAGCACGAGTGAATTGCATTGCCAGGATCAAGTAGGATCCTCTGAATCCTGACCCATTGATGTATAAAATCCCAGTGCAAATTAACAAATTTTATCTGAGAACTGAAAAAAAGTTTAGCAGAAAGCTTTATGCCAGTTACTTCCTGACTCCTCTATAGGGCAGAACATTGTAGATTTGTAGTTTCCTCACATGTTAGGGTGCAGGAGAATTTCGAACAAAGGGACATACTGAAGTAGTATTTTGTCCAAAATAATGTCGGCCAAAGGAGATTTTTCACCTTTTTGCAAATGTCAGGGTCTAACTTTGGTGTTGGAGTGAAAAATAGCTGCAGATTATGTTTAGTTTACTTTTTAGAACTCGTGTGTATAATAATATCATGTTTTTTCCTCTTTGCAGGACCATCTATTCGACAATCAGTTGAAACTGCTGAACATAATAACTGTGCTTTGAGGTATTGCCACAAATATTTATTTCATACTGAATAATGTGAATGTAGTATTTCTTAGTTATTGAATCTATTAGCCATCCACTAGGCGATGCACATAGCCATCTATCTCTTCAGGACACCTGGGTTGAACATAAATTGTGGTCACCTTGGTCACCTTTAATTCTGGCCAAAATAACATAATGGATTAAGGCCATATTCATAACACTCGATGATTTTTTCAGCATTTCACAATTTTACAAACCAAAGTAGCAATTCAATCTTAAAACATTCACATTTTGTTAGGTGATAGGAACTGTTGGCGAATATGTCATGTAGTAGGTTCATAATGGTGAAGGAGCTCCATCCTTAAGGTTATTGAGCAAACATATGCACATAGTTAATTCTACACTGTTGTATGCAGCAGTGGGCCATTTATAAATATACATGAGCATGCTTACCTTCTTGCCGTAAATGGATCCATACTAGACTGATTTACTGATATCTGAAATGAAAATAGATAGTGATCTGCAGTGACATTTAAAACTCCCTGCAAGACATTTTGAATTGTCTGCAAGTTTGGTTAAACACTAAACATCATACGATGGTACTGCATTTTCGAGAGACAAAGGTCTTGCTATGACCATATGGTAATTTCAAACCCTAATTTGACATCTCAGACCTTTATCTTGAAAAAAAATGGCTAGCAGCTCTAGCTAATTGAGTGGGCTCCCAAGCTGGTCCTAGGAGCTGGTAACCAGGCCATTGATCTTTTTTCCCAAATCTCACTTATGGCTAGCCATGATAAATTTTGTATAGTATTTCTGAAGATGCCATTATTAGCTGTGCTAACCGTACCTGATTTGCTAATCTCCAATCACATATCGAACATATTTTTGGTGATGCAACATTAGAAATTTTTGTGCCAAATTCGCTAGCTGATGAGCTTATTTATATGTCTCAACTGACTTTAGAGAAGTGTTTAAAGGATGAGAACTGATTGAGATTTGAGAAATGAATTCACCATTTTTGTTGAGTTGCATAATTTTTTGTATCCTATTTACCAGAATCATAAACCATTGAAAAGCTCATAGTTGTCCCCAGAGGTGGCAAGTGGCAACAGAAACTGCGGAAGAGTTCTGCTTTCCATGCCCATTGGGAGATGCAGACAGCATTAAGAAGGAAACAATTAGACATGTGGAAATTGTTACTGTTATTGTTCTTTTCCTGGGAATGTGGTTGGGAAAAGCTTGGGATAATCCAAATGCACTCTCAGTTGGCTGGTTGAAATCTTGCCGGACTAGTTTCTCAGTTTGATTAGGTTGCATTTCTGTTTTACAAACGAGCCCCAATATAGCATCATGCTCATTCTTGATTGTCAGAGTTGTTTCTTGCATAGTTGGAATATGTCCTTTGTTCTCTGTTTTTTTTTTTTAACTGTGATGTTCTTTGTTCTCTTTAACTCCCTAGATAAATGGATATTTAAAATTTAAAATTTCCTATTCTATCAGGCGTCTTAATAATTATTTGGAGTTGATGATTGAGGAACCACGGTTTAGTTCAATTGCCTATGTTCGTCTGGATTCACAAGTCAAGAAACTCGATAAGGAGAACACGTCTGCGATGGATTTATCATCCATTTTGCACCAGATGCTTCAGAAGTTAAATTTAAGAGTACAAGATGAAGAAGTCTGGGTGTCACAGTTAGGCTCAAATTTGCAGGCTTCATTCAGAAAAATCATGGATACCTCCTCAGAAATAGGAAAATTAGAAGATGAAGTTTTGCAGCTGAAGGTCGATATAGCTGAGTTTGCTCCAGGTGAAGTAACCAGTTGTGCAGTATATGAAATGATCAAGACACTTCAAATTGTTGAACTGTTCATGAATAATTCCACCAGACATTTGAAACTTATCGATGGAATTAATTCTGAAATGAGAGAGTTTGGAAGTATCTTTAATGGCAAAGTGAGATGCCTTGTTCGCTTTGCTAGATATCAACAAACTATTATGGAGAAGTCTACACAGGTTTGCTCTAACTTACTTTTTAAGTGTTATGACAAGTTCTGGATCACTTACTCATTTGACAGATAAATTTGTTCCAGATAATCAATTTCCTTGGTGACATCCGTGCTAAAGTTGACAAAATGACTCAAATGTATGGGAGCGTATCCTATGCACACAGGCCCTCACATGTACACACCGTGTACACCAACTAAAAATTATCACAAAAAATTCTAGGAAAATTCATACATATACTTTCAATAGTATTACATCTACGTGCAAAGTCGCATCTTCAAATTCATTCTACATAGAGAATAACAAAAAAGATAAAATTCTGACAAAATTGCAACCTTAAAACTGTCAGATTTTTTGTTTTTTTTGTTACGGCTAAAATATAATGAATTTGACGTTAAGATTTTAACCCTAGGTGTAATACAATTGAAAGTATGTGTATGATTTTTTCTAGATTTTTTGGTGACATTTTTTAGTTGGTGTGCACGTGTGTACACGTGAGGGCCTGTGTGCATAGGATATGTTGCCCAAATGTATGGTCTATCTGAAGTTGTGCCCATTGACTCAAACCAGTTTATAGAGGTGTGTTGCAAACTGACCAGCCTTCATTTAATCACTTTTGGAACTGTATCTTTGTTATGCATTCTATTGTTGATTCCAATCAAATCTGACATGGTGTACTGCATGTATTTCTAGGGGAGCTTCAATGCCGATGCATATGGTTAGTCTAGTGATATTGATAGCATTTGTTAATTCACATCTTGTTTCAGTTTTGATCAATCTCCTTTCTTATGCACAGCTTTTGAGAGTTTGAAAGAGCACAGCACCGATCTCTGTTTTAGTTGGAGAACAAGGAAGTTTCATAACAGATTAATTCTCCCTCCAGTGAGGCAACAAACTTCTGGTATGAAATAAATGACTTCTTGATGAAAACTTTATGTATGTCATAAGAATAAAATATGTCGTTATGATGCCATGAAAATAATTGAACGATCAGCAAAAATTGCACCTTTTCCTGTCGCAATCAGTTTTACCTAATAGTTTACTTCCTAGACTGATATTTTACATACATGTTGATATTTTACTCTGCTGGCTCACCCTTTTTATGTCCTGCTTCTGATGGCCTCAAGTACTTCCCCTCACACCTCTTTCTAGTCATTTGATCATGGTTGATTTGTCTACTAGGGCCCACCTCGACACAGTTTATTTTTGTTCGGTTAGCGCCTTGTTCGAGTTACTGGTATTCTTGGTCTTTCTTCTTGATTGGAACTTATATGCAAGTATAGTAATTCTTTGTCAGGTAAGAAAAGAAAAGAAAATAGTACTTGTAAATGGCTTCTATAAACTTCCCTTTTTGCATTAATGCATTTGCAGTTCTTTTGAAGGGGTTTATAGAAAAAGGTGGCATACATACAACTATACAGTCATACCTTGCTTGATTTTGTCTTTGAAACTGTTATATTGTAATGGATAGGGACGTGTTCATATTACGCAACACTATCATCAGTTGAGTCCTTGTATAAAAGAGAATATGCATCATACCCTACTATCTTAAAAGATAAGATTGGACAGCCTGATGAATTTCTGGTTAATCTGTCAAGAGCTCAGTTGGAAGATATAGTAGAAGATTTTTATACCAGGCATAAAGTCAAGGGTTCGAAAAGGTTGAATGTTTGTTTAGATAAGATGAAAAATGAAGGCGTTATTTCGGAAGAATCATATATGAATCCTCAGGCTCAGGTATTCACCAAATCAATTTTATTCTTTTTATTGTATTGTATTTATAAAGTTCTCATGTTGCAATTACTGTTAGTTTGTGCAGTCCACAGAAAGATACAAAATCAAACAATACGAAGAGCTCAATCTTGAGATTGCGATGAGGGAACGTGATAAGGAAGAAGTAAGCATTGTTGACAAGAAGT
This sequence comes from Oryza glaberrima, assembly GCF_000147395.1. Classification (NCBI taxonomy): domain Eukaryota; kingdom Viridiplantae; phylum Streptophyta; class Magnoliopsida; order Poales; family Poaceae; genus Oryza; species Oryza glaberrima. The sequence continues at coordinate 11,464,870 of NC_068335.1, read as the reverse complement.
GTATAGGAAAGAAGAAAAAAAGGAGGTTCAGAAAAAAGATGAGAATGAAGGAGCACATATTTCTGACGAAGATAAAGAAAGTTATTGAGAGCCATATAATGGATGGAAAGGTGCTCATTGCTAGTTTCCGGGTAACAACTGGTTACTTCAGGTTGCTACCTCATCAAATCTACAAAATTCCATAAGAAGATCCCCAATATGAATTGAATAAAAAAGGTAATCCCTGTTCTCATTGTGTCGTTGTTGTTGGTTTTGGGATTCGGGACGGTGAATGTTATCTGATCTATCTAAATTCATATGGGACTTCCTGGGGACATGACGGATTTGGTAGAATATACCTTGATAGTGTCAGGAAGCTTTTTTTAGCTCAGGTCTAAACTTTGCGTGTAAAACAGTGAAATTGTAAACTGAAATGTTATTGAATAATATTTCTTGATTTGGTTATCTATATTTCTTTCCTATGCATTGATTAATGTGAGATATTTGAGCTTTTTTTGTGAAAAAGTTACTTTTATTGCAAGGATAAATCTGTCCTAATGTCAAACATGAGGTATCTGTCCTTCTGACTGATGCACGTACTACTGCTCTGTTGTCTGTGGCGCCTTCCGAGCTTCAACTGCATTGTGAGGGATTTGCGTGCTGTTGTGGTCAAGGAGCGCATGCAAGTGCTTGTGCTTGTGCTTGATGGCGTTTGAATCTCATTTGCCTGTTACTGTCTAAATCAAGTTTTTCTGAGTTTTGATTTTCTCAATAAACATGGTAATCCTCTATCCAATATTCTAAAATAGCCCAAATTGTAAAAGTACTTGTTACTCCTATATAAATTTTATTCAACGTGGCTAAATAACATTAGGTTGAATATACCTGGCAGTATCTAATCCATATCCTTATGAAACATTCACAGCATGTAGAAAGGAATACTGATAACAAGGTATGTATTATGAAACATTCACAGCATGTAGATCAAAATGCTCACGGGGTGCTTGACTCAACGACTCTCTGTGGTCGTATCTCAGAAAAGTCTTGCGCTGTCATCGGCAACAACTGACTAGTCTTCTTTTATCCAATGCGGAATTGAATAAACGCTAAATAAACTCCAACTAATATATGCTCATAAATGCATGGAATTCAATTAGTGTACATATCTTGATTTTATATTATGTGAGTATAAAGATCTTGATCTTTGTTAGTGAGCATATCCAAACGGGAAAAAAAAAGAGAGATCAGAAAAGCAGGAAGGCAGTGAGAAAGATGTCCATCAAAGCTTGATGGCGTCCACATCAGAGAATACCAACCATATACTCCGTCAAAAAATGGATGGAGGGAGTATGTTTCTAATATGGCATGGTACAGGAGGATTACTATTCATACATCTTCAGTTCCCTAGTCCCCAAGCTCTGTTCGCAAGAACAGGTTCCCAACCCAAATAGTACGCACGAAAACGGAACACATCGTTTAGCAGTTTGAAAAGTGTAAGCGTGGAAAAACGAGTATAGGGAGTTGGTAACAGCTCTTGCAAACAGAGCAGCCAGGCCACCGAAGTTCAGGCATGTTTGGTTTGTTTCCCAACATAACAACCATTTCGCTACGCCGAAAAATCATCACCCATTTAGTTCGTAAAAAGAATGGCATTGCAAAACAAGTAAAAGGCTAATCAAATCTTGTCAGAATTACAAAAATTATCACTCATTTGGTTTGGAAAAAGAATGGCATTGCAAAACGAGTTAAAAGGCTAATCAATCTTGTGAAAAATTACAAAATGTTGATATGGCTAGCATTGGCATAGAACCAAACAGAATAAGAGTAACTGAGCAAGTGAAACAAAGAATATATTTTGATTCATGAGTCTCTCACTCCCACAGTTCAAATAAATCAAAATTTCAGAAATCACTGATGGGAAAAGCTAGCTTCGTGAAGTCCAATGCCCAGTTCACACTGGACCAACTTTGAAGTTTGAACGAGTGAATAGAGATATTTGCTACAGCTATATATATAACTTCTCCAGTGTATTTGGGCTGTGTACACCTTTCTAAGGTGTAGAGGCCGGGTTAATATAATATATTATCTAAAAATAATTTCCCCAGTGTATATTCTTGATTGAAGTTATTAAAGACATTGACTACATAATGGTATAATTTAAAATCTAGTGCGTACAAATTTCTCAAGCAAACATTCTTCTTGTATTACATATTATCAATAGATAAATCCTACTGATAACACTGGCAGCTTTTCAAGATTACAAGAATACATTTACTAATATGGCCATCAGTGGTCAGCACAGCAGCAATGTAAGCTTTCATCCCCGAACAAGAACTTGTCGCTGCTTGGGTGTACAAGGTAAATCTCATAACTCATGCATCGCACACAACACCCTGTAAAAAAAATAAATATAAAGGATCAGTTTATCTCCTTCAGAGAATATCACTACTAGAAGGAATGAAAAATCATTACAAGATTTGTTGGAAAACTATTATTGGAAATATTTGGACAGAATAGATAGTAGTGCAGTAGCGTAGACTTGGTATCAGAAACAATTTGCAAACAATCGGCAGTCAAATATGCTAGTAGCACATATTCACTCACTAGTTTTCCTAAAACAGAACAGTTGCTTGTAATATATAAAATCAGGTAAAACTGTGGTCTTCTGGAGAGTGCTACACAAGTAAATAAAAAAATGCAGCAATGAATTAAAAATAATAAGCAATCCCATACACCGTTAAGTTGTGGAGTCCTCTTATGTTTTTGCTCGATTATTGTGTATCCAAAAGGATAGGCAAAGTGATTTAACCAAATGCTAATTTTACAGTAATAATCACCCCACTGACATCATGTGAAATGAAGTTGTGTCCCATGTCAAATGAGATAAGAAAATGGTCATTACTTTATAAATGTCTAAGCGAAATGCCACAAAAGTAAACAGAATAAATAATTGCCATACCTATTTCGCCTGTTTCGATTGAACACCACGAGTGAACTTGGTCCTCACATTTAACATCGTCGCTCGTCTCGGCGAAGAAGAACCCAAATCCACTGCTTGGGGAGTACGCAGTGAAGTTGTAGTGGCAATAGGATAGTTCCATCTCAACGATCGTGCTCTTTGCAGAGATCTCCCAGAGCTCGTAGTTTCTGCCCGGATGCTTCCTGTTGATGATGTTCAAGGCCATTTGCACATTCTTGGTGTGCCTCTTCTCAGCCAGAACTTGCCAGTCAAACATATCATCCATAGCCTCCTTCTGCAGCTGCTCTTTACGCGGTGCCTTCCCGGCGCCATATTTCTCCCGCCAGCGTGTTCGTACTTGCTCTATGCGCTGCTGGCGTTGCAGCGCCTCGTTCTTGTGCTGCTTCGCCTCTCGGTGGCGGCGACGAGCCTCGTCCTTGGCGTGCTCGTCCCACAGGGGCTTGCTGTACCCCCAGTCAGAAGGGATTTCGCCTTCCGGGAAGGTGAGCTCGTAGGCGAAGCGCCAGCCGTGCGCGTTGGTGTCGTAGCCTTTGTTCCCTTCCTTCTCCCACTTGGTTTGGTGCTCGAGGAAGAACTTGCTCTTGCCTTGGCACTCCTTGACTGCGCCTCTTGTGCTTGCACGGGCATGGATCCTGGCAATCACCACAACAACACAACTTGTTAGCACTAGTTGAACCAAAAAAACCTTTTTTTTGTGAGGTATAATTAGCATTGTTACGCATTAATCCTAGCTCTTAGATTTGACTAGGCCTTGAGCATGGGGAATTGAGACAGCGTGTGTACACTACCTGCAATCTTGTCATGAACTAATTCTAATCCCAATACATATAAGCATAACAACAAGTAATATAATGCCCCTAAAAAGTGGCATATAGGATTCGGTGATGAGGTGGAGGAGATAAATGATAAGCTACCCGTAAATTAAGAAACAACCTCCACACAAACACTAAGAAGAGTCTGAGAGTGTTAAAGGTATTGATATTTGTGTATTAGGGATGACATATTATATATGTTGACTCTTAATTTATGAGTGAACGGCATGGATAAATTGAAGGTAGCAGTCACATCTATTATAGCACTTGCTCTAATGCATCCAAACCGGGATTCGATGGCAGCCCGACAGCCCGACACCTCTAATTTTCCATCTAATCAAATACTTAACTCCCATAGGCGCATAGGCATCAGAGCAGGAGCTTCCAAAATTGCGGAGATTATCCTCCATGGAGAGTAGTCCTATTTTTGAGTCTCTTCGGTAGATAGGCCAGTATATATTTTTCAGTAAAGTTTTTACTTCTTCTCTATGAATATAATGTGGCAAAGCTTTCGCCTTTCTTAAAAAAAAAACAAAACAAAACAAAAGGCGCATAGGCAGAATTAGGCATACATCAGAGATTGAGATTCAGAGTATGGCATTCATAGCTTATTAGGTCATGTATCCATCTGGCCAAGAATTTGGTACTGATCAATTGAGCCAAAAATTTTAAAAATTTAATGCGCTCCACCTCCGCTGCTTAGCTTGCAAATAATAAATAAATAAAAGGAGAAAGCAAACGAGGGCGGGGGGGCTTACCGTGGATTGGGCGCGGCGGACGGCGACGCCATCGCTCGGCGTGTGCTTTTCGCGGAGCTGCGTGCGTGCGTGGTCCGGACTCCGGCGGCGGCGCGCGAGGGTTTTAATGGGTGGCTGACCGACGGCGAGCCGGAGCCGGAGTTGGAGTCGGAGAAGGGTTCGGGGCGGAGTACGAAACGGACTAGAATGCACAATCGGTGCGGCCTATATAGCCCATCACGTCTTATCATCTATTTCTAGCCGGCCCATAAATTTTTTTTTATTGAACCGTGTGTTGTGCCTAAAATTGCATTCATTAATCTTAGATGATCGCCCACTTCTAAAATTCAGTTTTCTTTAGGACAAATAGATATAGTTTCTAAATATTTGTGGAAACAAACGAGGGACTTGCCTATTGAACAGTTGACAGATTTTTGTAGATTGAAATCTTGCAGATTTTGCAGTCACTGGATGTAGCATCCACGTTGTTTGTTAACGGGCCCGCAACACACTAATGTTGATAAGTCGACCCGTTAAGACGAATTTGGGGCTACAAATCACTTTAGCCTAGCCCATTAGCTGCTAAGCAACCCGTTTGGATCAAATAACAAAGCAAAAAGTCCACTTTGACTCCCTTAAAAAAGTAGGCCGAATCTAATTCGTATCCCTCAACCCAAAAACCGGATATGACGACTCCCTGAACTATTGATGCCAGTGCAATTTGACTCCTCCAACGATTTTGGAGGGCGGTTTTGCTAATGTGGCACTGTTGACCCAGTCTTCATCTCACGTGGCGTTTATGTGACATTAGAATTAAAAAAATATATGTGAGACCCATTTGTCATTCACACACAAAAATATATTATGGGGCCCACATGTCATCCTTTCTCCTTCCCTTCTTCCTCCTCCCTCTCTCTCACTTCTCTCTCTTCTCTCTCTCCCTTTTCTCTTCCCCTTCCGACGCACGTAAGGAGTGGGAGCTGGAGTGGCGACGGCGACGTGCGGGCGAGGGCTGGAGCGGGGGCGGGCGGGCAGGGCCAGAGCGATAGCGGCGGTAGGCACTGGAGCCGCTTCGACGTCTGGGCATGCCACGCCACCTCTCGTCTCCAAGCCGGCCCGCCACCGCACCCCCTCTAGGCCGGGCCGGCGCTCGCTTCGCCGCCGCTCTGCTTGAGGCCGGGCCTGCAACGGCCGACGACGAAGGAGGAGAGGAAGGGGAAGAGAAAGAAAGAGAGAAGGAATGGAGCAGGCGGTAAGGGCAAGGAGAAGGACTAGGGAGGTGGAGGCAGGTGCAAGGCCAAGGAGCGGGAGCGGCGGCAACGGTGGGTAGGGGGAGGCGCAGCGGCAGTGCTCACTCGACGCTCCTAGAATCGATTGGGTCGTCACTATTTGGGCTAAGCCACGCCGCGCTCCCGCACTTGAGGCCGTTGTCGCTCCGGCCCTCGCCCGCTCGCCGCCGCCGCCACTCCAGCACCTGTTGTCTCGCCTGCCGCCGCCATGGCTGAGGGGGAAATGAAAAGAGAGAGAGAGAGAGATAAGGGAGAGAGGAAGGAGGAAGAAGAGTTAGAGTGAGAGGATGACATGTGGGCCTTACAATATATATTTTTTGTGTAAATGATGGATGGGTCCCAAATATTTTTAATTCTAATGCCACCTAAGCGCCACGTGGGATGAAGACCCGGTCAACACCGCCACGTCAGGCCACATCAACAAAACCGCCATCCAAAACCACTGGAGGAGACAAATTGCACCGGTTTCAATACTTCGGGGAGTCGTTCGGGACCACCTATACATTTGTCAACAAATTTTCTCCTAAAAATTTGACAGATGTAATTATAGTATAATCATAGTGTAGTTACACTGTAACTTATATGTAATTACACTGTAACTTACATGATACTATAGTGTAACTTACATGTAACTACAGTGTAACTTGTATGTAAATCTCACATAATTTTGAATCGTTAGATCTATTCCAAGATTAGTTTTGGTGACGAAGAAAAAAATCACAGCATACACGTGTGATAGAATTTGTTCCCACGACCTCCATTTTACCGAAACAACATATTATGGAGAGATTTTTGAAAGTTATATATAAGTTATATTATAGTTACAGTGTAATTACATGCAAGTTACAGTGTAATTACACTATGATTGTACTGTAATTACATCTGTTAAATTTTTAAGAGAAAATTTGTCGACAAATATATAGCAAAATTGAAGAAGAAGATTCCACGTGCAACATATCGTACGAGTACGACACACCCATCTTTATCACACAGCATACTTTCAGATTAATTTCATCCCACAACACACATCTTAATTACCTCTGGAACGCAGTTTGCTTCCAGGTCAACGAATTTTCGATGAGAATTTCTCATGTATCACAGCACTCTATCCTGATCCAAAATATAGTGAAATATGTATACCTCACAAATCTGAACCCATTTCTTAGTGACTGTCAGCCACCGAATACGAAATCTCTCAAACACAAATTAACAACAAAAAACCAACATGTCAAAAACAACACAAAACCACCACTAACATGTTTCTGCTAATATCGCCGCATGCCAAAATAACAAATGCAGCATTGAGTATAAATCGTAGACTTCATCTGCATGTAAACGTTATCTTCTGATAATGCACAAAAAAAATGTAGCACCGAATAAAAACCTGCAGGTATTCACTATTCAGCGGTTTCAGTCAGAAATAACCAAAATTACAGTTTCGAATTTCGATCACACGAGAATGGATCGCCGCTTAATAACCACTACATTTGGTGCAGTATTCACAGCTCACACGCACACCAAAGCATTACATCAAGACAGTAAAAACAGATATCTATAAGAAACATACGTGCAAACTGTCCTTCCAGTTCAGACAAAAAAATAACAGAGAGAAGATGATACGAGAAATTACAGAATGCAGACTCCTACAATCCTACAGCTCTATCAGGCTCAGAGCAGCTCTACTATAACTAGTAAGATTTGCCAGTAAGTTTCTGGTCACTAGAGGATCAAGAACACAGTTGAGGAGCGATCTGATCCGTTGATGTGGCAAAACTGACGGTGAGGATGGACTAAGGGGACCGACTGAACTGATCAGTGGGAATGGTCGAAGCTGAACTCCTTGTGCACACCGCACTTGCAGGTCACGCGCACCACCAGCTCGCCGACGGTGCAGGCCGCCGCCGCCGCCGGCGAGCTCGGCCTGGGTGCCTCTCTCTCCGCGCTCGACACCTCAACCTCTCGCTCCTGAAAGGTACAAAATGTTCAGGTTTCAGAATGACAGATTGCCGAATGACAATGACATGAAAAGAAGATGAATACAACAGCAATCGCCAGTAACAGAGGAGTCCAGGCAATTGCAGAGATGTGATTCATACGCCGAATTTGAAATTTGGGATTGATTTGAAAACGAATTTTGCTAACATTTGGGTGTAAACAATGCAGACATTTTTGACAGGTCAAAATGTGCAAGCAGGGCATATGAATTTGTTCTTGCTTCTGTACGATTTCAGATTATGTGAAGGAAGAAATGGGAGGCTTTACCGGCGTGATCGTCTTCTCCGGCGATGTAGCCCCGGAGCGAGATGCCTCACTGGAGGAATTCTTGGATTCCTGCTGCGATCAAATCGGAGCAATGAGATGCGCAAGAAATGGCGACGAGCAGACAGAAATCAAGAAGAGGAAGGAGGAAGCAATGGAGGAGTACCTGCTTGGCCGCCTTGGCCGGCGAAGCGTAGAACGCGCAGCACGGCGTGCCCGCCGACCCGGACAGGATGGAGGAGCGGGAGGCCTCGCCGGCGGCCGTCTTGGCGGCCTTCCGCGGCCGCGGGGTGGCCGGCTGCTGCTCGTCCCGCGGTCGCGGGGTACCGCGGCGCGGGGTCGCGACGCGGAGGTTTCGCCGCGATCTTCTGTTGCTGCTGCTTCGGCCGCCGGACTTGTGCGCTGGCCAGGCCGTGAAGACGAACGGCGGCGAGGGGGAGGTGCCGCCTGTGGGAGACGACTGATTGGCCGCCGCGAGCCCCGGAGAAGCCGCGGTTCCGAACGCCGGCCCAGGCGAAGGGAAGAAGGAGAAGCCGCCGCTGCCGGTGGAGTCCGTGCTCGCCGGCGTCGGGGAAGGCAAGGGCGCGATGGCGCTGCCGCCGTGCAACTCCTTCGGCGACAAGGAACCGCAGCCTCCGCTGGCATTGGAGCCTGTCGGCGTCAGCGGTTGCTCCGGTGCACCCAAGAACGTGAAACCGCCATTGGCCGTGGGGCCTGTGGTCGCCGCCGCTTGCTTCGGCGAGGCGAAGAACGAGAAGGCCCCGGGGGGCGCCGTGGGCTCCTTCGGCGAGGCCACGAACGCGAACCCGCCGCTCGCGGTGGAGCCCGTGGGCGTCTCCGGCGCGGCCGGAGACACCAAGAACGACAATGCGCTGCTGCCGCTGGACCCCGTCGGCGTCGTCGGCGCCCTCGGCGCGTCCTCCAAGAACGCGAACATGTTCCCACCCCCGCCGCCGCCGCCGCCGCCCCCTGTCCCGCCCACCGCCAACGGGAAGGAGAAGTCGCTGTCGGGGCAAGAACCCCGCGTCCCCGCGCGCGAGGAAAGCAGAGGCGGAGCGGTGGCCGGGGAGGGCGTCGGGGTCGGGGAGCCGAAGGGGTGGAGCTCGAGCAGCACCTTCTTGCCCGGGGACGAGGGCGGGAGGAGGCACCGCCGCTTCTTGCCGGCGTCGCAGGGCGCGGAGAAGGCGACCGCGGAGTGCGCGCGCTCGATGCGGAGCTCGGCGAGGTGGTGGCGCGGCGTCGTCGGCGTCGGCGCCGGCGAGCCGAAGGAGGGGAGCAGGTGGGGGAGCGGCGCCGCCTCCGTCGCCATGGCCGTGGCGTGGCGCGCGCGTGCAGCGCACGAGTTCTTGGATTCTTGGGTTGAGCTGGGTGGTGGTGGTGGGTCCCAGAGGCGGTTGGTTGGTTAGTTACAGGGATGGTGAGGTTTAAAAGGGAAAATATGCAGTGCAAACTATATATGTAATGGAAACTTAGAAACTATCGTTGGATCGAGAAATGGACGTCCGAGATTCGTCCACGTCACCATGAGTTAAAAATTAACTTCTAGTAAAATTTTAACTCATGAGTGAATCTGCGAGTTAAATTTTAACTTATGGTGACGTGGACGATTCTCGGACGTCCATTTCTCGATCCAACGGTAGTTTTCAAGTTTTCAGGTTTGCAGCGTGGGTTTTCTGTAAGATTCGTGCCAGCAAAACGATCGCTGGGGATGAAGCCAATTGGTACCCTGATGAAGCTGAAGGAGCGAAGGCACATCTGGCAGGTTGATGATGAAGGGGACAAGTCTTGATCGCCGTGCGTTTTTATGGTACGAGGGTAAAAAACGATGGATTTGTTCGAAAGAAGTCGAAAATGTTAATAGGTGATCCATCCGCACTATCCTGATTGGTCAATCCATTTAAATTCTGCTACACAGGTTTTGACGATTCTTTTTTGTTCGAATTATTTCATAGGCTTACTGTCATCTAGTTTACCTTATTTTCGCAGGTTGAGCATATTTGTTTTGCACAGGTTGAATTAGACATTTCTTTTCTTTAGCATGACAGTTTTATATCAACCCACGAGTATGTTTTTTGCCCTGCTTTTTTCAATTGTTTTTAAATTTGTTTGAAGTTAATATGTACAAAATCCATATCGCATATGTAATATATATATGTGTGTGTAAAGTTTATATATGTATGATTTTTTATTAGGCTATTATACAAGTATTTTATAGCGTGTTCACAAGATTTAGTTCAAGTCGTGCAAACATCCTTTAAAATCTGGAGATGGATTCTAATAGCTCGAGTGAACGTTCATTCGCTTATTGCATATCAATTAGATGATTACGAAATTTTTTTTTAAAAAATGACAAGATAGATTAATATGTAATATATCACTCTACAAACATGCTAGTTCAAATTCAACTTCTATAAGTTGTAACAAAAATAATAAATTTAATTGTAAATATACATATAGTAATTTGAGTTTTGTTTGTTTAAAAAAAATAGAAAATGCTTTTGCTATGTCCGTGGCCAACTAACGAAAACCCTCAATTAATGGCCTAGTTAATCAATTTATTTATAAAATGATCAACAAGTGTTTAAGATGTCCATTGAAGATCAATTGTAGTTCTACCTGCGAAAAAAAAGTGGAGAGCATATGTTTGTCGCCATTTGTGATGACAAAAAAAAAATGGAGGTTATTTTGCTGAAACGTTTTAGCAGCAACCATGTTAGGATTGCCTGGAATGGCTACAACAATCGAACCATCGTCTTCGTGTGGACTGCGGCGAAGTAAAGTACTGTATAACCAGGGGACACGCAAGTCGTTGTAGTATAGTGGTGAGTATTCCCGCCTGTCACGCGGGTGACCCGGGTTCGATCCCCGGCAACGGCGTTCATTTTTTTTTGCTTGCGGTTTTGCATTCCCACTGTAGTGCATCTGCAGCATATGCATCCAGCTCCATTACTCCAAGCCGAAAAAACTAATTCGCGCAGAGACGCGTTAGTTGGCTATCTCGCGTGCGTTGCCCACTTGCGACTTTTAGGCTTTTTTTTTTTTACGATTTTTTCCATATGCGCATGATTTTCTCTTTTCCCGACATCTTTTTAGTGATTTTTTGGTGAACTTTTGTAATCTAGGCACATGATTCAACTCAAATTTGGAGTCAAAAGTTTTTAAAATTGTAGTTAGAAGTTTTAAATTTTTAGTTTGAATGTTTTTTAAATGTAAGAGAAATGTTTTGAATTTTGATATGAAAGTTTTCAAATTCGAGTTGAAAGTTTCAAATCCTGAGTTGAAAGATTTTAAATCTTGACTTAAAAATTTTCAAATCTGATTTGAAAGTTTTCAAATCTCGATTTGAACATTTTCAAATCTCGAGTTGAAAAGTTTTTAAATCTAAGTTGAAAGTGTTCAAATCTCGAGTTGAAAGTTTTCAAATCTGGGTTGAAAGTTTTCAAAGTTGAGATGGAAAGTTGAAAGTTTTCAAAATTTGACTTAAAAAATTCAAATTTTGAGTTAAAATTTTAAATCTGGATTTTAAATTTGAAAATTAGACTTTAGATATAGATTTCTTTTCAATTTGTTAGGTAAAAAAATCTCGTGGAAAAAAGAAAAATCCTAATTACTAATGTCATTATGTCATACTGTAATTATCTAAGACTAATTGATTAGTTAACTAACTTTTAGTCCCGGAAAACGTGCGCCGGAGCCACGCACACGCCAACTAGAGT